>NC_092098.1:9733249-10933249 GCF_045679555.1 Salvelinus alpinus | reverse complement strand
GTGCAGGGTCTACCTAACAATAGAAAATGATACACGCAAATCGCACCAAAAAATAAAAGAAAGGTATGAAGAAAGATATGAATATTAGAACGAGCAATGTCAGAGTGCGGAATATGAATATATATGTATATGATGGTGTACAGTATGTAGACATTATGGACAGTATATGAATAGAAAAGGTGTGTACAGCAGTAGTTACAGTGCATTCGGAAAGTATTCAGACCCCTTCCCTTTTTCCACATTTTGTTACGTTACAGCCATATTCTAAAATTGATTGAGTACATTTTTTCCCTCATCAATCTACACACACAACACCCCATAATGACAAAGCGAAAAGCAGGTTTTAAGAATTCTTTGCAAAAGTATTCAGACTCTTTGCTATGAAACTTGAAATTGGGCTCAGGTGCATCCTGTTTCCATTGATCATCCGTGAGATTTTTCTACAACTTGGAGTCCACCTGTGGTAAATTCAATTGACTGGACATGATTTGGAAAGGCACATACCTGTCTATATAAGGTCCCACAGTTGACAGTGCATGTCAGAGCAAAAACCAAGCCATGAGGTCGAAGGAATTGTCCGTAGAGCTCCGAGACAGGATTGTGTCGAGGCACAGATCTGGGGAAGGGTACAAAAACATTTCTGCAGCATTGAACAGTGGCCTTCATCATTCTTAAATGGAAGAAGTTTGGAACCACCAAGACTCTTCCTAGAGCTGGTTGCCCAGCCAAACTGAGCAATCAGGGAAGAAGGGCCTTGGTCAGGGAGGTGACCAAGAACCATATGATCACTCTGACAGAGCTCCAGAGTTCCTCTGTGGCGATGGGAGAACCTCCCAGAAGGACAACCATCTCTGCAGCACTCCACCAATCAGGTCTTTATGGTAGAGTGGCCAGACGGAAGCCACTCCTCAGCGGCAGGGACTGGGAGACTAGTCAGGATTGAGGGAAAGATGAATGGAGCAAAGTACAGAGAGATCCTTGCTGAAAACCTGCTACAGAGCGCTCAGGACCTCAGACTAGGGTGAAGGTTCACCTTCTAACAGGACAACGACCCTAAACAAACAGCCAAGACAATGCAGGAGTCACTTCGGGACAAGTCTCTGAATGTCCTTGAGTGGCCTAGTCAGAGCCCGGACTTGAACCCGATCGAGTATCTCTGGAGAGACCTGAAAATAGCTTTGCAACAATGCTCTCCATTCAACATGACAGAACTTGAGAGGATCTGCAGAATGGGAGAATTTCCCCAAATACAGGTGTGCCAAGCTTGTAGCATCATTTCCAAGACTCGAGGCTGTAATCACTGCCAAAGGTGCTTCAACAAAGTACTGAGTAAAGGGTCTGAATACCTATGTAAATGTAATATTTCAGTTTTAGATTTTTTTATACATTTGCAAAAAATATATAGAAAACGTTATTTGCTTTGTCATTATGGGATGTTGTGTGTAGATTGATGAGGAACACATTTTATTTTATTTTATTGAGAATAAGGCTGTAACGTAACAAAATGTGGAAAAGGGGTCTGAATACTTTCCGAATGTTACTGTATAGTGGATGAGCCTTGACTAGAATACAGTATATACAAATGAAGTGGGTAAACAGTATGTAAACTTTCTTAAATTGACCAGTGTTCAATGACGATTTACAGTGACTTCTGAAAATATTCACACCCCTTGACTTACAGTCTCAGTTCAAAATGTATTAAATATAAACAATTCTCACCCATCTTCACACAATACCCCATAATGACAAATTGAAAACATATTTTTAAACATTTGTGCACATTTTTGAAAATGAAATACAGAAATATTTAATTTACATAAGTATTCACACCCGAATCAATTATTTGTATACACATCTTTGGCAGCAATTACAGCTGTCTTTCTGGATCTGGTCTCTAAGAGCTTTCCATACCTGGATTGTGCAACATTTGCCCATTATTCTTTTCAATATTCTTCAAGCTCTGTCACATTTGTTGTTGATCATTGCTAGACATCCATTTTCAGGTCTTGCCATTGATTTTCAAGTAGATTTAAGTCAGGTTTTCCTCTTGGATTTTGCCAGTGTTTAACTCCATTCCATTTCTTTTTTATCCCGAAAAACTCCCCAGGCCCTAAACGATTACAAGCATATCCATAACATGATGCAGCCACCACTATGCTTGAAAATATGGAGAGTGGTACTTAGTAATGTGTTGTAATGGATTTGCCCCAAACATAACACTTTGTGTTCGGGACAAAAAGTGAATTGCTTTGCCACATTTTTTGCAGTTTTACTGCAAACAGGATGCATGTTTTGGAATATTTTTATTCTGTACAGGCTTCCTTCTTTTCACTCTGTCAATTAGGTTACCATTGTGGTGTAACTAAAATCAGTAACTACATCCTCAGTTTTCTCCTATCACAGCCATTCAACTCTCTAACTGTTTTAAAGTGACCATTGGCCTTGTGAAATCCCTGACTGGTTTCTATCCTCTCCGGAAACTGAGTTAGGAAGGACGCTTGTGATTTTGTAGTGTCTGGGTGGTACATTGATACACCATCCAAAGTGTAATTAATAACTTCACCATGCTCAAAGGGATATTCAATGTCTGCTTTTCATTTACCAATAGGTGCCCTTCTTTGTGAGGCATTGGAGAACCTCCTTGGTCTTTGTCGTTGAATCTGTGTTTGAAATTCACTGCTCGACTGAGGGACCTTATAGATAATTGTATGTGTGGGGTACAGAGATGATTTAGTCATAAAAAAAATTACGTTAAACATGCAACTTCTGTGAGTTGTTAAGCACATTTTTACTCCTGAACCTATTTAGGCTTGCCATAACAACGGGGTTGAATACTTATTGACTCAAGACATTTCAGCTATACTTTTTTATTAATATATATATATTTTTTTTTAAACATAATTCCACTTTGACCTTATGGGCTATTGTGTGTAGGCCAGTGACAAAAAAATCGCAATTGAATCCATTTTAAATTCATGCTGTAACACAACAAAATATGAACAAAATCAAGGGGTGTGAATACTTTCTTAGGGCACAAGTCTCTATGGTGCAGGGCTGAGCACCGGGTGATGGCTGGCTAGTAACAGTAACTAAAGTTCGTGGCAGTGTACTTGGCAGAGGCCTGCTGGTAATGACTATTTAACAGTCTTTTGGCCTGGAGATAGAAGCTGTTTTTCAGTCTCTCAGTCCCAGCTTTGATGCACCTGTTCTGTCGCTGCCTTCTAGATGGTAGCGGGGTGGACAGGCCATGCCTCGGGTGGCTGAGGTCCTTGATGATCTTCTTGGCCTTCCTGTGACACCGGGGGCACAAAGTGGTGCAGGTGCGAGGTTACTGAACCTGCACCACTTTGGAATACTGACCTACTTTGTTGCCTTCACTTTGAGACTGTTAGATCCGTTATCAAGGTCTCATTTGCCCCCTCATGTGTTAAGAAAGAGGAACAGCAACTACATTTCTGCACTGGAGAAACTGAAATTACTTCAGGCGAAATGTTCTGTTTGTTGACATCAAAAACAATTACAAGTCTGGCTTTAATGGTACAATAATCATCAGTGGTCCTCAATGTTTATTTTAAAATGGATAACTCCGGTCCTAGTTGCTGATTGGACGAGGAGAGATCAAGCCGTTATACAGTTTATAATATGGAGTGCTACACCCCATGGCAGGAATAATGATGGTGACTGCAGATTTTTTGTGTTTTTATTTAATATTATTTTTGCACAAAACCTGATTGCATTTCCACGTCCATGTCCCGATTCCATTCTTGTTTCTCGCCTTCTTATCGTCTGTCTTTCCCTCTCTTTCCTACCACTCTGCCTTGTTTGAACAAACAATACTAACCCCCTTCTATTCCAGTTGAATAATTGTATAATCCTTCCTTTGTTTACTTACGTCACTCCTCCTCCTCCTGGTTTGGGTTGGGTTGGGCACTTCTCTCTGTATGTTACCTGCTTACCACTCTGCAATATAACCTCTCAGTGTATTACCTTATTATTACTCACCGCCCATTTATACTATTTTATCCCGACTCGCTTTCTTTGCTGTGCTATTACCGATTCCTCTCAGTTCACCCCCTTCCTTGTTTCTTACTTCCTCGCCAGTAGTTACCCCTCCTCTTTACCCCTCTCCTGCTCTACTCTAGTTACCCCCTCCCGTTTACCCCTTCTCCTCCTCTAGTTACCCTTTACCCTCCTCTGTTGTTTTGCAGCCGGTGTTGATGTCGTCAGGCCACAATCCTATGTACACCTCTGCTGTTTCAACACTGGTAAGAGCACAGCACCACCTGATGCTCACAGCGCTTCTGTTCTATCCTCACCATCATCATCATCATCATCATCATCGCAGTGGCTTTCTTACATCTTTACTAGTCATGTATTGTGACATCATTTTGAGTCCTGCAAGTCGAGCTTGGTTGTATTATCACAGTTTACTGTCTGTTGCGATAATGAGGTCATCTTCGCTGTGGTCATATTGCTCATCTGTGACTTGTGATTAGGAATTCAAATACTAGAATGTACATTAACCTTGATATGATGGTCCAAAGATCAGCCATGTTGGGCAGGGAGTTGTTCAACCATGGTTTGCCAGTGCTGTGTTAAGATATTGTGTAAGACGATGACTGTGAAGGATTTATCTGCACTGTATGTATGTTAATTAGCTAGCCAGCCAGTTTTGAAGGAATGATTCCATTCATTTTTCACATTAACTGCCAGTATGCAAACATTCCATTTCAACAATGAAGTCAATGCACAACCAAACTCTGGCTGGAATCAGTTGATGATAGGACTTAGACAAGTTGTAAATGCAACAAGTACTGCTATTGTATCAGATAATAGCACTGACAGCTTTCCAAGAAAACTACATCTGTTTACATATATTTTAGAGGCTATTCATACAGAAAATTGTTATAAAACCTGTATAAACTGTATTTATAATTATATGACTATATTTTAGGTTGACTATAATTTCATTACACAATTTCTGATAAATAATATGCCTTACTTTTATTTTCCTGCATAAGTAAAAGCAGGAAATGCATCCCCTATGCCTCTACTGCCATTCATTCCAAATAGACTGGTTTTGGATTTCTCCCTGACCAAGATGTCTGCCATTTTTACCCCATTATGGAACTTTGAGGGCATATGACATATCCCCTCTAGTAATGTAATAGGATCTCTATTGTCTGTGATGTGGTCATAATGTGGTCAAACTCATACAGAACCAACATCTGGACTGGTCGTTCTCACATTGCAGATTATGTTTTTTGCTACAGAGAGGTGTTACATCTTCTGCAGTATCCACTTGGCTAATGTCTATGTATTTTTTTAGGTGTGAAGTTTCACTCTGTTCTGAATCCAGGTGAAGCTCCTAGCGTTGTTATTTGTGGTGAAAAGCAGGTTCTGACTAGAGGGAGTACAGCTACGACCGGAAGTGACGTTTTCCTAGCAGGTTAGGATCATTTACTCAGCAGGTTAGGATCATTTACTCAGCAGGTTAGGATCATTTACTCAGCAGGTTAGGATCATTTACTCAGCAGGTTAGGGTAATTTACTCAGCAGGTTAGGGTAATTTACTCAGCAGGTTAGGGTAATTTACTCAGCAGGTTAGGATCATTTACTCAGCAGGTTAGGATCATTTACTCAGCAGGTTAGGATCATTTACTCAGCAGGTTAGGATCATTTACTCAGCAGGTTAGGATCATTTACTCAGCAGGTTAGGGGTAATTTACTCAGCAGGTTAGGATCATTTACTCAGCAGGTTAGGATCATTTACTCAGCAGGTTAGGGGTAATTTACTCAGCAGGTTAGGGTAATTTACTCAGCAGGTTAGGATCATTTACTCAGCAGGTTAGGATCATTTACTCAGCAGGTTAGGGTCATTTACTCAGCAGGTTAGGATCATTTCCTCAGCAGGTTAGGGTAATTTACTCAGCAGGTTAGGGTAATTTACTCAGCAGGTTAGGGTAATTTACTCAGCAGGTTAGGGTAATTTACTCAGCAGGTTAGGATCATTTACTCAGCAGGTTAGGATCAATTTACTCAGCAGGTTAGGGTAATTTACTCAGCAGGTTAGGATCATTTACTCAGCAGGTTAGGATCATTTACTCAGCAGGTTAGGGTAATTTACTCAGCAGGTTAGGGTAATTTACTCAGCAGGTTAGGGTAATTTACTCAGCAGGTTAGGGTAATTTACTCAGCAGGTTAGGGTAATTTACTCAGCAGGTTAGGGTAATTTACTCAGCAGGTTAGGGTAATTTACTCAGCAGGTTAGGGTAATTTACTCAGCAGGTTAGGGTAATTTACTCAGCAGGTTAGGGTAATTTACTCAGCAGGTTAGGGTAATTTACTCAGCAGGTTAGGGTCATTTACTCAGCAGGTTAGGATCATTTACTCAGCAGGTTAGGATCATTTACTCAGCAGGTTAGGGTAATTTACTCAGCAGGTTAGGGTAATTTACTCAGCAGGTTAGGGTAATTTACTCAGCAGGTTAGGGTCATTTACTCAGCAGGTTAAGATCATTTACTCAGCAGGTTAGGATCATTTACTCAGCAGGTTAGGGTAATTTACTCAGCAGGTTAGGGTAATTTACTCAGCAGGTTAGGGTAATTTACTCAGCAGGTTAGGATCATTTACTCAGCAGGTTAGGGTAATTTACTCAGCAGGTTAGGATCATTTACTCAGCAGGTTAGGGTAATTTACTCAGCAGGTTAGGGTAATTTACTCAGCAGGTTAGGGTAATTTACTCAGCAGGTTGGGGTAATTTACTCAGCAGGTTAGGGTAATTTACTCAGCAGGTTAGGGTAATTTACTCAGCAGGTTAGGGTAATTTACTCAGCAGGTTAGGGTAATTTACTCAGCAGGTTAGGGTAATTTAGTCAGCAGGTTAGGATCATTTACTCAGCAGGTTAGGGTAATTTACTCAGCAGGTTAGGGTAATTTACTCAGCAGGTTAGGGTAATTTACTCAGCAGGTTAGGATCATTTACTCAGCAGGTTAGGATCATTTACTCAGCAGGTTAGGGTAATTTACTCAGCAGGTTAGGATCATTTACTCAGCAGGTTAGGGTAATTTACTCAGCAGGTTAGGATCATTTACTCAGCAGGTTAGGATCATTTACTCAGCAGGTTAGGGTCATTTACTCAGCAGGTTAGGATCATTTACTCAGCAGGTTAGGATCATTTACTCAGCAGGTTAGGATCATTTACTCAGCAGGTTAGGATCATTTACTCAGCAGGTTATGGTCATTTACTCAGCAGGTTAGGGTAATTTACTCAGCAGGTTAGGGTAATTTACTCAGCAGGTTAGGATCATTTACTCAGCAGGTTAGGGTAATTTACTCAGCAGGTTAGGATCATTTACTCAGCAGGTTAGGGTAATTTACTCAGCAGGTTAGGGTAATTTACTCAGCAGGTTAGGGTAATTTACTCAGCAGGTTAGGGTAATTTACTCAGCAGGTTAGGATCATTTACTCAGCAGGTTAGGATCATTTACTCAGCAGGTTAGGATCATTTACTCAGCAGGTTAGGATCATTTACTCAGCAGGTTAGGGTAATTTACTCAGCAGGTTAGGGTAATTTACTCAGCAGGTTAGGATCATTTACTCAGCAGGTTAGGATCATTTACTCAGCAGGTTAGGGTAATTTACTCAGCAGGTTAGGGTAATTTACTCAGCAGGTTAGGGTAATTTACTCAGCAGGTTGGGGTAATTTACTCAGCAGGTTAGGGTAATTTACTCAGCAGGTTAGGGTCATTTACTCAGCAGGTTAGGGTAATTTACTCAGCAGGTTAGGGTCATTTACTCAGCAGGTTAGGGTAATTTACTCAGCAGGTTAGGGTAATTTACTCAGCAGGTTGGGGTAATTTACTCAGCAGGTTAGGGTAATTTACTCAGCAGGTTAGGATAATTTACTCAGCAGGTTAGGGTAATTTACTCAGCAGGTTAGGGTAATTTACTCAGCAGGTTAGGATAATTTACTCAGCAGGTTAGAATAATTTACTCAGCAGGTTAGGGTAATTTACTCAGAAGGTTAGGATAATTAACGTGGCAGGTTAGGAGACTTAGGATAAGGTTGAGAAAATGTTTAGGGTTAGTTAAAACTCTCTCCTAACCTGCTACGAAAAGTAACTTCCAGTCATAGCTGCACTCCCTCTAGTCCCAACCTGAGAAGCATTGGCTGCCTAGTCTATTTGACTGGCTGATTGCCAAGGTCAGTTGTGATATTGTGTCAATGATCTATCTACAGGATATGGATATTTGGATAATCCTTCTGTGAAGTTATGTATATTTCAAAGGAGCTTTAGGCCAGTGCAGCAAGGATTGACTGTGGCCAGGTGGGGGCAGTGTTTAGCTGTGGAATTCTCATCTCTTTTTTTATAACCTTGAAAAGGTGGCCACGCTGCATAAACAGTGATGCATATGTTTAATAATGAGGGGCAGAGTAGTTGTGAACAAATTGAAGTTGCTGTTGGACCATTATTCTGGCATTGAGGCGTTCAGTTACTGTTCGATTGAACGTTAGAATTGGCAAAACGAGTTACCTAAGAGTTACCTAAGCGACTTTGATGATGGCAGGCGCGCCAGCTTGGTCTCATAGACTAGACATTATATAGTAAACGTAAGGTTGCAAGTTGGAATCTAATCACGGACAACTTTAGCATTTTAGCTAATTGCCATCTTTTCAACTACTTACTACTTTTTAGCTACTTTGCAACTACTTAGCATGTTAACTAACCCTTCCCCCTAAACCTAACCCTAGCCCTAAACTCAACCCTTTAACCAAACTTCTAAACTTAACGCTAACCTTAAACCTAACCCCTAACCTCTAGCCTAGCTAGCGTTAGCCACCTAGCTAGAATTCGTAACATATCATACAAAAAAGGGTGATGGCCATCCATAAATTTATACATACCATACAAAACGTAACATATCACACTAAATGGAGTGTCTCAGATTTACATACAAAATAATATGAAATGCTCTGAGACCAGCTTGGGCACGCCGGTTCCAGTAGCTCAGAAATGGCCGGCCTCCTGGGCTTTTCACGCGCGATAGGGTCTAGAGTTTTCCAGAGAATGGTACGACAAACAAAAAACATTGAGCAGTCCTGTGGGCGAAAACAGCTCGTTGTTGAGAGGTCTAAGGAGAATGGCAGGAATCGTGCAAGCGAACAGGCGGGCCACAATCAGGCAAATAACGGCGCAGTACAACAGTGGCGTGCAGAACGGCATCTCGGAACGCACAACTCGTCGGTCCTTGTCACGGATGGGCTATTGCAACAGACGACCACACCGGGTTCCACTCCTATCAGATAAAAACAAGAAGAAGCGGCTCCCGTGGGCACGCCATCACCAACACTGGACTACTGAGGTGTGGAAGAACATTGCCTGTTCTGACGAGTCCCAGTTCCTGTTGCGTCATGCTGACGGCAGAGTCAGGATTTGGCGTCCGTGGCCCCATCCTGCCAGGTGTCAACGGTACAGGCTGGTGGTGGTGGTGTAATGGTGTGAGGAACGTTAAGTCCCATAATAACAATTGAGCAATGTTTCCATGCCCGAAGAATTCAGGCTGTTCTGGGGCAAATAGGGGTCTGGCCTGGTACTAGATGGTGTACCTAATAAACTGGCCACTGAGTGTATATTCTACATTTGAAATGTAGAAGGCAGGAAGGGTGAGGAGGGAGGGAGGGAAAAAAAGGTTTTAACACATGTATCCTCATATGGCGCGTGTGTGTGTGTGTGTGTGTGTGTGTGTGTGTGTGTGTGTGTGTGTGTGTGTGTGTGTGTGTGTGTGTGTGTGTGTGTGTGTGTGTGTGTGTGTGTCAATATGTTGTGTAGAGTGCGCCTTAGGGATTCAGCTCCCCAGACGGTCAGCAGTGATCCAATAAAGGATATCTCCCCCAACACACGTACACCCGCACCCACACACACTCTTGCCTCTGCATTGACAGGAAGACATTGATGTGGTTTTATAGGCAGATGGCAGCAGTTGTGGTGTCGTTGGCTGCTAGGTGCTTAAATGTGCTCAGTTTGCCAGCAACACTGAGGACTCCTGCCCTGTTCTGCACTGTTCTTATGCTTTATGGGTAGGATCGCCTCAGGAAGCACTGCAGTGGGTTGGCATGGCAACAGGAGATGGCCCTGCCCTTACAAAAAAAAAAAGTAGCGTGAAAAAAACCACGTGGTTTTCGGACACGTAAACATATCACGTGAAAAACATGTTATTCTCCTCACATGTGAAAGGTGGTGTTAACGTGTGAACTCTAAATGTAATACATGTGAAAATATGGTTACACGTCAAATTTAAGGTCAACATGTCAAACCGCAAATTTGACGTGTTTTTTTTTGTAAGGATGCTGGCTTAACCCTCCTCCTCAGTTATGGAGATGACGGCACCAGGGTCCCGGTGCTTTGGCTTGGAGCCCTTAAGACTGTTTTCAGTCTGAGATCTAAATCAGATCTAAATTAGACCTGTTTATGATAGCGCCTTCTGACAGGTATTTGACTGATTGGCTGTCAGCGCCAATCCAATGGTGTGTTTTTGTATCATCACCGCTCTGATCCGAATCAACCCTTCTTATACATGATTATATTGATCCTTATTACCCAATACTACTCCCCCCTATCCACTGCACTACACTGAACATTAGCCTACTTTACTCACTACACTATACTGTTCTATCACTCAACTGCTCCCCCGCCCTCTGCTCAGCATCCTCCCTCACTCCCTCGCCTCCCATGCAATGTATACTATTAGAGTTCAGTCGTTTGACCCTCAGATTAACTGCCATGTTTGGGTTACAGTAAAGTAATTTTTTTTCTGCAGGAATTCAATTAAAAATGTTCTCTAGTGTATTCCACCGGGGCTCTGCATTCTTCCTATTCCCTGCCTCTCTCCTCCCCTCCCTCTTTCTCTCTGCACTCCTCTCTGTATCTGACTTGTATCTTCATTTTCTCCATCTTCCTTACTTTTCTTTAATAAATGTTTAAAGACGTCCCTGCAGCTCCAATGTAATTACTGTGCAGGAGCAGCTCGCGTCTACTGGGGAGGGGAGAGGAGAGAGCAGAGGAAGGCAAAGACGATGCACGCTAGAAGAGGAGAGAATCGTCAGCATTAGATAGAGGAGAGGGGGGATTGTAGTGGGAGGGAGAGTAGAGAGTAGAGTGGGCCCTGTAATTGGAAGTGAGAGAAAATGAGGTAAGAGGGGGAGAAAGGTATTGTATTTACCAAAGTGAGGCTGTCAGCTCTGCATGTTCTTACATAACTCTTGTGTGTGTGTGTATGTGTGTGTGTGTGTGTGTGTGTGTGTGTGTGTGTGTGTGTGTGTGTGTGTGTGTGTGTGTGTGTGTGTGTGTGTGTGTGTGCGTGCGTGCGTGCGTGCGTGCGTGCGTGCGTGCGTGCGTGCGTGCGTCGTGCGTGCGTGCGTGCGTGCGTGCGTGCGTGCTTGTGAACGCGTGCACTTGTGCATATATACTGAGTGTACAAGACATTATAAACACCTTCCTAATATTGAGCTGCACCCCATTTTGCCCCCAGAACAGCCTCAATTCGTCGGGGCATGGACTCTACAAGGTGTCAAAAGCGTTTCGCAGGGATGTTGGCCCATGTTGACTCCAATGCTTCCCACAGTTGTGTCAAGTTGTCTGGATGTCCTTTGGGTGGTGGACCATTCTTGATACACATAGGGAAACTGTTGAGCGTGAAAAACCCAGCAGCGTTGCAGTTCTTGACACAAACCGGTGAAGCCTGGCACCTTCTACCATACCCCGATCAAAGGCACTTAAATCTTTTGTCTTGCCCATTCACCCTCTGAATGGCAGACACATACACAATGACTATGTCAGCTTGGCATGTTCTTACATAACTCCCATGTGTACGTGTGTGTGCATGTGTGAGTGTGTGTCTGTGTGTGTGTGCGCTTGTGTGTGTGTGTGTGTGTGTGTGTGTGTGTGTGTGTGTGTGTGTGTGTGTGTGTGTGTGTGTGTGTGTGTGTGTGTGTGTGTGTGTGTGTGTGTGTGTGTGTGTGTGTGTGTGTGTGTGTGTGTGTGTGTGTGTGTGTGTGTGTGTGTGTGTGTGTGTGTGTGTGTGTGTGTGTGTGTGTGTGTGTGTGTGTGTGCGCTTGTGTGTGTGTGCGTGCACTTATGCATTTACTTAGCGCTCCATCTCTGTCCTGTGTTGCTGTCCATGGTGCTTACTTTATTGGCTGCAGCAGAGTGGGGAGAAAGAGAGGAGGGAAGGGGAGGACACAGACACAACAGAGGAGAGAGAGAGAGAAACAAACAGAATATTGAATTAAACGTTAAAGATGTGCTCTCTGGTCCCAGTGATACTGTAGTAAAGTGACAGCCCTGTAGAGTCGAGCAAGCCTGGAAGTGGAGCACTGTCAACCTCAGCTCAGACAGACTGACTGGCTGACAGACAGACTGGGGCTGCCTGCCTAGTGGCAGACAGAGTGGGGCTGCCTGCTAGAGAGGACTAGCTCATTGGAAGGCTGCATGTCAGCAGTACATACTGCACTGCATTGGGATAACACTGTGTAAACCGCTAGGATGGTCGAGTGGGTTGCTGCTATGCCATGTTTAGTTGATGAGTGGTGCAGATTATGCTTTGAGCAGACCACGGGGATATTAAACATGTAGCAGTGTGTTTCACTTTAGATTAAAATGTCAATTTAGGTTTATCACTCCTTGTGCCATAGTCCCCACCCCAACCCCACCTCTACCCTCTTCAAACATCAACACCACCAACACAATCAACACCCCTCCCCGCCATCATAATTGCCATAAAACTTTCCCACTTCCCCTTCCCCGGGGTGGGAGGGGTGCTGCAGCCGCTGCACCAGCATAAACTGTATCTCAGTGAGCACAGGACAAGGGTAAAGAGACAGGGGATATTCGCTCAGGAGAGAGAGACTACAGCGGGCTGTTGTAAAGCGGAGGATGGAGCTCGAAGGGAGACACCGGTCGCGCTCCTCAGAATAAAGAATAACCTATTTTAGATCAGAAAGAGATATCCAGATGACGAATGTGTTTTTAGCTTGTTTTCCCAAATTAGATGCAGACATATTCAGTTCGATCTGAATGGCAAATACGTAGCCCGGTCCTAGGCTATTCGTAGGCTTGGCTATTTTGACAGCTGTTCAAAATAGCGCTATTGCTCATATTTGAACAGTAGGCTAATTATCAGACCGACAGGTTGGCTATACAATCCCACTCAAACCGCAGTGTTGGGAATTCCTCAAATGACCGACTCCACACTTGGATTACACAGCAGAGCAGGGGGTGGAAGGAACATTGTCGCCGGAATCCAAACTCTATTCCGCCTCTCCAGAGTTATTTTGGTACCCAGACCGGGACTGTGGCACCCCCGGATTTAAAAGTGTTTGTCTGGCTTTGAATGTAAAGCTATCTGCGTTCCCAGCCCAATGCTTGATATCAGGGGTATTGTTAAGATTTTTGTCTTTCTGTTGTTGAAGTAGGCTGGCCTAATTTTGCATTAGTTGAAAGTGCATGTTTAGTATGAGGTTATTTTAAAAGTATTTTTCACTTACATCGATAAATTCCCAGGCTATACCGATATTCCTAATAATTTTGTCATGTGGCAGACAAACTGCCTTGATATAATATGGGTTTATGAATTTGTCATGTTTTTTGGAGAGGAAACGCCCCTTGAGAGCACCTCCTCTCTTCTCTCTCTGCCACCCACTTATCCGGCTCGTCCATCATTTTGGGAGGTGAACGGTGTTTGTTAGGTTCCCCACGGCGGCTCAGTGTTCAGCACTCAGGCAGGATGTTCGTCTCCGTGTGGTATGCCAAAAAAATGGGCCGGCGGTTCATCAACAACGTCCGGAAAGCCAAGAAGCATCCGCACCATATAATGGTAGGCACCAATTAGAAGTGGTTGTTGACTGACTGGTTGACTGACTGCTCTGATGATAGATTTGTCAGATACAGCTATGTCATTTTGATATTTGGTATGGTTTCGGTGGTTTCCTATGGATTTTGAAAATGGGAATGTATCTGAAATGATCTAAATGAAAAATAGGAGATTTGTGAGTTTCTATGGAAATAGATATGATAGATCGGTTTTAATGTAATATTGAACATAGACATCCATTTAAATGTGGGCTGCACCATGAGTGAAGGCTTATTCCTAAGAATCTCTAGATAAACTGCTTTATGGAGTCAACAAACTGAATTGGTATGGTCATATGGTCCATGTCTGTTCCAGCACTTGCAGTCTGACTCTCATCAAAAGCTTTGTTTGGTACCAGTTTATCAGGATGGTCAACTCTCTGTCCAGAATGTCAAATGGAAACGCTTATGCTGGCAAGATAGGGAGAAATGATAAACTCTATTTGTTGAGTGAGACTTTTCTCAATTCAGTGGATGGTTTCTTTCATGGATTCTTTATACATTTGCTAATATTGGCACTTATAAACATAACACTTGGATTTCTGGAATGAGGATATAGCAGCCACACATTTGGCCTCTGAGAAATGCGTGAATCACAGACCGTATGTCCCAATAATGTGATAAAATCTTCCTTTGTAGCTCCTCTTTGTACGCTGTAGCGTAGCCCGTGTCTGTGTATGTGTGGGAGTATATTGTGCTCATAACTCTCTGACCAAATCCTTTGAGTCCCTTCTGTTGTAACAAAGTGATGCTACGCATTTGTCATTTACAGCTTCAGTGTGCAGAGGGATGTGTAGGAGGCCCTTATCTCGCTCTCCCTCTCTCTTAAACACAAACACATGCAGCATTACACACATGTACACACCCTATGGCTTTTCTGTGGGAGTGCATTTGAGGTTTTAATAAAGAACGGTGTGTGAGATAGAAAATGAAATTGTATTTGTCACATGCCCCTAATAGAACGGGTGTAGACTTACGAGCCCTTCCCAACGATGCAGAGTAAAAAAAAATCTAATATAGTAACAAGAATGAAGCTATATACAGGGAGTACCAGTACCAGATCAATGTGCAGGGTACAAGGTATTTAAGGTAGATATGTACATAAAGGCAGGGTAATGTGACTAGATAAGAATACAAATAAAAAATAAAGACCAGAGTAGCAGCAGCATGAGTGTGAAACTGTGTGTGTGTGTGTGTGTGTGTGTGTGTGTGTGTGTGTGTGTGTGTGTGTGTGTGTGTGTGTGTGTGTGTGTGTGTGTGTGTGTGTGTGTGTGTGTGTGTGTGTGTGTGTGTGTGTGTGTGTGTGTGTGTGTGTGTGTGTGTGTTTGTGTGTGTGTGTTGTGTCGGAATGTGTGTGTGGGTATGTAGTGTATGTGAATGTGTTTGGGTTTAGTGTGAGAGTGTGTATAGTGTGTATATATATTATTGTGAGTGTGCAAGATAGGGTCACTGCAGATACTCCGGGTAACCATTTAATGAACAATTTAATGGTCTTATGGCTATTTAGCAGTCTTATGGCTTGGGGATAGAAGCTTACTCGGAGAATGTTTGTACGAGAGCCAATGCTCCGGTACCGTTTACCGGAAGGTAGCAAAGTGAAGAGTCTGTGGCTCGGGTGGCTGAAGTCTTTGACAATGTTTCAGGCCTTCCTATGACACCGCCAGATATAGAGGTCCTGGGAGACAGGGAGGTTGGCCCCAGTGATGTACTGGGCTGTCCGCCCTACCTCTGTAGCGTTTTGCGGTCGAGGGCGATGCATTTGCCATACCAAGCAGTGATACAGGCATGCAGCCAGTCACGATGCAGGTAACCTGTATATGACAAACCTTTTCAGCCTCCTGAGGGGTATGAGGTGCTGTCGTGCCCTCTTCACGACTGTGCGGGTGTGTGTGGACTATGTTAAGTCCTTAGTGATGTGGACGCCAAGAAACTTGAAGCTCTTGGCCTGCTCCACTACAGCCCGTAGATGTTGATGGAGGCATACTCTCCTCTCTTTCTCCTGTAGTCCATGATCAGCTCCTTGGTTTTACTGACATTGAAGGAGAGGTTGTTGTCCTGGCACCACACTGCCAAGTCTCTGACATCCTTCCTGTAGGCTGTCTCATCACTGTCGGTGATCTATCAACATCGTGTAGTCAGCAAACTTGTTCTATTGGGTCATGCAGTCGTGGGTGAACAGGGAGTTCAGGAGGGGACTAAGCACACACCCCTGAGGGGCCCCACTGTTGAGGGTCAGCGTGGTGGAGGTGTTGTTGCTTACCCTCCCCACCTGGGGCTGCCCATCAGGACCTCCAGGATCCAGTTGCAGAGGGAATTGTTCAGTCCCAGGATCCTGAGCTTTGTGATGAGCTTGGAGGGGACTATGGTGTTGAACGCTGAGCTGTAGTCTATGAACAGCATTGTCACATAGTTATTTCCTCTCTTGTCCAGGTGGGAGAGGGCAGTGTGAAGTGCAATTGAGATTGCGTCATCTGTGGATCTGTTGGGGTGGTATGCGACTTGGAGTGGGTCCAGGGTGTCTGGGATGATGGTGTTGATGGCCAGCCTTTCAAAGCACTTCATAATTAAAGATGTGAGTGCTACACGGCGATAGTCCTTTAGGCAGGTAACCTTGGAGTTCTTGGGAACAGGGACAATTGTTGTCAGCTTGAAACATGTTGGGATTACCGACTTGGACAATGGGGGATTGAAATTGTGCATGAAGACACTTGCCAGCTGGTCTGTGCATGCTCTGAGAACGCACCCTGGTGTTCTGTCTGGCCCGACGACCTTGCGAGTGTTAACCTGTTTAAAAGTTTAACTCACATCGGCCGTGCAGAGCGAGATCGCACAGTCATCCGGAACAACAGGGGCTTTCATGCAGGACTTTGTTGTTTTCCTCAAAGCGAGCATAAATGGCATTTAGATCGTTTGGGAGTTCTGCATCACTGGGAATCTCATGGCTGGGTTTCCCTTTGTAATTTTATTATTTATTTCCCAAATTCGTTATCGTCTGCAAGCCCTGCCACATCCGACGGATATATGCTGATCTGCTAGTGTGTGAATGATGTCCCATCCAAATAAACCCTTGTAACATCCCCATTGCACGCACAGTGACACATGCGCACACACTGTTCATGCACGCACGCACGCACGCACGCACGCACGCACGCACGCACGCACGCACGCACGCACACACACACACACACACACACACACGTATGGATCTGCTCCCTTCCCCCACATATTCCCTCCCTTCCCCCACATATACAGTATCTCTCCCTCCTTCGTCCCCCCTCCTCTACTCTCCTCCTGTCCTTCCTTCGTTGGAGCTGTGCTGCCCTCAGGTCAGGGCCAGTCTGGAGTGTGCTGGCCTTTTCTGTTCCTGTCTCTTCTTCTGGTATCGCTCTCTATCTCACTCAGCATCTGTTTACCCTGCTTTCTCCCTTAAACAGAGTACACATTTAGACACAGCAGCTACAGAAATAGAAACCAATCTCTAGTTGCCTGACTGACTGCACAATCAGTGCTGTTTTGGAAGATTTAAACACTCCAATGAAAATGTCTGATTGTTGCTACTCACGCGAGTCCCTTTATGTCTCTAGATTGCAATATGAAGGGTATGCCAGATGAAGCAGTGAAGCGACCAGAGGGTTGTGGTTGATGTTATGAGTGATAGTGTAGGTGTGGGTATGTGTGTGTTAGTAGATCTTGTTGGCATAGCTTTTAGGTTAATTGTGGTTCATTTTGTCCTGACTGACTGAAGCCATTTGATAAGCTGCTTTGTGTTTTGCTCGATGAATTGTTGAGTGTATATCGGGGCACGCTGTTACGACACTTCTTGTGTTAACTTGCGCAGGCACACATTGCTTATAACACAGCTGTAACGTACAGCTATCCTACTCGCCATATGTTAGGCTTTTGATTTCCTGAAAATGAAGTCTGACAGAGACTAGGCCTGTTACCTGAATTAGCCTGTAAGATCCCTATTTTAGGTATGTCTTACTGTGCTTCATTTGAAACAACACATATTCATTTTCTCTAAAAGCTCTGTAGTCTTGAAGACAATATCTGCCGACAGCATTGTTCTGTCATTTGTCTTAACTGTTTCCAACTGCTACAGTGACATACACTAAATATACAAAAGTATGTGGGAACGCCTTCAAATTAGTGGATTCGACTATTTCAGCCATACCCGTTGCTGACCGGTGTATGAAATCGAGCAACAACGGCTCGAAGTGGTAGGCCACACAAGCTCACAGAACGGGACCGCCGAGTGCTGAAGCGCTTAGCGCATACAAATCGTCTGTCCTCAGTTGCAACACTCACTACTGAGTTCCAAACTCCCTCTGGAAGCAACGTCAGCACAAGAGCCGCACACAAGCCTAAGATCACCATGTGCAATGCCAAGCGTCTGCTGGAGTGGTGTAAAACTCGCCGCCATTGGACTCTGGAGCAGTGGAAACGCAAACTCTGCAGTGATGAATCACGCTTCACCATCTGGCAGTCCGACAGACTAATCTGGGTTTGGCTGATGCCAGGAGAACGCTACCTATCCCAATGCATAGTGCCGACTGTAAAGTTTGGTGGAGGAGGAATAATGGTCTGTTTTTCATGGTTCGGGCTAGGCCCCTTAGTTCCAGTGAAGGGAAATATTAACGCTACAGCATACAATAACATTCTTGACGATTCTTTGCTTCCAACTTTGTGGCAACAGTTTGGGGAAGGCCCTTCCCTGTTTCAGCATAATAATGCCCCCGTGCACAAAGCGAGGTCCATACAGAAATGGTTTCTCAAGATCGGTGTGGAAGAACCTGACTGGCCTGCTTAGAGCCCTGACCTAGTCCTGTAGTGTATAGTGTTTTAAAAAGGAGCTGTCTGCTTCCTGCTGCCAGTACAGACATGCTCTCAAGTGCCAACTGATCCTGAGGAGAGCGATGATAGATTTGTGGCTGGAGCAGAAACAAAATGAAGGCTTTGTTTAAGGTGTAGCAGCCATCGATCGCTTTCTTAATGAACACACAAAAAGTACCACTCCACCGCTCCGTTGATTCTACCTTCCCTCCAAGCTCTCTCGCTCTCTCTCGATCGTTCTCTCTCGCTCTCATTCTCTCTCTCTCACCACTGTCTTTCTCTGTGCTCCCCTGTTGAGGCCTGGTGAAAGCCTGCTGGTCAGCATATTTAGGCTGTGCATTTATATTTCAGCACTCTCTGAGGCCCAACTCCGATTTGATGTTAAAACATTTAAACTCTAGGGAGGTAGTGATCAGGTGGGGCTATTTTCAGTTGTCTGCCGGTGAACTACCTTTTAACCTCTGCCTCTCCAGCAGACTGATTGACATAACACTGGCTGTCACTCCATCACCTAAACCTGCACACTGACTCACTACTCCCTCCTCCTCTTCCATAGGAGCATGTGTATATGTCAACAGTACACTCAGCAAAATGCACCCTTGCAAGCACACACATCCACTATCTATCTCAATCAGATAACAAACAAAACACACATTCTCTCTCTCTCTGTATCTCACACACACACACACACACACAGACAGACAGACAGACAGACAGACAGACAGACAGACAGACAGACAGACAGACAGACAGACAGACAGACAGACAGACAGACAGACAGACAGACAGACAGACAGACAGACAGACAGACAGACAGACAGACAGACATGCAGCATCAATAAATGAACAACCTTACTTTAGGAAACGAATATATTTGCATGTTGATGTATATAGGGCTCTATCTCTCTCTTTTTCTGTCTCTCTCTCTCTTCTCTCTCTTCTCTCTTTGTAATGGCTCCAGGGTATCGTGAGGCTAGAAATCAAGCAATTACATCACGCTCCTTCAACCCCTTATCTGTCCTCGCAGTCACACTCCCCTCCATGGCTCTCCATCCTTTCTCATGGCTCTCAGTGTTTTTGTCATTTGCCCTTACCACTTGTCCTCTGGTGATTACTGCTGCTTGTTTAGACCCTATCAGCGGAGTGTGCTGGTGTAGTGGGCAGCTATACATGTGTCTATACTGTGTAGACGATATTCTACATACCTCACATGCAACTCGTAATAAGACTAAGCAATTAGCCTATTCAAATGTTTATCTAACTCTATAAAGATAATTAGCAATATGCAAGAGGCTTCAGTTGATCCATGTGCAATCAAGTATTATGGGTTTAGCCGACTAAGATCAACGAATGGTCATGAGGAGCGATCATTTAATAACTTTGTAAAATGAATGGTTTCACATACAAGGCATAAATCTTAATGTAGGCAACACTGACATTAACAAAGCCTTATTCTAGGCATATAGATTCTAAGGTTAATGTACAAGGCAAAGCATTGACAAAGAGATGCTTACTAGGCCAGAGGACTAGGAGCCTAGCAAATGAGAATTGATCATCAACTTTCCTCCATGGCTGGAAACAGGGTAAGAGAGAGAACAAAGGCATTTGATTACATTTATAACATCTGAAGGTGTAACCTTTCAACCCAAGACCAACCACCATTGACCAATCAAACAAAACCAAGTTTACAGTGTAACCTGACCACCAAGGCCCAATCTCTATAGGGTGTCACAGCTGAGAACAGTGTAAATAAGACAGAATTCCAGAGAGGACCATAAAACCTTTTTGAGAGTAATTTAGGGTTCACCCTGTACAGATACAAATAACCACAGAGATCATCCATCCATATACAGTTGAAGTCGGAAGTTTACATACACGTAGGTTGGAGTCATTAAAACTTGTTTTTTCAATCAATCAATCAATCAATCAATTTTATTTTATATAGCCCTTCGTACATCAGCTAATATCTCGAAGTGCTGTACAGACACCCAGCCTAAAACCCCAAACAGCTAGTAATGCAGGTGTAGAAGCACGGTGGCTAGGAAAAACTCCCTAGAAAGGCCAAAATCTAGGAAGAAACCTAGAGAGGAACCAGGCTATGAGGGGTGGCCAGTCCTCTTCTGGCTGTGCCGGGTGGAGATTATAACAGAACTATGCCAAGATGTTCAAAAATGTTCATAAGTGACAAGCATGGTCAAATAATAATCATGAATAATTTTCAGTTGGCTTTTCATAGCCGATCATCAAGAGTTGAAAAACAACAGGTCTGGGACAGGTGGCGGTTCCATAACCGCAGGCAGAACAGCTGAAACTGGAATAGCAGCAAGGCCAGGCGGACTGGGGACAGCAAGGAGTCACCACGGGCGGCAGTCCCGACGCATGGTCCTAGGGCCCAGGTCCTCCGAGAGAAAGAAAGAGAGAAGGAGAAAATTAGAGAGAGCCAAGATTTTCAAAATTTCCATAAATGACAAGCATGGTCAAATAATAATCAGGAATAAATCTCAGTTGGCTTTTCATAGCCGATCATTAAGAGTTGAAAACAGCAGGTCTGGGACAGGTAGGGGTTCCATAACCGCAGGCAGAACAGTTGAAACTGGAATAGCAGCAAGGCCAGGCGGACTGGGGACAGCAAGGAGTCACCACGGCCGGTAGTCCCGACGTATGGTCCTAGGGCTCAGGTCCTCCGAGAGAAAGAAAGAGAGAAGGAGAAAATTAGAGAGAGCCAAGATTTTCAAAATGTTCATAAATGACAAGCATGGTCAAATAATAATCAGGAATAAATCTCAGTTGGCTTTTCATAGCCGATCATTAAGAGTTGAAAACAGCAGGTCTGGGACAGGTAGGGGTTCCGTAACCGCAGGCAGAACAGTTGAAACTGGAATAGCAGCAAGGCCAGGCGGACTGGGGACAGCAAGGTGTCATCATGCCCGGTAGTCCTGACGTATGGTCCTAGGGCTCAGGTTCTCAGAGAGAAAGAGAGAACGAGAGAATTAGAGAGAGCATACTTAAATTCACACAGGACACTGGATAAGACAGGAGAAGTACTCCAGGTAACCAACTGACCCTAGCCCCCCGACACAAACTACTGCAGCATAAATACTGGAGGCTGAGACAGGAGCGGTCAGGAGACACTGTGGCCCCATCCGAAGAAACCCCCGGACAGGGCCAAATAGGAAGGATATAAAGGATATCCTTCCTATTTCAACCACTCCACAAATTTCTTGTTAACAAACTATAGTTTTGGCAAGCCGGTTAGGACATCTACTTTGGGCATGACACAAGTCATTTTTCCAACAATTGTTTACAGACAGATTATTTCACTTATAATTCACTGTATCACAATTCCAGTGGATCAGAAGTGTACATACACGAAGTTGACTCTGCCTTTAAACAGCTTGGAAAATTCCAGAAAATGATGTCATGGCTTTAGAAGCTTCTGAAAAGGCTAATTGACACCATTTGAGTCAATTGAAGGTGTACCTGTGGATGTATGTCAAGGCCTACCTTCAAACTCAGTGCCTCTTTGCTTGACATCATGGGAAAATCAAAAGACCTCAGAAAAAATATTGTAGACCTCCACAAGTCTGGTTCATCCTTGGGAGCAATTTCCAAATGCCTGAAGGTTCCACGTTCATCTGTACAAACAATAGTACGCAAGTATAAACACCATGGGACCACGCAGCCGTCATACTGCTCAGGAAGGAGACACGTTCTGTCTCCTAGAGATGAACGTACTTTGGTGCGAAAAGTGCAAATCAATCCCAGAACAACAGCAAAGGACCTTGTGAAGATGCTGAAGGAAACAGGTACAAAAGTATCTATATCCACAGTAAAACAAGTCCTATATCAACATAACCTGAATGGCCGCTCAGTAAAGAAGAAGCCACTGCTCCAAAACCGCCATAGAAAAGCCAGACTACGGTTTGCAACTGCACATGGGGACAAAGATTGTACTTTTTGGAGAAATGTCCTCTGGTCTGATGATACAAAGATAGAACTGTTTGGCTGTAATGACCATCGTTATGTTTGGAGGAAAAAGGGGGAGGCTTGCAAGCCGAAGAACACCATCCCAACCGTGAAGCACAGGGGTGGCAGCATCATGTTGTGGGGGTGCTTTGCTGCAGGAGGGACTTGTGCACTTCACAAAATAGATGGCATCATGATGTAGGAAAATGATGTGGATATATTGAAGCAACATCTCAAGACATCAGTCAGGAAGTTAAAGCTTGGTTGCAAGTCGGTCTTCCAAATGGACAATGACCCCAAGCATACTTCCAAAGTTGTGGCAAAATGGCTTAAGGACAACAAAGTCAAGGTATTGGAGTGGCCATCACAAAGCCCTGACCTCAATCCTTTAGAACATTTGTGGGCAGAACTGGAAAAACGTGTGCGAGCAAGGAGGCCTACAAACCTGACTCAGTTACACCAGCTCTGTCAGGAGGAGTGGGCCAAAATTCACCCAACCTATTGTGGGAAGCTTGTGGAAGGCTACCCGAAATATTTGACCCAAGTTAAACAATTTAAAGGCAATGCTACCAAATACTAATTGAGTGTATGTAAACTTCTGACCCACTGGGAATGTGATGAAAGAAATAAATGCTGAAATAAATCATTCTCTCTACTATTATTCTGACATTTCACATTCTTAAAATAAAGTGGTGATCCTAACTGACCTAAAACAGGGCATTTTTACTCGGATTAAATGTCAGGAATTGGGAAAAACTGAGTTTAAATGTATTTAGCTAAGGTGTATGTGAACTTCCGACTTCAACTGTAGATAGCATCAGAGTTATCCTCAGTGGTCAAGTTTCAGAGAGATACCAAACATGGAAAATATAGTATTATTCAATCACATTCAATAGTCAGTCCTCTGAATACTGTAACAGAGAGAAACATTTCGGCCCCTCAGAGTGGGGAAGGGCTGACTAGTCCTTTGTCGTTGTCCTCTGCCTTCCAACTCCAGGTGTCAGAGAGCACATACATTAGGGCCGAGCCTACACTGGGTTGGATCTTAGCATGCATTCCTATGGGGAGGATAGTGATTAATATCAGGATCAATATTCTGGTTGGCTGTGATTTTTATCCAGAGGTTCAAGTTAGTGGCTAGGGTCAAGGTTCGTTGTTGGATATCGGAGAAGGGGAGACAGGGGGTTCAGGGCGTTCAGTTTATCAGTGAAGGTTTAAGGGTGGCCCGGGAATTAGAGAGGAGGATAGGGTAACCGCCTCTAAGGCACGGAGATGGGAGAGCTGAGTAGGTGGCATAAAAATGGAAGTGGGCGACTGCTAAATCCACTGAATCCTGGCAACTCCAGCCTCCCACTCCTTGACAAAGCACAAGGAGGGAGTCGCCTGTCAAAACCCCCTGCAGGAGAACTGTGTGCACTGGGGGTTGTGCACTGACTGCAAAGTGTATGTTTCTTAGCCTAGATAGAGTGCCTATAGAAAATCTACACCTCCTTGAACGTTTTTCACATTTTGCTGCCTTAAAAATTGTATCTAAAAAGGGATTCAATTTATTTTTGTCCCCTACATATACAGTGAGGGAAAAAAGTATTTGATCCCCTGCTGATTTTGTACGTTTGCCCATTGACAAAGAAATGATCAGTCTATAATTTTAATGGTAGGTTTATTTGAACAGTGAGAGACAGAATAACAACAACAAAATCCAGAAAAACGCTTGTCAAAAATGTTATAAATTGATTTGCATTTTAATGAGGGAAATAAGTATTTGACCCCCGCTCAATCAGAAAGATTTCTGGCTCCCAGGTGTCTTTTATACAGATGACGAGCTGAGATTAGGAGCACACTCTTAAAGGGAGTGCTCCTAATCTCAGTTTGTTACCTGTATAAAAGACACCTGTCCACAGAAGCAATCAATCAATCAGATTCCAAACTCTCCACCATGGCCAAGACCAAAGAGCTCTCCAAGGATGTCAGGGACAAGATTGTAGACCTACACAAGGCTGGAATGGGCTACAAGACCATCGCCAAGCAGCTTGGTGAGAAGGTGACAACAGTTGGTGCGATTATTCGCAAATGGAAGAAACACAAAAGAACTGTCAATCTCCCTCGGCCTGGGGCTCCATGCAAGATCTCACCTCGTGGAGTTGCAATGATCATGAGAACGGTGAGGAATCAGCCCAGAACTACACGGGAGGATCTTGTCAATGATCTCAAGGCAGCTGGGACCATAGTCACCAAGAAAACAATTGGTAACACACTACGCCGTGAAGGACTGAAATCCTGCAGCGCCCGCAAGGTCCCCCTGCTCAAGAAAGCACATATACATGCCCGTCTGAAGTTTGCCAATGAACATCTGAATGATTCAGAGGACAACTGGGTGAAAGTGTTGTGGTCAAATGAGACCAAAATGGAGCTCTTTGGCATCAACTCAACTCGCCATGTTTGGAGGAGGAGGAATGCTGCCTATGACCCCAAGAACACCATCTCCACCATCAAACATGGAGGTGGAAACATTATGCTTTGGGGGTGTTTTTCTGCAAAGGGGACAGGACAACTTCACAGCATCAAAGGGACGCTGGACGGGGCCATGTACCGTCAAATCTTGGGTGAGAACCTCCTTCCCTCAGCCAGGGCATTGAAAATGGGTCGTGGATGGGTATTCCAGCATGACAATGACCCAAAACACACGGCCAAGGCAACAAAAGGGGTGGCTCAAGAAGAAGCACATTAAGGTCCTGGAGTGGCCTAGCCAGTCTCCAGACCTTAATCCCATAGAAAATCTGTGGAGGGAGCTGAAGGTTCGAGTTGCCAAACGTCAGCCTCGAAACCTTAACGACATGGAGAAGATCTGCAAAGAGGAGTGGGACAAAATCCCTCCTGAGATGTGTGCAAACCTGGTGGCCAACTACAAGAAACGTCTGACCTCTGTGATTGCCAACAAGGGTTTTGCCACCAAGTACTAAGTCATGTTTTGCAGAGGGGTCAAATTCTTATTTCCCTCATTAAAATGCAAATGAATTTATAACATTTTTGACGTGCGTTTTTCTGGATTTTTTTGTCGTTATTCTGTCTCTCACTGTTCAAATAAATCTACCATTAAAATTATAGACTGATCATTTCTTTGTCAGTGGGCAAACGTACAAAATCAGCAGGGGATCAAATACTTTTTTCCCTCACTGTATACACAACCTACTCCACATTTTCAAAGTGAAATTAATGAATTCAAATGTCAAAATTTAAGAAAAGAAAAAAACTGAAATATCTTAATTGGATGTCTCCACCCTTCCACCCCACTTGGTGGAAGCACCTTTGGCAGCCACTCCAGCTGTGAATCATTTGGAATAAGATTCTACCGATTTTGCACAACTCTTAAGGCAACATATATCCATTGTTTTTGTCAAAATTGCTGGGAATCAACAATATTTATATGTTGTCTCTGAATTTCAAAGTATTCAGATCCCTTCTATTTTTCCACATTTTGTTACGTTACAGCCTGATACTAAAATGTATTAAATAAAACATTTTCCTCATCACTCTACACACTATACCCCATAATGACAAAGTGAAAACATGTTTTTAGAAATGTGTGCAAATGTATTAAAAATAAAAAAAACGGAATACCTTATTTACATAAGTATTCAGACCCTTTGCTATGAGACTTGAAATTGAGCTCAGGTGCATCCTGTTTCCATTGATCATCCTTGAGATGTTTCTACTAGATTGGAGTCCACCTGTGGTAAATTCAATTGATTGGACATGATTTGGAAAGGCACACAGCTGTCTATATAAGGTCCCACAGTTGACCGTGCATGTCAGAGCAAAAATGGAAGAAGTTTGGAACCATGAATACTCTTCCAATCCACTCCTTGGTAAAAGGCACATGACAGCCCGCTTGGAGCTTGCCAAAAGGTACCTAAAGGACTCCCAGACCATGAGAAACAAGATACATATTCGTCGCCAAACACACTGATTCCAGGTCATCTATAAGTCTTTGCTAGGTAAAGCTCCGCCTTATCTCAGCTCACTGGTCACGATAACAACACCCACCCGTAGCACGCGCTCCAGCGGGTATATTTCACTGGTCATCCCCAAAGCCAACTCCTCGTTTGGCCGCCTTTCCTTCCAGTTCCTTCCAATTGTAATTACTTCACCACTATGGCCTTACCTCCTTACTTCATTTGCACACACTGTATACAGATTTTTGTGTTATTGACTGTATGTGTGTTTATCCCATGTGTAAATCTGTGTTGTTGTTTTTGTCGCACTGCTTTGCTTTATCTTGGCCAGGTCGCAGTTGTAAATGAGAACTTGTTCTCAACTGGCCTACCTGGTTAAATAAAGGTGAAATAAAAAATGTAAAATCCCTTCAGTGATGCATGGGGGTGGCAGCATCATGCTGTGGGGATGTTTTTCAACGGAAGGGACTGGGAGTCTAGTCAGGATCGAGGGAAAGATGAACGGAGAAAAAGTACAGCAAGATCCTTGATGAAAACCTGCTCCAGAGTGCTCAGAACCTCAGACTGGGGCGAAGGTTCACCTTTCAACAGGACAACGACCCTAAGCACACAGCCAAGACGATGCAGGAGTGGCTTCGGGACAAGTCTCTAAATGTCCTTGAATGGCCCAGCCAGAGCCCGGACTTTAACCCGATCGAACATCTCTGGAGAGACCTGAAAATAGCTGTGCAAGACGCTCCCCATCCAACCTGACAGAGCTTGAGAGGATCTACAGAGAAGAATGGGAGAATCTCCCCAAATACAGGTGTGCCAAGCTTGTAGCAACATACCCAAAAATAATTGATGCTGTACTTCCCACCAAAGGTACTTCAACAAAGTACTGAATAAAGGGTCTGAATACTTATGTAAATGTGATATTTCATTTTTTATTTTTTTTCTTCGTCATTATGGGGTATTGTGTGTAGATTGATTAGGGGAATCAACAATTGAATCCCTTTTAGAATAAGGCTGTAATTTAACAAAATGTGGAAAAAGTCAAGGGGTCTGAATACTTTCCGAATGCACTTTATAGTCAGAGCCATATCCATGTAATGCTTAGGTTAGAGCTCATGTCAAGTGTTATTGAAGTGTTTATCCCATGTGTAAATCTGTGTTGTAGATTTACCTGCCTCATCTAAAGCCTATTTTTTGGGGGTGTTGCTATAGGCCACCAAGTGCTAACAGTCAGTATCTAAAAAATATGTGTGAAATCCATGATACTGTAATAGTGTAAACAGAGAGGTCTACTTTCTTGGGGACCTGAATATTGACTGGTTTTCATCAAGCTGTCCGCTCAAGAGGAAGCTTCTCACTCTAACCAGTGCCTGTAATCTGGTTCAGGTTATTAATCAACCTACCAGGGTGTTTACAAACACTACAGGAACAACATCATCCACATGTATCGATCACATTTTTACTAATACTGTAGAACTTTGTTCTAAAGCTGTATCCGTACCCATTGGATGCAGTGGTCACAATATAGTGGCTATATCCAGGAAAGCCAAAGTTCCAACAACTGGGCCTAAAATAGTGTATAAGAGATCATACAAAAGATTTTGCTGTGACTCTTATGGGGATGATGTTCAAAATATTTGTTGGTCTGATGTCATTAATAAGTAGCATCCAGACGCTGCACTTGATGAATTTATGAAATTGCTTCTTCCAATTATTGATAAACATGCACCTGTTAAGATAACTGACTGTTAGAACTGTTAAGGCTCCGTGGATTGATGAGGAATAGAAAACCTCCTTGAAAGAGATGGATCAAAAGGAGTGGAAAATAAGTCTGACCGGCTGACTAAACTCAACAAAAAGAAGAAGAAACTGTATTATGAAGCCAAGATCAATGATATAAAACTTTATAGTACTTTAAATGAAATTATGGGCAGAAAGACAAATTCAACTCCATTCCATTGAATCAGATGGCTTATTCATCACAAAACCATTTGATGTTGGCAATTATTTTAATTATTACTTCATTGGCAAAGTGGGCAAACTTAGGCCGGAAATGCCAACAACGAACAGAACCATCGTATTCATTCATTAAAAACAAATAATGAAAGAAAAGCATTGCAAGATTGAATTTTGTAAAGTTAGTGTGGGAGAGGTGGGGAAATTATTGTTATCGATCAATAATGACACACCTCCTGGCATTGACAGCTTAGATGGAAAGCTACTGAGGATGGTAGCTGTGTCTATAGCCCCTCCTATCTGTCATATCTTGAATCTGAGCCTAGAGGAAAGTCTTTGTCCTGAGACCTGGAGGGAAGCCAAAGTCATTCCGCTACCAGAGAGTGGTAAAGCAACCTTTACTGGTTCTAACAGCAGACCTATCAGCTTGCTGCCAACTCTTAGCAAGTGTAACCGATGTGAAATGGCTAGCTAGATAGCGGGGTGCGCGCTAATAGCGTTTCAATCGGTGACGTCACTTGAAGTAGTTGTTCCCCTTGCTCTGCAAGGGCTGCGGCTTTTGTGGAGCGATGGGTAACGATGCTTCGTGGGTGTCAGTTGTTGATGTGGGCAGAGGGTCCCTGGTTCGAGCCCAGGTAGGGGCGAGGAGAGGGACGGAAGCTATACTGTTACACAAACTGTTGGAAAAAATTGTGTTTGACCAAATACAATGATATTTCTCTGTAAACAAGTTGCCAACAGACTTTCAGCATGCTTATATGGAAGGGCACTCAACATCTACTACATGGAAACAAATGACTGATGATTAACAAAGCCTGTGTGTACACCACCGGTCAAAAGTTTTAGAACACCTACTCAGTCAAGGTTTTTTCTTTATTTGTACTATTTTCTACATTGTGGAATAATAGTTAAGACATCAAAACTATGAAATAACACATATGGAATCATGTAGTAACCAAAAAAGTGTTAAAAAATCTAAATATATTTTATATTTGAGATTCTTCAAATTCCACCCTTTGCCTTGATGACAGCTTTGCACACTCTTGGCATTCTCTCACCCAGCTCCATGAGGTAGTCACCTGGAATGCATTTCAATTAACAGTTGTGCCTTCTTAAAAGTACATTTGTGGAATTTCTTTCCTTCGCGATGCGTTTGAGCCAATCAGTAGTGTTGTGAGGTAGAGAATATAGCCCTATTTGGTCAAAGACAAAGTCCATATTATGGCAAGAACTGCTCAAATAAGCAAAGAGAAACGACAATCCATCATTACTTGAAGACATGTTCAGTCAATATGGAAAATTTCAAGAATTTTTAAAGTTTCTTCAAGTGCAATCACAAAAAACATCAAGCACTATGATGAAACTGTCTCTCATGAGGATCGCCACAGGAAAGGAAGACCCAGAGTTACCTCTGCTGCAGAGGATACGTTCATTAGAGTTACCAGCCTCAGAAATTGCTGCACGAATAAATGCTTTACAGTGTTCAGAGGAGACTGGGTGAATCAGGCCTTCATGGTTGAATTGCTGCAAAGAAACCACTATTAAAGGACATCAATAATAAGGAGAGACTTGCTTGGGCCAAGAAACACAAGCAATGGACATTAGACCGGTAGATCTCCAAATTTGAGATTTTTGGTTCCAACCGCCGTGTCTTTGTGAGACGCAGTGTGGGTGAAAGGATGATCCCTGCATGTGTATTTCCCACCGTAAAGCATGGAGGAGGAGGTGTTATGGTGTGGGGGTGCTTTGATGGTAAATTCAAGGCACACTTAACCAGCATGGCTACCGCAGTATTCAGCAGCGATACGCCATCCCACACACCTCCAGGCTGATTAAGGGCTATTTTACCAAGAAGGAGAGTGATGGAGTGTTGCATCAAATGACCTGGCCTCTACAATCCCCCGCCTCAACCAAATTGAGATGGCTTGGGATGAGTCGGACCGCAGAGTGAAGGAAAAGCAGCCAACAACTGCTCAGCATATGTGGGAACTCCTTCAAGACTGTTGGAAAAGCATTCCAGGTGAATCTGGTTGAGAGAATGCCAAGAGTGTGCAAAGCTGTCATCAGGACGAAGGGTGGCTATTTGAAGAATCTCAAATCTCAAATATATTTTTATTTGTTTAACACTTTTTTGTTTACTACATGATTCTATATGTGTTATTTCATAGTGTTGATGTCTTCACTATTATTCTACAATGTAGAAAGTAAAAATAAAGAAAAACCCTTGAATGAGGTGTTCTAAAACGTTTGACCGGTAAGTGTATGCTGATGATTCAACAAATGAAGTCCCTGAAACCCTTAACAAGGAGTTGCAGTCAGTTTTGGAATGGGTGGCCAGTAATAAACTGGTCCTGAACATCTCTAAAACTAAGAGCATTGTATTTGGTACAAATCATTGCCTAAGCTCTAGACCTCAGCTGAATCTGGTAATTAATGATGTGGCTGTTGAACAAGTTGAGGCGACTATATTACTTGGATTTACCTTAGATTGTAAACGGTCATGGTCAAACATATATATATTCAATGGCTGTAAAGATGGGAAGAGGCATGTCCATAATAAACAGATGCTCTGCTTTTTTGACACCACACTTCAAAAAGCAAGTCCTGCAGGCTCTAGTTTGTCCAGCCATGTGGTCAAGTGCTGCGAAGAAAGACGTAGTTAAGCTGCAGCTGGCCCAGAACAGAGCCGTGCATCTTTCTATTCATTGTAATCAGCGGGCTGATATCAATACTAGGCATGCCAGTCTCTCTTGGTTAAGAGTTCAGGGGAGACTGACTGCATCACTTCTTCTTTTCATAAGAAACAATGTGTTGAACATTCCAAGGTTTTTGCATAATCAATTTACACACAGCTCTGACACACTTACCGAACCAGACAGGCCACCAGGGGTCTTTTCACTGTCCCCAAACCCAGAACAAATTCAAGAAAGCGTACAGTGTTATATAGAGTTGTTATTGCGTGGAACTCCCTTCCATCTCATATTGCTCAAATGAACAGCAAACCTGGTTTTAAAATAGCAGATAAAGCAACACGTCACGGCACAACGCCTCTCCCCTATTTGACCTCAATATTTTTTAGTGTCTACTGATATTTAGGCTATGTGTGCCGTTTTTAAATTCATGTAGTTCTGTCCTTGAGCTGTTCTTGGTTATTCATGTTCTGTATTATGTCATGTTTCATGTTTTGTGTGGACCCCAGGAAGAGTAGATGCTGCTTTCGCAACAGCTAACGGGGATCCTAATAAAATACCAATACCAAGCAAATTTAAGTCAGGACTGAGACTAAACCCATCAGGAACACTCAACACCTCTTGGAAAGCCATTCGAGTGTGTCTTTGTCATTAAAATGTATTTAATTGTCTCGCTGAAACTCTTTCCCAGGGTTTACAGAAGACTGAGGCGGGGTTTCCTATAATTTCTTACATTTTTTAGGGTGCACATTTAGTTTTTTCCCCGAGCACTACACAGCCGATTCATATAACCAACTCATCATCAAACTTTGTTTATTTGAATCAGCCAGGACTGAGTTTGGGAAACCCTGGTCTAGAGTGTATAGTTTGTTTGGTCTATCCACTGCTTGGATATTAAGTAATGTATAAGAGATGTGGGTTATGAGTGGTTTAGCAGCTTGGTTTTGAGGTTGGGAACCTGGAATTGAGGTAAGGGAGAGGTTGTATAACACCCACACTCCAATAGGCTCTCAAAGCATCTGTCTGCCATGAGATATGAGCCTTCCTGGTTATTTTTATTCCTGCCCTCCTCTCTCTATCTTCTCTCGCTCCTCTCTCTCTCTGACAGCAATGAATTAAGAGCCTAACGAGCTGCATTAATGAGTCTGTTCGGGGGGAGGGAGAAAGGGGGGGGGGGGGCACTGCAGAGAGAAGTTTTCTGTCGGGTCAGATGTGCTGTCTTTCGGTACAAATGAAGAGAGAAAGACGAAGGAAAGGAGAGAGAGCCGAGTGAGTGTAGGACTGTAGCCCTGTAGGAACACAAACCTGGGTTTCTGGCTGACGTCCAAGTGGTCCAGGTGAAGATGACATCATGCCTCAGGCGTCCTCTGCACTGTCAGTAAGTGTGCGTCTCAGCTGAATGACTCATCGCCATACAGATAGATTACCATGCACAAAAGCGAGATGGAAGGGAAACTTCTACTCCAGACGGGAAATGACACAGCTAATGACCATATCTCTTGATCTGCTCTCAAGTACCTCTGTTCATGATTGTATATTCTCTACGTCATAACATATTTTTGTTTGTCTAACCCCATAGTTACAGCATAGGTAAGCAAAAATCTAATCAAATCAAACTTTGTTTGTCACATGTGCCAAATACAACAGGTGTGGACCTTACCATGAAATGCTTACTTACAAGCCCTTAACCAACAATGTAAATAGTCTGGTGGCCATTTGATTAATTCTTCAGTAGTCTTATGGCTTGGGGGTAGAAGGTGTTAAGGAGCCTTTTGGTCCTAGACTTGACGCTCCGGTACCGCTTGCCGTGCGGTAGCAGAGAAAACAGTCTATGACTTGGGTGTCTGGAGTCTCTGACAATTTTATGGGCCTTCCTCTGACACCGCCTATTATATAAGTCCTATAGACAGTTTATGCTAATAATCATTTTCCCATAGAAGGGGCTCCCGAGTGGCGCAGTGGTCTAAGGCACTGCATCTCAGTGCTAGAGGCGTCACTACAGACCCTGGTTTGATTCCAGGCTGTATCACAACCGGCCGTGATTGGGAGTCCCATAGGGCGGCACACAATTGGCCCAGCGTCGTCCAGGTTAGGGTTTGGCCGGGGTAGGCCGTCATTGTAAATAAGAATTTGTGCTTAACTGACTTGCCTAGTTAAATAAAGGTTAAATAAATAAAAATAACAGCAAGTGCTCCCATAGGAATAGTTCTGGTAAGTACAGAGCAATGTCCATGAAACACCTAACAGTTCAATGTACAACAGACATGTAGCTGTCAAGAGTTAATTTAAGAGCCAATTCATGCAGTGATGCTTCAGATTACGTAATAGACGTAGTGGAAATTATTTGTATTCCCCTGTTGTTTTCGCTACGATTTTCTGTGCCATATAGCTAGGGCTTTTAGACCATCGGAATGGAAATCCAGGTTACCATGGAGACAAGCTTTCTACCATGGAGCTTCAGAGAACCCAGTGGCTGATGCTATACTGTAACCATGGTAGCGGTGGTCAGGACAGGAGTGAGGGATGGAGTGGGAGAGATGGTTGGCATCCTGGCTGGCTAAGAGCTGTGGGATGCCATGGTGAGAAATTGAGAGAAGGAGAGAGTGAGAGAATGACCTTTGTCCGTATGTTAACCTTATTATTGCGTAAGCACTTTCAGTGTAAAGGAATGGATTAGAGGGGCCAAACCTCCAGAGGATAGTTTGGGACAATTTGGCCAATAATGAATACAAACTGTCTGTACAGAGAGAACATGTGACGTTTCAATAGATGCGGTATGTGATGCATAAGGAGAATGGAGAAAGAGGAATGGTTGGATAGATTCACAACTTAAGGGATGGAGAGGGAATATATCTGGGACTCATTGGAACAGTGTGATTGTCTGTGCGTGTGTGGGGGGTGTGTGTGTGTGTGTGTGTGTGTGTGTGTGTGTGTGTGTGTGTGTGTGTGTGTGTGTGTGTGTGTGTGTGTGTGTGTGTGTGTGTGTGTGTGTGTGTGTGTGTGTGTGTGTGTGTGTGTGTGTGTGTGTGTGTGTGTGTGAGAGAGTGCGTGTGTCTCTGCGGGCTGTCAGCTGTGTGAAGGTCGGCAGGCTAATTTCATGCTGCTGCTGTTGTTTGCTGCTCTGTAAGCACTTTGGATGCCCAGTGTCTTCCTCATTTTAATCAGGGAGGTACAAAATTAAGAGCGGAAAAGGATAGAAGTTTAAAGAGAGAGAGGGAGAGAGAGAGAGAGAGAGACTGCTGTGCATTCTCTAAGAAGGAGTACAGAATGCAGAATAGTGCATCCACTATTTTTACAGTACACTCTTAGATAAAAGGGTTCCAAAAGGGTTCTTCGTCTGCCCCCACTGGAGAACCCTTTTTGGTTCCATGTAAAACCCTTTTTGGTTCCATGTATGTAGAACCCTCTGTAGAAAGAGTTCTACTTGGAACCCGAAACGGAACCAAAAAGGGATCTTCAAAGGGTTCTCCTATGGGGACAGCCAAAGAACCCTTTTAGGTTCTAAACTCAGCAAAAAAAGAAACGTCCCTTTTTCAGGACCCTGTCTTTCAAAGATAATTCGTAAAAATCCAAATAACTTCACAGATCTTCATTGTAAAGGGTTTAAACCCTGTTTCCCATGCTTGTTCAATGAACCATGAACAATTAATGAACATGCACATGTGGAACGGTTGTCAAGACACTAACAGCTTACAGATGGTAGGCAATTAAGGTCACAGTTATGGAAACTTAGGACACTAAAGAGGTCTTTCTACTGACTCTGAAAAACACCAAAAGAAAGATGCCCAGGGTACCTGCTCATCTGCGTGAACGTGCCTTAGGCATTGCAATGTCCGTACCGTGAGACGCCTAAGACGGCGCTACAGGGAGACAGGACGGACAGCTGATCGTCCTCGCAGTGGCAGACCACGTGTAACAACACCTGCACAGGATTGGTACATCCGAACATCACACCTGCGGGACAGGTACAGGATGGCAGCAACAACTGCCCGAGTTACACCAGGAACACACAATCCCTCCATCAGTGCTCAGACTGTCCGCAATAGGCTGAGAGAGGCTGGACTGAGAGCAACGTCACCTATGGGCACAAACCCACCGTCGCTGGACCAGACAGTACTGGCAAAAAGTGCTCTTCACTGACAAGTCAAGGTTTTGTCTCACCAGGGGTGATAGTTGGATTCACGTTTTGGATTCGTCGAAGGAGTGAGCGTTACACCGAGGCCTGTACTCTGGAGTGGGATCGACTCTGTGCGTTACAGGGAAGACGTCCTCCTCCCTCATGTGGTGCCCTTCCTGCAGGCTCATCCTGACATGACCCTCCAGCATGACAATGACACGAGCCATACTGCTCGTTCCTGCAAGACAGGAATGTCAGTGTTCTGCCATGGCCAGCGAATAACCCGGATCTCAATCCCATTGAGCACGTCTGGGACCTGTTGGATCGGAGGGTGAGGGCTAGGGCCATTCCCCCCAGAAATGTCTGGGAACTTGCAGGTGCCTTGGTGGAAGAGTGGGGTAACATCTCACAGCAAGAACTGGCAAATCTGGTGCAGCCCATGAGGAGGGGATGCACTGCAGTATGTAATGCAGCTGGTGGCCACACCAGATAGTGACTGTTACTTTTGATTTTGACCCCCCCTTTGTTTAGGGACACATTATTCCATTTCAGTTCGTCACATGTCTGTGGAACTTGTTCAGTTTATGTCTCAGTGGTTGAATGTTGTTATGTTCAAACATAACACCTTTAGCACCTTTTTTTCCAAGGTTGTAGATGAGATGCAACGAAAAACACTTTGGAGAGAGAAGCAACGAGAGGAGAGGGGCTGAAAGGGATGAGAGGAGTTAAACAGAGAGAAAGAGACAGAGGTAGATAGAGAGATGGAAGTCAAATACAGTGTACAGAGTGTATTCTTTGTACAGGATGACAGGTGACACCCTGTCGGGGAGCAGGTAAGCCTTCACCACCCTAATGCCAATAGGCCTGGCATGTATTAGAAGCAGCTCCCTGATTAATGGCATCTAGTCTGCTTAGAGATAGATGTCTTGTTCATGCTCTCAGCTTTCACAGGTTGGGCTCTGCTTTGCTCGCTACTCATCAGTGATGCAACATACGCCCGGAGGCTTTGTAAACACTGAGTGAGAGGAACCACACTGATAGCCTTGAAAGCTAACAGCTCTGATAGATGTTGCCACGATGTTGCCTTTCGTGATGGTGTTATGAAACGACTTCTTCCTTCTCCCTGAACCTGAATGTATTTACAGAATCATTTCACAGAGCGTTGTCATTGTGACACCAACCTAGGGCTTTGTTAGATAACGTTGACTCACAGGAAAGAGCTGCAAAGTCAAGGCCTTGTGGCTGGTGCCTTGTGGCTGGTGCCTTGTGGCTGGGGTGTAGAGCAGTCAGTCAGTGTGCCAGGCAGGCAGGCAGGACATGTCACAGTGACTATGTGTGGTGTTGTCATCGTCATTAGGCTCTAAAATGGCCGTGCTGTGACTGCAGGGTCTGCCTGCCTGCAGAGGGAGAGGCTCCACAGCCTGAGCAGGGCAGACTGACTCCATGCCTGCTTATCCTGAGATTCACTCAAACAGTATCTCGCTGTACAGAAGTAAAGACTGGGACAGGAAATGTTGTTTCTGCCATAAGGCCCTAACCCTGAAGATTTGGAGTGTGTGAGCGCGGGTGAACGTGTGGGCTAATACATTTTCTCTCCTTCTCTCTCTCCCTTTCCTCCCCTCTCTTACCTCTTCCAGGGAAATTCTCCTCCAGTGGTGGTGAACACTGACACGCTTGACGGCTCCCCCTACGTAAGAGTAATACTCCAACTATACTGCATTATTCACTGCAGAATACTCGATTATTGATGATCATCCTACACAATACTCATCCCATATTGCTGCGTGGTTTTCGTCCTAGTTTTTACTCGTCATTCATTGGAAGTGTGAAAAACACTGTCTTCCTCTCTCAGGTCAACGGGACAGAGGGGGAAATTGAGTATGAAGAGATTACACTGGAAAGAGTGAGTGTTTTACAGCAAATAATTATAACATAGGGTCAAAGCCTTATTATTATCCTACAACTGATCAGGGATAGCCAAATAACATTCAAATGTATGTAATCTAGTACAGTTTGGTCTGTAATAGTCATCATGTTTGACACTGTGTAATGCTGTGTGTAATGCTGTGTGTGATGCTGTGTGTGATGCTGTGTATGATGTTGTGTGTAATGCTGTGTGTGATGCTGTGTGTGATGCTGTGTGGGATGTCATGTGTGATGTCGTGTGTGATGTTGTGTGTAATGCTGTGCCTAATATTGTATGTAATGCTGTGTGTAATATTGTGTGTAATATTGTGTGTAATGCTGTGTCTAATGTTGTGTGTAATGCTGTGTGTAATATTGTGTGTAATGCTGTGTGTAATGCTGTGTGTAATATTGTGTGTAATGTTGTGTGTAATGCTGTGTGTAATATTGTGTGTAATGCTGTGTGTAATATTGTGTGTAATGCTGTGTGTAATATTGTGTGTAATGCTGTGTGTAATATTGTGTGTAATGCTGTGTGTAATATTGTGTGTAATATTGTGTGTAATGCTGTGTGTAATATTGTGGGAAATGCTGTGTGTAATGCTGTGTGTAATGTTGTGTGTGATGCTATGTGTGATGTTGTGTGTGATGTTGTGTGTGATGCTGTGTGTGTTTAGGGTAACTCAGGCCTGGGCTTCAGTATAGCTGGGGGGACAGATAACCCCCATGTTGGTGATGACCCCAGCATCTTCATCACCAAGATCATCCCTGGAGGAGCTGCGGCCCAGGACGGACGGCTGAGGTACGCCCCTAACTAACTACCTACAGCTAACATCATCTCCTCTTCACCACCCTCAAGTTGTCAATCCCAACCCTTGACTCTGTATACACACGCACATATACAGTTGAAGTCAGAAGTTTACATACACCTTAGCAAAATACATTTAAACTCCGTTTTTCACAATTCCTGACATTTGATCCTAGTAACAATTCCCTGTCTTGGGTCAGTTAGGATCACCACTTTATTTTAAGAATGTGAAATGTCAGAATAATAGTAGGGAGAATGATTTATTTCAGCTTTTATGTCTTTCATCACATTCCCAGTGGGTCAGAAGTTTACATACACTCAATTAGTATTTGGTAGCATTGCCTTTAAATTGTTTAATTTGGGTCAAACGTTTCAGGTAGCCTTCCACAAGCTTCCCACAATAAGTTGGATGAATTTTGGCCCATTCCTCCTGACAGAGCTGGTGGAACTGAGTCAGGTTTGTAGGCCTCCTTGCTCGCACACACTTTTTCAGTTCTGCCCACAGATATTCTATAGGATTGAGGTCAGGGCTTTGTGATGGCCACTCCAATACCTTGACTTTGTTGTCCTTAAGCCATTTTACCACAACTTTGGAAGTATGCTTGGGGTCAATGTCCATTTGGAAGACCCATTTGCGACCAAGCTTTAACTTCCTGATTGATGTCTTAAGATGTTGCTTCAATATATCCACATCATTTTCCTCCCTCATGATGCCATCTATTTTGTGAAGTGCACCAGTCCCTCCTGCAGCAAAGCACCCCCACAACATGATGCTGCCACCCCTGTGCTTCACGGTTGGGATGGTGTTCTTCGGTTTGCAAGCCTCCCCTTTTTTCCTCCAAACATAACAATGGTCATTATGGCCAAACAGTTCTATTTTTGTTTCATCAGACCAGAGGACATTTCTCCAAAAAGTACGATCTTTGTCCCCATGTGCAGTTGCAAACCGTAGTCTGGCTTTTTTATGGCTGTTTTGGAGCAGTGGTTTCTTCCTTGCTGATTGGATATAGGACTCGTTTTACTGTGGATATAGATACTTTTGTACCTGTTTCCTCCAGCATCTTCACAAGGTCCTTTGCTGTTGTTCTGGGATTGGATTTGCACTTTTCGCACCAAAGTACGTTCATCTCTAGGAGACAGAACGTGTCTCCTTCCTGAGCAGTATGACGGCTGTGTGGTCCCATGGTGTTTAAACTTTGGTACTATTGTTTGTACAGATTAACATGGTACCTTCATGCGTTTAGAAATTGCTCCCAAGGATGAACCAGACTTGGGGAGGTCTACAATTTTCTTTCTGAGGTCTTAGCTGATTTCTTTTGATTTTCCCATGATGTCAAGCAAAGAGGCACTGAGTTTGAAGATAGGCCCTGAAATACTTCCATAGGTACACCTCCAATTGACTCAAATGATGTCAATTAGCCTTTTCAGAAGCTTCTGAAGCCATGACATCATTTTCTGGAATTTTCCAAGGTGTTTAAAAGGCACAGTCAACTTAGTGTATGTAAACTTCTCACCCACTGGAATTGTGATACAGTGAATTATAAGTGAAATAATCTGTCTGTAAACAATTGTTGGAAAAATTACTTGTGTCATGCACAAAGTAGATGTCCTAACCGACTTGCCAAAACTATAGTTTGTTAATAAGACATTTGTGGAGTGGTTGAAAAACAAGTTTTAATGACTCAACCTAAGTGTATGTAAACTTCCGACTTCAACTGTATGCAAGTGTATGTAGACACATGAACATAGGTTCATGCATGCATATGCATATGCAAATACACACACACACACACACACACACACACACACACACACACACACACACACACACACACACACACACACACACACACACACACACACACACACACACACACACACACACACACACACACACACACACACACAAACAAGAACACAACCCAAGGCTATAACAGTGATGTAGGCTACTCATGTCAATGCCAGCTGAGTCTCAAAGAAAGAAGTCCCACTCTGGTGCCCAACCCCCTCCCCCACTCCCTCCCCTCCTCCTCCCCTCCCTCCTCCTCCCCTCCCTCCCCTCCCCTCCTCCCCTCCCCTCCTCCCTCCCCTCCACAGACTGCATTCACTCAGTCAGCCAGACAGATGCTTTTCACCACTGAGTCCACTCATCACAGTGGAGCTGCCTAAATATAGTCCTCCCCCTCTTCCTCCTCCTCTTCACCCTACCTAGGCCCTCTGTACTAGACCACACTCCAACATCCATCTCACTGTCAGCCTTGGCCTAGGGATTGGCTAGCACTTACACACTCTGTCCCTCACAGGCCTGTCCATTACTGAAGGAATTTAACATGGCATTTAAAGGGCACATCTGGGATTCTAGAAGGTATCATCAGAGGAGATGAAAATGACACGTCTACCCCGTCGCACAAGGCTGGCTGGGCTCCATCAAAATCACACTTTCCGTTATTCCTCAGACATTTGATATGTCTCTCACTGTTATAGAAAATTCAATAGCTTTGAATGCATCAAAATAAAGTTTGACAGTCGCTAGAATGTGCAGAAATGTGTCTCTAAAATGCATATTTACCCGTGTAAATGGACATGTTAAGCGTAGTCCACGAATGAAGCGTATGCAAAGCATAGTTTCTTAATGTTACCTTAAGAGCAGATGAGGTAATGGACAAGGTCATGCAAATGTCAGGTCCTGAATATTTATGAGCACCAAGGCTTTGACAAATGTGACTCACATTATATGGTGCTTTAAAAGCCTTGTCTGCTCTGTATCTACACAGTGCATACTCTGTGGACTTTAAAAGCCTTGACTGCTCTGTATCTACACAGTGCATACTCTGTGGACTTTAAAAGCCTTGACTGCTCTGTATCTACACAGTGCATACTCTGTGGACTTTAAAAGCCTTGACTGCTCTGTATCTACACAGTGCATACTCTGTGGACTTTAAAAGCCTTGACTGCTCTGTATCTACACAGTACATACTCTGTGGACTTTAAAAGCCTTGACTGCTCTGTATCTACACAGTGCATACTCTGTGGACTTTAAAAGCCTTGACTGCTCTGTATCTACACAGTGCATACTCTGTGGACTTTAAAAGCCTTGACTGCTCTGTATCTACACAGTGCATACTCTGTGGACTTGGAGCTGACGCTGAACTAAAGGGTTACTGGTGGGTGGACTGATTGACGGACGGACTGACTGACTGACGGACGGACTGACTGACTGCTCTTCTCCCTGGGTAGTTAGAGTGACAGAGTGAAGGCTAGGCCAGCTGGTCACGTGACATAGGACAGGAGGATGGGGCCAAGAGAGTACGCTGTAGAGAGGATGGTGTGCAGGGCTGTCTCAAAGGGGTGAGAGAATAGGCCCCCATCCCCTCCTCCCTTCTCCAGACCATCTCTGGAGACCTTCTCCCGTTCTTCACGTCCCTCATCAACTCATCCCTGACCACTGGTTGCGTCCCCTACGACTTCAAAATGACCACCGAGTCGCTCCCCTCCTCAAGAAACCAACACTCGACTCATCTGACGTCAACAATTATAGACCTGTATCCCTTCGCTCATTTCTTTCCAGAACACTTGAGCGTGCTGTCTCTGATCAACTTCCTCGTTATCTCTCTCGGAACGATCTTCTTGACCCTGACCAGTCAGGCTTCAAGACGGGTCGCTCAACCCGAGACTGCTCTTCTCTGTGTCACTGAGGCTCTCCGCACTGCCAAAGCTGACTCTCCTCTGTTCTCATCCTCCTAGATCTATCTGCTGCCTTCGACACCGTGAATCATCAGATCCTCCTCTCCACCCTCTCAGGGCTGGGCGTCTCAGGCTCTGCATACTCTTGGATTGCATCCTTCCTGGCAGGCTGTTCCTACCAGGTGACGTGGAGAGGTCTGCACCAGGGCTCAGTTCTCTCTATACACCAAGTTACTCGGCTCCGTCATATCCTCACATGGTCTCTCCTATCATTGCTATGTGGATGACACTCAACTACTTTTCTCCTTCCCCCCTTCTGACACCAAGGTGGCGGCATGTATCTCTGCATGACTGGCAGATATCTCAACTTGGATGTTGGCCCACCTCCTCAAGCTCAACCTTGACAAGGCGGAGCTGCTCTGCCTCCCGGGGAAGGTCTGCCCGCTCAAAAACCTCTCCATCACGGTTGACAACTCCACAGTGTCGCCCTCCCAGAGTGCGAAGAACCTTGGCGTGACCCTGGACTACACCCTGACGTTCTCTGCAAACATCAAAGCAGTGACTCGCTCCTGCAGGTTCATGCTCTACAACATCCGTAGAGTACGACCCTACCTCACACAGGACGCGGCACAGGTCCTAATCCAGGCACTTGTCCTCTCTTGTCTGGACTACTGCAACTCGCTGTTGGCTGGGCTCCCAGCTTGTGCCATCAACCCCCTGCAACTTATCCAGAACGCTGCAGCCCGTATGATTTTCAATCTTCCGAAGTTCTCTCATGTCACCCCACTCCTCCGCACACTCTACTAGCTTCCAGTCGAAGCTCGCATCCACTACAATACCTTAGTACTTGCCTATGGAGCAGCAAGAGAAACTGCCCCTCCCTACTTTCAGGCTATGCTCAAACCCTACAACCCAACCTGAGTACTTTGTTCTGCCACATCAGGTCTCTTGACCCATCACCGCTACGGGAGGGCAGCTGCCGCTCAGCCCAGTCAAAACTCGTCTCTGTCCTGGCATCCCAATGGTGGAACCAGCTTCCCCCTGAAGCTAGGACAGCAGAGTCCCTGCCCATCTTCCGAAAACATCTGAAACCCTACCTCTTCCAACACTCTTAAATAATCCTCTTCCTCACCTCGACACCTCACCTTGGTGGCAGACTCGTCACTAACAATAAACCTCTCTCTTCTCTCTCTCTATTTCTCTCTCTATCTCTCCATCTCTCTCTCTCTCTCTCTCTCTCCCTCTCTCAGTGTGAATGACAGTATCCTGTTTGTGAATGATGTGGATGTGAGGGAGGTGACCCACAGTCTGGCAGTGGAGGCTCTGAAGGAGGCGGGGGCTATCGTCCGCCTCTACGTGCTCCGCAGGAAACCAGCCGCAGAAAAAGTCACCGAGATCAAACTCATCAAAGGGCCCAAAGGTACAGCTCTGTTTGTGTTTGTTTGTGTGGTTAGTGCTTACATATTTATGTACCTGTCAGTTATTATTTACATCTTTCTTTCTACCTCCTCCATCTCTCTCGCTCTCTCTCTCTCCATCTCACTCTCTCTGTTTCTCTCCACCTCTCTCTCTGTCTCTCTCGCTGTCTCTCTTTCTCTCTCTCTCTTTCTCTCTCTGCTCCACCCTGTCCCTCTCATAGGTCTAGGTTTCAGCATCGCTGGAGGGGTGGGTAACCAGCACATACCAGGAGACAACAGCATCTATGTCACTAAGATCATCGAGGGCGGGGCTGCTCACAAGGACCAGCGGCTGCAGATAGGGGATAAGATACTGGCGGTCAGTCGTCACACACACACACTGGCTAGTAGAGGCCCACTTAGACAAGCCAGCATATCTTGTCCACTTCAGCAGCGTAGGTGCATTAAGAATCTCGATAAATAACAGTTGTAATTTTCACAGCCTGAGATGACTTTCATTAATATGGTAATAGATGTGTGGGATAGGAGAGTTATTTAACATCACCAGCACTGCTTCTGCTGCTGCCTGCACTGTGTAGCTCTACTGCCATCTCCTGGGCCATAGATAAACTGCAGATGAGTGGTGGATTAGACTCAATATGGGCTCCATGCAGAAACTACAAAATGGTGCCTGATCCACTGCTTTATTTCCCAATGAACTATGATACCATGCCTGTGATTTAAAAATAGCTTCAGAACATCCTCAGAGAGAAGGATCACGTTGACATTCCATTGACTGAGAAGCTGTGTAATATGCCTGTCAGCACTGCAGGGGCTATTTTACTACGTCCGTGATGTACAGGTCAGCAGGATGTGTAGCAGTAGGTCTGATCCCATGCTGTCTGTGGGTTCAGGTGAACAGTGTGTGTCTGGAGGACGTGATGCATGAGGATGCAGTGGGAGCCCTGAAGAACACAGCCGAGGTGGTTTACCTCAGGGTGGCCAAGCCTAACAACCTCTACCTGAACTCCTACAACCCGCCAGACCTTACCAGCAGTAAGTGTGCATGTGTGTGTGTGTGCGTGTGTGTGTCTCTATGTGTGTGTGTGTGTGTGTGTGTGTGTGTGTGTGTGTGTGTGTGTGTGTGTGTGTGTGTGTGTGTGTGTGTGTGTGTGTGTGTGTGTGGTCCTCTAATGGTCCATGTCTTCTTTCTTCAGCTTACTCCGCTCACATGGACACAGATCTTGGCCACCCCACCTACCTTGGATCAGATTACCCACAAGCCCTCACTCCCACCTCGCCCAGTCGCTTCTCTCCAGTGTTGCACAGCATGATGGGGGATGAAGACCTACCCAGGTGAGCAAAGCTTTCTGGGCTGACTCATATGCCAAATCAACCTATGGCTTTTCCCAAAGGCCTCTCATAGTAAAATGATGGGCTTGGTGTGAAAATGAAAAGCTCCCGGTGGAGATAGGATTTGGTTAGCATAGGTCTGACCCAGAGCTAACCAACGATTATTTTCTTTTTCTCTCTGCCTCCCTCCTTCTTGTGCCCCAAAATGTGGTGTCCCCATTTCACTACTCATTTACATCTCTCCCTCCCCATGTTACCTCTCCCTCTTGTTAGTCTCCTTCTTCCCCTCCATTTCTCCTCGTCTCTCCCTGACCCTCCGTCCCTCCCCTTCTCCCCTGCTCTCTCTGTCAGGGAGCCTAGGAGAGTGCTGATCCACCGGGGTTCTACGGGCCTGGGTTTTAACATCGTGGGAGGAGAGGATGGAGAGGGGATCTTTATCTCCTTCATCCTGGCAGGGGGGCCTGCCGACCTCAGCGGAGAGCTGCGCAAGGGCGACCAGATCCTCAGCGTAAGGACACACATGCTCACACACACAAGTGGATTCATATTCTGTACACACACACACACACACACATACTCACATGTGTATAGTCACGCAACCACACAGGCACACACTTACGTATATACACAAACTCTCGATCGCTCTCTTTCTTAGGCACACACACACAGCTTCATACGCACACACTTCTCTGAGTGTTTAGGGTGTGTGTGTGCGTGTGCCAGGTGAATGGAGTGGACCTGCGTATCGCCACCCATGAGCAGGCTGCGGCAGCCCTGAAGAACGCTGGCCAGACTGTCACCATCATCGCCCAGTACAGACCAGAGGGTGAGGCCAGCACTACAGTAACCTACCATTGCACACAACACTGCGTCACCGTACGCCAATGGACCATACATGTGCTAATGTATGTGTGTGTGTGTGTTCAGAGTACAGCCGTTTCGAAGCGAAGATCCACGACCTGAGGGAACAGCTGATGAACAGCAGCATGGGTTCTGGTCAGACGACACTGAGGAGCAACCCCAAGAGAGGCTTCTACATCAGGTACTTATTATACTGCACTTTATACTACCCCAAGAGAGGCTTCTAAATCAGGTACTTATTATACTACACTTTATACTACCCCAAGAGAGGCTTCTACATCAGGTACTTATTATACTGCACATTATACTATATACAACCCCAAGAGAGGCTTCAACATCAGGTACTCATTAATACTGCACTATATACAACCCCAAGAGAGGCTTCTACATCAGGTACTTAATAGTACTGCACTATATACAACCCCAAGAGAGGCTTCTACATCAGGTACTTATTATACTGCACTATATACAACCCCAAGAGAGGCTTCAACATCAGGTACTTATTATACTGCACTATATACAACCCCAAGAGAGGCTTCTACATCAGGTACTTATTATACTGCACTATATACAACCCCAAGAGAGGCTTCTACATCAGGTACTTATTATACTGCACTATATACAACCCCAAGAGAGGCTTCTACATCAGGTACTTATTATACTGCACTATATACAACCCCAAGAGAGGTTTCTACATCAGGTACTTATTATACTGCACTATATACAACCCCAAGAGAGGCTTCTACATCAGGTACTTATTAATACTGCACTATATACAACCCCAAGAGAGGCTTCTACATCAGGTACTTAATAGTACTGCACTATATACAACCCCAAGAGAGGCTTCTACATCAGGTACTTATTATACTGCACTTTATACTACCCCAAGAGAGGCTTCTACATCAGGTACTTATTATACTACACTTTATACTACCCCAAGAGAGGCTTCTACATCAGGTACTTATTATACTGCACATTATACTATATACAACCCCAAGAGAGGCTTCAACATCAGGTACTCATTAATACTGCACTATATACAACCCCAAGAGAGGCTTCTACATCAGGTACTTAATAGTACTGCACTATATACAACCCCAAGAGAGGCTTCTACATCAGGTACTTATTATACTGCACTATATACAACCCCAAGAGAGGCTTCAACATCAGGTACTTATTATACTGCACTATATACAACCCCAAGAGAGGCTTCTACATCAGGTACTTATTATACTGCACTATATACAACCCCAAGAGAGGCTTCTACATCAGGTACTTATTATACTGCACTATATACAACCCCAAGAGAGGCTTCTACATCAGGTACTTATTATACTGCACTATATACAACCCCAAGAGAGGTTTCTACATCAGGTACTTATTATACTGCACTATATACAACCCCAAGAGAGGCTTCTACATCAGGTACTTATTAATACTGCACTATATACAACCCCAAGAGAGGCTTCTACATCAGGTACTTAATAGTACTGCACTATATACAACCCCAAGAGAGGCTTCTACATCAGGTACTTAATAGTACTGCACTATATACAACCCCAAGAGAGGCTTCTACATCAGGTACTTAATAGTACTGCACTATATACAACCCCAACAGAGGCTTCTACATCAGGTACTTAATAGTACTGCACTATATACAACCCCAAGAGAGGCTTCTACATCAGGTACTTATTATACTGCACTATATACAACCCCAAGAGAGGCTTCTACATCAGGTACTTATTATACTGCACTATATACAACCCCAAGAGAGGCTTCAACATCAGGTACTTATTATACTGCACTATATACAACCCCAAGAGAGGCTTCTACATCAGGTACTTAATAGTACTGCACTATATACAACCCCAAGAGAGGCTTCAACATCAGGTAATCATTAATACTGCACTATATACAACCCCAAGAGAGGCTTCAACATCAGGTAATCATTAATACTGCACTATATACAACCCCAAGAGAGGCTTCAACATCAGGTAATCATTAATACTGCACTATATACAACCCCCAAGAGAGGCTTCTACATCAGATACTCTTTAATACTGCACTATATACTATATACAACACCAAGAGAGGCTTCTACATCAGGTACTTATTAATACTGCACTATATACAACCCCAAGAGAGGCTTCAACATCAGGTACTCATTAATACTGCACTATATACTATATACAACCCCACAAGGACACAACACTGCTACTACCAGGCTAGTACAGCACTGTGAACACCTCAGAGCACAACAACCCACTTAGACTTCAAAGAAATGCTGGACATCCAGAGCCATACTATATACAACCCCAAAGAGGCTTCTACATCAGGTAATCATTAATACTGCACAATATACTATATACAACCCCAAAGAGGCTTCTACATCAGGTAATCATTAATACTGCACAATATACTATATACAACCCCAAAGAGGCTTCTACATCAGGTAATCATTAATACTGCACAATATACTATATACAACCCCAAGAGAGGCTTCTACATCAGGTACTCTTTAATACTGCACTATATACTATATACAACACCAAGAGAGGCTTCTACATCAGGTACTTATTAATACTGCACTATATACAACCCCAAGAGAGGCTTCAACATCAGGTACTCATTAATACTGCACTATATACTATATACAACCCCACAAGGACACAACACTGCTACTACCAGGCTAGTACAGCACTGTGAACACCTCAGAGCACAACAACCCACTTAGACTTCAAAGAAATGCTGTATCTTCCTTTCCTCTCCCATCGTCTCCTCTCCTCCGTCTGTCCCAGGGCCCTGTTTGACTATGATAAGACAGCAGACTGTGGTTTCCTGAGCCAGGCGGTGGGCTTCAGGTTTGGTGACGTGCTCCATGTCCTGGACTGTGGTGATGAGGAGTGGTGGCAGGCCAGACGGGTCAGCCCGCAGACAGACGTCGAGGAGGTCGGCTTTATTCCCAGCAAACGCAGGTCAGACACCTCACATCACTGTCTGTATCTGTGTGTGTGTGTGTGTGTGTGTGTGTGTGTGTGTGTGTGTGTGTGTGTGTGTGTGTGTGTGTGTGTGTGTGTGTGTGTGTGTGTGTGTGTGTGTGTGTGTGTGTGTGTGTGTGTGTGTGTGTGTGTGTGTGTGCTATTTGTTTTCTCCGTTTGCATGTGGAATTGCGTAGACAGCATGATTGATGCTGTATTCTATGGTTATGTAGTGGATCTTTCACTTTCAGCCTTTCACGCTCCTTTCTTCCCCTCTCCCGCTCTCTTTATCGCGCTCTCTTTCTCTCCCTCTGCCCTTAATGCCTCATTTCATTCCTAACCCCTTCAGGGTAGAAAGGAAAGAGTGGTCTCGCATGGGCACCAAAGAGAGGGTAAGCACATAAGTTAGTGAGCGTCTATGAATGATCTTACACCAACGTCTTCGTCTGTCTCTCCCTCTCTCTCTAAACATCTGTTTTCTCTGTGTTGTGTAGGATCGCAGTCGGGACAGCCTCGGATCTCAAGGTAAGCAGCTGTAGCGGAGGAGATTTGCTCTGCCCTCAGTAGTGGTCGAATTGATGATTATTTTATTTAACTAGAATGACACAGTGTTCAGATGAACAGTAGCTACTGACTGACTTTACTGTCAGACTGACTGGCTGGTGTTGTTGTGTTCTGGTTTCAGGGAGGGACGATTCTCAACACAGCTATGAAACAGTGACACAAGTAGAGGGTGAGAATAGACTTTCAAGTACTATTTTATTCACGTTATACTTCAATTTACTCCTTATTTATTCCGTCTTACCTGTCTCTCTCTCTCTCTCTATCCATAAAGTGCATTATGCCAGGCCCATCATAATATTGGGTCCCATAAAGGACAGGGTAAATGATGACCTGCTGTCAGAGTTCCCTGACAAGTTTGGATCTTGTGTCCCTCGTAAGTATTGACCCATCGTAGATGAACCATTTCCCTGCTCGCCCCATTGGTTTACGTCGATCTATTGACCGGGTGATTGGTTAACAGCCTGACTGACCGCTTGTCCCCTCCCCCCACAGACACCACGCGGCCCAAGCGGGAGTACGAGGTGGACGGGCGGGACTACCACTTTGTGTCGTCACGGGAACAGATGGAGAAGGACATCCAGAGCCACCGCTTCATCGAGGCGGGCCAGTACAACAGCCACCTGTACGGCACCAGCGTCCAGAGCGTGCGAGAGGTGGCGGAGCAGGTGCAGCATAGATAACACCCCCCCCCCCCCCCCCCTAGAGATACAGTATATTATCATGATGTTATTAATGTGATTCTATATTATTTATAATGGGTTTACATGAGAGGGGTGATACATTAGGCCGCGCTACATTATTTAACATGGTCCCAACAGCTGCTGTACTGTATTGATTGGCTTAAGAAGTGTAAAAGGATCTGGCTGATTGAATCCCCTCCACCCTCCCCTCTGTTCTCTCCCTCCCCTCCACCCTCCCTACCTCCCTCTGTTCTCTCCCTCCCCTCCACCCTCCCCTCTGTTCTCTCCCTCCCCTCCACCCTCCCTACCTCCCTCTGTTCTCTCCCTCCCCTCCCCTCCACCCTCCCTACCTCCCTCTGTTCCCTCCCTGCGTCTCTCCCTCCCCTCCACTCTCCCTACCTCCCTCTGTTCTCTCCCTCCCCTCCACCCTCCCTACCTCCCTCTGTTCTCTCCCTCCCCTCCCCTCCACCCTCCCTACCTCCCTCTGTTCTCTCCCTCCCCTCCACCCTCCCTACCGCCCTCTGTTCTCTGCCTGCGTCTCTCCCTCCCCTCCACCCTCCCTACCTCCCTCTGTTCTCTCCCTCCCCTCCACCCTCCCTACCTCTCTCTGTTCTCTCCCTGTGTCTCCTCCCTCCCCTCCACCCTCCCTACCTCCCTCTGTTCTCTCCCTGTGTCTCCTCCCTCCCCTCCACCCTCCCTACCTCCCTCTGTTCTCTCCCTCCCCTCCACCCTCCCTACCTCCCTCTGTTCTCTCCCTCCGTCTCTCCCTCCCCTCCACCCTCCCTACCTCCCTCTGCTCTCTCCCTCTCCTCTACCCTCCCTACCTCTCTCTGTTCTCTCCCTCCGTCTCTCCCTCCCCTCCACCCTCCCTACCTCCCTCTGTTCTCTCCCTGCGTCTCTCCCTCCCCTCCACCCTCCCTACCTCCCTCTGTTCTCTCCCTGCGTCTCTCCCTCCTCCTTCCGTGTCTCCCTCCCCTCCACCCTCCCTACCTCCCTCTGTTCTCTCCCTGCGTCTCTCCCTCCTCCCTCCATCTCTTCCTCCCCTCCACCCTCCCTACCGCCCTCTGTTCTCTCCCTGCGTCTCTCCCTCCTCCCTCCGTCTCTCCCTCCCCTCCACCCTCCCTACCTCCCTCTGTTCTCTCCCTGCGTCTCTCCCTCCCCTCCACCCTCCCTACCTCCCTCTGTTCTCTCCCTGCGTCTCTCCCTCCTCCTTCCGTGTCTCCCTCCCCTCCACCCTCCCTACCTCCCTCTGTTCTCTCCCTGCGTCTCTCCCTCCTCCCTCCATCTCTTCCTCCCCTCCACCCTCCCTACTGCCCTCTGTTCTCTCCCTGCGTCTCTCCCTCCTCCTTCCGTCTCTCCCTCCCCTCCACCCTCCCTACCTCCCTCTGTTCTCTCCCTGCGTCTCTCCCTCCTCCTTCCGTGTCTCCCTCCCCTCCACCCTCCCTACTGCCCTCTGTTCTCTCCCTGCGTCTCTCCCTCCTCCTTCCGTGTCTCCCTCCCCTCCACCCTCCCTACTGCCCTCTGTTCTCTGCCTGCGTCTCTCCCTCCCCTCCACCCTCCCTACCGCCCTCTGTTCTCTCCCTGCGTCTCTCCCTCCTCCTTCCGTGTCTCCCTCCCCTCCACCCTCCCTACCTCCCTCTGTTCTCTCCCTGCGTCTCTCCCTCCTCCCTCCATCTCTTCCTCCCCTCCACCCTCCCTACTGCCCTCTGTTCTCTCCCTGCGTCTCTCCCTCCTCCTTCCGTGTCTCCCTCCCCTCCACCCTCCCTACTGCCCTCTGTTCTCTGCCTGCGTCTCTCCCTCCCCTCCACCCTCCCTACCGCCCTCTGTTCTCTCCCTGCCTTTCTCCCTCCTCCTTCCGTGTCTCCCTCCCCTCCACCCTCCCTACCGCCCTCTGTTCTCTCCCTGCGTCTCTCCCTCCTCCTTCCGTGTCTCCCTCCCCTCCACCCTCCCTACCTCCCTCTGTTCTCTCCCTGCGTCTCTCCCTCCTCCTTCCGTGTCTCCCTCCCCTCCACCCTCCCTACCTCCCTCTGTTCTCTCCCTGCGTCTCTCCCTCCTCCCTCCATCTCTTCCTCCCCTCCACCCTCCCTACTGCCCTCTGTTCTCTCCCTGCGTCTCTCCCTCCTCCTTCCATGTCTCCCTCCCCTCCACCCTCCCTACTGCCCTCTGTTCTCTGCCTGCGTCTCTCCCTCCCCTCCACCCTCCCTACCGCCCTCTGTTCTCTCCCTGCGTCTCTCCCTCCTCCCTCCGTCTCTCCCTCCCCTCCACCCTCCCTACTGGCCTCTGTTCTCTCCCTGCGTCTCTCCCTCCTCCTTCCGTGTCTCCCTCCCCTCCACCCTCCCTACCTCCCTCTGTTCTCTCCCTGCGTCTCTCCCTCCTCCCTCCATCTCTTCCTCCCCTCCACCCTCCCTACTGCCCTCTGTTCTCTCCCTGTGTCTCTCCCTCCTCTTTCCGTGTCTCCCTCCCCTCCACCCTCCCTACCTCCCTCTGTTCTCTCCCTGCGTCTCTCCCTCCTCCCTCCCTCCGTCTCTCCCTCCCCTCCACCCTCCCTACCTCCCTCTGTTCTCTCCCTGCGTCTCTCCCTCCTCTTTCCGTGTCTCCCTCCCCTCCACCCTCCCTACCTCCCTCTGTTCTCTCCCTGCGTCTCTCCCTCCTCCCTCCGTCTCTCCCTCCCCTCCACCCTCCCTACCTCCCTCTGTTCTCTCCCTGCGTCTCTCCCTCCTCCCTCCATCTCTTCCTCCCCTCCACCCTCCCTACTGCCCTCTGTTCTCTCCCTGCGTCTCTCCCTCCTCCTTCCGTGTCTCCCTCCCCTCCACCCTCCCTACCTCCCTCTGTTCTCTCCCTGCGTCTCTCCCTCCTCCCTCCATCTCTTCCTCCCCTCCACCCTCCCTACTGCCCTCTGTTCTCTCCCTGCGTCTCTCCCTCCTCCTTCCGTGTCTCCCTCCCCTCCACCCTCCCTACTGCCCTCTGTTCTCTCCCTGCGTTTCTCCCTCCTCCTTCCGTGTCTCCCTCCCCTCCACCCTCCCTACCTCCCTCTGTTCTCTCCCTGCGTCTCTCCCTCCTCCTTCCGTGTCTCCCTCCCCTCCACCCTCCCTACTGCCCTCTGTTCTCTCCCTGCGTCTCTCCCTCCTCCTTCCGTGTCTCCCTCCCCTCCACCCTCCCTACTGCCCTCTGTTCTCTGCCTGCGTCTCTCCCTCCCCTCCACCCTCCCTACCGCCCTCTGTTCTCTCCCTGCGTCTCTCCCTCCTCCCTCCGTCTCTCCCTCCCCTCCACCCTCCCTACTGGCCTCTGTTCTCTCCCTGCGTCTCTCCCTCCTCCTTCCGTGTCTCCCTCCCCTCCACCCTCCCTACCTCCCTCTGTTCTCTCCCTGCGTCTCTCCCTCCTCCCTCCATCTCTTCCTCCCCTCCACCCTCCCTACTGCCCTCTGTTCTCTCCCTGTGTCTCTCCCTCCTCTTTCCGTGTCTCCCTCCCCTCCACCCTCCCTACCTCCCTCTGTTCTCTCCCTGCGTCTCTCCCTCCTCCCTCCCTCCGTCTCTCCCTCCCCTCCACCCTCCCTACCTCCCTCTGTTCTCTCCCTGCGTCTCTCCCTCCTCTTTCCGTGTCTCCCTCCCCTCCACCCTCCCTACCTCCCTCTGTTCTCTCCCTGCGTCTCTCTCTCCTCCCTCCCTCCGTCTCTCCCTCCCCTCCCCTCCACCCTCCCTACCTCCCTCTGTTCTCTCCCTGCGTCTCTCCCTCCTCCCTCCATCTCTTCCTCCCCTCCACCCTCCCTACTGCCCTCTGTTCTCTCCCTGCGTCTCTCCCTCCTCCTTCCGTGTCTCCCTCCCCTCCACCCTCCCTACCTCCCTCTGTTCTCTCCCTGCGTCTCTCCCTCCTCCCTCCATCTCTTCCTCCCCTCCACCCTCCCTACTGCCCTCTGTTCTCTCCCTGCGTCTCTCCCTCCTCCTTCTGTGTCTCCCTCCCCTCCACCCTCCCTACTGCCCTCTGTTCTCTCCCTGCGTTTCTCCCTCCTCCTTCCGTGTCTCCCTCCCCTCCACCCTCCCTACCTCCCTCTGTTCTCTCCCTGCGTCTCTCCCTCCTCCTTCCGTGTCTCCCTCCCCTCCACCCTCCCTACTGCCCTCTGTTCTCTCCCTGCGTCTCTCCCTCCTCCTTCCGTGTCTCCCTCCCCTCCACCCTCCCTACCTCCCTCTGTTCTCTCCCTGCGTCTCTCCCTCCTCCTTCCGTGTCTCCCTCCCCTCCCCTCCACCCTCCCTACTGCCCTCTGTTCTCTCCCTGCGTCTCTCCCTCCTCCTTCCGTGTCTCCCTCCCCTCCACCCTCCCTACCTCCCTCTGTTCTCTCCCTGCGTCTCTCCCTCCTCCCTCCATCTCTTCCTCCCCTCCACCCACCCTCGCTACCGCCCTCCGTTCTGTCCCTCCCCTCATCATTCCATTTCCCTGCTGTGCTGTGTGAGTAGCAGGGGAAACACTGTATACTGGACGTGTCGGCCAATGCTGTCCGCAGACTACAGGCCGCTCAGCTACACCCCATCGCCATCTTCGTCCGGCCCAAGTCACTGGAGAATGTCCTGTACGTACACAATTACACACACACACACAAAGTATACACACCCTCGCACACACACAAGCTATGCACACACTCACACACTAGCTGTCTGACTTGTGTTGACTGACGATTGCGTGTGTTGTTTGTTGTGCAGAGAGATCAACACTCGTCTGACAGAAGAGCAGGCCAGGAAGGGCATGGACCGCGCTCTCAAACTGGAACAGGACTTCATAGAGTGCTTCTCAGGTAACGCTGGAACACTTTGGGCTGTAATTACAATAATTAACCTTTCACTGCAGTGGGCGACATCAGGGTCACACAGAGGGTTTCTTTGGTAGTCTTAAATAAATCTACACACATGGTTATGGGCTTATAAAGAAGACACCTGTACCATGTCAGATATAGAGTTGAAGTTTTGAAATGTAACAGAACTGTTTGACATTGTTATGCTGATGAATGAGGACCCAAAAGCGACGTAATAGAAACAGAGTCTTTATTCCAGTATTAAACAAACAATGATTCTCCTGGATATTATCAAAGGTAAATCCAAAACAGGAAACTGAAATCCTCTCGTCAGTAGAGAGGAACGACTGGAGACGCGACCACAGACTGCAGGTCGCTTCAGGAAGGCACAGGCCGTAGCTGACATAGACACCTGCTCACACGCAGCATCTGAAGAAGGCAAAAACACGACAGGGCGGAACAAGGACACAGAACAGCAAACATCAAACAAGAATCCGACAAGGACAGAAGCGGAAAACAGAGGGAGAAATAGGGACTCTAATCAGAGGGCAAAATAGGGGACAGGTGTGAAAGAGTAAATGAGGTCGTTAGGAGAATGAGAAACAGCTGGGAGCAGGAACGGAACGATAGAGAGAGAGAGCGAGAGAGGGAGCGAGGGAGGGGGAGAGAGAGGGATAGAAAGAGGGAAAGAACCTAATAAGACCAGCAGAGGGAAGCACAGGGACAAGACATGATGATCAATGACAAAACATGACAGTACCCCCCCACTCACCGAGCGCCTCCTGGCGCACTCGAGGAGGAACCCTGGCGGCAACGAAGGAAATCATCAATCAACGAACGGTCCAGCACGTCCCGAGATGGAACCCAACTCCTCTCCTCAGGACCGTAACCCTCCCAAACCACTAAGTACTGGTGACCACGTCCCCGAGAACGCATGTCCAAGATCTTCCGTACCTTGAAAATAGGTGCGCCCTCGACAAGGACGGGGGGGGGGGGGGGGAAGACGAATGGGGGCGCGAAGAAAAGGCTTGACACAGGAGACATGGAAGACAGGGTGGACGCGACGAAGATGTCGCGGAAGAAGCAGTCGCACAGCGACAGGATTGACGACCTGAGAGACACGGAACGGACCAATGAACCGCGGAGTCAACTTGCGAGAAGCTGTCGTAAGGGGAAGGTTACGAGTGGAAAGCCACACTCTCTGACCGCGACAATACCTAGGACTCTTAATCCTACGTTTATTGGCGGCTCTCACAGTCTTCCCCGCAGACGAAGGCAGACCGGTAATAAAGTCTAAGGCGATGTGAGACCATGGTCGAGAAGGAATGGGAAGCGGTCTGAGACGACCGGCAGGAGGAGAGTTACCTGACTTAGTCTGCGCGCAGTCCGAACAAGCAGCCACGAAACGGCGCGTGTCACGCTCCTGAGTAGGCCACCAAAACCGCTGGCGAATAGAAGCAAGCGTACCCCGAACGCCGGGGTGGCCAGCTAACTTGGCAGAGTGAGCCCACTGAAGAACAGCCAGACGAGTAGAGACAGGAACGAACAGAAGGTTACTAGGACAAGCGCGCGGCGACGCGGTGTGAGTGAGTGCTTGCTTTACCTGTCTCTCAATTCCCCAGACAGTCAACCCGACAACACGCCCTTCAGGGAGAATCCCCTCGGGGTCGGTAGAAGCCACAGAAGAACTAAAGAGACGGGATAAGGCATCAGGCTTGGTGTTCTTATTTCCCGGGCGATAGGAAATCACGAACTCGAAACGAGCGAAAAACAACGCCCAACGAGCTTGACGTGCATTAAGTCGTTTGGCAGAACGGATGTACTCAAGGTTCTTATGGTCAGTCCAAACGACAAAAGGGACGGTCGCCCCCTCCAACCACTGTCGCCATTCGCCTATGGCTAAGCGGATGGCGAGCAGTTCGCGGTTACCCACATCATAGTTGCGTTCCGATGGCGACAGGCGATGAGAAAAGTAAGCGCAAGGATGAACCTTATCGTCAGAATGGAAGCGCTGGGACAGAATGGCTCCCACACCCACCTCTGAAGCGTCAACCTCGACAATGAATTGTTTAGTGACGTCAGGAGTAACAAGGATAGGAGCGGATGTAAAACGCTTCTTGAGGAGATCAAAAGCTCCCTGGGCGGAACCGGACCACTTAAAGCAAGTCTTGACAGAAGTCAGAGCTGTGAGAGGGGCAGCCACTTGACCGAAATTACGAATGAAACGCCGATAGAAATTAGCGAAACCGAGAAAGCGCTGCAACTCGACACGTGACTTAGGGACGGGCCAATCGCTGACAGCCTGGACCTTAGCGGGATCCATCTGAATGCCTTCAGCGGAAATAACAGAACCGAGAAATGTGACAGAGGAGACATGAAAGGCGCACTTCTCAGCCTTCACGTAGAGACAATTCTCTAAAAGGCGCTGGAGTACACGTCGAACGTGCTGAACATGAATCTCGAGAGACGGTGAAAAAATCAGGATATCGTCAAGGTAAACGAAAACAAAGATGTTCAGCATGTCTCTCAGTACATCATTAACTAATGCCTGAAAGACAGCTGGAGCATTAGCGAGACCGAACGGCAGAACCCGGTATTCAAAATGCCCTAACGGAGTGTTAAACGCCGTTTTCCACTCGTCCCCCTCTCTGATGCGCACGAGATGGTAAGCGTTGCGAAGGTCCAACTTAGTAAAGAACCTGGCTCCCTGCAGAATCTCGAAGGCTGACGACATAAGGGGAAGCGGATAACGATTCTTAACCGTTATGTCATTCAGCCCTCGATAATCCACGCAGGGGCGCAGAGTACCGTCCTTCTTCTTAACAAAGAAAAACCCCGCTCCGGCGGGAGAGGAAGAAGGCACCACGGTACCGGCGTCGAGAGAAACAGACAGATAATCCTCGAGAGCCTTACGTTCGGGAGCCGACAGAGAGTATAGTCTACCCCGAGGGGGAGTGGTCCCCGGAAGGAGATCAATACAACAATCATACGACCGGTGAGGAGGAAGAGAGTTGGCTCTGGACCGACTGAAGACCGTGCGCAGATCATGATATTCCTCCGGCACTCCTGTCAAATCACCAGGTTCCTCCTGAGTAGAGGGGACAGAAGAAACAGGAGGAATAGCAGACATTAAACACTTCACATGACAAGAAACGTTCCAGGATAGGATAGAATTACTAGACCAATTAATAGAAGGATTATGACATACTAGCCAGGGATGACCCAAAACAACAGGTGTAAAAGGTGAACGAAAAATCAAAAAGGAAATGGTCTCACTGTGGTTACCAGATACTGTGAGGGTTAAAGGTAGTGTCTCACATCTGATACTGGGGAGAAGACTACCATCTAAGGCGAACATGGGCGTGGGCTTCCCTAACTGTCTGAGAGGAATGTCATGTTTCCGAGCCCATGCTTCGTCCATAAAACAACCCTCAGCCCCAGAGTCTATCAAGGCACTGCAGGAAGCAGCCGAACCGGTCCAGCGTAGATGGACCGACAAGGTAGTACAGGATCTTGATGGAGAGACTTGAGTAGTAGCGCTCACCAGTAGCCCTCCGCTTACTGATGAGCTCTGGCTTTTACTGGACATGACATGACAAAATGTCCAGCAGAACCGCAATAGAGGCAAAGGCGGTTGGTGATTCTCCGTTCCCTCTCCTTAGTCGAGATGCGAATACCTCCCAGCTGCATGGGCTCAGTCTCAGAGCCGGTGGGAGGAGATGGTTGAGATGCGGAGAGGGGAAACACCGTTAACGCGAGCTCTCTTTCACGAGCTCGGTGACGAAGATCTACCCGTCGTTCTATGCGGATGGCGAGTGCAATCAAAGAGTCCACGCTGGAAGGAACCTCCCGGGAGAGAATCTCATCCTTAACCTCAGCGTGGAGTCCCTCCAGAAAACGAGCGAGCAACGCCGGCTCGTTCCAGTCACTGGATGCAGCAAGAGTGCGAAACTCTATAGAGTAATCCGTTATGGATCGATCACCTTGACATAGGGAAGCCAGGGCCCTGGAAGCCTCCTTCCCAAAAACTGAACGATCAAAAACCCGTATCATCTCCTCTTTAAAGTTCTGATAAACGTTAGAACACTCAGCCCTTGCCTCCCAGATAGCTGTGCCCCACTCCCGAGCCCGACCAGTAAGGAGTGATATGACGTAAGCGATCCGAGTTCTCTCTCTTGAGTATGTGTTGGGCTGGAGAGAGAACACAATATCACACTGGGTGAGAAAGGAGCGACACTCAGTGGGCTGCCCAGAGTAACATGGTGGGTTATTAACCCTAGGTTCCGGAGACTCGGAAGACCAGGAAGTAGCTGGTGGCACGAGATGAAGACTCTGAAACTGTCCTGACAGGTCGGAGACCTGAGCGGCCAGGGTCTCAACGGCATGACGAGCAGCAGACAATTCCTGCTCGTGTCTGCCGAGCATTGCTCCCTGGAACTTGACGGCAGTGTTGAGAGAATCCGTAGTCGCTGGGTCCATCCTGGTCGGATTCTTCTGTTATGCTGATGAATGAGGACCCAAAAGCGACGTAATAGAAACAGAGTCTTTATTCCAGTATTAAACAAACAATGATTCTCCTGGATATTATCAAAGGTAAATCCAAAACAGGAAACTGAAATCCTCTCGTCAGTAGAGAGGAACGACTGGAGACGCGACCACAGACTGCAGGTCGCTTCAGGAAGGCACAGGCCGTAGCTGACATAGACACCTGCTCACACGCAGCATCTGAAGAAGGCAAAAACACGACAGGGCGGAACAAGGACACAGAACAGCAAACATCAAACAAGAATCCGACAAGGACAGAAGCGGAAAACAGAGGGAGAAATAGGGACTCTAATCAGAGGGCAAAATAGGGGACAGGTGTGAAAGAGTAAATGAGGTCGTTAGGAGAATGAGAAACAGCTGGGAGCAGGAACGGAACGATAGAGAGAGAGAGCGAGAGAGGGAGAGAGGGAGGGGGAGAGAGAGGGATAGAAAGAGGGAAAGAACCTAATAAGACCAGCAGAGGGAAGCACAGGGACAAGACATGATGATCAATGACAAAACATGACAGACATAGAAACAACACATGTACATATTTCTTCTTAAAATATATAATAATTGTTATTAATTATAAAATGATGAAAAATATTAATAGTATTCCTCCCACGAGGCCAAAGAGGGCGTTTTGGGTCATTGACTGCAGGAAAGGGTCTACACACAGGAATGTGTAGACCTAATTCTCCTCTGACTTGATCTTGATGTTGCCTCATAGTTCCTTCCACACACGGACAGACACATATCTGACTCTCTCTCTCTCTCTCTCTCTCTCTCTCTCTCTCTCTCTCTCTCTCTCTCTCTCTCTCTCTCTCTCTCTCTCTCTCTCTCTCTCTCTCTCTCTCTCGCTCTCGCTCTCTCTCTCTCTCTCTCTCGCTCTCTCTCTCTCTCCCTCTCTCTCTCTCTCTCTCTCTCTCCCTCTCTCCCTCTCTCTCTCTCTCTTCATCTCTACCCCTCTATGTCTCCCTCTCCCTTTGCTTCACCTTACCTCTTCCCCCTCTCCAGCTCTGGTGGAAGGTGACAGCTTCGAGGAGGTTTACCACAAGGTGAAGACGGTGATCGAGGAGCAGTCGGGGCCTTACATCTGGATCCCCACCCGGGAGAGGCTGTGAGGCTGCACCATAACCCACCTCCACCCCCCAACCACCCTCAGCCAGTCTGCCCTCCAGCCCAACCAGCGCTCAGAGAGACAGAGAGAGAGACACAGAGAGACACTAAGGCAGACACACACAAACACACACAGGGGGACACGTGAAGATAGAGACACATACTCACACAGAGAGAGAGACACAGAGTAATAGTAAAAGAGAGACACAGGTATAGAAACCCAGAGAAACAGGTAAGGACAGTATTTAATCAGTATTCATATATAATCCATGTGTGGTGAGTACTGAGCGAGACTGGAGAGAGGTGACCAAGTTGGGCGTGGCAAGGCAGGGCGGTGGGCGTCCCCAGGATAAGCACAGGGTAACGGCTCTGCCATCTCCCCCTCTCCGTCTCCCTCAGTCTCATTGGCTGCCTATGACATCCCCACTGACAAACAGGCGGGCAAAACCATCAGCAGCCCCTGCGATCCCTCTTTTTTTATATCCCTTAGCCTCCTCTCCTCCTCCTGTCAACTCTCTCTCTCCATTCAGGACATGAAACGGAGAGAGAGAGAGAGAGAGAGAGAGAGAAGGAGTGCATAGACTATGGAGGGACACACAGATCATATTGAGTCCCTCTGACCCAGAGGAGGCTCTATTCTAGTGAAAAGGCTTTGCTCCGTGTATGAACAACTAGGAACATCATCCCACTAACCAAGACTGGCATTCGCTCAATCACCCATGAATAGCATTTGCGAGGGCATTTTTCAAAAGCAGCTCAAATATAAACTCAAATTCTGAATTTGTGCATGCGTCCTCAAAGACAACAGATATGGGAGTTGAGGAAAATGATGGATAATAAGAAGAAAGGATGTAGAAGAAGAAGAGGAGAAATGATTGGGCGGTGCACACCACCCTTTTTCCCCCTCCATTTTGATGGGCGGGGAGTTTCTAGCATGTCTCAACAGAGAGGAGCAGAGCGGTACAGATGGAGAAAGAGGAGGGGCTAACTCACTGTGTGCATAGACAATGGAAGACCTCGTGTATAACCTCTGGGTCTCTTCTGTACGGCACACACAGTCAGCCGTACAGAAGGGCCATTCTAAATCCACCCGGCTCTTCTCCAAAAGCACTGGGCGGTCTGCTCTGTTTGTAACGGCCAGGCAGATTCCATGCTGAATGTTCTCTTAAGGCACAACAGCAGAGTCCTTAGCTTCAGCGCTTTAGTGTTAAGAGCACCACAGCCAATTCTCTGATCACTCTTCCAAATAGACCCTCAACAACCCACACACAGTGTTCTCACTGGCCTGTGTGTGTGTGTGTGTGAGAGAGTGTGTGTGTGTGGACTGTGTGAGGATTAAATCTCTCTTCCTCTCTACCACTCTTTCTCTGCCTCTTTCTTTCTCTCTCTCTCTCTTTCCTCACAAATTAAGGCTACGTATATATAACACGTTTAACAGACAAAATGGCCTATACAAATATATATTTTTAATGATGATTTATAACAGGAGTTAGAGCCTGTAAAATGTAATATCTCTTCAACAATATTCCATTGCTTTGTTTGGGTAAACTTTCTCTTGTGTTCGGGGATTTGTTTTGGTCCTTGACCATCGATTTGCCCTTCCACAACACACAGTCCTGACACACAAACACACAAAGAAACACATAATAACTGAGATATAACTGAGATATAACTGAGCTATAACTGAGATATAAATGAGCTATAACTGAGAGATATCTGAGGTATAACTGAGATATAACTGAGATATATCTGAGATATAACTGAGCTATAACTGAGATATAACTGAGTTATATCTGAGATATAACTGAGCTATAACTGAGATATAAATGAGCTATAACTGAGAGATATCTGAGGTATAACTGAGATATAACTGAGATATATCTGAGATATAACTGAGCTATAACTGAGATATAACTGAGTTATATCTGAGATATAACTGAGCTATAACTGAGATATAAATGAGAGATATCTGAGGTATAACTGAGATATAACTGAGTTATATCTGAGATATAACTGAGCTATAACTGAGATATAAATGAGCTATAACTGAGAGATATCTGAGGTATAACTGAGATATAACTGAGATATATCTGAGATATAACTGAGCTATAACTGAGATATAACTGAGTTATATCTGAGATATAACTGAGCTATAACTGAGATATAAATGAGAGATATCTGAGGTATAACTGAGATATAACTGAGATATAACTGAGATATATCTGAGATATAACTGAGCTATAACTGAGATATAACTGAGCTATAACTGAGATATAACTGAGTTATAACTGAGATATAACTGAGCTGTAACAGATATAACTGAGATATAACTGAGCTATAACAGATATAACTGAGATATAACTGAGTTATAACTGAGATATAACTGAGATATATCTGAGATATAATTGAGATATAACTGAGATATAACTGAGCTATAACTGAGTTATAACTGAGCTATAACAGATATAACTGAGCTATAACTGATATAACTGAGATATAACTGAGATATAACTGAGATATAACTGAGATATAACTGAGCTATAACAGATATAACTGAGATATAACTGAGCTATAACTGATATAACTGAGATATAACTGAGATATAACTGAGATATAACTGAGCTATAACAGATATAACTGAGCTATAACTGAGCTATAACAGATATAACTGAGATATAACTGAGTTATAACTGAGATATAACTGAGCTATAACAGATATAACTGAGATATAACTGAGCTATAACAGATATAACTGAGCTATAACTGAGATATAACTGAGCTATAACAGATATAACTGAGCTATAACTGAGATATAACTGAGATATAACAGATATAACTGAGATATAACTGAGCTATAACTGATATAACTGAGATATAACTGAGATATAACTGAGTTATAACTGAGCTATAACAGATATAACTGAGCTATAACTGAGATATAACTGAGATATAACTGAGCTATAACAGATATAACTGAGATATAACTGAGCTATAACTGATATAACTGAGATATAACTGAGCTATAACTGATATAACTGAGATATAACTGAGATATAACTGAGCTATAACAGATATAACTGAGATATAACTGAGCTATAACTGATATAACTGAGATATAACTGAGCTATAACAGATATAACTGAGATATAACTGAGCTATAACTGATATAACTGAGATATAACTGAGATATAACTGAGATATAACTGAGCTATAACAGATATAACTGAGATATAACTGAGCTATAACTGATATAACTGAGATATAACAGATATAACTGAGTTATAACTGAGCTATAACAGATATAACTGAGTTATAACTGAGCTATAACAGATATAACTGAGCTATAACAGATATAACTGAGTTATAACTGAGCTATAACAGATATAACTGAGTTATAACTGAGCTATAACAGATATAACTCAGCTATAACAGATATAACTGAGATATAACTGATATAACTGAGCCTCAGTGAAGCATGTGTATTATCTTCTCCAGTTACACATCTCACTTCCTGTGGCTAGAGTGTTTTGAGTTGAGGTACAGTAGCTATATAATACACTAGTCCAACTTATGGATGGGGAAAGGTGGTGTGTGTATGCGTGTGCATGTGTATGTGGGTGGTTGTGCATGTGAATGGGTGGGTATGCAAATGTGTGTGCTTGCGTGTGTGAGTTCCAGGCTCATGAGATTTGGTGCAATAGTGTAATGATGATATGCAATGAGACTGGGTTTGGGTGTCTTCAAAGATATATAATAATACGTTATAGGTATAATATATAAGTATAATAATATGTTTGCACTGACAGCATTAATACAGGTTTTAATAGGGGGAGTGAGAATAAGACAAAATAAAATATGGATTCCAGGGGTTTACAGACACTCGTTTGTATTTTGAACCATTTGTTTACAACTTTTGATTTGACGTTTAAAGAGTGAAGTTACTGGTGGAAGTGACCGTTCATATTTATTGTTCTTTTATTTCGTCTCACTTGCTTTTCCCAGTGAGAGATGGAAAGTGGTAATGTTTTGGATTGATTATTTATTATTAAGTGCTCTCACTGTTTCAGTTTTATTCACTTAGAAGTCTGTATATTCTAATTTGTATCATTTTTTTTTTCACTTAAAGAAATCTCAGTTTTTGGGGACTGGCCAGAACTGTTGTAAATACAGAGGGGTGTGGGGTATGGGACGCTGTTGCAATGCATACTGCTAATTGGACATTAGAGAAACCACCAGTCTCAGCACTGGTACCTGAGCCCACAGCCCTGCTACCGCCTCTAATACACAGGAACACATCACTTTGAGTGGGTCTCTCACACACACACACACACACACACACACACACACACACACACACACACACGCACACACACACACACAAGGCTAAGATATCAGCACTTCTTATTCTCTCTCTCTCACACACACACACACACACACACACAAACATACACAAGCACACACATTCTACATGAATGGAATAATAGTATGTTATTCATTTCTTTATTTGAAAAATCAAATGTATTTCTTATTCTCTGTCTCAGACATCCATATCATAGTGTGATACTCCTAAACAAAATATATATACATTTTTACTGAATAGACTGATGATAAAATTACATCGAAGTCAACTGATGCAGAACATATGTTTAAAATGATTTATCTTGCAAAAGATATTTAACAATGACAATATCAAGCAAACTAATATGTTTCATTTAAGTGAATCGCTTGTTGTAAATTAGCTATAAAGACAAGACAATTAATTAAAATAAGCTTTCTGGAAGAAAAACATTGTGTCATGGCACCATTTTGTTTTTGCAGAGACTGTTTCATGTTGTGTTTTGGGAACAAGCCAGGAACTAACCATGCAGGTAAGGTTGGTCCTCAGCCTGGGAAGAGGAAAATGACCAGAACATTTTGTCCTTTAGGGGGCACTCATATTCCATTTTTGTAGAGTAATCCGCAGTCTCCAGTTTCACCTACTGCAATCTTTTATTTTGGCTCTCCTTCCTTTTGTTGTGGTTTGTTTTTGTGTGTTTCTTGTTTTCCCAAATGTATTGTTTTTTGTTTTTCTCTTTCATTTTTTTCTCTCTCTCCATGTTCTCCACCCCCCCCCCCCTTCTCTCTCTCTCACTCCCTCCTAACTCTGCTGACACCTAGGGGACCACCCTTTTCCCTTTAGGAAATCACACAACAAAGATGCTTCCTCTGTGAGCCTGACATTTAGAGGTGTGTGTGTGTGTGTGTTCAGTGAAGACAGAACGCATGGCACTGCATTGTGTGAGAGGATGAGGTGAGCACCCCAACCCCCCCCCCCCCCCCCCCCCCCCCCGCTTACAATGTCAAGCATTTTGAGCATTGGAAAATCACTATATAACCAGTCCCACTTACAATGTCAAGCATTTTGAGCATTGGAAAATCACTATATAACCAGTCCCACTTACAATGTCAAGCACTTTGAGCATTGGACAATCGCTATATAACCAGTCCATTAGGTGTGTGTGTGTGTCGCTTGTGTAGCTGCGGGTGTGCACTTGGTGTGACTAATAGGGCATGAGAAGAGAGAATCACGCCATATTGGCTCCCCCAGTGTGATTAGGATCAGTCTGAGAGGCCAGTTACCATAGGCATATCTAACCCACTACAGATCTGCCAATTTGATATGCAGGGGACACTTCACAAAACCAGTAATAAGAACCTGTTCCTGCAGTCTGTTAGTTTCACTCTTGGTGGTGAATTCTAGCTATTCAGCTTCCTCCTTTGTATGTGTGTGCTGCCTGGCCGGATCCTTCATCTGCGCTCTGTGCTGATGTTCCACCTTACACTCATGGTGTGTACAGTCTTTGTGTCATCCACACATTTCTCACCGTGGCTCAGCACTTCAGGTCACAAGTATTCCATTACCGTTTCATTCATGAGCACATTATCTCGTCAGAACTGGGTCAGCTGTAGGGTTAGCTGTTAGCCCAATGAGATTTGAAATCCCAGTACTACAGACATATGTTTCTGTTGAATGGATTACATAAAAGTGTAAAACAACACCATTATCATCATCCTTTAACAGTAATACCTGGGTTGTCTCCCTGTAAGTAACCAGGTGTTTGGCTAGGGTGTCACTGAACTAGGGATACAGGCATGAGGTATGGGATTATGGAGCCGATTTGAAAGAGTGCCGGTGTTAGGATGTATGGGTTTGGATTGGGGTGGGCTGTTTTTACCATGTGAGGGGCTGAAGGTAGGGAGGGGTTGAAGTGAAGGGAGGGGTGGGTGTACTGTATGTTGGGATGGGGGAGCACCTGCTATGGCAGCAGTCTGCTTCTGTTCCATTGGCTTATGGCTGTGCCGCTCAAGGTCTCCCTGCCAGCTAAACATGAGACCATGCCCATGAGCCATGAAAGCAGTTCTTTCACAGCTCTCTCTCCCCTCCCTCTCTCTCTCTCACACACACACTCTCTTTCTCTCTCTCTCTCTCTCTCTCTCTCTCTCTCTCTCTCTCTCTCTCTCTCTCTCTCTCTCTTTCCCTCATGCCCATCTCCCATCCTCTCCCTCACTCTCACTTCCTGTGTCTCCTGTGTCCTTATCCTCTCCTCCTCCTCTCTCATCCCCAACCCCCCCCCCCCCCCCTGCCTCTCTCTTTTGCATAATGAATTATTTTGTGTCTGCGTTATTATTTAAATCCTGCATTCCACAGCACAACTTAGCACCCTCCCTGCGCCTTTCTACCCTCCGCGGTTACCATGGCAACCCCCTTACTTTCATGTTATTTCCATTTCGATATCCCAATTAAAGATGGGTGACGTGAAGTGATCACGGCGGGAGGAGAGGGGCTGAGGAAGACTGCAGCTGAGCGGCTTTGGGGGTAATTGCGGTGACTGTGCAGTTATAAATCAGTCATCGGTGTTATGGATGGGAAGGGTAAATGTTGTGTTGCGTATCGGAAGCAGAGATAAGCCGTCGGTCATTGCTACCTCACACCTGCTCCACTGTCTGGGGGATAGAGGATGGAAGGGTTTTGGTCCAGGATGTAACAGTAGCCTCAGATGTCCTGAGGCCATGGCAGAACAGTAGCCTGCTCACAGCCCCCCTCCCCCATTTACACACACTGACGCTGAACCACAGCCGACTTCACACCTCTGTGGCACTGTGTGAGTCTCAGCTCTTCACGCTGTGTGTTTCTTTCATTCATTATTGCTGGTTCCCTCTGTTCTCACCTCCGCCATGTCTCTGTCTCAGCCCAGAGAGGGAAGCCCCAGAAGTCTCGCCCAACACCCTCAGAGCTGTTAGCATATGTGTAAGGGAACATGGGGTTTATGGCCTGCTGTGGATGCGTACCGTCTCTGAGAAACTTGCTGAGCCAGCCGTATTCCCACCAACGTCTGCCTTTAATTCACATTGACAGAGTGAAAGACAGTGTTGTATACTGCTGCTGTAGTATTGTGTAGTGTATGAATGGATCTTGTCCAGGAGTGTGTGTGCCACAGGATAGAGCCTTGGATTAAGCCCAGTTAGACCTGACCCCATTTAACCTTCATCTGACCCAGTTACTCATGGACCAGACTTTTTTGGGGGCCACCTTGGACTCAAAAACACAACCAAATATGCTTCTCACTGCAACACACAGCTGCCCACACCACCTGCACAATGGGTGTACAGGTATGGTTTTGGTATTGGTCGTGTCTTCTATGCATACTGCTCATATTCTGAATCTGTGACATATAAGTGTGTCGGTCAAAGGGATCTTTTCGTGCAAATAGTTCAATTCAGCACCATTGATTATAATTCCCTTATTCTTTTAAACTGATTATCACATTCAGCAATGTAGGTTACATGAATTTATGCTACAGCAGTTTCTGTGTAGGACAATGAGTTTTATGTCGCCTAATATCTCGAGTGGAAATGCTTACGTGATGTTTAAAAAATATATATATATTTAACCTTTATTAAACTAGGCAAGTCAGTTAAGAACAAATTCTTATTTACAATGACGGCCTACCAAAATGCCTTCTGCGGGGAAGGGGGCTGGGATTAAAAATAAAATAAAAATATTGGACAAGACGCACATCACAAGAGACACCACAACACTACATAAAGAGAGACCTAAGACAACATAGCGTGGCAGCAACACATGAAAACACAGCATGGTGATGTGAGCATAGTATGCGCTAAATGTGGGGTGCAAAAAAGATTTGTAGCCCATTAAGTCACACACCCTAAAGAAATGAATAAAGAATCAGGTAGGTCTAACACCAGAAATGTCGGTTTTCTGACTTCCGGACTATACCATAATATAGGTATATCATAGAATATCATTATAAAATGTACTGTATATCATAATAAGCATTATTTTTCATTCTCAACGCGTTCTTGTTCTCAGCTGAGTGACAGTCTTTCACTGCTACTAATTGTTTTCCACTGGTCTTCCAGATAATTTACGTAAGAAAAGGACAAACCGCTCCTTCACTTTCATGAAGTCACTGCCGAGGAAATAACAGGCCAATACACAAAGTGGGCCCCTGCGACCCTGAATTGAGAGTGCATTTATTTGCATGGGAATGACATGAAACCAGACACAGTCTGCTGGTTTCTTCTCCAAATAGATTGTAGTAAGTAGCCTACATATATTGTATGCTTGCAGAGCAGACTGGGATGAAACTAAAGACCATAAAAGAGAACATTGTAATATGATCTCCACATCCCAAAAACCTGTAGGCTATTTCAATGTGTGTATCATGAATGAAACACGATAACACTTTGGTATGAGCAATATCACTCACCGGTATTTAGTCTACAGAAACTCTCAACAACGAAAAGGAAGAAACAGCTCTTCCATGAAATACAAGATCGCAAAAAAATATCACAAAAGTGGGGTCGAGTGAATACATACATTGATTTTCATATTCCTATTTGACTGACAGCTCAAATCGACCTATGATTGCCCGAAACTGTGTGCGTGAAGGCGGGGCGTATGCAGTCAGTGGAGGTTAGTGCTATTCGACTTTGATTGTGTGTGGTGAAACATCCCCAGTGAGACGACTGCGAGTGGACAGCGGATAAGTTTAGTTTTTTTGTTTATTATTACCTGAAAGTGATTTATCGTTAAAAAAAATATTTAAACTCTTTAATTTGTCAATCATTCTACATCACTGGAAACGTAAAGGCAGTGGCAACGAGACACGCAGTTGTTCCCGACCAATCGACTAGATTTTTTTAGGAGGATTTTTACCCAAAAAAATTCATACAATTATTGTTCTGGCCGTTTGGAAAGAAAATAGGCTACCGAAACGAACAAAACGCAGCAGTAACATTATTTTCGTTCATGTTGAGACTTGAGGGGGTTTTCAAGTGCTTCAATTGCGGAGTCTAGACATCGAATTGAGAGGACATTTGGGAGAAGTAGAGGGCTCGCGGACAAAGAGTGGACCGAATACATCCCAAGGATACGATAAGTTTCACATACATGCGTCCCCTTTTTGAAAATGACAGAGGGGACATAGGACAACGGTGCTATATAATTGTATAGCCAAGCTGTACAATATTCTATAGCACTATAAAGGAAAGTTTTCCCTCAAATGAAAGTTCATATTTGATTGACTATGCTAGATCTTTAAAGAAACTGGTGGTTGATTCTTTTTAATCGACTTATTCCATGAGATATTGACTTGCAACCGTCCGTCAAAGCAAGGTTTTCCTTGAAATGCTGTGACCACATTTTTGTATTACTCATTTCCAGTGAAACTGGTGTTTGAACTGTGGTCCGTGTCAGATGTGGTCAGTGTTGCGGCCAATGGGTACACGGTCCAGCTGACGGTGCCACTAAATTCCCAGTTACACGTTTTTTTGACCAACACGACCGAAGGAGTTCGTTTATATTACAGATAATCTGTATGCCATTATGAATTTCATATCCAGGCGCATTGCCCCACTTTGGCTGGTCCTGCTGGAATGTGTGCTTCTGTCGACAGCAGAGGAAGGTAGGTTGGATTACCTCCTGTACAATGTTCTCAAATATAACAAGGCTGTTTCATGTTCTGTCATTATGCTTATTATCGACGGGAAATGTACAGTGGGGTTATTAGGCTACCTAATTATTGAAAATATGATTAAGGCCCATTTTGCCTTCAGATTGTGGTTACATTGTAACAACAGCACCGTTACATTGTAACAGCCGCACATGGCAATGTAACATGCTAGTTGACAATTATCGTGATGGTTAATCAAACCTACACTCCTACATTAACTATGTTTACTGTACATTATGTTGTCTTTGTATAGAGAATCATCACCCTCCACTATCTAACTATTGCAATGAGACTTTTCCCCTTAATGAAGATTAATTTGACTGGCCTGCACAAGAGCCTATGCAAATGTCTGTACATAGGCATTTTAAAAACAGCCCAAGACAACATAAATACCTGGATTCATTTAAGACACGAAGGTGATAAGGAATTAGCTATGTGTGTGTGTGTGTGTGTGTGTGTGTGTGTGTGTGTGTGTGTGTGTGTGTGTGTGTGTGTGTGTGTGTGTGTGTGTGTGTGTGTGTGTGTGTGTGTGTGTGTCAGCGCACATTTGTGGATTTAGTGTGTCTTTATGTATGTGTTCTGGAAAGGTGTGGAACAGCACAGAAATGGTCTGTGTGGAAACATACACTACACGGCTAAAAGTATGTGGACACCTGCTTGTCGAACGTCTCCTTCCAAAATCATGGGTATTAATATGTAGTTGGTCCCCCTTTGCTGCTATAACAACCTCCACACACTACTAGATGTTGGAACATTGCTGCGGTGACTTGCTGCGATTCAGCCACGAGCATTAGTGAGGTCGGGCACTGATGTTAAGCGATTAAGCCTGGCTCGAAGCCGGCGTTCCAATTCATCCCAAAGGTGTTCGATGGGGTTGAGGTCAGGGCTCTGTGCAGGCCAGTCAAGTTCTTCCACACCGATCTCAACACACCATTTCTGTATGGACCTCGCTTTGTGCACAGGGGCATTGTCATGCTGAAACAGGAAAGGTCCTTCCCCAAACTGTTGCCACAAAGTTGGAAGCACAGAATCGTCTAGAATGTCATTGTATGCTGTAGCGTAAAGATTTCCCTTCACTGGAACTAAGGGACCTGAACCATAAAAAACAGCCCCAGACCATTATTCTTCCTCCACCAAACTTTACAGTCGGCACTATGCATTCGGGCAGGTAGCGTTCTCCTGGCATCCACCAAACCCAGATTTGTCAGATAGTGAAGCGTGATTCATCACTCCAGAGGTGTTTTCACTGCTCCGGAGTCCAATGGCGACAAGCTTTAAGCCACTCTTGTCGATGCTTGGCATTACGCATGGTGATCGTATGCTTGTGTGCGGCTGCTCGGCCATGGAAACCAATTTCAAGCTCCCAACGAACAGTTCTTGTGCTGTCATTTTTTCCAGAGGCAGTTTGGAACTCTGTTGTGAGTGTTGCAATCGAGGACAGACGGTTTTTACACGCTTCAGCACTCAGCTTCCCCGTTCTGTGAGCTTGTGTGGCCTACCACTTCGCGGCTGAGCCGTTGTTGCTCCTAGGCATTTCCACTTCATAATAACAGCGCTCACAGTTGACCAAGGCAGCTCTAGCAAGGCAGAAGTTTTACGAACTGACTTGTTGGAAAGGTGGCATCCTGTGACAGTGCCACATTGAAAGTCACGAAGCTCTTCAGTAAGGCCATTCTACTGCCAATTGTTTTCCCTAGGGAGATTGCATGGCTGTGTGCTCGGTTTTATTCACCTGTTAACAACGGGTGTGACTGAAATACCCGAATCCACTAATTTGAAGGGGTGTCCACATACTTTTGGCCACACAGTGTACCAGCTTCTAGACCGCATCCACCCAGACCATTTCTATGGTGTCTAACTACCAATCAATCCTGAACGGCATGGCTTGGATTAGTTCCACATTACATGCTGAAATGGAGACACCTGGTCCCTGCTTTCTACAAACAATTAACATGGTGCTGTTTGACAGGCATGGACAACATCCGAGCACGGCTATGACATTACAGGTGACTTGAAGGGATTAGTTGGGTATGCATACTACAACTTCCCTGTAATTAGCCACAGCAACGCCAAAATCAATTCACAATTGTGTTTTAGTTGATTAATTGAAGTTAAGCTCATTTTTCGAGGTTTTGCCCTCAGTCAGTGTCTGCACTATTACGATTCACTCTACGTCCTGGCCTGTAATGCTACTCTGTAGGCCTGCTTCACTTCCATTGAGAAGGGTTTTTGAGGATCTAGGCCTAGAATGTATCGTTTTCATGTCATGAACCCACCTCCAACATCTGTTCACTAATTCCCTTTTCAGCTCCCAACAGATGGAGCAGAAAGAGAAGCAGCGCTGGGAGTTAGGCTAATCTATTGAATGTGACCTCTCCCTTGTCTTTTAAAAACTCCACTTAAACAACCTATTTACTTTTTAAAATAATATTTGCACGGCATTTGGCGGTTTTTGAAGTGTTACCTCCATGTGGTGACTGCAGGACTGTGAAGGTATTAAAAAGGGCAATGCTGGTGATGATTAATTTGGCCAAGTTAAGCTTGGCGTCCGTGGGGGGTAGATTGGATTCTGTCCACAGGGTAAGATCCTCAAAAGGGCCCCAAACCCTCTGAGATTAGACAGTGTGTGTGTGTGTGTGTGTGTGTGTGTGTGTGTGTGTGCGTGTGTGTGTGTGTGTGTGTGTGTGTGTGTGTGTGTGTGTGTGTGTGTGTGTGTGTGTGTGTGTGTGTGTGTGTGCGTGCGTGCGCGTGTGCGTGCGCGTGTGCGTGTGTGTGAATGATTAAACAAAGGCTGATCCCTGTGCATATTGTATATTAGATATTTAGTGGTCTTTGTCGGGAAGAGTTTGAAGAAAGAATACACTTCCACCCCAGTGAGCCGGTGAGCCTTCACAATCAGCCTCCGAGATGAACTAACCCTCCAGAAGACGCCACTCTGAAGACCCATCCTCTCTCTGTTGCGTTCTCATTTCCTCCACCTACGCTTCTCTCTCCCTCCCTCACTCTGTCTCATACTTTGAATAGAGGGCCGCGATGAGTGACATTCTGCTTCACAACCCATAAACCCAATGTCTAAAACCAGCAAACGGTAAAATAATGTTTTATTCCGAATGCAAGAGGCCCTAGGTGAAAGAGTTAGGGCCTCGCCCCCCCCCCCGCACTCTTTTATTTTGTTACTCTTTCCGCTGACTCTCTCTCTCTGCTGTGTGAGCGAGGCAGTGCAGTCTGGACTTACCACTGTCTGCCCCGCCGCGGAAATGCGGATTTCTTCCCCCGAAATCCTATTAAATGGAACTGATTTTTATAAGAAAGGGATTTGCATTTAAAGCAATCCTCCCCCCTCACTGACACCCTCAGCCCATCATCCTCTGTGGCTTAATCCCACGATTAGCCCCTTGAAGAGTTAAACAGGCATCCGAGTCGTACAGCTGTAATGTACAGGCCAGTTTCCCTCTACTCTTCAGCACCACACACGGACAGACACATATCTGACTCTCTCTCTCTCTCTCTCTCTCTCTCTCTCTCTCTCTCTCTCTCTCTCTCTCTCTCTCTCTCTCTCTCTCTCTCTCTCTCTCGTGGCCTGATGAAGTTGCCTCCGCTGGCTAGGCTCGGCCTAGACAGATGGGTTCCTGAGTGGGTCTGGGTTGGCTTATCAAGACTACTTTAGTCACAAATGAGATGCGATGCAAATGGAAATATGACAGGTGGACGGTAGTCCGGGTTGATGAGGGGATAGAAAAAGCCCCCCCAGCCCACCACCACCAGCCCCCCAACCCATGCATCAACGTCAGTGGCACGCTGACAGTCAGGCAAGAAGCGGGGAAGGTGACCCACGTGCTCTCCTCTGCACCTCCACCCACACACCACTCACTGTGAGAGGGGACACAATGGGGACGACTAGAGAGGGGACCGGCAGCAGAGGACATGGAATGAGGCCACAGCCTTTCATATAAGACAGGGACAGAGATTGACACTTATGGAGAGAGTAATTTCTGCCAGTGGGTGAGAGGGAGAGACTGCTATCAAGTCAAGTAGAAATGAGAAAGGGCTGACGAGAAAGTGAGAGTGTGTTGAGTGTGTGCTGAGTGTGTGTCGTAGGTGATTATCAGAAGCGCCTGGCTGTGAGACAGAGGGACTTCCCATGCCTGTGTGCTCGCTGTGATTCCCCTGAGCCTCACAATATCTGTCCTATATACAGTAACAACACTGAGGCTCAGCAGGCAGCAGGCTTCCAGTCCCACCACACAGCTCCTCAGACAGAGAGAGAGAGTACACAACTTGTTCACACTGGTTTCACCATTTCATCCATCATCATACGCGATATCTCTGTCTTATTTCCCTCTTTGGAACCTACAAAATCTGTTCCAAAGGCCCCCCCCCCCTTCAATCCCACCATGTCTTAAGCCGTTAAGAGCAAAGAACAGTGGAAAGAAGATTTTGAGCTGTACCCCCTCAATGTGTCTGGCTTTCCTTGGCTGCTGAAAGGGAGAAAGAGGGGGATGAGTCAGAATGAAAGAGAAGACCCATGCAGAGCGAGTATTCTCTTGTATCTGGGCTTGGACGTGCCGATCTTTGGATGGTTGATGTAGCCTAAGTCTGTGCTGCCATTCAGAGTGACTGTCCCCCAGCTTCAAGCTGTTCACATCCCACTGCGGATTAGTCACTGAGAGACTGTGTGTGTTTGCGCGTGTGTGGTGTGTCTGCGTGTTTCATGTCACAAGGACCATATACAGTTGTAATAGTCTGTCATGTTTTTCTGGAACCAATGGGGACCCCAAAAGCTCGATATGTTAAAGAAGGCAGACGTTGGAGAGGGCCCCGACACTAAATGTTGGTCGTATTATTTTCCGCAGTCGATGCGTGTACTTTTTGCGTCAGAGCATATTTGAGTGCGTCTGTAGAAGTGTGTGTGAGAGAGTTGACCTTTTGTTTGGTATTTTTCCCAGTGTTCAGTGGGAGGGAGACTCTCTCAGTGTGACTGACATGGAGATGCATGCAAACACATTTTCTGTCCAGAGATAATTATAAGGATGCGACTTGAGTCGCGGGATGGGGAGAGAGTAATGGGCGGAACGGCAGAAGATTGAACGACAGAATTACAAGGACAGAAAGAACCACGAAAACACAACAAACAGTGAACATGCTAAAAGTGCACGGAGGTTGTACAGAATTTGAAAACGGACCTGTACCAGAGCCAAAGTGTGTTTCCTTCAACACATGGTGATAGTTTGTGAACTATCTTTATAAACTCTTTGTAAATTCTTATGAACGTAAAGAGTTATCGCCGTCACACTTGTTACCGTTGAGTCCCTATGAGTTATGAAACAGAAACAATTACAAATAAACACAACTCCTTTTAATTGGAGGTTGACTCTATCCTAAACCCTTTGTTCTAAACACACAGTGACACACACACTGGTTTAGTTGTGATGCCTATTAAACCCATGCCAACTAACTGCACCATTGTTGTCCACTCAATAATCGGCGAGGTTACTTGATCTTGTAGCGAGCTGTTCCACAGTGGTTCTGTTTTTCTCTCTAAGGGATGGAGGTGAGGACTCAAAGAGTTTTTTGTTCCACTCCAGCCCTACTTAATTAGGCTTTTATGGAGTTTAATCTCACCCATAGCTCAGTGTCTTTTGTTAGCCAGGGAGGGAGATGTGGGAAGTCAACTGGACTCTTTCAGATCACCCCTTTGGTGTGAGATTAGCTAAAGAACTCCAAATCAAACCAGGGCGAGACAAACCCAGAACATTACTTCTGCTGAACAATCTCCGCAATTCGCTAGCTGAAACGTGACAGAAATGTTGTGGTAATATTTCCCTACGTTCCGGAGACAACTACCGCAGTCTGTTGCATGGAAACGCTGCTGTCTCTAATTCTATATCTTCTGCTGTGGCACAGGAATTTCAGCCACCATTTTTTACCCCAAAAATTCAGAGGATTGAGTCAATTGGAGCCTGCACATTTCGGAGCCAAAATGAATACCAGACTCGGAGGGTAGGTTTAAGACACTTAATCCCCACTGCTATGGTCAGCCATTTTGGTTCCCAGCTGTGTTATTTAACTCTGGCTGCATACCCACACACATACCCACACACATACCCACACAGATACCCACACACATACCCACACAGATACCCACACACATACCCACACACATACCCACACAGATACCCACACAGATACCCACACACATACCCACACACATACCCACACAGATATCCACACACACACCCACACACATACCCACACACATACCCACACAGATACCCACACACATACCCACACAGATACCCACACACATACCCACACACATACCCACACACATACCCACACACATACCCACACAGATATCCACACACACACCCACACACATACCCACACACATACCCACACAGATACCCACACAGATACCCACACACATACCCACACAGATACCCACACAGATACCCACACACATACCCACACAGATACCCACACACATACCCACACAGATACCCACACAGATACCCACATAGATACACACACAGATACCCACACAGATACCCACACACATACCCACATAGATACCCACACACATACCCACATAGATACCCACACACATACCCACATAGATGCCCACACACATACCCACACAGATACCCAAATAGATACCCACACAGATACCCACACAGATACCCACACACATACCCACACAGATACCCACACACATACCCACACAGATACCCACATAGATACCCACACACATACCCACACAGATACCCACACACATACCCACACATACCCACACAGATACCCACATAGATACCCACACACATACCCACACACATACCCACATAGATACCCACACACATACCCACACAGATACCCACACAGATACCCACACACATACCCACACATACCCACACAGATACCCACACACATACCCACATAGATACCCACACACATACCCACACACATACCCACACAGATACCCACACACATACCCACACACATACCCACATAGATACCCACACACATACCCACACAGATACCCACACACATACCCACACAGATACCCACACACATACCCACACAGAAAAGTGACCCTGTCCAGTTCTAATAGCCAGTAGCCTGCTCCCAACAGTCACTGGATGGGGTTGTGGCCTGGGAGGGAAGGAGAGCACAGGGACACTAGTATCTACCTGCCTGGACCAGTCTGTTTGGCATACATCCCTGAAGAGGAGTACATCCAACTAGGAGTCCAACATTAACACCCTCATTCTCACTTTCTTTCCTCAATCCGTTCTCTTTCGCTCTCTCTCTCTTTCGCTCTCTCTCGCTCTCTCTCTCTCTATATATATATATATTTACAGTATATACACTGAGGGTACAAAACATTAAGAACACCTTCCTAATATTGAGTTGCACTCCCTTTTCCCCTCAGAACAGCCTCAATTTATCGGGGTATGGACTACAATGTGTCAAAAGAGTTCAACAGGGATGCTGGCCCATGTTGACTCCAATGCTTCCCACAGTTGTGTCCTTTGGGTGGTTGACCATTCTTGATAGACACGGGAAACTGTTGAGCGTGAAAAAACCAGCAGCGTTGCAGTTCTTGACACAGTCAAACCGGTGTGCCTGGCACCTACTACCATACCCGGTTAAAGGCACTTAAATCTTTTGTCTTGCACGTTCACCCTCTGAATGGCACACATACACAATCCATGTCTCAATTGTCTCAAGGCCAAAAAATCCTTATTTAACCGGTTTCCTCCCCTTCATCTACACTGATTGAAGATGTTTAACAGATGACATCAATAAGGGATCATAGCTTTCACCTGGATTCACCTGGTCAGTTTGTCATGGAAAAGGTGTTCCTAATGCTTTGTTCACTCAGTGACATAGATGCACCTCTCTCTCAAACACACACAGGCTACATGTAAACACACACAGGTCCATGCGCTATCATAACGGTGCCCTTATTATAAAGAGCAGAGAGTGAAGTGTAATGTTTCCTCAGAGGGCCTCTCGCTCCAGTAGGTCTGCTGAATGCAGTGTGAGGATGTCAGTGGCCAGTCCATCACTCCTCAGCTCCCTCCAGACCAGGAGAGAAGCAGGAAACAGGGAGGAGGGGAGTGGGATTAGAGGAGAGGAGGAGACCTAATCTCACAGGCTCAACTTCATGTCAAACACACACACTCTAAGAACTGCCGGTTTGCACAAACACACACACACTCATGCTCACATGCACATGAATAGTGGAAGGCGGTGTCTTAGTGGCAAAATGCCCTGATAAGCTTCCACTAGTCTCTTTTCTTCTCTCCCTTTCTCCCTTCATCTGTTTCTGTCTCTCTCTCCCTCCCAGCTGTCCCATAACTGCTTAACCCAGGTCAGCCCTGTCCAACACTCTCCCGCCCACCCTTCTCCCCACTCTTCTCCCCACCCTTCTCCCCACTCTTCTCTCCACTCTTCTCCCCACCCTTCTCCCCACTCTTCTCTCCACTCTTCTCTCCACTCTTCTCCCAACTCTTCTCCCCACTCTTCTCCCCACTCTTCTCCCCACTCTTCTCTCTACTCTTCTCCCCACCCTTCTCCCCACTCTTCTCTCCCCTCGCCCTCTGTTTTTCTTGCTCTTCCCCTCTCTCCCCTCCGCATGTTCTCCCATCCTACCCTAACCTGAATCTCTGTTCTCTCCCTCTCCTTCTCAGCTACCCTCCCCCTTTTGCTGTTCCTCTTCCCTTCTCTCTTTCCTACTCTATCTCTCCCTCTCTCTAGGCGTGTAGGGGTAATTGGCACTCTGAGTTTCCTTAATTAAAGCGGGGGTCTAATTGTAGTCGATGCAGGGCGAAGGCTCACAGGCCTATAATTTCCCTATCACACTCCAGAGCCACTGGAGGGGAAAGAGAGGGAGAGAAAGCAAGAGAGCGGAAGGGCAAGTAGCGGAGAGGTAGAGAAGAAAGTGAAGAAGTCGGTCTGTGATTAAAGAGAGGGTTTGTGTTCCAACTCGATGGAGTCATGCTATCATATTCAAGGTCACTTATGTAAAGAGCAGAAGCATTTGGGTTTATTCACCTGCTATGTGGAGTGGATGGGGTCGGAGCCTACGGGGACAGAGCTGGTCGTAGGAATCCTAGACTCTTCTGTACAGCCAGGCCCTGCTCTCTGGGGTGGTGGAAGGCCAGGATGAAGGATGGCACCAGCTTATATGGAACACTCTTGGGCAGGGGTCTAAGACCTTCTGGTCTGCAAAAAGCAGCAGGCTGCTTGCCTGTGTGTGTGTGTGTGTATGTGTGTGTGTGTGTGTGTGTGTGTGTGTGTGTGTGTGTGTGTGTGTGTGTGTGTGTGTGTGTGTGTGTGTGTGTGTGTGTGTGTGTGTGTGTGTGTGTGTGTGTGTGTGTGTGTGTGTGTGTGTGTGTTCAGTCAGCCCCATCTCAATGATAACCTCCATTTACTGTTGGATGGCCTGTACTCTCTTGGACATGTTTTTTCTAAAAGGGTTCTTCGAAGCCTCCCGAGTGGCGCAGCGGTCTAAGGCACTGCATCGTAGTGCTTGAGGCCTCACTACAGACCCGGTTTGATCCCAGACTGTGTCACAGCCTGCTGTAGTTGGGAGACCTGTGATGCGGCGTACAATTGGCCCAGCATCGTCCGGGTTAGGAGAGGGTTTGGCCAACCGGGATGTCCTTGTCCCATTGCGCTCTAGCGACTCTTTGTGGCTGGCCGGGCGCCTGCAAGCTGACTGCAGTCGCCGGTTGTACGGTGTTTCCCCCGACACATTGGTGCGCTGGCTTCTGGGTTAAGTGATTGGTTCGGAGATTCGGAGGACGCATGGCTCTCAACCTTCGCCTCTCCCGAGTCCGTACGGGAGTTGCAGTGATGGGACAAGACTGTAACTACCAATTGGAAATTGCGGAGAAAAATATGTAAAAATGTTAAAAAATACAAAAGGGCTCTTCAGCTGTCCCCATAGGAGAACCCTTTTGAGAACCCCTCTATAGAAAGGGTTCTACCTGCAACCAAAAAGTGTTCTTCAAAGTAGGGCTGACCCAATTTAGTCGACTGATCGATAGGCTGTTGGTCGACCAAGATTTGTTTAGGCAAGCAGTGGCAAATATATTTAAAAAAAAATGTATAACACATGAGACACCTGTCTGATTCACCCGTCTCAGTGGACTAATCCATTGCAAAGGCCACGGGGGTGGCTCACCAGTATCACCAGTAGTACATTTACCATTAGTTCCCATCATTTCTTATCTACAATGTTTGTTTGATTACGGTCATTTAAATATATTATTATTCCAGTCTTACCGTTGTCATTGTCGGAGTGGACACATTGTTTGCAGAGCGCACAACCTATGCTACACTTGTGAGAAAAGAGAAAAAGGTTTTGGTTTAGAGGTGAGGCTACCTGGCCTGCGTGCAAATGTAGGCTTACAAATGTGCCCATTTGGCACATTTGATCCGTATTTCTGATTGTCTTAACTCACCATCACTATGGAGCTTCTTACAGTCATTTTGTCTTCGCCTCAAACAGCAAGTAAACAAAGTCTGTTTTTACATCCATTGAGAATGACAATAGTTCCTTAACGTAGCCCATTTGACAGATATTTCCATCTCTCTCCCTTTCCATAACCAGTCAGCATGAAAGGGGGAAAAAATGTCATGCTCTGATCCGGTGGAAACGTCATAAAATAGGCCTACCTGATTCCTTCTTATCCCTTGCGCAAATAGTCTACAGCTGTGTCTGTTTGTCTGGAGCTCGCTGGCACAGGAAACTGAGGGCCCAGAATATTTATACAATGTTGCAAGTTTACTAGCATGATTGGGCCAGACCAAGTTAGTAGTTGATACAATGTTTTAAGTTTCTTGCAGACAGGCCATGCATATCCAATGTGATTTATTTGTTTTTAATCAAGATATTTTCTACCTGCAGGCGGCAATGTTTTTATTTGTTGGTTTATGTTGGCAATGGAAGTTACTTTTAGATTTGTATAATTTTCATTTAGATACAATTTTAAATATTATCTATATTATTTTCCTCTACTTATCTCCTTGTTGGAAGATATTACAAACTACTAAAGGAACATCTTCAAGGATCTGCTTTGCTGTATAGCAGCAGCAGTTCATGGAAAACATGAAACTTGCATTGGATAGAAAATTAAAACAATCAAAACAATTTTGATTAACCACATGACATGGATTTTGAGACATGTAGACTTTATTATAAATTTAATGAAACTGTTCCACAAAAATGAGCATATGAAAATCAAAACTGTCACGCCGATCAGTAGAAATGGTAGGATAACTTGGCACTCCAAATGGAAAAGGTTGCCGACCGCTGGTGTAGCCTATTACCGGCAACTTCAGGAGTGTAATGGCAGAATCTGCAAAGGCCAGCAGTAGCAGGCAGCGGGAGGAGGAAGGTCGGAACAGGTTTACTCCTACTGGTTAGGCTCTATTGATCTCTGGCTCCCTCTTTAGTCATTTGTGTGTCTTCATTTGTAATCGCAGTGCTTAAAGCATCAGACAAGCTCAGTAGCCTACATGTAGTTGATTATATTCAAACATAGGGTGTGTCTACAGTACATAAACTCTCGGTCGACTAAGATTATTTTTTGTCGTCGACAGCCCTACTTCAAAGGGTTCTCCTATGGGGACAGCCAAAGAACCATTTAAGGTTCTAGATAGCACCTTTTTTTCTAAGAGTGTACTCTGTCATATAGCGCGGTACTACCTGTCTGTGCATGCATACACAATGAGTAAACTTAACATTAGGAACACCTTCCTAATATTCAGTTGCACCCCCATTTTGCCCTCAGAACAGCCTCAATTTGTCAGGGCATGGACTACACGGTGTCGAAAGCGTTCCACAGGGATGCTGGCCCATGTTGACTCCAATTGTAACGGCTTTCGTCTTCCTCGTCTGAGGAGGAGAAATTAGACGGATTGGAGGACCAATGTGCAGCGTGGTAATTGTTCATCTTGATTTAATAAAAGTGAACACTCAAAATACAAAAAAACAACAAATGTGAAAAACCGAAACAGTCCTGTCTGGTGCAGACACACGAAGACTGAAGACAACCACCCACAAAACCCAACACAAAACTGGCTACCTAAATATGGTTCCCAATCAGAGACAACACAAAACACCTGCCTCTGATTGAGAACCATATCAGGCCAAACACAGAAATAGGAAAACATAGAAATATAAACATAGACTGCCCACGCCAACTCACGCCCTGACCATACTAAATAAAGACAAAACAAAGGAAATAACGTGACACCAATGCTTCGCACATTTGTGTCAAGTTGGCTGGATATCCTTTGGGTGGTGGACCATTCTTGATACATACGGGAAACTGTTGAGCGTGAAAAACCCAGCAACGTTGCAGTTCTTGATACACTCAAACCGGTGCACCTGGCACCACTACCATACCCTGTTCAAAGGCACTTAAATCTTTTGTCTTGCCCATTCACCCTCTGAATGGCGCACATACACAATCCATGTCCAATTGTCTCAAGGCTTAAAAATCCTTCTTTAACCTGTATCCTCCTCTTCATCTACACTGATTTGAAGTGGATCTAATAAATTGCATCAATACTGGATCATAGCTGTCACCTGGATTCACCTGGTCAGTCTGTCATGGAAAGAGCAGGTGTTCCTAATGTTTTGTCCACTCGGTGTCGAAAAACACTCAGACAGACACATGCATCCTGTCTCATAAAACATAATGATAGTTCAGTGGTAAACACTGATTACACACCTCATACTCACCACACACTCACCTCATACTCACACGGCTGGCGTAACCGGCTGTGCCTGGAGGGGGCTGACAGTTGTGTTTCCGCTGCTCCTTATGATTGATCCTCATAGGACATCAGTAGGAGAAGGTTAGGAATGGCACAGTGTGTGTGTGTGCGCGTGACTCCATTTTATAGGAGCACACCAGTTACCACCATGACGACGGTGTGTAATTTGGTTTCCTGTGAACTTGAGGCAGAACACACAAGCATGCCTTCCCATTCCTCAATCTCCACCTCACCACCATGCCTTCCCATTCCTCCATCTCCACCTCACCACCATGCCTTCCCATTCCTCCATCTCCACCTCACCACCATGCCTTCCCATTCCTCCATCTCCACCTCACCACCATGCCTTCCCATTCCTCCATCTCCACCTCACCACCATGCCTTCCCATTCCTCCATCTCCACCTCACCACCATGCCTTCCCATTCCTCCATCTCCACCTCACCACCATGCCTTCCCATTCCTCTATCTCCACCTCACCACCATGCCTTCCCATTCCTCCATCTCCACCTCACCACCATGCCTTCCCATTCCTCCATCTCCACCTCACCACCATGCCTTCCCATTCCTCCATCGCCACCATGGCTTCCCATTCCTCCATCTCCACCTCACCACCATGCCTTCCCATTCCTCCATTTCCACCTCACCACCATGCCTTCCCATTCCTCCATTTCCACCTCACCACCATGCGTTCCCATTCCTCCATTTCCACCTCACCACCATGCCTTCCCATTCCTCCATTTCCACCTCACCACCATGCCTTCCCATTCCTCCATTTCCATCTCACCACCATGCCTTCCCATTCCTCCATCTCCACCTCACCACCATGCCTTCCCATTCCTCCATTTCCATCTCACCACCATGCCTTCCCATTCCTCCATTTCCACCTCACCACCATGCCTTCCCATTCCTCCATTTCCACCTCACCACCATGCCTTCCCATTCCTCCATTTCCACCTCACCACCATGCCTTCCCATTCCTCCATTTCCACCTGACCACCATTCCTTCCCATTCCTCCATCTCCACCTCACCACCATGCCTTCCCATTCCTCCATCTCCACCTCACCACCATGCCTTCCCATTCCTCCATCTCCACCTCACCACCATGCCTTCCCATTCCTCCATCTCCACCTCACCACCATGCCTTCCCATTCCTCCATTTCCACCTCACCACCATGCCTTCCCATTCCTCCATTTCCACCTCACCACCATGCGTTCCCATTCCTCCATTTCCACCTCACCACCATGCCTTCCCATTCCTCCATTTCCACCTCACCACCATGCCTTCCCATTCCTCCATTTCCATCTCACCACCATGCCTTCCCATTCCTCCATTTCCATCTCACCACCATGCCTTCCCATTCCTCCATCTCCACCTCACCACCATGCCTTCCCATTCCTCCATTTCCATCTCACCACCATGCCTTCCCATTCCTCCATTTCCACCTCACCACCATGCCTTCCCATTCCTCCATTTCCACCTCACCACCATGCCTTCCCATTCCTCCATTTCCACCTCACCACCATTCCTTCCCATTCCTCCATCTCCACCTCACCACCATGCCTTCCCATTCCTCCATCTCCACCTCACCACCATGCCTTCCCATTCCTCCATCTCCACCTCACCACCATGCCTTCCCATTCCTCCATCTCCACCTCACCACCATGCCTTCCCAATCCTCCATTGGATTTACACTTGTTCCACTCCTGTTTAAAGCTGAGAGCGACCCTGCTCCCCCTTAACCCCTCATCTCCCTCTTTCCTTGCCCCCTGGGTGTCGATTTCTTAATTCTGGCTGTTGGACTGTGCTTATCAGCTCTCTGCAGCCTGCTACTACCAGGGAAGGATGGGAGAGAGAGAGTGGTAAAGATACGGAGGGGAAACAGGAGAGAGAGGGAGAGGGAGATGTCAGGGCTCTCAGGGACTGTCAATGGAGATGGAGAGAGTGAGCGATATGGATAGAGAGGGAGGGAGAAGTGTTTGACTTGTCAGAGACAGGGAGGGGAGACTGTTAAAGGGCGCATTATATCAAATGTGCCTCAGTGTAAATGACAGTCTGTCAAACCTGCTGGTTTCATATCAGCCTATCAGAATTATTGATGGCATGGCGCTGTTCTGTTCTAAACACAGCTGACCCAGAAAACACACAAGTGATAGAAAACTTTCATTCTATCTTTCCAAAAGCAGACTGTGCCAGAGAGTAGGGTGCACTAAGATAGATAGAAATAATTCCCTTATGAGGCAGAGGGAGGGCGGGGTGAGAGAGAGAAGGAACGGAAGACAGAAGAGAGAGAAGTTAGTATCTGTGCACTGAGGACGTGTATTAATAGATCAAAGGAAGCCTGGTAGTGGGGAGATGATGTGGGCACGACTGGGGATGGTCACGTGACCATCTTACCTGCAGACAGCCTGACCCCTGAGAAGGACCCCTGCAAGGAAACCCCTTAGGGACGGACATACTCTAAAAACACACCACTGGGATTCTGATGGAAGGAAACCTCGTTCCATCAATAAGTCATGGGCGGACCACAATGCAGCAAAGAGCCAATCTACCGAGGGACATCTGGGGGGAAGAGGCATTTTCGCAGGAAAAGAAATCATTTCAGCTCCGCTTGCCTGTGACATTTCTGCATTGTTCCAGTTCCGGGCCCCAGTCCGTATTGAATTACTCAATCATAGCAGAACAGTTCTTGGCTGTTAGGGACCTGGCAGTCTGCCTACACTCCAGGAGATTACGCAGAATCAATTCATTTGTAACCACGGCTGGAGGGGTGTTGTTGTGCCGTAGGTGTATGCGCAAGACAAGTGTGTGTGTTTGTTTGTGTGCCCACTGTGACTACTTCAGAGGGAGCTGGTTTGTTGTGTGCCCACTGTGACTACTTCAGAGGGAGCTGGTTTGTTGTGTGCCCACTGTGACTACTTCAGAGGGAGCTGGTTTGTTGTGTGCCCACTGTGACTACTTCAGAGGGAGCTGGTTTGTTGTGTGCGCGTGCATCCATGTGTCTATTGCGTTGCGCATGTGCATTTCGAATATCCCCTTGTTCCCACAGCTAGTCCATATGTCCCCCCTCTGCCCCTGAGAATAGAGAGGTTTCTCAGCAGTTTTTTTTTTTAGCTAGAAACAAGGGGGGGGGGGTCTTAGGACAGACCTGTATGGCACACTGACCGCAAACATGGAGGAGAGGGAGGGAGGGGAAGGGGTGTAGGGCTAAACAGAGCTAAAAGGCGAGGAAGGGAGCAGGGTCTATTTGGCTCAGGACTCAGTTGCTCCCTCTCTCTGTAGTGACTATATAATCAACCGCCTCTCTCTCCCTCTTTACATTGAAGCGGAGCGTTTAGCTAGAGCCAGTTGAATGACACAGTTCTACTGCCTCAGTGAATTGATCACGGTGAGCACCGGGAAGTGTGTCTGTCCGTGTAACTCTGCGACGGCTGTTGAAGTGTGTGAAGTGTCCTCCCCTGCAGTGTGTGTCCTCACATTTCTCGTGTCCGTCTTCACAGAGGTCCTGATGAACACTAGGACCGAGACGTCAGATCTCAGGTGGACCATCTACTCCCGTGACAACCCTCTGGTGCGTATACTGACCCCCAAACGAATCCTCTCTCTCTTCTCTCTCTCTCTGTAGAAATAGGTCCATCCGATCCTGGATCCTACATTTGAACTCACTTTATTCCTCATAAGTTTAGAATCTGTATACCAACTGTATAACAATGCCATTGATGGGCTTGCTATCTAAACATCTTGTCTCCTCTACCCCGCCGTCTCAGTGGGAGGAGGTGAGTGGTCTGGACGAGGAGAACAACAGTGTGAGGACCAATCAGATCTGCCAGACGGACGGCTTGTCCAGCCATTGGCTGCGCAGCGGGCTGATCCAGCGGCGGGGAGCGTCCCAGGTGTACGTGGAGCTGCGTTTCACCATGATCGAGTGTTCGTCCAGTGTCACACACCACCGCAGCTGCAAGGAGACCTTCAACCTTTACTACTACCAGGCCGACTCTGACGAGGCTACGCCCACTCACCCATCCTGGATGGAGAACCCCTATACTAAGGTACACAGCTATTGCATACACACATACACACACACACACACACACACACACACACACACACACACACACACACACACACACACACACACACACACACACACACACACACACACACACACACACACACACACACACACACACACACACACACACACACACACACACACACACACACACACACACACACACACACACACACACACACACACACACACACACACACACATCAACACTCAGCAACACATTCCTCATGGATGAAGAACCTCTACACTAAGGTATACACACCATGGGTTGGAACCAGTTCAGGGAACAGAACTGGAAACCGGAAAATAACTAAATTATTTGAGGAACAGAATCAGAATCAGAAACGAAAGTGATCTATACTGTTCCGGAACAGAAACTTTATTTTTTAAAGCATGGGAACTGGTTTTAATAACGTTGTTTTTTTCCCCAGTTCCATGAAAATCGCAAAACAAAGCGCCTATGCAAAGCCCTCACTCTGTCATTCAGAAATGTATTCCAGTGTCTGCCTGCCTGCCTGCCAGCTGGAAATCTTTGTGTGTGTGTGTGTGTTTGTACTGTAGGTTACCTGCCCCTCCCATCTGAAGCATAGGTTCCTGTAGCCTACTGACAACATTACAAGCATGATTCAGAAATTAGGGAGAGATGTTTAAAAGAATGGATTAACTTTTTCAATGCTAGTTAAGGATATTATAGTTATCATGTTTCACATTGGATTTATGAACTGTTTTTAATTCTAGCGCTGCTCTGAAAACACAAGCTCGTTAGCTCTGGTCCAACGTTAAACCAACTCGGAAGTGCAAAGACATTCAGAGTTCCTGCATAGAAGCCGCTCTTCCGTAGATATAATTCTGTGGGCCTAATTCAGATCAGGCATGTCATGACAAGATGCCCGGCGCTGCAAGGCAAGCTTCCCCCATCCTCTCTCCCTCTCTCCTCACCCGCAAAATATGTCAGTTGCATCTCACGCCCTACATTGTGACTGGCAGCACAGTTTGTGTGTTTGTCTTTCCTTATGATTTAACCATGTTGTTACGGCGAAATACAATTAGCTCTTAACGACTTTCCTATACAGATTAAATCGCTTACCCGCTCAATAGCCAGTTACTCTATCTGCGCTTATTGGGGAAGTCATTTAATGTCGAGCTAAATAAAATAAAAAACGATTACAAAGGTTTAAAAAGGAAAGGAATATTAAACTGTACTTTTGGGTCTCGAACCGGTTCAGAACTTTTCTGGTCGGAACAGTGCAACGGAACCAGAAAATGATGGTTCTGTTCAGAACGAAACGTTTGGAAAACAATTTTGGTTCCACACACAGCTGCTCTACACACACTGACATACACAGATATACATGTACACACACCCGTTATGGATGGAATCCACTGGAATGTGAGTAGGCTGTTGGGATGTTGGATGCCATGTAGAGATATTACTTCCTGTGTTTGTGTTGACCGACTGCCTCTCCCTCCTGTCATCCTGTAGGTGGACACAGTGGCAGCTGACTTCCTGCTGAGGAAGGGCGGAGAGCGTAAGTTCAATGTGAAGACCCTGCGGCTGGGGCCTCTGTCTAAGAGGGGCTTCTACCTGGCCTTCCAGGCCCAGGGAGCCTGCATGGCCCTGCTGTCTGTCAGGGTGTTCTTCAAGAAGTGTCCCGCCCTGGTCAGCTCCCTGTCCTCCTTCCCTGAGACTGTGCCCCGCACCCTCGTACAGGAGGCCCAGGGGGTGTGTGTGGACAACGCCGCCCAGCAGGGGCCCCGGCCACGCCCTCCCAAACTCTTCTGTGGAGAGGACGGCCAGTGGGTGGGCCAGCCCACTACTTCCTGTGGCTGTCTGTCCGGATATGAGCCCGCTGATGGACACAGCCGCTGCTCAGGTGAGAGGAAGGGGGAGGTGAGGGGGGGAGACAAGGGGAGTATGCCGTCTCATCAGTTTAGGTGGAAATCTATTCTGTCTGTCCTTTCACACTCACACAGAGTTGAGGCCTAAACAATGAAACAATGGAGAAGTAGCCGGGTGGGGGTTGGAGGGCGGGGGACAAGAGAGAAGAGGCTTACAGAAGCAGTATTAACCGGGAGTGTTGTGGTGGGGCAGGTTAAAGCCTGGGGGACTGAGGGAGGTCAGGGGGAGCAGGGCAAAGGTTAGAGGTGAGGGCGGTGTCACAGGGCTGGGCGGCTGAGGGTGGCGCTTAGGACATGTCAGGACTGGCTGTCAGACAGACCCAGTGAATCAGCCATGAATGGAGGGAGGGGAAGAGAGGAGGGAGGGAAAGGAGGAAAAGAGAGGAGGGAGGGGAAGAGAGGAGGGAGGGAAAGAGAGAAAGGAGGGGAAGAGAGGAGGGATGGAAAGACAGAAAGGAGGGAAAGAGAGGAGGGAGGGGAAGAGAGGAGGGAGGGAAAGAGAGAAAGGAGGGAGGGGAAGAGAGGAGGGAGGGAAAGACAGAAAGGAGGGGAAGCGAGGAGGGAGGGAAAGAGAGAAAGGAGGGGAAGAGAGGAGGGAGGGGAAGAGAGAAAGGAGGGAGGGAAAAAGAGGAGGGAGGGGAAGACAGAAAGGAGGGAAAGAGAGGAGGGAGGGGAAGACAGAAAGGAGGGAAAGAGAGGAGGGAGGGGAAGACAGAAAGGAGGGAAAGAGAGGAGGGAGGGAAAGAGAGGAGGGAGGTTGCAGGTAAAGAATCTTCCATTACCGGTACATCGAAGCCAACCTGACAACAGAGAGAAGCAGGGAGTATTCTCTCTGGGGAGGTACAACTCTCCTAATGAGTCAAATTATCCATGTACACACACACGCACACATTCACAGGTGGAGAGAGACAGATGGACAGAAATGCGGATAGTGTATAATGAAAAGCCAAATGTTTTACTCAAGCCTCTTGTTTGAAGAGAAAAAAAAGTACGAAAATGTGTGCACTCACTGCTGTAAGTCCCTCTGGATAAGGGTGTCTGCTGAATGACTCAACTGGAATGTTCTTATGTTCTATCCTCCTATTTCAGTGGTTAGATACAGTCTTTTGCTGCTCTGACAGGGAGTTGCTCACGAGCCAAAACAGCCACACTCAGCAGGTCATTACAGGCACTCCGCATCATTGCAGATGACTGAAAATGTTGGAGAAGAGCTCGTAAAGGCAGTAATAGAGCTCTGCCAAGCTAACGCCAGCACGCACACTGGTACGCACACACACAGTGCAGAACACTTCTCTTCCTCATGTCCACACCATCACACAGACACAATGCCACAGGCAGGCGGTGGGTTGCCTCTGTCCAGCTAATTACTGTGCTCTTATTTCGTTCTCTCAGTGTGTGTGTGTGTGTGTGTGTGTGTGTGTGTGTGTGTGTGTGTGTGTGTGTGTGTGTGTGTGTGTGTGTGTGTGTGTGTGTGTGTGTGTGTGTGTGTGTGTGTGTGTGTGTGTGTGTGTGTGTGTGTGTGAAACGGGCCTCCACCCCTGTCTCCCACTCCCCCCTGGAGAAATGTAAAGGGAAGGTCACAATAGGGTCACATTCCACACTCTGTGCTTTAAGGAGAATGGGAACACTCTCTCTTCTTCTCTCTCTCTCTCTCACTTTGTCTCTCCCACATGCTACTGCCTCAGTAACACTTGTCTGCACAATTACATTAGCATACACACACAGCCAAGTATATCATTTAGCAGACAGTGTTTAACTAACTTCTGTTGCTGTCTTCTCGTTTTAATGTAGCAGGTTGTACTCTTATTTAGCATCCCTCTCCAACAAAGAGGAAAGCGTGTCATTAAAGGCAGTGTGTGTGGGTTGATGTATGGAGAGTGTGCCGGCGGTGGGGGGGGCATAAAGCTCTTTAAGTGGCCCAGTTGGAGCCTATCTGTTAGCTATAAAACTCTCTCATCCCACCAGCAGCCAGCCAGCCAGTTAGAGGGTATTTACCAACAGCACTCTGATGCCTTATCTCTGACTCTGTCTCTCTGTCTCTGTCTCTCTCTCCCTCTTTCTCTGTCTCCTTCTTTCTCTGTCTCTTTCTCTGTCTCTCTCTTTCTGTCTCTCTCTTCATCTGCCTCTGTCTTTCTCTGTCTCTTTCTCTGTCTCTCTCTTTCTGTCTCTCTCTTCATCTGCCTCTGTCTTTCTCTGTCTCTCTCTCCCTATTTCTCTGTCTCCTTCTTTCTCTGTCTCTTTCTCTGTCTCTCTCTTTCTGTCTCTCTCTTCATCTGCCTCTGTCTTTCTCTGTCTCTGTCGCTGTCTCTCTCTCCCTCTTTCTCTGTCTCTCTTTCTCTGTCTCGTCTCTCTCTTTAAGTGGCCCAGTTGGAGCCTATCTGTTAGCTATAAACCTCTCTCATCCCACCAGCAGCCAGTCTTTCTCTGTTTCTGTCTCCCTCTTTCTCTGTCTCTCTCTCTTTCTCAGTCTCTGTCTGTCTCTGTTTCTCTCGGTCTCTGCCTCTGTGCGGCTTCGATGCTCCCTGGCGTCTGGTCACTGAGGTTGAGTCTGTTAGGGGAACTCTGACCCTCAGTGCAGCTCCACCTTCTGTCAAAAAGCCTTTTACTAAGATGCATTGTAGAGTCTGCTCAGTATCGCTGTAAGGATTCTTTTGTGATTCTTTGGGGATACTTATGTCTTGTGTCCGGTATCTGTTTGCACATGTTTTTAAAGCATGCACTTCTATAGTACATGTGCTACTATTCAAAGGCCCTCTTCACACACAATAGAGAGAGAGAGAGAGAGAGAGAGAGAGAGAGAACGAGAGAGAGGGTGAAAGTTACACCGTGTACACGGATAACAAAGAGAAAGTCTATTTATACTGTCTGGGAAAGGAAGGCCAGGGCCACTTGAATTGTAATGATGTCATCTTATTCAGCGATTAGGTTTGACGCGGGGCTTTTATGTAGCTTCCTGCCTGGCTGAGTTAGCACCTTAACTGTTTATCCTCTCTATTTGGTTAATGATAACTCGGCTCCAGGGAGTCGGAAACTGTTAGACAACCCGGCTTTGTATTAATCCTTGTAAACAGTGTTTCCCCTATATTCATTTGGCAGTGGCGGGCCGCGGCTGCTCAAACTTTGCCGCCACTCCAAGAAATATTATATATATATGATGAAATATGATATATATATGATGAAATATGATATATATATGATGAAATATGATATATATGGGAAATATGGTTGTTTAAAAATATCAATATATTTGGCATGGTAAAACGTTGTCAGTGTAATCTTAAATGACTAAAAACAGATATAAGTATGTAGAAAATATAAAGAAGATATATCTTTTTTAATAAGATCATCTTTGAGAACGAATAGTCACCTATAAATACTCAACAGTCAGAGAGAATCTCACATTTATAAAAAAGGCATGGCTTAGGGACCCCCATTGATTTTGTTATAACGTTTGAGTCACCCAGATAGCATAAGAACACTACGGCAAAATGTGTAGAAATGCAGGAAATTTGTTTTTAAAACTGCAGATTTTCTCTCAGAAACTCTGAACTACCCATACTTAGACACTGTACAAGTGGAACAACAACCCAAAACTAGCTCTACCTAACTGCTGATAATTTGCATAACCGTGTTATTCGATACAATAAAATACAGTACGATAAAACCCAACTTTATTGTTCCTCATGGGGAAATGCAATTAGTAGATAACAACTAAAACTTCAGTCATTTTCCTAAGTAGAGCAACGGCAGTTTGTTAGAAGTCTTTATCCGTGGATGATGTGTGTATGTGATGTGATGTGATTCGTTGTCATACTGAGTGGGTGTTATGACTAATGTTTTAGGAGTCTGTTATTATTACCCAATACTTCACAGTGGCTCACATAGCTCAAATTAGACCTTCAATATCCGCAAATGAATACATATGATCCCCAGTTATGTATTTGATTCATTTCTGTAGCCGTTTATTTAAACAGAAAGTGAACAGAGCAGATATTACAATAACACACGCACACACACTTGCTGTGCCGGATCCCCCTCGCTGAATGAGCCCGGTGTGTCAGGGAGCGAGCTTGATTTATGGGCTGTTTACACTGAAGCCGGGTGTCCGTGTGAGTCGAAGGATCAGAGGAGAGGCGAGCGCATTCACATCCATTTCATTGTGTTTATGTATCTTGGTGATGATTAATGAGCGTTCCTGTACTGTTTGTCTTTTTTTAACATGCTTTTTGGCTCCCAACCCGACCTGCTATGATGGGACACTATGCTGCCTGCGGTGTTGGTTTCTGATGTTACGGTTTGTGGCGACGTTCAGGGCCGTACTAACTTTCCTTCTCCCCTCTCGCTCACCCTCGTCCTCTCAGCCTGTCCTGTGGGTCAGTTTAGGTCCGCCTCGGCGGGCCAGTGCCAGGCCTGTCCAGGGTTTAGCCATGCTATGGTGACGGGCTCACCTGTGTGTCAGTGTCGTCCAGGATACCTCCGCGCTGACTTGGACACCCCAGACACCCCCTGCACCAGTAAGTGAACACATTATTACACTGGCTCATAATAATGGCTGGAACGGAGCGAATGGAATCAAACACATGGAAACCACATGTTTGATGTATTATTTGATTTTTTTATTTAACCAGGGAAGTCAGTTAAGAACAAATTCTTATTTACAATGACAGCCTAGAAACAGTGGGTTAACTGCCTTGTTCAGGAGCAGAATGACAGATTTTTTAGCTTGTCAGCTCGGGCATTCGATCTAGCAACCTTTCGGTTACTGGCCCAACGCTCTAACCACTATGCTACCCTGCCACCCCAGACATACTCCACCCTCTATTTACTCTCCCCGGATACTCTGCGCTATTATCTTTCCCTTTCAACTTGTGTTTCTCTTGTTGCCCTCCCTCCTTTGTTGTCCCTCGCCCCTCTTCTATTTCTCTTCTCTGGTGTTGTGCTCAGCCCCTCTCACCTGCTCTGTGGCCTTTTGTCCCAGGGCTGAGAGTATTGAGATGCGGTTCCTTTGTAACGGGTGGAGAGCGGGGCGTAGCCTGGATGTCACTCCCAGGATGGGAAGCGTTGATGGGTCGTGAGGGACACCTCAGTGTGGATTCAGGAATTTCAATTCAGCCGCGTGTGATGTGTGAATTGGAGGCCGTTTGAATTGGGCACGCTCACTCAGAATGGCCACGAAAAGAGTTCGCAAGGAACAGCAGTCTGAAACTCGTCTGAAGACTGAAACCCGTCGAGGACAAACAGAATTCCCCGTAGACTCTGCTCGCCGGTTAAATTACAGCTCTCCCTAATTAAGTCGAGACAGTTGATTTATTTGACCACTCCAGATGTTTTGACTAATCACAAGCCGTTTTCCCCCTCATCCTAGATGTTGACGTAAATTAAACCTAAATAACAGTAGGCCGTTGTGATGGTACACAAATGCCTCCTACTTGAGGCCACCCCAACCTCCCAGAGAGCATTGTGGCTGATTTTACTAAGCACTGCTATCACAGAAGCTGTAAATGGCCTAGCCACTGGCTCAATGACAAGGCACAGTCTCCTTAGCAGGAGCAGGAACTAATTCACACTGGCTGAGTGGCATTGCAATTGTGTTCCACTTGGCTGGCAGCAATCACAATCCCCCTACTACAATCTTCAGCTGCTGATCATTATCATTTAAAATGTGGACGTGTGTAATTGGAGCACCAATTCAATTCTGCATCACAATGTTGTTTCCTGCTGTGCCCCTCAGCCTCTCGTCCCTGGTGGCTCCTCCAAACGCAAGCTGGAAATGTATCTGGAACATGACAAGTAGCATGCAAGCGATTTAATTGACGATGCAAATCTGAAACAGAGGAACCGTAATATGGCACATTGGGCCAGTAAAGTGCCTTCAAATGGAAAATGTGTTTTTGTCTGATGAAATATTTGTGATTTCCTGATGAGGTGGTGTGTGACCCTCTCCTCTCCCCCTTGTCCTCCAGGGCCCCCCTCTGCCCCACGAAGCATCGTCACCCAGATTAACGACACCACGGTGACCCTAGAGTGGAGCGAGCCCCAGGACAGTGGTGGCCGGACTGACCTGAGCTTCTCTGTTGAGTGTTCTCTGTGTGGGGCCCCCTGGGGCCCCTGCTCTCCCTGCGGGGACAGTGTCAGCTACCGGCCCTCTCAGCGTGGCCTGCTGGGCCGCAGGGTGGTGGTCTGGGGCCTCATGCCTCACACTACATACACCTTCTCCATCCAAGCCCTCAACGGGGTCACCCCGCCCAACGGCAAGGGGGCTCCCAGCGACAGTGTCAACATCACAACCAGTCACGATGGTGAGAGAGAGAGAGACACAGAGAGGACGAGAGAAGGGTTTGTGGTTGGGGTCGTATGGTTAGAAGAGGAAGATTGAATGTTGTTTTTTATCTTTTAATGTCGTTTCTTTGTGTTGGTCTGAGTGCAGTTCCAGTTCTGGTGTCTGTGATCAGGAAGAGTATCTCTACAGAGAGCAGTCTGACTCTCCACTGGTCAGTTCCAGCCCAGCTGCACTATACTATCCTGCAGTACCAGCTACGTTACTGTGAGACGGTGAGGATGACCAGACGCTCTGTCCTCCCACTGTTAAATACTCTAGCTCTGACTCACCTCAGGTCTTAGGGAGTTGACCGTTACATCTGTGTACATCACTCTGACCTCCCTCCCACTGGCTCAACCTGGCGCTCTTATCTGCTTCTTCTACCACCATCCCTCTCTTCCTCCATCCCGCTCTCTCTCTCTCTCCGTCCCTCTCTCTCTCTCTCCGTCCCTCTCTCTCTCTCTCTCCGTCCCTCTCTCTCTCTCTCCGTCCCTCTCTCTCTCTCTCCGTCCCTCTCTCTCTCTCTCCGTCCCTCTCTCTCTCTCTCTCCGTCCCTCTCTCTCTCTCTCCGTCCCTCTCTCTCTCTCTCCGTCCCTCTCTCTCTCTCTCCGTCCCTCTCTCTCTCTCTCTCCGTCCCTCTCTCTCTCTCTCCGTCCCTCTCTCTCTCTCTCCGTCCCTCTCTCTCTCTCTCTCCGTCCCTCTCTCTCTCTCCGTCCCTCTCTCTCTCTCCGTCCCTCTCTCTCTCTCTCCGTCCCTCTCTCTCTCTCTGTCCCTCTCTCTCTCTCTCCGTCCCTCTCTCTCTCTCCGTCCCTCTCTCTCTCTCCGTCCCTCTCTCTCTCCGTCCCTCTCTCTCTCTCTCCGTCCCTCTCTCTCTCTCCGTCCTGCAGGAGCGTCGAGGTGAGGAGCAGGGGCAGTTGTGTAGCTACAGGGAGAGTGACAGTAACCAGGTGGTGCTGAGTGATCTCCGCAGGGCCACTCAGTATGACGTGCAGGTCCGGGCTCGCACCATGGCCGGCTACGGCAGCTTCAGCCCAGCGGCCTCCTTCCGCACCATGCCTGACGGTAAGGAAAGGCCCAGGCTTCACTCTTTCAGGGAGGCATATCCATATCCAGGCTCACAAAGTATTCTGGGGGTTTTCACTTTTTTTGTGTGTTCTTTCTGCCTTCTTGTTAATTTGCCAGATCACATTAGTTCATTAGTTACAACATTAGTTTTAGTTACAACATTAGTTCATTAGTTAAGACATTAGTTCATTAGTTACGACATTAGTTCATTAGTTACGACATTAGTTCATTAGTTACGACATTAGTTCATTAGTTACGACATTAGTTCATTAGTTAAGACATTAGTTCATTAGTTACGACATTAGTTCATTAGTTACGACATTAGTTCATTAGTTAAGACATTAGTTCATTAGTTACGACATTAGTTCATTAGTTACAACATTAGTTCATTAGTTACGACATTAGTTCATTAGTTACAACATTAGTTCATTAGTTAAGACATTAGTTCATTAGTTACAACATTAGTTCATTAGTTACGACATTAGTTTTAGTTACAACATTAGTTCATTAGTTAAGACATTAGTTCATTAGTTATAACATTAGTTCATTAGTTACGACATTAGTTCATTAGTTACAACATTAGTTCATTAGTTAAGACATTAGTTCATTAGTTCATTAGTTACAACATTAGTTCATTAGTTACGACATTAGTTTTAGTTACAACATTAGTTACAACATTAGTTCATTAGTTACGACATTAGTTTTAGTTACAACATTAGTTACAACATTAGTTCATTAGTTACGACATTAGTTCATTAGTTACAACATTAGTTCATTAGTTACAACATTAGTTCATAAGTTACAACATTAGTTCATTAGTTACAACATTAGTTCATTAGTTACAACATTAGTTCATTAGTTACGACATTAGTTCATTAGTTACAACATTAGTTCATAAGTTACAACATTAGTTCATTAGTTACAACATTAGTTCATTAGTTACGACATTAGTTCATTAGTTACAACATTAGTTCATTAGTTACGACATTAGTTCATTAGTTACAACATTAGTTACGACATTAGTTCATTAGTTACAACATTAGTTCATTAGTTACGACATTAGTTCATTAGTTACAACATTAGTTACGACATTAGTTCATAAGTTACAACATTAGTTACGACATTAGTTACGACATTAGTTCATTAGTTACGACATTAGTTCATAAGTTACAACATTAGTTACGACATTAGTTACAACATTAGTTCATAAGTTACAACATTAGTTCATTAGTTACAACATTAGTTCATTAGTTACGACATTAGTTCATTAGTTACAACATTAGTTCATTAGTTACGACATTAGTTCATTAGTTACAACATTAGTTACGACATTAGTTCATTAGTTACAACATTAGTTCATTAGTTACGACATTAGTTCATTAGTTACAACATTAGTTACGACATTAGTTACGACATTAGTTCATTAGTTACAACATTAGTTCATAAGTTACAACATTAGTTCATTAGTTACAACATTAGTTCATTAGTTACAACATTAGATCATTAGTTACAACATTAGTTCATTAGTTACAACATTAGTTACGACATTAGTTCATAAGTTACAACATTAGTTCATTAGTTACAACATTAGTTCATAAGTTACAACATTAGTTCATTAGTTACGACATTAGTTCATTAGTTAAGACATTAGTTCATTAGTTACGACATTAGTTCATTAGTTAAGACATTAGTTCATTAGTTAAGACATTAGTTCATTAGTTACAACATTAGTTCATTAGTTAAGACATTTGTTTTAGTTACAACATTAGTTCATTAGTTAAGACATTTGTTTTAGTTACAACATTAGTTCATTAGTTAAGACATTTGTTTTAGTTACAACCTTCTTTTTTTCTTTGCGTCTCAGGGCATGACTCTCCTTCCCAGCTTCTGGTGACCGGTGTCCTTATCGCCATGGGAATGCTGCTGCTTGTTACTGTCATCACTGTGGCTGTCTTCTGCATACGGTGAGAACCAGGGAGAGAGGGAGGATTGGGGGAGGGGGAGAGAGAGCGGGCAAGATGGGGACAGAAATACTGTAATGTGAATTTTACAAAAAAGGAAAAGCTAAAATAGAAATATGGGTCTTATCTTAACATTTGCCATGCTTTTGTATTTTTGCAACCGCTACCAATCTTATCACGCTTAGATTATGACTGTCACCTTCATACACTATGTCATATTTGAGCGAAACTCTCAAAGAGCCAAATCATTTATCTTTGTGACTTTGTGCTTACGGGGCTAGAAGTTATTCCGCTCATTATAACACTTTCCCTTGGCTTCATTGTTTCAGCAAATAGCTCCACATGCCCTCTGAAAAAAGGTTCTGGGAACATAGGGAACTAGAGAGTGAGAAAGAGAAAGGGAGAGTGGGAAAGGTAGAGAGAGAGGGGGGGGGGGTTGGAGAGAAGGGGTGAGAGAGAGCGGGAAAGGTGAAGAGAGAGGGGTAGAGAGAGGTAGGGCGAAAGAGGGGGGGTGGAGGGAAGGGGTGAGAGAGCAGGAAAGGTAAAGAGAGAGAGGGGTAGAGAGAGGGTGGAGAGTTGGGGGTAGACAGGATGCAGCAGTCCCAACCCTGTCTCCACAGGACAGGAGAACAATAGCTCTGACCTTGGGGCACACACTACACACACATGCAGAGTTGTGCACACACATCCACACATATTGTGTATTTGCACATACACTAAGAAGTACACAGTGTGCACACCCTCACGCACACACGCTCACACACAGTTGTCGGCCTGGTTCTACCGCCAGATGAGGGTGGAACAGTGGAACAGTATTGCTATTTTGGGCCTGGGAGAGAGTTAGAGTTAGAGAGAGAGAGAGAGAGAGAGAGAGAGAGAGAGAGAGAGAGAGAGAGAGAGAGAGAAGCAGGGGTCCAGTAGCTACAGGGCTGTACAGTGCTACTGGGATGGGCCTGGGCCAAAGGAAGTCTCAGTAATGGAGCCCTCCACCACAGCAGGCCCAGACACAGAGCAGAGTGGCTCCTGAATGTGCAGAACAGTAGAGGGCCCAGGAACAAGGCATTACTTCATCTACCAGTCATGTATTGTTTCTGAGACCGAGAGAGAGACTCAATGAGCTTGTTTGTGACACTAAGAAACCCTCACAGAGAGACCAGAGGTGTTACGTCACTGGACTAGCAATCTCTCTCTTTCTCTCTCTCTCTGACCCCTTGCCCCTTTTCTCTCGTCCCCCCTCTCCCTCCTTCCTCTCCCACACACTGTTCTTCTCGGTAGTAGACACAGCAGGATGAAGGACCCAGAGCTGAGTGACAAAAACGGCCAGTACCTCCTGGGCCAAGGTGAGTACACATACACACACACATACATAGAAATACTGCATACAGCTATTTTCAAAGTCATGTTTTAGTCTGTCTGTTACTTTGGCTGTTCCGTCGTTTACTTCCCCCTACCCTCCCTCTACTCCTCTCCTCACCTCAGGAGTCAAGGTCTATATTGACCCCTTCACTTACGAGGACCCTAACGAGGCCATACGGGAGTTTGCCAAGGAGATCGATGTTTCATTTGTCAAGATCGAGGAGGTCATTGGTGCCGGTTGGTGTCTCTTATCTCTTTGTTTTTCATGATGTATTGCTGCCTGTAAACAGACTGGTTGGTGCTGCAGTATCATGTTTGTACTGACGGGTGTTTCCCTGGCTCGTCTATAGGAGAGTTTGGGGAGGTGTGTCGGGGAAGACTGAAGGTTCCAGGGAAGAAGGAGAACTACGTGGCCATCAAGACACTGAAGGGCGGCTACACAGACAAGCAGAGGCGGGACTTCCTGTCGGAGGCCAGCATCATGGGCCAGTTCCAGCACCCCAACATCATCCACCTGGAGGGCATCATCACTGCTTCCTGTCCCGTCATGATCCTCACTGAGTTCATGGAGAACGGAGCGCTCGACTCCTTCCTTAGGGTCGGTCTATCTACTGTCCTGTCACTTTGTATCTCCGAGAGTCCTACACACACACACACACACACACACACACACACACACACACACACACACACACACACACACACACACACACACACACACACACACACACACACACACACACACACACACACACACACACACACAACTTGGCCGTGACCCCACTCTCCGGGAGTGTCTCAGGGGGAGTTGGGACATAAATGTACATTTTAGTCCTTTAGCAGACGCTCTTATCCAGAGCAGTTAGTGCATTCATCTGAAGATAGCTAGTTGAGACAACCACATATCACAGTCGTGGTCATTTCATTTTTCCTCAATAAAGTAGATATCAGCAGATTCAGAGCTAGGGAGGGGGGGGAAACTCCAGTGGGAGTGTTACTTCACAATTATTTTTTGGGGGGGTAAAATACACACAGGACAAATATAATCCCCCACCAAATTATTATTATTATTACACACAAACACACACAAATGCAAACGCACACACGCTCCACTTGTTCTCCTACAATTCAAACTTTCCCATCTCTCTCTCTCTCTCTGCAGTTGAACGATGGTCAGTTCACTCCCATCCAGCTGGTAGGCATGCTGCGTGGCATCGCGTCGGGCATGAAGTACCTGTCTGAGATGAGCTACGTCCACAGAGACCTGGCCGCCCGCAACATCCTGGTCAACAGCAACCTGGTGTGTAAGGTGTCTGACTTTGGCCTGTCCCGTTTCCTCCAGGAGAACTCCTCAGACCCCACCTACACCAGCTCTCTGGTGAGACTTACCGTTCTTCCTCCACACCAATCCCATATTGCATCTGGTTATGGTGTGTGGTTGTTGACCCCCCCTGTCCTCTCGTCAATCAGGGTGGTAAGATCCCCATCCGCTGGACCGCCCCAGAAGCCATCGCCTTCAGGAAGTTCACCTCGGCCTCCGACGCCTGGAGCTACGGCATCGTCATGTGGGAGGTCATGTCGTTCGGAGAGAGGCCCTACTGGGACATGAGCAACCAGGACGTGATCAACGCCATAGAGCAAGACTACCGCCTACCGCCGCCCCCTGACTGCCCCGCCCACCTCCACCAGCTGATGCTGGACTGCTGGCAGAAGGAGCGCTCGGCTCGCCCCCGCTTCGCCGCCATCGTCAGCGCCCTGGACAAGCTGATCCGCAACCCCGCCTCGCTGAAGATCGTGGCCCAGGAGGGTGCAGGGTGAGTGGGCACAGATCTCTAGGCAAGGGGCTGGGTGTGGAGGGTGTGTGGAGAGTCAGAAAAGGCCAGTGTGGGTTTGAACACAGCCTGTGGTAAAGACAAGGAGATGACTGTCTCACCAGATGGAGAGTATATACTGTCTCTTAAAAGAGCCCAGTCTTTATTCCATTGCTTCATTCCTAGAATACAGTCCTGTCTGTCAGAGTCAGTCTACATTAACCTCCTACTGTCCCTCCTCCTCTGTCCTGCTGTGACCTGTCACACTCTAACTGTGCCCATTCTCTCCCTCTTTCCCACCCCGAATACTAACCTGTCACTCACAGCTTGGGCCACACCCCCTTCCCCTCCAACAGCCATTGTTGTTCCCTGCCACTCATGCAGCCTTAGATCCCGCCCCCATTCTGTGGAAATGCCTGTCCCTCAAGGCTACATGCCTGTGAGGCCCCTGGTGTGCTAGTGACAGAGAGAGTGTGTGTCCCCTGTCCCCAGGCCGTCCCACCCCCTGCTGGACCAGCGGGCCCCCCCGGCCCCCTCAGCGTGTGGCTCCGTAGGGGAGTGGCTGAGGGCCATCAAGATGGAGCGCTATGAGGACAGCTTCCTCCAGGCTGGATTCACCTCTGTAGAGCTACTGGCCCAGATCACTGCTGAGTAAGTTCACAGTTCACACCTGCAACAATGTGTCTCTCTCTGACTTTCAAACCTCTTGAAGTTGAGTCACACTCTACGACCGTAGCTCTATGTCTCGGTCCGCCTATTTGTCAGTCACTCAGTTTGTCTGTCTGTCGGTCTGCCTGTCTGTCAGGCCTTCTGTCTGGCTGTTTATCTAACAGTATGTCCTTCTCCTCAGGGACCTGCTGCGTCTGGGAGTGACCCTGGCTGGACACCAGAGGAAGATCCTGTCCAGCATCCAGACTCTGACCATGACCAAGAGCCCTGGCACCATACGCTTCTAACCCCGGCACAATTTACCTTGACCCCCGACCTCTGACCCTCACCCAACACAGACACCAGCACGCACACAGCACATCGCACACCCATGGACCCAGCCAGCACCCTGCTACAACCACACAGTTCCTGACCCTGGCACCAACCGGGCCCATTCTTAGACGTGAAGTCCATCAGTGACTGAGCGTAGTGACAGCACCTCAAGTTGAACTAATTCTAGATGACCTTCCCTACTACCTGACCAACCTGTCCTTACTGATCAGTCAAGTGATCAGTCAGGCCTGGTGCCGAGGACTGGTAGTAGGCTGCTGTGCTCTCTATCCTCGATGCAGTGGGAAAAGTAGAAGAGGTAAACACTTTATGCAAAACATCTTTCAGTGAGGACCCATTACACTTCTTTGCTGATCTGAAGTTACGGGTTTTACGCGCCCCACCAAACTTCTGGGAGAGCGTGATCGTCCCCTTTTGATAGGCTGCTGGAGCCTCTCGGACTGCCTCTCTGGCCAGTTCATCCTCACTCCGCCTCCACTGCTTCACTGCTTGAATGTTTACCTGTGGTCCTAAACAAACTGGTGATACCATTGGAGGAACAGGCCAGTGCCAACGCCAACCCAAGGACTAAAGCTTATCTATTGGTGTATTCCGCCAGTGGCAGACTAGGCTACCGCAACATGGATTATTAATCCACGGGAATTATACGATGATGTGGAGGGATGACACCTTTTTCAGCGGACCTGGAAAACGTGTGTTTGGACTCTTATCGAATCGGCCTCACTTTTTCCTTTGGTTTCAAAATGGCCTCGGTTTTCCTCAGGTGTTATGGGTAATGTGGGCGTTTGGACCAGAACAGACTGTAGTCATACAAGCCTTCATTTCCTTATCTTCTTCAGTGACAATGTGTGACCCTCCTGGGTCAGTCGTGTGGGAGGAGAGCAGGACTGAGACGTATCAGCACTTTTATATATTGAACAGACAGAAGTTGGGTTTTTAGTCAGTTCTCTGTCTCTCCAACCCTCCTGTCAGCAGCTACATTACTTCCTGTGTTTCTCTTGGAGTATGGCTGGCTGGCATTTCCACTTCCTGTTGCTGCTGGACTGGGCAGCTCACTTCCACACACTCAGACTGAAGGAGGTCCCTGACCATTTTTACTTGGGACTTTGACCAGGAAAAATACCAGTCTGGCCTCATTATTTGGTTGATATTATAGGTGGTCAGTTTTTCGTCTTGCTTGAGTGCCATTTGATCTTCTATGTGGACTGATATCAAAATGCCTGTTCTATAAAGCAGAAAGCCCTCCCTGGGTTATGTAGTTAGATCTGCCATACAGAAGTCTCTTCAGATGCCACCATTTTCACATGTTTGGGGAGATTGTGTGGTTCCTTGTTACTAAAGGATTGTGGGAAATGTGGTCTTCACATTGAGGATCTGCTATGAAAACGGGAACCCCTCTTTTATAAAGTTTCCTTTCAAAATAATGTATAGGTATGTATGATTTGATTTGCCCATACTTTCTGTGTGTAATCTGTACTCAGTCACAATAAAGACACACACCGGTGTTTATCATCGAGACTCCTCATTCAGCAGCGAACGGAGCTTATAATAACAACACATTACACACACTCCCTCGAGAGATCTCAAACGCACACACATTAATGCAAACACACGCGCGGATGCAGAACGAAAAACACATGTAAGTGCGTGCACACTCATGCATTCTAAGTGAAGCATCCCGAAAACAGAGTGCATACATCCACCTACAGTATAATATCCACACTCCTGTAATCGTTTTAAGGTGATCCGTTTCCTTGGCAGCTCTTGTTTCAAACATTCCTCCCCGCAGATACTGTGACCTTCTCCACGGTGAAGTTGTGGTTCGGGAATTGAGCTTACACCCCTCCTCACCCTCACCACTTTCAGCTTAGCTACCTCGTGGACATTCCTATCTCTTTCCTTAAGAGGGACAGCCCAAACCACTGAGAGCTCTCAGCCTGTCCTTGACTCTGTTCTCTGACACTTAGCTGGGCGTTCTCCCCTCTGTTCCTCAGCTTCCAGTCCACTGGAGTAGTCCCTACTCTGCTCTCACCCTGCCCCTGCTACTACAGCCCCAGAGCCACAACCTCAGAGCCACAGCCTCAAAGCAGTCAGAACAGCCCAGAGAGAGCTCACCACAGGCTTACTCACACAGACTGTCTCAACTCTTACTCTGGGTGTCGGTTTTTTCAATGCTTTCAAGCTAATGTATGTGTTTTGATTATCTGTGTTATTGATGAGTCATTGCCAGGTCCCATGACCCTAATGTGCCCTACGCTCGGCTGTTTCAGAGGAAGTGTGTCACAGAGATAAACAATGAGAGGATGACCCCTCCGAACTCTGACCCTTCCTTCAATGTAAAACAATAAATGCCCTCTCCAACCACACCAGCACACTTCAAATAGGGTCTTTCTGCTGAAATCTGCCAATAAGTCCTGCTCTTAATTCTCCACACTAATACAATAAGTGCAGTGTCCCAGTTTGTAATGGTTTTATAATTTGATGTTTTCAACACAGGCAGTCCTGGGCTGTGTGTGTGCATATGGGTGAGTGTGTCTGTGTGAGTGGGTGGGTGTGAGAGATGGGTATTGAGCTAGCTCTGGCTTCTAGTGTTGACAGTGTCTTTGTGACCTTTAACCCCTATCTGAATGCCCATCCATTAGGGCCTTTGTTGAGGAGATAAGAGACTGGGCCAATCAGGTTTCAGCACTAAAGTAATTGTGTCGCTCCCCTTGCATTCCTGTGTGCACTCAAGTGTGGAGGCAGGGTGGTGAAGGCCCGAGCAGAAAGACAGGTGTGTATGTTTGAGTGTGAGAAAGAGAATCTGTGTATGTGGTGGTGTTGTTGAGAACTGTGTCTGCTTACTTTCGTTCCATATAGACTTCTTCTTACTACCAGGTGCAGGTCATGGAGAGTGCCTCTTGGGATTGAGGACTAAAGTTACAATATTTTGCTTATTTATCCATTGAATTATCAGTGTGTCCATCCATCTCTCTGTCAACCAGTCTGTCTGCTTTTTTGTGTCCACAACGGCACTGGCCAGCCTCTCCATCTGTCTGTCTGTCTTTACTCAAGCTTCAATGTGTGTTTGTATAGTCATCACTCACATATCCCTCATCCCCTTATCTGTCAATCTGTCTGAACTTCCTCTATCTATCGTTCCCTCTGTCCACACATCCACACCATCCATCTCATCCCCTGTCCCTTTCTCTCTCCCTTATTGGATGATCTCCCCTAACCATGTAATGAGGAATTGAAGGGTCTGGGGGTGTAGCCTTCCTGCCCCCCCCCCCCCCCCCCCCCCCGTGCTGGAACTCAAGCTCCAGGCTTCTAGGTCTCTCTGGGTAAGGATACCAACAGGCTCAGAGACAGTTTCTATCTACAAGCCATCAGACTGCTGAACACTTGAACTGGACTGACCACCTGCACTGAATCTCTGCACCTTAGCATTCATGTACTCACACATACACACACACACACACATAAACATTGATGCTACACACACATCACAACTCCTGTTATTATTGCTAAATACTGCACAATTTAGCACCACAATCCCCTCTTCCCTGAAACATGTATAAATATTGGACTATAAATTGTGCCTTCCTGTATTATACTTATGCTAAAATGTTATTCTATTCTACCGAGCCATTCACTTTACGTTCGTATTCTTATCTTGTATTATTTCTTATTGTTGTTGCGTTGTCGAGAAGGAACCTGCAAGTAAGCCTTTGGTTGGACGATGTATACCAGTGGTTCTCAACCAGGGGTTACTAGGACCCCTGGGGGTACTTGGCCTATCCACAGGGGGTACATGAGAAGACTCATGAGACCATAGTCCTACTGCTAAAATGCACATGAAGGGGTAAATCAGGGGTATTCTAGGCAGAGAGCAGAGCAGTGGTGGAAAAAGTACCCAACTGTCATACTTGAGTACAAGTAAAGATACTTTAATAGAAAATAACTCAAGTAAAAGTGAAAGTCACCCAGTAAAAAAGTCTAAAAGTATCTGGTTTTATATATACTTAGGTATCAAAAGTAAATGTAATTGCTCAAATATACTTAAGTATCAAAAGTAAAAGTGTAAATCATTTCAAATGATTAATTTACGGATAGCCAGGGGCACACTCTAACACTCAGACATCATTTACAAACAAAGCATTTGTGTTTAGTGAGTCCGCCAGATCAGAGGCAGTAGGGATGAGCAGGGATGTTCTCTTGATAAGTGTGTGACTTAGACTATTTTACTGTCCTGCTAAGCATTCAAAATGTAAGGAGTAGTTTTAGGTGTCAGGGAAAATGAATGGAGTAAAAAGTACATTCTTTTCTTAAGGAATGTAGTGAAGTAAAAGTTGTCCAAAATATAAATAGTTAAGCAAAGTACAGATACCCCCAAAAACTACTTGAGTCGTACCCTAAAGTATTTTTTAAGTACTTTACACCACTGCCACTGATGTGTACTATGTGTATCCTGTATATATGACTTATAAAACTTGAAACTTGAGGAGCGAGTGGAAGAACACTAGAGTTGTTCCAAGAAACCACTAAAAAGAGAAAGAATGACTTTAAGGTGAGAGGAGTGATGTGTTGTATTTTATGTCTGTGTGTCTGTAGTGGGGGAGTGTTGAAATGTGCCCATTATCTTTAGCTGAGTGCTGACCTCTCATAGCTTTCTTATCAAGGTGAGTTCTGTTTTAAGGATTAGCTTGGCCAGGGCCCCACTGCTGCTCTTAATTCTCACCAAATTGTGAGGCAAGGGGATTTCTTCACTCTAATTTAAAAACCCTTCGCCGCCGTTTAATTCCACTGTATGACTGACAACTCCAGCTGAACTGTCTGCTCCCAGGACAGCATTTCACACGGCTCTGCACAGCCATCTTATACAACTCCAGCTGAACTGTCTGATCCCAGGACAGCATTTCACACGGCTCTGCACAGCCATCTTATACAACTCCAGCTGAACTGTCTGATCCCAGGACAGCATTTCACACGGCTCTGCACAGCCATCTTATATAACTCCAGCTGAACTGTCTGATCCCAGGACAGCATTTCACACGGCTCTGCACAGCCATCTTATACAACTCCAGCTGAACTGTCTGATCCCAGGACAGCATTTCACAAAGCTCTGCACAGCCATCTTATACAACTCCAGCTGAACTGTCTGATCCCAGGACAGCATTTCACACGGCTCTGCACAGCCATCTTATATAACTCCAGCTGAACTGTCTGATCCCAGGACAGCATTTCACAAAGCTCTGCACAGCCATCTTATATAACTCCAGCTGAACTGTCTGATCCCAGGACAGCATTTCACAAAGCTCTGCACAGCCATCTTATATAACTCCAGCTGAACTGTCTGATCCCAGGACAGCATTTCACAAAGCTCTGCACAGCCATCTTATATAACTCCAGCTGAACTGTCTGATCCCAGGACAGCATTTCACAAAGCTCTGCACAGCCATCTTATATAACTCCAGCTGAACTGTCTGATCCCAGGACAGCATTTCACAAAGCTCTGCACAGCCATCTTATATAACTCCAGCTGAACTGTCTGATCCCAGGACAGCATTTCACAAAGCTCTGCACAGCCATCTTATATAACTCCAGCTGAACTGTCTGATCCCAGGACAGCATTTCACAAAGCTCTGCACAGCCATCTTATATAACTCCAGCTGAACTGTCTGATCCCAGGACAGCATTTCACAAAGCTCTGCACAGCCATCTTATATAACTCCAGCTGAACTGTCTGATCCCAGGACAGCATTTCACAAAGCTCTGCACAGCCATCTTATACAACTCCAGCTGAACTGTCTGATCCCAGGACAGCATTTCACACGGCTCTGCACAGCCATCTTATACAACTCCAGCTGAACTGTCTGATCCCAGGACATAATTTCACACGGCTCTGCGCGGCCATCTTATACACACCTCCCTCGGAGAGAACGTCTGACCTCCAAATGATCTTAGCTCCTATATTTTACCTTCTCCAAAGGCGGAAGTTGGGCAGGACAGAAGTTGGTCATGTCCTTGCACTATACCACTACCAACATGAGGAGATTCTGAAGGCTTTGCAGGACGCTTGGGAGATTGCATACTTTGCAGGGGAGTTAAATGTACGTTACGTTTTCAAAATGTTTACCTAAGCTTGGGTTTGAATGCTTTGAACGCGACTCCACCCAGAGCGGTTTCCCAGTCAGCCTTGCACTTAACCTCTCACTGAGGCCCCAGCTTAATCTCCCATCTTAAACCCAACCCCTCCTCACCTCTGACCCCCACAAGCGTAAATCCTTTTAGCCAATCCCCCTTGGTTTCTCTGCTTTTTCTTCTGCTGTTCTCTCCTCCAGTAAGCTCGGTTCTTGACGTGGTCTGAATGTCCTTCATCCTAACAGGGTCTTGATCTGGTCCTTGTCCTATCCTGGTTTACTCTATCCTATCTGGGTTTGGGATCTTTACTACTGTGGTCTGGTCTCGAGACCACTTCATCCATAAATAACTGTTATTTGTCCTCAAGCAGATCTGGGCGTCTGGCTCTTCGGAGAATTGCCCAATCGATGACCAATTCGACTGATTGTGTCAGAATTAGTAGAACGATGATACCGATCAGTATTCAATCTAGTTTCTGCTGTCATGTGACGTGTTTGTGTTCTGTCCAAGTCATCATTTCTAGGTCCTACCCCTGTTTCAGACAGTTGAATGACCTGGACAACACCGAAATTAGTCCAAATAAGCCAACTGAAAAGAGCTATTATGAGTGATTTATGCAGCTGATAAGACCCATTTACAGTGAGTTTGTAGCTGAATGGGATGTCCCCACCTGGGCTTAGATTCCCGCCCCAACTCCCCTCCCCCTCCAATACCTCTCGCCTGAGCCCCCCTCACCTCCTTTTCCCTTCAGGCCCGTGTGGATGATTTACAGCCCCTCATAATCACTCATTAGACTGAAAACACATGCTCACTCATGCTCAATACTGACCTGTTCTACAAGCCGCCAGCATGCTTTATGGAAACTCCCATTGTGACGGTCTGCAGGGCACTCAAGAGTTTGTGTGTGTGTGTGTGTGTGTGTGTGTGTGTGTGTGTGTGTGTGTGTGTGTGTGTGTGTGTGTGTGTGTGTGTGTGTGTGTGTGTGTGTGTGTGTGTGTGTGTGTGTGTGTGTGTGTGTGTGTGTGTGTGTTTCTTTCTTTCTTTGAATCCCTGTATCATTGTTCACTATGTACGTACTTAGAACCTTGAGGACAGAGCATATGGTTTTGATTTATCTGGGCATCTGGTGGCAATATGCATGTTTTGTTTTGTTGTGTGTGTGTGCTTGTGTGCGCTTGCGTACGTGTGTGTGTTGTTGGTTAGGGGACCCCTGAATTCCTCCTGGAGATCAGTGGACAAAGTCAAAGAAGCATGTCTGGGGTAGGCTACTGGAGTAGTTCAGTCTGTAACGAAAGGCAGCCAAACATACTCAATATCCTTAGTAGTGTGTCCTCTCAAATTACAATGTAGTCATTTCAATACATTTCAGTAACTACCGGTTCATAAGATTCGTTATGACATTCTGAAAAGTCGATTTGTTATGTTTGGGGAACTTCTGAGGATAATGGAGGGTGCTGTTACACAAAATGGCTGCAGCAAATCATCCTGTGGATGCCTCGGTAAAATGGAGGGAGGGCAACTACCTCATCCTTTCTCTGTTTATTTCCACATTACAGACAGAATATGCATGCATTCACTTTGTAGTGTATAATGAGAACCTCACAAGACCGCTGTGTGTGTGTGTGCGTGCGTGCGTGCGATCAGACAGAAATGCGTATGTAACAGAGAACAGAGCCTACCCTCTCCTTGAACCCCTGGTCCTGCTCTCTGCTGGTAATGAAAGGCAGGTTTCTCCGCTCACCTCTGTAAGTAGCACCCGACCCCTCCCCCAAGGCCCTTCTCTACTAGTGGTAAACATGCAGAGGGTATGATGAGGGTAGTTAGCGTGTCACGTGTGCCTGAGAGGGTGATACAGGAGCACAGTTTTGGTCCGTTTGGGTTCATTTTGAGGAACCCCTATCTGTGCTAGGGGCTAGGCGCTAGGTGCTAGGGGCTAGGTGCTAGGGGCCTGGTTGCACTGACATGTAGGCAAGAATTGAAGTTAGCTTAGTTGTTGTTTTATGAAGTGACATTAAGTCCCTGCTCTGACTGAGGTACCTGGAGCACTGTGGTCTACGCTGACAAAAGTTTATCCCGTTCTCCATCACTCATTTCCCTTGTGGTTTGGGAAATTAGAAGGCTCATTCATCAAACACGCTGTCACAATATTATTCTACCAATTATCCCTGGCTTTTTCCTCGCTTCTTCTACATTCCCAGACCTCTGCCTTCTCCCAACATTACCCCAAAACACCATTTGAATGACTATCAGAACTGACATTAATAACTGTGTGTTCATTTATCTAATTGAGCCTCTTATTCCATTAAGGACCTCAACTCCCCAAGGATGCACTGTGTGTGTGTGTGTGTGTGTGTGTATGTGTGTGTGTGTGTGTGTGTGTGTGTGTGTGTGTGTGTGTGTGTGTGTGTGTGTGTGTGTGTGTGTGTGTGTGTGTGTGTGTGTGTGTGTGTGTGTGTGTGTGTGTGTGTGTGTGTTTCTCTTTTCCTCTTTTTGCCTCTGTTTCACACTGCAAGCCTCGCCCAACATTCACAAATGAAACAGGGCCACGTCTGTTCATCTGTTCTCTGTCATGTTCTGTCTCTCGCTGGTTAGTATACAACCACGTACAGGCCCTACACAGCCTACGCGAACCGAGCGACGGACCGTCATATACGGCCCATTTCCAAAACTTGAGCCGCACAAAAGCACGTCGAACTACGTAGAAAACGACGCTCCGTTTGGGTAAAAGCGTGTAGCGGCCTTTACACTGTTGGCCATTCAGTGGCATGGAGGGTGTTCAGCTTAATCACTACCACCTCATTCATTTACCACACACACGTCACCTCACACCTCTACACCCCCGCAAATCCCACTCTCACTCCCTCTCACTCACAACTGACAGATTTTCTAAGCTGTCTACTCCACAGACAATTCAGACTATAATTGTCCTTATATTGAAAACAAATATTATTCTAATTGTGTCAAGCACGTCTTTATGTTTAGGTCTTGCAACAATATTTTCCCCTGTCATTCACTAACTGAAATCCCCTTTAGAGTTCAAGCTTTTGTTTTGCCCCCCGGCTACCTGTAGCAGGTATAAAGATGGATCATAGACCCCCTGCCAGTCACACACTCGCCTCACCCCTGCAGGGTGAGGAACTGCTTTATAATGACAGGGGAGTTTCTCTGTAGAATTCTACACAGGTATTCATTCACCCCTGTCTGTGTGTCTGTAGACAGATAAGACATTCAAAGTAGTCCTTTTAAGTCATTGTTGTCTTTAAGCAATGAGATTGATTGTACACACAACTGACAAAGAACAGAGCTCCTTCTGAAAAAGATGGACTTTCATAAGTCTTTGTTTGTTTTGAGATGTTGAAGGCGTAGAAGAGAACTAAGACTTGTCTTTTCTGCCTGTAGATTCTCCTCCGGATTGAACCCAGTGAATTAGCTAAAGCTGCAGAGAGCCATTTTCTCCAGGTCTTAGCAAACAAAGGTCACATGCACAACTGGACACACTGCAGCATCTGCCCATAGTTAAAAATAGATGTGCATTTTTTAACCTGATCACTTGAAGATGACAGGGAAAGTACAGGGAAGCGTTTTAAGCGGCCGGGTGGTTTGAGAGGCCCACGGTTCCATAATGATACGTGGCCTTGCTGCTTGACCCTCTGACCACAGGTCCAGAAGAGCCTTCTCAAATAAATAAAGACTGATAAAGACTGTCTGTCTCCATGTTGAAACCAATCAATAACAATCTATACCGCTGTGGTAGATGACGAGCAACAAGAGCCATGAAGCATGACGGATCCAGGAATTAGTATCTGGGGGTAATACAGGGACTAATTGTGTGGAACCAGAGTGGTGGAACCACCGTACTCATCTCTCCCTGACAGAGCATAAGAGCCCTCTTCACACAACCTGTCTTCCTAAATGGCCTGAGGGACCAAATACACCCACTGACTGGAGTGTTGCTCATCTGTTGAGCCTCTCACTCGTAGGCTGAGGTGGACGGGTACATCACACGACATAGAAAACCTTTTGTTTTATACTGACTCAAATGCTTTGCTTCAACTAATGTGTGCTATGTGAAGGGCCTGTGCTGTATTCCGGTAGACAAGAGTAGAGTTGAGCTCATTGTCCTGAATTGTTTGATCTCAATTTTAGAGCGCTGACCGCACCACAACCTCTCGTTAACAGACATCTGACCACCAGTTTGTCAACCTTGTTTGAGTATTAAATGTTTCAATGTGTTTCCTGCTCTCTGAGTTTTGATGTCAGGTTGGAAAATGTACCGTAGTGAGTGATTGTGTCGATCACAGTTTCCAGACCCATTGCCCATGACTGGTTTTGGCAAAGCAGTATGTAATCACAAACTCATTCTAATGTCCCAACTCTTAACCATTGGGGAAACCGATGGTTTGGATTACAAAGCCATTGCAATGTACATGAGCAATTCTGAGCTTGAATTTTGTTCAATGTTTGGTCTCTGGGTCTGTATACGAGTGTCTATTTGTGGTAGTGCTTTCATCCTTAGATTTAGCCAGTCCCATTTCTAAGTTTAGCTTTTGTTCCTGTTTCAAATGTAGACTCGGGTAATTGCTGATTTGCTCATTTGCATGTATAATTAGCATCTTCTCAACAAAGGACCAGCTCCCTAATTAGCGCTGATCAATTATGAATGAAATCTCCATCACAACCAATCCCCCACTGGCTATCTGGGATTCTGTGTCTACAGTTTTTCTCCCAGGATGTGATGTGAATCTTTATTGGGGATCTTACCAGCATGCAGTTTACAGAAATAAACACACTCCCTGAAGTACTGGAGCTTAGACTCCCAGCATGTTGAAATCCATAAATTATTGCTGCTTCTGAGATATTAGGATTTAGGGAGAGACTCAGATGTGCGATATCAGAAAGGATAAGAGTGTGGAGGGGAATATAGAAAGGATAGAGTCCTGGGTGGGAATACTGAAACCAAACAATCAGGCAATAGTTTGTAATGGTGGCGCATTTAGTGTGACGAAATAGAAGCGCCACAACTCAGATGTAGAGTAGGGAATGAGACGGAGACTGATAGATAGACATTAAGTCTGTTTGAGTGTAAACAAGGTTGTGGTCTGTGGTCAGAGAGTGTTTGTGTTCCTCTCCTTGAACCGCATCCTGAGTAGAGAGAAAGGGAGAGGGACAAACAACAACACAACTGCTGCGCCTGTGGTTACGGTGATAAATCAACAAATCTGCACTGACCTCTTACAGTTAAACATTTCCTAATTTCAGCCTAATTTCTTTCTCTCTCTCTCTCTCTCTCTCTCTCTCTCTCTCTCTCTCTCTCTCTCTCTCTCTCTCTCTCTCTCTCTCTCTCTCTCTCTCTCTCTCTCTCTCTCTCTCTCTCTCTCTCTCTCTCTCTCTCTCTCTCTCTGACAGAAGGTTTGTAGTCTGAGAGAGGTAAGAGAAAAATTTCATTTCACAGCCTCCTCCCTGTTCTCTCAGGATTACTCTGTATTCCTGCCCTCCTGCCTTAAAGCAACAATAAGCCCAAGGCAGCGGGGAGCCTGAGAAATGGTTCAATAAAAAACCAAGCAGAAGCAGAGGAAGAGAGCATTATGGGTTTGACATGGCTCGGTCACAAAAATACAGTTGTAGAAGCCATGCTTTCATGCATTCGTGCTTTGCAAATACACAATTAGATACAAATACAATATAAAGAGCACAACAGATCTCATTTGTTTCCTTTCTCATAATCTCTGTGGACTTCACTTTGCTTCATGAACATAGTAGAAACATTCCTCAGCGGAAATTGCACTTACAGCTGTAGAGACTAGCAAAGAACCTGGGAGGCAAGATATGGTATGACCTTCCTGACCCAAGTTTACAGTGCCCTCTGGAGTTTTCTTCAGGCATCGCCATTCAGACCTACAGATAGCCAGCCGGACATGAACCCATATTATGCTATAGCTATTGGTTGCAGTCTCAGAGAGGTTTTTCAGTGCTACAGTGGGGGAGGGTGTGTGTGTGTGTGTGCGTGTGCGTGTGCGTGTGCGTGTGTGTGCGTGTGTGCGTGCGTGCGTGCGTGCGTGTGTGTGTGTGTTTGCGTGCATGCGTGTGTGTGTCTTGTGGTTAGGGACTCTTCACCCTGTTCCATTGTATTCATTTCTGCTATGTTGCAGGGTGTAAATAATACCTGTGTGTTCATCCTGGCAGTGTAAATGGTGGGAAAGGGTGATAACTAGTCAGTTGTACAACTGAATGCCTTCAACTGAAATGTTCTGCATTTAACCCAACCCCTCTGAATCAGAGCAGTGCCGGGGGCTACCATAAAAAAAAATATCCACGTCTTCGGCGCCCGGGGAACAGTGGGTTAACTGCCTTGCTCAGCAGCAGAACGAAAGATTTTTACCTTGTCAGCTCAGGGATTCGATCCAGCAACCTTTCGGTTACTGATACAGTTGAAGTCGGAAGTTTACATACACTTAGGTTGGAGTCCTTAAAACTCGTTTTTCAACCACTCCACAAATGTCTTATTAACAAACTATAGTTTTGGCAAGTCGGTTAGGACATCTACTTTGTGCATGACACAAGTCATTTTTCCAACGATTGTTTACAGACAGATTATTTCACTTATAATTCACTGTATCACAATTCCAGTGGGTCAGAAGTTTACATACACTAAGTTGACTGTGCCTTTAAACAGCTTGGAAAATTCCAGAAAATATGTCATGGCTTTAGAAGCTTCTGATAGGCTAATTGACATAATTGGAGTCAATTGGAGGTGTACCTGTGGATGTATTTCAAGGCCTACCTTCAAACTCAGTGCCTCTTTGCTTGACATCATGGGAAAATCTAAAGAAATCAGCCAAAACCTCCACAAGTCTGGTTCATCCTTGGGAGCAATTTCCAAACGCTTGAAGGTATCACGTTCATCTGTACAAACAATAGTACGCAAGTATAAACACCATGGGACCACGCAGCCGTCATAACACTCAGGAAGAAGACGCGTTCTGTCTCCTAGAGATGAACGTACATTGGTGCAAAAAGTGCAAATCAATCCCAGAACAACAGCAAAGGACCTTGTGAAGATGCTGGAGGGAACAGGTACAAAATTATCTATATCCACAGTAAAACGAGTCCTATATCGACATAACCTGAAAGGCTGCTCAGCAAGGAAGAAGCCACTGCTCCAAAACCGCCATAAAAAGCCAGACTACGGTTTGCAACTGCACATGGGGACAAAGATCGTACTTTTTGGAGAAATGTCCTCTGGTCTGATGAAACAAAAATAGAACTGTTTGGCCATAATGACCATTGTTATGTTTGGAGGAAAAAGAGGGAGGCTTGCAAGCTGAAGAACACCATCACAATCGTGAAGCACAGGGGTGGCAGCATCATGTTGTGGGGGTGCTTTGCTGCAGGAGGGACTGGTGCACTTCACAAAATAGATGGCATCATGAGGCAGGAAAATGATGTGGATATATTGAAGCAACATCTCAAGACATCAGTCAGGAAGTTAAAGCTTGCTCGCAAATGGGTCTTCCAAATGGACAATGACCCCAAGCATACTTCCAAAGTTGTGGCAAAATGGCTTAAGGACAACAAAGTCAAGGTATTGGAGTGGCCATCACAAAGCCCTAACCTCAATCCCATAGAAAATTGGTGGGCAGAACTGAAAAAGTGTATGCGAGCAAGGAGGCCTACAAACCTGACTCAGTTACACCAGCTCTGTCAAGAGGAATGGACCAAAATTCACCCAACTTATTGTGGAAAGCTTGTGGAAGGCTACCTGAAACGTTTGACCCAAGTTAAACAATTTAAAGGCAATGCTACCAAATGGTAATTGAGTGTATGTAAACTTCTGACCCACTGGGAATGTGATGAAAGAAATAAAAGCTGAAATAAATCATTCTCTCTACTATTATTCTGACATTTCACATTCTTAAAATAAAGCGGTGATCCTAACTGACCTAAGACAGGGAATTTTTACTAGGATTAAATGTCAGGAATTGTGAAAAACTGAGTTTAAATGTATTTGGCTAAGGTGTATGTAAACTTCCAACTTCAACTCTATCTGCCTTTGAACACTATCTAGGTCAGGGTGATCGCTCCGCCTGGAAACCATGGAAATACAAGACCAACACATTTTTGTCAGTGGGACCATCTCTCACTCACTCCATTCAATGCTCACCTTTCTAATCTATATCTCTACCACCTCTGCTACTCCTTTCCTCATCCTGTTATTAAGCTACTGTACTTTTCCTGTAAGCAACTGGTTGCCTCTTGTATATCCTCTCTTGGCAGGGCATTCTATTGGATACATTTGAAAAGTCATTAGTGTTGCCTTAATTCTTAATATTCTAAGCCATTGGGAAGTGTGTGTGGGGGGGGGGGGTCTAAGCTGTCATATGGAATTGTTTTAAGATTATATAAAAAAAAATGTTTGATCAAATTTCACATTTACTACTATAGCCCATAGAAATGCATTGAATAACATATTCATAAATGGCAAAGATACAGTGAGAAAATCATAAGGAATAATGTTTTAAAGTGTCTGTCATATATCTAGGTTACATAAGAAAGCACAAGAAATATCAATTTTGTACACATATTTATTAACTCCTTTATTTGGGTAGGCACAAAACTACCTCCATACTTCCATTCACGTTTTTACCGGGTACCGGTTACCCTCAGACGGGTCCCGTGGTTCTTGTGGGGGTTGTAGAGCACAACAGAGAACACCATCGTGTTCTTGAGAATCTCCCCTTTCTACAGTGGGGTCACCTTAGTTTGTAGCCCGGACGCTACAAACGGAAGTTCGACGGTACCGTTCAGACACGACAGATGTTTTTGTGAGTTGACCGATTTTCGCTAGATATCTCTAGCTTAAAACTGAATGATTATGACGGGGATTTTTGTATTTTGTTAATCAGGTCTGTTTATGGGAACTTGGCGAGAGAGGGCGCGGTGCTGCTTCACCCTGGAGTGGATTGTTATTAAGTGTCCAAACTGACCCTACCACACAATAAAGGTTACAGCGCTCTGATACGGCCAGGGGAGAGGAAGAGGAGACTTTCCATTTTCACTGGCTGACCCTTTTGGCCACACTTCCTCACCTACATGAAGTGACTAAACAGTGTATTAGTCAGACGCGTCACTGTAAAGTATTACAGACATTATTACAGGCATTGTGACCGTAAACAACAACAGGATGCCATACAGTAATGACGCTATGCTACTCCTACAGTCGATTCCATGCCCTGTACTAGGGGCTATAAACAGTGTGGTCTGTGGTATACCACTGAAATACAGATTACTTGGGCCAGGTTTATGTCCTTCTGGAACTTTGGTTTTACGAACCATCAAATGTGTTGTACGCTATTTATTAACATACCTTGATGGACTACATGTACTTCTCATTTCAAAAATGAGATATCCCTTTTTCTTAATATTCCATCATACGTGATAGTCTGAGCTGTGTTAATAGCCTACTACAACACAGTTGCCTGCACCAAAATGAATTATTTGTGTGTATAATAGCCTAGCGCATTGATTCCTAACCCTAATCCTAACCCTAAATCATGTGTGTGGTGTATAATAGCCTAGCTCATTGATTCCTAACCCTAATCCTAACCCTAAATCATGTGTGCTGTGTATAATAGCCTAGCTCATTGATTCCTAACCCTAAATCATGTGTGTGGTGTATAATAGCCTAGCTCATTGATTCCTAATGGATAGCCTTAAAACAAAACTATAGTATAACTATTGAACAATAACATGAGAAAGTCGTCAAAATTAAAAGCCCTCATGTTTATTTAGAAGACTTTTGCCAATGAGTTTTTCAGTCCAAAAAGCAATTTACAGACTAATGTGAGATGTTTAACCTACTCAACTAATGTGAGATGTTTAACCTACTCAACTAATGTCTCCTGCCCTGTGGAAAAAGTACCCAATTGTCATGCTTGAGTAAAAGTAAAGAAACCTTAATAGAAAATGACTCAAGTAAAAGTCACCCAGTAAAATACTATTTTAGTAAAAGTCTAAAAGTATTTGGTATAAAATATACTTAAGTATCAATGTAATTGCAAAAATATACTTAAGTATCAAAAGTAAAAGTATAAATCATTTCAAATTACTTATATTAAGCAAACCAGACAGATGGCACAATGTTTTGCTTTTTTTTGATAGCCTGGGGGACACTCCAACACTCAGACATAATTTACAAACCAAGCATTTGTGTTTAGTGAGTCAGCCAGGTCAGAGGCAGTAGGGTTGACCAGGTTTGTTTTCTTGATAAGTGCAGTGGATTGGACCATTTTCCTATCCTGCTAAGCATTCAAAATATAATGAGTACTTTTGGGAGCCAGGGAAAATGTATGGAGTAAAAAGTACATTGGTTTCTTTGGGGATGTAGTGAAGTAAAAGTAGTCAAAAATATAAATAGGAAAGTAAAGTACAGATACCACAAAAAAATAGCCTGGTCCTAGGCGGGTCGGGCTGAGGAGCTGCGTTTTCTGGGCATTTTGATGATCGGTATTTCACGCTATGTCGATTAGGTGGTAGGTAGGTGATAGGTTAGGTAGGTAGGACTGGAGCCTGATTGGATATCTCAGAGCTTCTGCTCTTTTCTATCCATGCATGTCATCTCATGGGATGAGAGGAGGCAATGCCGATAGGGGAAGGAGGAGGGCGTGGTTAACTTCCGGCTTGTGATTGCGTGTGGCTGGCGCAACTTTTATAGTTTCGCGCGAGTGACGTCATGAATAATTTACATGACGAAATAATCCGTGCTTGATTTGGGTAGGACCTCACCGGAGCTGAGTACCGGTACCAATGTTCCAGAACCATTGACCACAACGTATCATAGTCACTAATGAATTGACCACAAGAGGTCCCTGTTGGCTCATATATCAGTCTTCCAAGGATTACAAACTGAGAAAGTCGAATTTAACAAAGGGAAATGTACAATGATTCTGTACACTGTAGTACTGTATAATATTTAGTTAGATTATTTAATATGTATATATTTTCAATTGTGGAATTCAAACATCACATCAGTGCACTTTTCAATATTGAAGTAGGCTTCTGGTCAATTTTGTGATATTTGGTAACATTTCTGTACCTGGGATACTACCACATGAACGCTGAGAGGAAAATACTGGCTGCTTAATACTTGCAGGCATTTTACATTGATAAGAGTTCATAAAATATGAGGTAACACAACGCAGTAGGTCTGCATGTTGGGTAATAGATACTGAGGGAATGGATTGTAGGGTTCTGGAGGGAAATGGTTTTGTGTTAGATCATCACTCAGTGCCAAGGAAAGTGGTGTGACGCTTGAGGACGAGTCCAGCGGATTTCCTGGGAATGCAGAGTTCCAGAGTGGATCCTGGCTCTTAGTAAAGGACACCTGTGGGAGAAACACCAGGAACTTCAGCACTGGGTGGAGTAGTGCAGTAATTGTGTTCCGTATTATAAGTAATTAATTTGAATTTCGTTTGCAACACACACTGGCTGGGGTTGGGAAGACTCACCGGCTGTGTAGCAGGTGTTTTGGGCCACAGTGATGTTGCTGAGCATGCTCTGTATGCACGTCATCAAGCTAGTCTCGATACCATGTAGACGCTTCTTGATCACATGACCCATAGTTCATGTGGCGTCTATACAGCACCTGAACACAAACAAAGCGATGGTATAGAGGGGATCTTGACATTCTCTCAAGAGATGACAGACAATATGTCTATGTTTCAATAGGCTACCTGACTGTAGATGAAGTAAGTCCCTTCAGTTACCATGGTGACCGTTTCTCCAAAGACCTGCAGCCCCTCCCCTAGACTCTGTCCTAAAGCCCATTTCACCAGAGACCTGCAGCCCCTCCCCTAGACTCTGTCCTAAAGCCCATTTCACCAGAGACCTGCAGCCCCTCCCCTAGACTCTGTCCTAAAGCCCATTTCACCAGAGACCTGCAGCCCCTCCCCTAGACTCTGTCCTAAAGCCCATTTCACCAGAGACCTGCAGCCCCTCCCCTAGACTCTGTCCTAAAGCCCATTTCACCAGAGACCTGCAGCCCCTCCCCTAGACTCTGTCCTAAAGCCCATTTCACCAGAGACCTGCAGCCCCTCCCCTAGACTCTGTCCTAAAGCCCATTTCACCAGAGACCTGCAGCCCCTCCCCTAGACTCTGTCCTAAAGCCCATTTCACCAGAGACCTGCAGCCCCTCCCCTAGACTCTGTCCTAAAGCCCATTTCACCAGAGACCTGCAGCCCCTCCCCTAGACTCTGTCCTAAAGCCCATTTCACCAGAGTGTAATCATCTTCATCTGAGATAACAAACACAAACATGAAGTGTATGTGTGTGTTAGAGACAAAAGAATGTTGGAAAGTATTGTAGTCAGTGCCAACGTAGTGAGTGAGTGAGTGTGTGTTACAAGAGACTGACCAGTGCACCTCTCCCTCCTTCCTCTAATTCCATCCCATTTGGTAGGTCTGTGGGAGTCAGATATCTGTATCAAAAACCAGATGTGAACCTCAGAGGAATCAGATGGTTCAGATATGTGGTAAACAATCAACTAGCCTAATTGTCATCCTTTTTCCAGACTTCAACTCCATTGAAAAGAGTGGTGGATAATAGGCCTTATTTTTTAAGCATTAGGCTAATAATAAGCATGTTGATTGATTTCTTAGTTCAAAATCAGAAATAGCCTAGTGAGTATAGCCTAAGAATATTTATTGACTTCTCATAAATTCTCAAAAACATACTTCACAAATCAAGCAAAGTTTTACAGTTGTGTTTTATTTTTCCTATAGCCCATAACCTATGGAGTAGGCCTAAATGTGTGAACTCACCTACCCCGCAGCGCGAGATATCATCCGCAGATAATTTCTCTAGGCCCCCGCACACCAAACTGGTCCACTGACGCAGCTCCCGCAGTTCGATCTGCATCTCTCTGATGCGGTTGGACTGCAGCACCATGATGCAGCCAAGAACACCGACACCGCGTACAGGAGATATGTGCCATGAACATTTACTGTACAACTGTTTGTCTTTGTCACACAGGCGATTGCAACTGCTGCAGGGATGAGGGGTTGGCGTCCCTTGTCAATGAAGGCTTTGTAAGGGCTGTAATGATCCTGTTATATGTTAGGCTACTTTCATTTTCTGAATGTCATCATGACAGAATGGGCTCGAGGAATTATTGATCCCATCATTTGGGAAACAATGACTCATGCATTCTATAATTACAAAATAACTTATGTCAAGACTTGGAGGGCGTGTGAAAACAAAGTGATAGGCTACAGTAGGCCTACATAATGACATTAGGACAATCCTACATTGAAGTCTAAAGCAAAGGTTCATGCCTTTTTTCAAATTAAATATGCATAATACAATTTGTTTTGAGAAAGACAGTGACCAAGACAGACAGGTTGCTGATAAAAATAACTGATTTTAATAACTGAACACAGTTCAATGGGTTTGCAGCACTATACATTATAATAAATGGATTTATATGCTTTGGCTTTCGAAGGAAATGGCTTACCGCACAGCATATTCCCCTTGAAAGCTAAACATAAATAAAGAAATAAATGTCTAGTCAGGTTGTCTGGGTTTGACAGAACAAGGTCAAAGTCCTTTAAGAGATGGACTCAGTCGAAGGCTGAGGCCGCTAGTCTCCCACTTCACTACCTCAAAAACTGCCTCGCCAGCCCTTCGAGAACTGAAAGCCTTCTCAGACAAGAGGAATGGGCTCGCTGTCAAAACAGCAGTGAAGTGAGCAGCCAAGGCAAATCCTTCAGCGTTTGTTTTCTCTAATATATTTCCTCATATAAAGCTCCCAAGTTCAAGACCATACTAGTCACACTTGGAATGCAAATTAAAATGTTCAGTTTTCTGTATTTATTTCCTCCCTTTATTTCATTGCCTGGCTATCCGGTATAAAATGAACTGTCCAAGTGTTGTACAGCGTTTTTAAGCTGTAAAATCTGAACAAATGTAATGTAACAATACAAAACATTTCCCTCAAACTCTTAATCTGATCAATACAAACTATTTCCCCTTTATACAAGGTGAACTGCTTTGGATAAATATATTAAAATACAATTACTACTCTGCAGTGTGCCCATTGTCCCAGAATTCATTATGGGACAGACAAGGGCCTTGCCAACCCCCCTTGGTTGTCGATCAGCAGTTGCCAGGACAAATGACATCATCAGATTCCCACCAGGAGCAAGATGGGATGCTTGTTCCAAAGAGACTCTGCAAAGACATCACAGTAGAATAAGGGATATTCACACTTGCTGATCAATAGAGCTCGGTCTCCTGCAGAGGTCCCCAATGTGCTGCATCACTGCTGCCACTCTGGCTTGCACCACCTGGCTGCCCTGTGCTGCTCCCCTGTCCTCCCCTTCTTCTTCCGGCCCATCAGTTCAGCTGGAGAGGGTAGTTTCCCAAGACCCAGCCTTCCTCCTTTTGTTACCTCTCTATCCTGCTGGAGGTGCTTCTGCCATGACCACGCCAACCTTCTGTGTACGTAATGAACAACAAACAAACTCTTTACCTCAATCATAGGAGGTTGTACCAATTAAACATAAAGACAGCCCCAGTGAAACATATGTTTAGGCTACTAAGTCATAGGCTAACAGTCTGTGGTTTACTCACTAGTCCTTTGGGTTTGTTTGAGAACCTCGGCATCTGAAAAGGGCTGTAGGATGTGGCGGGCTCAGGAGACACTTCTTCATTAATGAAGCAACAGATATAGACCTCTATCAGTAAGAGTGCATTTGACTGGAGCATTTACAAACATTGATTGCATACTGTATGTGTTTATAATAGAGTGAGGTTGTTGGTGGGGAGTCATCTTGTCTGACATAGAATCCTGTGGCAGAAATCTTCTCTGCTCTGTGACAGGGAGCTAGACTGTGGGGGAGGAGGGCTGGGCTCAGTCTCAATCTCTGAACTCTGAAGCTGTACAACCTTGGACCTCCGGAGGGTGTGGAAAACACTTGAACATTGTCGAGCAACAACACAATGTAAGCTTCTTATTATCTGAAATAATGGCTTATCTTTTGAAATGATACATCCTGAATTATTGCAACTTAAGTAACTCACTTGGCAAAGGAGAGGAATCAACGTGGCCTCTTCAAAAATGAAAGTTACAGACCGCACAAATATCATACCCCCCCGAAATGCTACCCTCCCCTGTTATTGTAATGGTGAGAGGTTAGCTTGTCTTGGGGGTATGATATTTGTGCGTCTGTAACTTTCTCACTCATCATTATCACGATTCATTCAGGACTGTCCGTAATTATGGTAGCATCCACATTAAGGTAGAAATGTTTAGAAACATTTGTTATATATTTTTTAAGTGCTGTATTTCTAAACAGTTCATCTGAGATGGATGAAAATTCCCTCAAATTAAAGCTGACAGTCTGCACTCATAGTCATTGTATCATTTCAAATCCAAAGTGCCAGATGGAGTAAAGAGCCAGAACAACAGAAAATGTGTAACTGTCCCAATACTTTTGTATCTCACTGTATATGCCATTTAAGTAGCAGGCGCTTTTATCCAAAGTGCCAACAGAGTTCATGCATTTTCCTATGGACCCCAGTGGGAATCGAACCCACAACTCTGGTGTTGCTTGGGCCATACTCTTACTAACTGAGCCACACAAGACCACTACAATACATAAGTACAATACAATACTGTAAAATAAATGACAAGATTACAATACAGGTAGAAGGCGTATGATTACAGGTAGAAGGCGTATGATTGCCATGCCCAGAAGCATGCCATGGCATCCTCCTTCAGGCCATGGATAAGGTATGCAATGACATGACATCAGTCCAGACTTATGTCAGGCTTGGATTCAAAATGGCAAAAGATTTTTCCCCAGGTGCATGAACAAAGAGGACATTTGTCAACGAGAACCTATGGCCAAAAGCTCAAGACAGACATGATGCAAACTAGTGCCTGCTAAACGTTGTTTTCTTCATTTATTTAATTTGTTTCATTTGATTACCTTACACCTATATCTGATCAATACATGTATTTTTTAAATCAATAACCACGTTTCCATCCAGTTTTTATGCGAGTAAAGTCATACCGTATAAATAAAAATAGCCGTGATGGAAACAGGTAGTTTCGGTTACAATTTAATAATATGCCGATAGATAATTAGTTCGTTCGACATGGTGGGATCTTTTTGTGTCGGTACCATTTATGCTATAAATGGTGGTGGAAACGCCTTTATTCTCAAATATTAATATAATAACCATCATATCGAAGTAAACTTGGGAGTCACGCGATTGATATGGTGTGTGTTCTCCCACTATAAATGATGATGATGATTCACGTGGTGGTGAAAGTGAACGGTGATCTTGATGCTCCTTTCCAATAAATAAAGATAATCTTATTCTGGTGACATGATCGATGCTTGACAAATAAAATTAATTATCGGCCTTATCCATAATTATATAATTATGTAGACTAGCCTACCTCACTATCTGCGAGCTATTGGCTAGAGAGCACGTGCCACGACCAGAGGAGGCACATTTGCTATTTAATGCATCAGTTTGTGGCAAAACTATCCGTAGAGTTGAAAATGCCATTTTTATTCGGTACATGAAAATTTAAGCAGAAAAATACTTTTTTTGCACTACGTAGGCTACGTCACGCACGACTTTTATCCGCAAAAGTACGTTTGGAGGAAACACCACTGACGGGCAAATTAGCATATTTTCTTTACATATGTTTATTAATATTTGCATGAAAATCTGTCACCAATTGGATGAAAACCTAGCTATGGACTATGACAGATGTCTTCAATGATCACACATGGAAATGTGCTATTTTTGTGTGTGCAAGTGTATCGCCTAATGTGAACACATTAATGTAACCGCACAATGTAACCTTGCAGACATAGCTACCTTTCCTTTTATCTTTGTCTAATCTCCAATGTTCTTCTGACAAATTTTAGCTTAAATGGCAAAACATCCCATATTTGGACTGAACACTCTAGCTCCATTCCAGATGAATGCCCTTGTAGTGTGCTGGGGCACTTTCTCTCAAGTCTCTCTTTTTTTACTCTAAGGTGTACACACACACTTGCCTCCAGTGTATTACAGTCCTTACTCATTTACTGACTCACTCCTTCTCAAACATGCTCCAAGGTCAATTCTCAGTCTACTGATCCACTATCACCAAGAGAGTTTTCTGCCCAACTATACTGTGTTAATCTGTACAGTCCGTGTTTTATCCCATATAAGAAACGTTTTTCCTGTTATCCTTCATAGCATATCGTGTGAAGTTCCACTTCATTTCCAGGAAATAATATCAAATAGGGAACAGACATGAGAACACAAATGTATTCACGTTTCAGTATTTTTTATTACAACCAGATCTTACTTTACAAAAACTACACAGGACTAGGTTTAGAGCTTACGTGAATGGACTTGAAAGTGGGGGTCGTTGTCTGCACAGCAACTTCCCTCCGCTCCTTGTCTATGCGTTGGAGAATTTGGGCAGCTGGTTTCCCAAAACAACCAGTCTCTCCAGGCCCTCCTCTGTGATGGCTGCCAGACGGGCCACTCCTCCACTAGAACCGTCCCGCTCCATGGCAAGCGCCAGGGCTGTACGGAGAGGGACGTTAACAACACAGCCTGTGTCCCAACACATTGCATATATACAACTATGAAGTGTTTTTCAATCCAGTGGTCATGATTCATGAGTGAACAGAGGTTAGAAAAGCAGTAGCGGAAGAGATTTGAAACAACCAAATGGCATTGTGAAGAGCAGAGGTGGGTTACAGGGGCTGCTGTGTGTGCAGGCATTTGTTCAAGCACAACTGATTCAAATGAATCAACTCGTCGTGTAATCAGGGTATTCAATTTAGAACACCACTAGTAGGCATATTTCAATCAGCTTTGTTACTGCAGGGCTTGAACAAAAGCCTGCGCACACTGCGGCTCTCCAGGACCAGAATTACCCCCCACTGTTATACATTTTTAGCAGCTCCTCTTATCCAGGGAGACTTACAGTAGTGAGTCATTTAGCAGCTCCTCTTATCCAGAGAGACTTACAGTAGTGAGTCATTTAGCAGCTCCTCTTATCCAGAGAGAATTACAGTAGTGAGTCATTTAGCAGCTCCTCTTATCCAGAGAGACTTACAGTAGTGAGTCATTTAGCAGCTCCTCTTATCCAGAGAGACTTACAGTAGTGAGTCATTTAGCAGCTCCTCTTATCCAGAGAGACTTACAGTAGTGAGTCATTTAGCAGCTCCTCTTATCCTGTGACTTACAGTAGTGAGTCATTTAGCAGCTCCTCTTATCCCGTGACTTACAGTAGTGAGTCATTTAGCAGCTCCTCTTATCCAGAGAGACTTACAGTAGTGAGTCATTTAGCAGCTCCTCTTATCCAGAGCGACTTGCAGTGGTGAGTGCATACTTTAATATTTTTTGTGTACTGGTTCCTCGCGGGAATCGAACCCACAACCCTGGCGCTGCATGCTCTACCAACTGAACTACACGGGACTGTCAACCTCTGGCCTTACTCACCCTGCGTACAGAAGTGAAGGCACTCTTCCTTGGTCATTCCAGGCTTGTAGTTAGAATCCATGAAGCCATAGATGTAGGAGCTGCCAGAACCCCCTACTGACACTGGCTGCCTCACTATCATCCCTCCCATTGGGACTGTGTACACCTGGGGAAGAGGGAAGGGTCACATAACAATTCTTTGAGACAGTGGGGGAAAGTGGTGAGAGTGTATGATCCAAATACAGATGCTGGAAGCGCACCTGTCCACCCCTTCTTTTGTCCCAGCCAGCCACAATGATGCCAGCCATCAGCTCCTCTCTGTATCTGTAGCACATCTGCTTGAAGAGGTTGGCTGCCGTTTGCACAAGTGGAGGCTCATCCAGCTCAATACTGCAGCAGGTCCAGAGAAGATATATTTAATGGTGAATAAATGTAGAATCAGACACGCTTGAGACAATATTTTTGAGTGGTATCGAGAGACCCACTATTGCTGTGTGCTGAGGAGTTATTTTAGTGTAGAGGTATTTGTCAATGTTGAAGTAACCAATTATTTAAAAAATATTTAAACATTTTGTTAAAAGTCATACAACCTAGGCCCTAGGGTGTTACCTGTGAAAGCCCAGCTGGTAGGTGACTGCATCAGCAACAGCCTGTGTGTCAGCTGCAGACCCAGAGCGGCAGCAGAAGATGTGGTCGTGAATGGGAGTCAACTTGTCAGTAACTCGATTGGCAATGTAAGCGCTACAAACAGATGCAAAAGAGAAGGATTGTGACTTTTAGGCTGTACTGGCAAATTACAAAAATGTTTGTGGAAGAGAGGCCAATTTATTAATCAGCCAGCTAGTATTGCTATTACCTAGATCAGGAAGCCAGCAAGAGACCTACTAGATCAGGAAGCCAGCAAGAGACCTACATTTAGCGGCTTGATCCAAAGTAACTTACCCTGTTGTTGTTCGGGAGTCAGCACCAATCACAACCCCTCCATCAAACTCCACAGCCATTATGGTTGTCTGCAAATAGACATGAAGAATCAGCACTCTATCGCTTTATTTGGGGGGAAATATTCTCAGTGACATTAGCTATGTAGAAGAGAACAATGGCTAACTGGCTAGCAACTTTACGATCTAGCATTGCCTGGAAACCAGACGTTGAATTGCATGTAATTCTACTTTCCTGTGGATGTATTGTCTCACATTCCTACCACACCGACAACAGGCAAAGTACGTTAACATGCCACTGTATTCAACCTTCTGGCTTGTAGTGGTCGTGAGAGCAAACTTTCCGGATTCAAACGCTAATTTCTGCCCGACAATGCAATTCAACGTCGGGTTTCCAGGCAAGATCTGTAAAATGCTGTAACTAGCGAACTAACTTTACATAGACGAGCGCTTCTGCAGTCTCATTGTTAGCTAAGCTAGCTAGCCATGTAAATGGCCTGGCGTTCAGCTTGGGCAACTCACTTCAACATATGTAAGATGAACGGTGCTATATTCAATTTCCTCACCCCAGTGCTAACTTCTTCTTGTGCCCATTCTGGTACAAAATCATGTGTACTAAAAGCATTTTCTGAATGGTTCGCTGACATGTACGCAGCCATATTGAACAGCTAAATAATGCTCTTCTTTGCTGGTGGACAGGTTTAGTTTAACATATTCTGTTGTGCTGAATATCGCCACCTTCTGAATTGCATGAGTACAGTAACTCCAGGGGTGGGGGTTCTAGATGATAGTCCAATCATTATCTATCAGTATCTATCTATGACAAAGCCAAATGCCAGACTTTCTAGAAGTATTATTTTAGGCTTTAATAACATGATAAGAAGGGAATTCTCAAAATAATATTCTCAGTAAGAATATTTCAAACTCTGAAGCACTCTTTGGTATTGGATCTGCTTTAAATTATTCCTTAGGGGGAGGTTGAATTTTGCTCCAGTACTTTTGCTATTGATTGGGTTGGTGGTTAAAACATGTAGTGGGATTCATGTGGGTCTGGGGGAAAGCTTTGCAACAAATCAAATCAAATTTGATTGGTCACGTACACAGATTTGCAGATGTTATCGCAGGTGCAGCGAAATGCTTGTGTTTCTATCTCTAACAGTGCAGTAATACCTAGCAATACAAAACAATACGCAGATAATTGGAAAAGTAAAAAGAAAGAAATATCAGAATGAGCAATGTCAGAGTCTGGAATATATATATATATATATATACTGTATATACAGTACCAGTTAAAAGTTTGGACACATCTTTTCTTGTTTTAAACTATTTTCTACATTTCAGAATAATAGTGAAGACATCAAAACTATGAAATAACACATATGGAATCATGTTGTAGACAACAAAAGTGTTAAACAAATCAAAATATATTTGAAATTCTTCAAAGTAGCCACCCTTTGCCTTGATGACAGCTTTGCACACTCTTGGAATTCTCTCAACCAGCTTCTCCTGGAATGATTTTCCAAGAGTCTTGAAGGAGTTCCCACATATTCTGAGCACTTGTTGGCTGCCTTTCCTTCTCTCTGCGGTCATCCCAAACCATCTCAATTGGGTTGAGGTCGGTTGATAGCCCTTACACAGCCTGGAGATGTGTTGGGTCATTGTCCTGTTGAAAAACAAATGATAGTCCCATTAAGCGCAACCAGATGGGATGGCGCATCACTGCAGAATGCCGTGGTCGCCATGCTGGTTAAGTGTGCCTTGAATTCTAAATAAATCACTGACAGTGTCACCAGCAAAGCACCCCCACACCATCACATCTCCTCCTCCATGCTTCATGGTGGTAACCACACATTTGGAGATCATCCGTTCACCTACTCCGTTCACCGTCTCACAAAGACACGGCTGATGAGTAAAAATAAAGCAAAGGGTGGCTATTTGAAGAATCTCAAATATAAAATATATTTTGATTTGTTTAACACTTTTTTGGTTACAGCATGATTCCATATGTGTTATTTCATAGTTTTGATGTCTTCACTATTATTCTACAATGTAGAAATTAGTAAAAAATAAAGAAAAACCGTTGAATGAGTAGATGTGTCCAAACTTTTGATTGGTACTATTTATATATATATATAAAATGGTGTGTCACGTTCTGACCATAGTTCTTTTGTATTTTCTTTGTTTTAGTGTGGTCAGGGCGTGAGTTGGGTGGGTAATCTATGTTTTCTATTTCTGTGTTGGTTTTCTGTGTTTGGCCTGATATGGTTCTCAATCAGAGGCGGCTGTCAATCGTTGTCCCTGATTGATTGTCCCTGAATAATCCCCAGTTTATAATTGGCTCATTCATCCCCCTCCTCTCCCCTGTAACTATTCCCCAGGTCGTTGCTGCAAATGAGAACGTGTTCTCAGTCAACTTACCTGGTAAAATAACGGTAAAATAAAAAATAAAATAAAAAAATTGGGAACCATATTTAGGTAACCTGTTTTCTGTTGGGTTTTGTGGGTGGTTGTTTTCAGTCTTTGTGTGTCTGCACCAGATAGAACTGTTTCGGTTTTCACTTTTGTTGTTTTGTATTTTGTAGTGTTCAGTTTATGTTTAGAAAATAAACATTATGGACACTTACCACGCTGCATATTGGTCCTCCGATCCTTCTCGCTTCTCCTCGTCAGAAGAGGAGGACGACAGCCGTTACATGGTGAGTATAGACAGTATATTAATAGAAAAGGTGTGTACAGCAGTAGTTATAAAGGATGAGCCAATAATAGAATACAGTATGTGCATATAAAAATGGGTAAAACCGTATGTAAACATTATTAAAGTGACCAGTGTTCAATGACTCACTGTACATAGGGAAAAGCGCTGTTGCGCCTTCTTCACCAAACAGTCTGTGTGAAGGGACCATTTTAGGTCGTCAGTGATGTGCACACTGAGGAACTTGAAGCTTTTCACCCTCTCCACTGCGACTCTGCTGTCTCCTGTAGTCCACGATCAGCTTCTATGTTTTGTTGAGTGAGCTTCAGTAGGGGTAGTGTGTAGATGGGGAATATTATAATAGAAAATCTGACTGCAGAAGATGGAAGTGACCATTTATTCTGACCATTCACTTTTTTGATTTTAATTTGAATACATTACTTTTACTTTTATCAGAAAAATAATAGTTGTGTTTGCAAAAGAAAATGTGTAAATTGTCCACACCGACTGACCTCTTCCTCTGTGTAAATGCCTTGAGGCATAGGTCAATACAGGAAGACAGGCCCTGAATAAAATTGTTTTAGGTCAAACTCATATGAAACATCACCTGAAATGTTCTGAACTGCACTCCTGGAGGTACTGGAGGAGAATAAAGGCCACCCTAGTAATGTGTACACCCTGACTCTCCCGCACTCTCAGTAACCATGGTTACCTAAACTATAAGTTGCCTAGCTATTGGAGTATCTTGGGGCCTGTCATTTTCAATGGGAAGAGAGAGATTGGCCTTAGCCAGCTGCCAGTGGGATTTTAGTCAATCAAAAGAGTGCTTAGAGAAGATTAATCTCAGATAATCGGCACTCCTAGAAGACACTGCAGCATAAACCAGGAGTAGCACAGCATAGAAATAGTCCCTACTGCCGCCTCCACTAGGCTAACTGATGGCCCTACACAAGACAAACTGATGAAAGTAGACCTACTGATAAGTCCACTCCAACAACTGAATGGGTTCTTGGAGAGTCAATGAGCTTTCAGGGAATCCATGAGTTTATCTGTACTGATGCCCGCTCATTCATTCATGCATCCAAAAGCTGTCATCAGTCAGACCTCCCGTTGTATTCAATCAGAGTTCCAGATTCCTTATGACCATGATTACTTCAAGATTCAACTTTGACAGTCAATTGCTGGGTCACCATATAGGTGAAAAATTTATTTTTCAAACTGCATGCATATTAGGAGTAAACATATTTTCTTTAGTTTAGAATAGCAAAATATTAGACTATATATCAAGTAAAAGTCAGGCTGTTTTGCTGTGGAAATTTGTTCTGTAAAACTTGAGCGTTCTATCAGGGCTCCGGACTATGGATCCACAAATGTCTCCTAGGACAGTGGGCGGGGGGTTGTAGCCTTGACAGGCTCATTGAGATGAGTCATCACTTTCTGTCATTACTTACAGTCTGGTTTCTCAGAAACTAATTTGGTTAAGGCCCCATTCTTCGAGACCTAGCGGTCCTACTGTGTGTTGCTCTGAATGTTCATGAGTTACATGCCTTTTTCTCTTTCTACTTATTTCCATCTGTCTCTTTCTTTTATCTTCTTCCTCTTTTCTCTCCCTCCTTCCCCAATAGTCTCTGGGAGATGGACAGACAGAAGAGCCCACTTCATTACATAGCAGATGCGCCCAGATGTTCCTGTCCTATACTGTCCTACTTAAGCAGTGAGAGATGGAGTGGCAGCCCATAAGAGGCTTTTCTCCAATGAGGAGAGGAGATGTTCTTTCATAGAGCTCTCCTAAAGGGATCGTGTGAAAAACAGAGCGGGCTGGGGCTCAGCCAGAACACTAGCCCAGCAGCTGCCAATAACACTCACCGCTGGTCAGACGCCTGTGCCAGCTGCTGGCTGGAAGCCACCCTTTCGCTCTAGAAGCCAATGGAAGCTGGAGAGCATGAACCTCGGTTGTTATAACACATCTGCTATTCACGAGGTGGATAATATCTGAAATGATTTTGGAATCAAGTGACTGTTTTTTACACTAGTGAAAGAGTCTGAGGTTGTCAATGCCCCAGGAAAAGGTCAGAGAACAGATCTCTAGACTCCTTGGCTGAGCTGCTATTGACATGGCTGTAATCTCCAGAGCTGGAGATAAAGATTTGACCTCAAAATGGGACTACAGCTGATTGATGTGTAAGTAGAGGGGTTTGGTCTCCCTGTCTCCCGGTCCTCTCTTATTTTGCTTCATCTGGGTCTCCTGCTAATCTGGGCAACTGTAAACTGGTGGGTCTTCAACATAAATCCCCCTCTGTCCCTCATCTGAGAGGGAGATAAAGATTCAGATTGCTGTTTCTGTCCATCTTCAGCAAAATAAGCAATGCTCATCAGTCCATCTCTCTTGGATCTGTTTTCCCAGGGTTTGGATGTTGTTGTCACTTTAGGATTTATTTAGCTGGATTCTGGATTGTTACATACGCCTCTTGGAGGAGGAAACGCAACACCCTGCTACATCTCAACTCCCCGTGGAGCGAAAGACATCAGAAAAGAGAAATCAAGACTTGTTGACGTTTCACAGGTGTTTTGAATAAGCGGGACCAGTGGATAATTTTTTTGATTGATTCTGTCTTCAATCACATCCTACTTGTATAAACCTTGCATGAGAAGGATCAGATCTGTAACAGTGACACTGGTTTTGCGTACTAACTTTTTTGTTGTTATTCTTTGCATTAATAACACATCTGTATCATCAAGGATTCAGTCTCCAGTCTACTTTTTGGTCACATAAATGCAAAAGAAAGAGGACTTGCAGGCAACAAGTAAGAAAGTCAGATTTGCTAAGTCAATTTCACCTCAGTCAAAATACTTTTATCAGTCATGTTTGCTGGTGGCAGAGGAGGCGGTGGCAAGGGTGGGAAGTTTTCGGTAGAGGACCTGTATGGCATCAGCAAGAAGCCCAAATCTTCGTCATCCGCTGGGGGCACAACAGCCAAGAGAGGGTCCAGGAGAGCCCAGCAGAGGAGTGAGTCAGAGATGGCCACCCAGATCCTGGAGGCCGCCCACAGGCTGGTGGAGAAACGCAGACTGGAACTGTACCTCAGAGAATGTGCAATCTCCCTGACTGACTGTGAGGCTGAACGCAGTGCCATGATATACAGGTGAGCGAGAGGGAGACAGAGAGAGAGAGAGAAATAAGAAAGAGAGAGTGTAGCCCCACTCTCACTGCATTGAGTGATACATAGTCAAATGTTTAATGGTACAAAACATAGTCATATCCTTTTAACACCTTGTATGTCCTGCCATAATTTAGGAGTGCACTTTCTCAGATTCAATCACTCCGTTAACTATGAGAATAGATTTCTTTAGAAATGTGTTTTAAATCTGATTTCCTAGTGTAGTGGAAGCTTTCTGATTTCACACACACATAATCAAATGAATTCTGAGAAAGATGGGATGGGATTATGTTCTTATAAGAGAGAGGATGGCATAGGGTGTAGGTTGAGACAAATCAAAACATCAGGCTTTGGGAGAGAGACAGAGAGGGGCACAGTCTGACCTCCTTACTCCTGCCATCTGTGGATAATCCACTGGCTGTTTTAAAATTAAATTTTGGGCATGGAGTTGTCACTTTGAATGGCCTATTGTTGGTGTTTGTGTTGTTTTTCTATTCCAGAACCCAGGTGTTATACATCACCAGGAGATTATTTGTATGACCTAAAAGATGGTGACAGATGTGCTGCTTTTTAAAAATGGTCACCTTGCAGTTACACATTTCCCCCACTAGAGACCAACAGAATGCCGGCGTGTCCTGCACAACAGGATTTTACACACAGATGGTGTAAAATATGGTTGTATGAAGAATATTTCTGGCTGTAAAATTGTATGTTTGTGCCTGACAGTCTAATCATGTTAGTGTTAGTAGGATGTGAGCCGCCTGTCACATTTTCTGTCATCCTCTTTTTACCCAACAACTACCCATTTCTAGCCTATTACCCTCAGCTTGACAGGGTCCGTTTAAAACTGCGGTCAAGTGAGCCTTACTGGTTAGTAGTGATTGTACAGCCATTAAAATGTATACAAATGTTAGGGTTATGGGTCAAAGCTTGTGGTTAAGGTCTGGGTTATGAGCACTAGTAAGTAGTGTGTATTTTCAGTATCCGCAGTAGTGGTGTGAATGTTTGAACGTTTAAACGACATTGTTAACGTTTAGAAAAAAATGACAGCAGTAAACTGAGCGCCGTCTGGTAGGGGTTTCCACTAGTCACCACAGCCACAAAGTTTATGGCTATACTCGAGTCACACCGCATTATTTCTGCCTCATGCACAAATTCATATTGTTACTCCTATGACCAGAGAAAGTGAAATATTCCTCGATTTAAAAAAAGACACAGCCGCTAATAATAACGCAAGCCTATCGATACACAAAATTCCCTTTTGGGAGTAGGCCTGGGATGACCAGGGATGTTCTCTTGATAAGTGTGTGAATTAGACCCTTTTGCTAAGCATTCAAAATGTAACGAGTACTTCTGGGTGTCATGGAAATGTAGGGAGTAAAAAGTACATACATTTAAAAAATATAAATAGTAAAGTAAAGTACAGATACCCCCAAAAACTATTAAAGTAGAATTTTCAAGTATTTTTACTTAAGTACTTTACACAACTGGATACACTTTGCTACTCATTCAAAAAAGTGTTGAATAAAAAGTGTTGACAGTGCTGACATGAACTCACTCATAAAAACAGCAGCTTTTTGTTGTATTCGTTGACAGTCTCTCTCTATTCGTGTTTTTTAGACGTTTTGAAATAACAGTATCAACTTAGGCTACTTTTCTGTGCGCTCTGGTTTTCACTAGTTACCACGGCCACAAAGTCAAAATTGGCTATAAGCCTATCGTAAAAATTAATTTAAGTTTACGGTTAGGCATGAGGTTAGCAGTGTGGTTAAGTTTAGGTTTAAAATCATTTGAAGAGAAATTGTTGAAATACGTAGCCAGGGCAGTCCTGATTTAGATTTAACTGCATTTCCCCCATTTTTTAAATATATTTTTTTACATTTGTTACATCCCTAATACGCAGATGGAAAGGGATCTGGCCATGGTGCTGAAATTAGTACAGTTATGCTCTCCCAGTGTAACCCTCACATAATCACTGGTTCTGAAAAACCAATAGGCTACATCAAACACTCTGCAGCACACCAAAAAATGGTATTGGAAAAAAGCAGACCTTTACTTATAATCCTAACTCTCCAATGCATATTTCTTCTTTATTTGTTATTCATTTCCATTCTATAGTTACACATCATCATCCCAACTCCTCTCCTTCTAAAAGATTCCACAATATGACGTAAATAGTCATTGTGCAGAACCATATCCTGGAAAAGTAACACAAGTTATGTCCTCACAAGTTATGTCCTTTCAGCTATGAAAGGCTGTGTGATTCAATGACAGTTTCTTGGAACTGAGATAGCTCTTTAGTATATTAGCAGGTTCTCATCTCTGAGCAATGAACAGATTATATCCTCTCACTGCACAGATGCACTGCTCATTGATTGGCTCGCTGAGCCGAGATATCCCTGTGTGATTGGCTCGCGCTGGTCAGTGTGCACCCGTAGACAGTCGTCTGGTGTTATCAATAGAACACGGGTTCATCCCTGTAGTTTGGGGACACTTGCTCATTTGCAAGCAATGCCAGAAGGCCACCGTCATGCACTCCCAAGCACAACAACTTTACAATTATGTTATTATACACGATTCTGCAAACCCAATTGAGCATTGAAGAAGAAGAAGCATGTATTTCACACAACTGTATTTGAATGTATATTAAATGTTGTTTCTTATGGGATAATATGATATCACATTTTATTTCATGAACTAAATGTGAGTAAATCTCACAGGTAAATGCAAGAGAGATCAATGCTTTAGGTTTTCTTGTCACGCCCTGATCTGTTATACCTGTCCTTGTGCTTGTCTCCACCCCCTCCAGGTGTCGCTCATCTTCCCCGTTATCCCCTGTGTATTTATACCTGTGTTCTCTGTTTGTCTGTTGCCAGTTTGTCTTGTTTGTGAAGTCAACTAGCGTTTTGTCTCAGCTCCTGCTTTTCCCCAGTCTCTCTTTTTCTCACCCTCCTGGTTTTGACTCTTGCCTGTCCTGACTCTGAGCCCGCCTGCCTGACCTGATCCTGAGCCTGCCTGCCGTCCTAAACCTTTGCCCCACTACTCTGGATTATCGACCTCTGCCTGCCTTGACCTGTCGTTTGCCTGCCCCTGTTGCTGTAATAAACATTGTTACTTCAACACCGTCTGCATTTGGGTCTTACCTGAAACGTGATATTGCTTTTAGAATCATTGATTTGTTTTGGTCTCCCAGAGCACGCCAGCCAGCCATCTCGCCCATATACCCATATACCCGGTGACTTATGTCATGATTCCTTCAAAAGCCAATTAGGCAGAAAGAGCTGTCACCACCATTCACTTATTGCACTGTATATCCCCATCCCCACATTCACTCATATCTGCCAAAAGTATTAGGCTGCTAATATACAGTACCACTTCCTCAGAAACTGTGGAAGTAATTAAGAGATCCGTCGACTGCATGCCTGTGTTTCAGTATGGGGAAGGAACAAGCAGGAGATATGGTGACAGACAGAGATACCATGACAAATGGGGGGAGGGGGAATCCTCAGTCAATATGCTTGAGTGTCAGTAGGATTTATATAATAAACGGGGTGGCCTTTAACAGACCTGCATGTGCGTGTTTCTTGAGTATCGAATTTAAGACTGCCATGCAGTTCGGGTTTATCGATGTGTACGCGTATGCACCAGTGAAAGGGATTTTAGATGCTTTTCATGCGATGTTTTCCCCCCTGAATTGTGCTATAGATTCATGCAGAATAATGTATGTTATATGCATGTGTTAGAAAGCACCCATTCTGTTTAATGTGTAAACTATACAGAGAGAGAGAGGCGCCTCTCGCAATCATCGATTTGACGTGTGTCGCGATTAACACTTTGGGAGCCTGCAATGAGAACCAGGGATTGGAATTATAAATCTGAAGAGAATTAGCCATCATCGTTATCAACAGCTCAAATGAGACAGCTGGACACAAGGACATAGTAGCATCGCTTTATGCATCTGATTAGATAGTCTCAATGTTGCCCAACAATTATGCTGTGAAATGGTAACCTTATGCCATGGGGATCCTGTTTTGATGAGGGAAATGAATAGCCTGACGGATATCCGACAGAGATTATAGCAGTTATGATATTGACAATATTCAAAGTGGATGAAATTAGCACGCCATTTGGCGGTGCTGATGTTGCCTTTTCTGCACCAGTTCGATGTCGTTGCGTGAGGCTGGGCACTATGTTAGATATAGGAAAGACATCGGATGTGTGCATGCGAAGACCATGGTGTTTTAGCGCGTGTTGAATTCTGTGAGCCTGTGAGATGTAGCACATCCCCGGTTTTTATTCGTTGAATTTGCGTCGAAATATGCAATGCGACCCGAGGTGTGAGAAAAATGCCTGTAGCTCATGTCGTTGATGCGCCGCACTCCGGGTCTCTAGCTGGGCTCGACAACGATAGACTAACCTCAGTTTGTAGCTGAAGAGGAGACAAGCAAGTTGATGAATGCTTTACCACCCTACCTTTTTAATTTGTAGCAAAAACATATAGCAACCATCTTCCTCGCCTCCGGGATCTTTCCGGATGTCTCTGCAAGACTAGGCAAATCAGCCGCTTGTTTTAAGTGAGGAATCTGTTGCGCTCTCGTGCCGTGGAGAGCGCGGTTGGAGAGGTAGCCTACCCCAGCCCGTGGAACTGCTTGATCAGCCTCCGACTACGAGCCGAGGACCTGGCTGATGATGGGAGGAATGTTCTCACTAGAAACCTCTTGAGACTGAGCAACACCAGACAGGAGAGGAGAGACGGAGACAGACTAGACGCTGACTCTGCGTGCCAGGTTAGGGCCTGGATTCTTGCCGGCGCCTGTGGATCTGGCCCAAAAATACAAACCTTCCCTGTTTGGGCATTTGTCTGGACAGGGACATCCTCACTGTACAAGCAGCTTGACGTTGTAGCAGCAATTTTGCAGACATTAGTATTTTGGGGTCTGACCCTAAGCAGCATCCCAAAGAGCCTCTCCAGGGGCCAATTTAGTGAACCAGAGACTAGGCAGTGGTCACTATGCAGGTTTCCTTCGCCTGCACTGAGCACAACCTGAAGAGCCGCAGTGAAGACCGACTATGTGGCCTTCGCACCGCGCCACCCCCTGGGGGAGGTGGTGGAGGGAGCAACCCAGGGGGTAATGGCAACTACAACACCCATGGCTCAGCCAAGCCCAGGGAGCAGTCGGGGTCCCGCCCGGTTCCCCAGGGCCATGCCCACATGAAGGAGGCCATAGGGCGCCACAGCAGTATGAAATACAGGTGAGCATGGGGGAGGGAGGGGTACGGAGAGGGTTGCTGAATATTTGGGATGGAGAGTGAAAGGGCACGCCAACAGAGGTGGTACAGACAGATTGGGTGGGTATCTGATTCAATGAGTGAATGAGAGTTTTCATGTTGTGTCTGAGGAGCGATGAAGTCTCATTGACCTCCACTTAAATGATGGATCATTATGATGAAGGACTCAGACACAGCACTCTCTCTGGAACATGACGGCAACTCAGGTTACCCCACTTTCACTTACCATGAAGGGCTTCTCAGACAGCCGGCTGCCAGAGGTAACTTCATTGCATTTCAATTAACACCTGAGTTGTAGTGGACGGTGAACAACTATGTTAGGATTACATCATTTACGTGGCTGGGAGTTTTTGTTTTTAGTGTTTCTCATGTCTATTTTTGTGTGTGTAAGCTACTGTGTGAAATCACAACAGCCTCATCATATTTTGCTGGTTTCCTGAACATTTATTAGCATAGAATTCATCCAGCTGTGAGCGTTATAGTGGAAAGTAAGTACTGTGTATTCCTTTGATAGGATTAGCATCATCAGATAAGAACAACAAGGGGACTGTTTCAATGTCACATATTGTGATATTGAAATACAACAGACAGATCTGTATTCCTTTTAAGCTTGTTCCAGAATAAGATGGAGCGTGATAGAAGTGAGTAGTCGTTAAACAGATTGACAGCTGCCTACGTCAGAGGAAAGAATCATTCCCGATCCACTGTCCCACCGTCTTATTCTGGATAGGCAATGAAAATGCCCCTTAGCTCAATCGTGACACCATTCTCTTCACTCAATTAGGTTTTCATTTAAGAGGCCATTTAAATAGGGAATGAGGCAGAAGAGGAAATGGGATGCCAGGACGTGGTGTTTTATGTCATTTGTGCATACTGCATATTGATATAATTGGATGGGGAATAACAACCTGATTAGTGGGTTTCTGTCATTGGGTTGGTTTTGAAATGAGCACGCAGCCCATAAGGCCATGGCATTGTGCCTAGTGCCTAGTGCCCACAGTGTGCGTCTGTGTTATTTTCAAAGCTGCAGACATCCCTGGTCCTTATCAGACTCCCTCTGCCGGAGTACTCATCCCAAAATTCACCCTGCTGCCACCACCATCGCCTCCAGGGAACAGTGTCACTAAGCCCCAAGTGCAACGATGACTATCAGAGAGAACTAGTTTTGTTTTTTAAAGTTTTCTTTATTATTCGTCTGAAACATTCCTTTGAGACACAATACACTAAAATGTTATGCACGAGAATCCGTTTGAAAATGAACTTAGAATAGGAAGTCCCTTTCCCTCGCTAACTACAATGGCCAGCGAAGACTATGCCAGTCTGGCCTAAAACAAGCTTAATCAGCATCAGTGTCACTGTCCCACCATCATAACATGACGTTACCGCACACAAATATCTGCTATGCTCATTTCAGTTCTCATAAGGAAAACAGCAGATAGTGATGATAGTGATTGGAGTGAGCTCCCCTGTGTTGACTGTGTGAGCCTTCTCGTTCTGCATGTCGTCATCCACTCTGAGTGAAACAGCTGAGAAAGGGGAGTGGAGGTGGAGGTTGGAGAACTCACTTCCTCCCTCCTCCCGCCGCCTCCCTCTTCTCTGCATGTTCCCTAATTGCATATTCTAACTCATTAGCCAGATCATTCATCAGAGCTGAGAGGGACTCCTCTTTGGCAGGTCGCAAAATAACACTGACCACCACTCCCATTAACTCTGTTGGTCTGTCTGTCTGTCTGTCTGTCTGTCTGTCTGTCTGTCTGTCTGTCTGTCTGTCTGTCTGTCTGTCTGTCTGTCTGTCTGTCTGTCTGTCTGTCTGTCTTTTTCTTTCTCTCTATAATGTTGTCTCTCACTCCCTCTCTCACTCCTACTCTCACTCATGTCTTCCTGTCTCCTCTCTAATTCTCTCTTCCTCTCTCTCCCTGTAATCTCTCTCCCCTTGCGCCACCATTCTACCCCTCCCGTGATCTCTCCCCTCTCTCTTTTTCCTCTCTTACACTCCCTTCCTCTCCTCTTCTTAGTCAACACTTGCGGTGCATTGCAGCATTCTCTGCACAGTAGCCCGGGAGAAGCTGTTATGTGTAGCCTATCGGTTAAGAGCATTGGGCCAGTAACCGAAAAGTCCCTGGTTCAAATCCCAAGCCAACTAGGTGAAAAATCGGTCAATGTTCCCTGGAGCAAGGCCCTTAACCCTAGTTGCTCCTGTAAGTCGCTCTGGATAAGAGCGTCTGCTAAATGACTCAAATGTACATGTGTGTGTATGTTTAATATTGGTTTTCAAATATAATGTCAGTTATAAAAGACTATGCATGCCTTAGTATGTATGAGCATGTTTCTTTTGTGTTGTGCGATGCACTTTCATGCGTTAAAGCACTCCTTTGGGTGCTGCTTAAGTAATACGGTATGTACATGTATATTAGCATAGTATGTCTTTCCAGTTTGAGATGAAACTCCTCTGTCTAGTTGTATGTTCCAGTTGTGTGAGTGTGCTGATCTGAGATGGAGCAGATCCATCACTGATAGTTCATCAAAACAGCCATCTCGTATACAAGAGATTCCAGGATTAGAAGAGCCACTGATGGAAGAGTGACAGGAGAACAGGGTTATTGATGACGTTAAGGTTGTTAGTAGAAGTTGGTGGGAGTAGAGTAGAGTATGTGTGGTAGGAGGGCAGAGGGCGTGTGCCTGTGAGCATGTATGCTAGTGCCTGTGTGTGTGTGTTATTGTCATCGTTGGTGTGTATGTGCGCGTGCGTATGCGTGTGTGTGATGTGCCCCAGTGAACTGCATGCTCAGTGTGTGTCTGTATTGTGACAATTTGTCACAGCTGTATTTGGAAGAAGCCATCGCCCTGAGGAGCTGTGCACTTGCACTGAATCCACATGAAAAATATATACTACAGTTGACTATAGAATACTACAGTCCTTACTATAAAATTATATAGTAAACTGTAGTATACTGTAGAATACTATACTACATACTGTAGTATCCCTCGATCATGTGTAGTACTTACTATATAATGTTGTAGTATACTGTAGAATACTATAGTAAATACTACAGTATTATCAGAAAGAAAGGCACTAGTACAGTTGAAGTCGGAAGTTTACATACACTTAGGCTGGAGTCATTAAAACTCGTTTTTCAACCACTCCACACATTTCTTGTTAACAAACTATAGTATTGGCAAGTCGGTTGGGACAAACAATAGTACGCAAGTATGAACACCATGGGACCACGCAGACATCATACCGCTCAGGAAGGAGACGCGTTCTGTCTCCTAGAAATGAACATACCTTGGTGTGAAAAGTGCAAATCAATCCCAGAACAACAGCAAAGGACCTTGTGAAGATGCTGGAGAAAACGGGCACAAAAGTATCAATATCCACAGTAAAACGAGTCCTATATCGACATAACCTGAAAGGCCGCTCAGCAAGGAAGAAGCCACTGCTCCAAAACCGCCATAAAAAAGACAAAGATCGTACTTTTTGGAGAAATGGTCTGGTCTGATGAAACAAAAACAGAACTGTTTGGCCATAATGACCATTGTTAAGTTTAGAGGGAAAAGGGGAAGCACGGGGGAGGCAGCATCATGTTGTGAGGGTGCTTTGCTGCAGGAGGGACTGGGGCACTTCACAAAATAGATGGCATCATGAGGCAGGAAAATTATGTGGATATATTGAAGCAACATCTCAAGACATCAGTCAGGAAGTTAAAGCTTGGTCGCAAATGGGTCTTCCAAATGGACATTGACCCCAAGCATACTTCCAAAGTTGTGGCAAAATGGCTTAAGGACAACAAAGTCAATGTATTGGAGTGGCCATCACAAAGCCCTGACCTCAATCCCATAGAAAATTTGTGGGCAGAACTGAAAAAGCGTGTGCGAGCAAGGAGGCGTGTGCGACTAATTGAGTGTATGTAAACTTCTGACCCACTGGGAATGTGATGAAAGAAATCATTCTCTCTACTATTATTCTGACATTTCACATTCTTAAAATAAAGTGGTGATCCTAACTGACCTAAGACAGGGAATTTTTACTAGGATTAAATGTCAGGAATTGTGAAAAACTGAGTTTAAATGTATTTGGCTAAGGTGTATGTAAACCTACGACTTCAACTGTATATATTACAGTATACTATTGTCCACAAAAACACTACAGTATATACTACAGTATAGATTTCACTGTAGTGTTTTTGTGGACTTAAAGTATTTATACTACAGTTAAGTGTAAATACTACAGTATACTACAGTGTACTACAGTATGCACTGTAGTGTTTTTTTCAGACTTTAGTCTACAAAAACACTACAGAGAATACAACAATAAAGACAGCAAAAGCACAGTGAATACGATAGTATTTATTTATTATTATTAAACCTTTATTTAATCAGGAAGGGCTCATTGAGATGTAATCTCTTTTTCAAGAGCGTCCTGGCCAAGATAGGCAGCACCAAGTCATGACAAAAATTACAGACAAACAACATGAAAAACTACAAGTAATCTAGTAAAAACCATAGAATTCACAAGAGTATAACAAAATCAAAAACAATAAATTTAAAACATTGACAGGTCAGGGAATCAGTCTCAAGATCATTCATCAGTGATTTAAAAATAACAATCGGGGCAAGTTCTTCCAGTTTAAAAGTATTTTGTAAGGCGTTCCAAGACGATGGCGCAGAGTACATAAAAGCCCTTTTACCAAATTCAGTTCAGACATTTGGAACAGTTAGCAGGATAGTCCAGCGAACGAAGAGAGTACCCACCACATTTCTGAACAATAAAAATGCCCAAATAAAAAGGTAGTAAACCCAAAATGGCTTTGTAAATAAAAGTATACCAGTGACTGAGCCTACGAGTGACTAGAGAAGGCCAGCCAACCCTGGTTTACAAAGTGCAGTGGTGCGTAAGGGTTTTGCAGTTTAAAATAAATCTCAAAGTGCCATGGTAAAGGGTGTCAATTGATCTCAAACACTGAGAGGAAGCATTCATATATAAAATATCCCCATAGTCTAGTAAAGGCATAAATGTAGCTGATACTAGCCTCCTTCTGGCTTCAAAAGAAAAACAGGCCTTATTCCTAAAATAAAATCCCAATTTCAGCTTAAATTTTTTTGTAAGTTCTTGAATATGCAATTTAAAAGAGAGGCCGTCATCAATTAAAATTCCAAGATATTTATATGAGGTTACAGTCTCAATCTCAATGCCCTGACAGGTAATAATAGGTGAAAAGTTCAGAGGTCTATTTCTTGCTTTAGAAAACACCATTAGTTTAGTTTTGTCAGTATTGAGGATAAGCTTCAATTGACACAAGGTATGTTGAACAGTATAAAAAGCATTTTGCAAGTTCTGGAAAGCTTTTGTAAGAGACGAGGCACAACAGTAAATAACAGTATCATCAGCATAAAAATGAAGTTGCGCATTTTGGACATTTTTGTCTAAAATATTTATATAATGAATAAGAGAGGACCAAGTACAGAGCCTTGGGGCACACCATTACAGAGAGACAATTTAACAGACATGAGCCCATCAAATTGAGTGCACTGAGTTCTATCAGACAGATAGTTAGCAAACCATGCAACTGCATGCTCCGAAAGACCTACACTCGACAATCTCTGCCTTAGTATAGCATGATCAACTGTATCAAAAGCCTTAGAGAGGTCAATAAAAAGTGAGACACAGTGCTGTTTTTTGTCAAGGGCTTCAGTGATATCATTTAGACCATAGTACTATAGTATTTATACTATAGTACCATAGTATTTTTTCATGTGGGAACCATCTGTACTGTATATCTCTCTCTTCTGCTTGTCTCAGGTGAAACCTAACTGTAGGCGTCAGCAAAGACTATAATGCTGACTTTACTGTAACAGACCAACCTGTGTGCTTCCGGTGTGCTTGTGTAATGATGTAAAGAATGTCCAGATCCCTAAAATCCCCTAGCATGGCTCCGTGATTTATGGCAGGAGAGAAAATAGATGAGAACTTAGTGTAGGAACAGAAAGCATCTGTGTCTCTGTGTGTGTTCCCTCTGTATGAGTGCAGGCGTACATGACTGTTCAGTATGTAGATTTGTGTGCATCTGCTCATCAAGTGTGAATATTCATATGAGCACACAGACCAGCAACCAGCCAGCTCATATGTAAGTAGGCTATGTGAGTTTATGTTTGTGTACTGTGTTTCTTTTATATGTCTTCATATAGTCCCCCACAGACTGACAGACAGCAGCTCTGCAGATTGCAGCACTGCGGAGGGGGGAGGGGGGGGGGGGGGCAGTTGTCAAACATACTGACAGTGACAGTGACACTCTATCATAATCACCCAGAACCCAAAAGAAGTGTATGTTGCATATCTACCAGCAGCAGCTGTAATTCGTACATTCCCCTCTGTTTGTGTGTTTGTCTCTCTGATTGTCACAGGGCCAGATCCTAACTTGATTTCAACTCTTGAAGTGACATCGATGCATGATTTATGCTAAAGGCTTAGCCTCCGTTTGTGTTCTCCAAAGAAATTAGGGGATATAATTAGGCAAGCATATTGAGCTATAGACATAAGCTACTACGCCCACATGAAAAAATACTGTAGTATACTACAGTATTTACTATAGCATTCTGCAGTAAACTGTAGTGTAGTACTATACTATACACTAGTATCCCTCAATCACGTGTAGTACTTCCTATAGCATTTTGTAGTAAACTATAGAATACTATACTACACACTGTAGTATCCATCAATCATGTGTAGTACTTACTGTAGAATTCTGTAATAAACTGTAGCATACTATACCATACGCTGTGTACGACTTACTATAGACTTTTGTAGTAAACTGTAGAGATCCACGGAGGTACTGCAGGACCGCAAATATATATATATACAGTTGAAGTCGGAGGTTTACATACACTTAGGTTTGAGTCCTTAAAACCCGTTTTTCAACCACTCCACAAATGTCTTATTAACAAACTATAGTTTTGGCAAGTCAGTTAGGACATCTACTTTGTGTCATGCACAAAGTAGATGTCCTAACTGACTTGCCAAAACAAGTCAGAGAGATTATTTCACTTATAATTCACTGTATCACAATTCCAGTGGGTCAAAAGTTTACATACACTAAGTTGACTGTGCCTTTAACACCTTGGAAAATTCCAGAAAATTATATCATGGCTTTAGAAGCTTCTGATAGGCTAATTGACATAATTTTTGTAAATTGGAGGTGTACCTGTGGATGTATTTCAAGGCCTACCTTCGAACTCTTTTCCTCTTTGCTAGACATCATGGGAAAATCAAAATAAATCTTCCAAGACCTCAGAAAAAAATTGTAGACCTCCACAAGTCTGGTTCATCCTTGGGAGATATTTCCAAATGCCTGAAGGTACCACGTTCATCTGTACAAACAATAGTACGCAAGTATAAACACCATGGGACCACGCAGCCGTCATACCGCTCAGGAAGGAGACACGTTCTGTCTCCTAGAGATGAACGTACTTTGGTGCGAAAAGTGCAAATCAATCCCAGAACAACAGCAAAGGACCTTGTGAAGATGCTGGAGGAAACAGGTACAAAAGTATCAATATCCACAGTAAAACGAGTCCTATATCGACATAACCTGATAGGCCACTCATCAAGGAAGAAGACACTGCTCCGAAACCGCCATAAAAAAAGCCAAACTACGGTTTGCAACTGCACATGGGGACAAATATCATACTTTTTGGAGAAATGTCCTCTGGTCTGATAAAACAGAAGTAGAACTGTTTGGCCATAATGACCATCGTTATGTTTGGAGGAAAAAGGGGGAGGCTTGCAAGCCGAAGAACACCATCCCAACCGTGAAGCACAGGGGTGGCAGCATCATGTTGTGGGGGTGCTTTGCTGCAGGAGGGACTGGTGCACTTCACAAAACAGATGGCATCATGAGGCAGGAAAATGATGTGGATATATTGAAGCAACATCTCAAGACATCAGTCAGGAAGTTAAAGCTTGGTCGTAAATGGGTCTTCCAAATTCCAAAATTCACCTAACTTATTGTGGGAAGCTTGTGGAAGGCTACCCGAAATGTTTGACCCAAGTTAAACAATTTAAAGGCAATGCTACCAAATACTAATTGAGTGTATGTAAACTTCTGACCCACTGGGAATGTGATGAAATAAATAAAAGCAGAAATAAATCATTCTCTCTACTATTATTCTGACATTTCACATTCTTAAAATAAAGTGGTGATCCTAACTGACCTAAGACAGGGAATTTTTACTAGGATTAAATGTCAGGAATTGTGAAAACTTAGTTTAAATGTATTTGGCTAAGGTGTATGTAAACTTCAGACTTCAACTACAGTATATATATATATATATATATATATATGTGGTACCATTCTAAAGTTTGGACACACCTACTCTTTCAAGGGTTTTTCTTTATTTTTTACTATTGTCGACATTGTAGAATACAATTGAAAACATCAAAACTATGAAATAGCACATATGGCATCATGTAGTAACCAAAAAGTGTTTAAAAAATCCAAATATATTTTATATTTGAGATTCTTCAAAGTAGCCACCCTTTGCCTTGATGTCAGCTTTGCACACTCTTGGCATTCTCTCAACCAGCTTCATGAGAAATGCTTTTCCAACAGTCTTGAAGGAGTTCCCACATATGCTGAGCAATTGTTGGCTGCTTTTCCTTCACTCTGTGGTCCAAGTCATCCCAAACCATCTCAATTGGGTTGAGGTCAGGTGATTGTGGAGGCCAGGTCATCTAATGCAATGACATAGCGATTGGAACCAAAAATCGCACATTTGGACTCATCAGACCAAAGGACAGATTCCCACCAGTTTAAAGTCCATTGCATGTGTTTCTTGGCCTAAGCAGGTCTCTTCTTATTATTGGTGTCCTTTAGGACAACAAAGCACAACAAAGTCAAGTGTGTTTCATTGCAGCAATTCGACCATGAACGCCTGATTCACGCAGTCTCCTCTGAACAGTTGATTTTGAGGTGTTTGTTACTTGAACTTTGGGAAGCATTTCTTTGGGCTGCGATCTGAGGTGCAGTTAACTCTTACTTATTCTCTGCAGCAGAGGTAACTCTGGGTCTTCCTTTCCTGTGGCGGTCCTCATGAGAGCCAGTTTCATCATAGCACTTGATGGTTTTTGCGACTGCACTTGAAGAAACTTTCAACGTTTTTGAAATATTCTGGATTGACTGAACTTCATGTCTAAAAGTAATGATTGACTGTCATTTTCCTTTGCTTATTTGAGCTGTTCTTGCCATAATATGGACTTGGTCTTTTACCAAATAGGGCTATGTTCTGTATACCACCCCTACCTTGTCACAACACAACTGATTGGCTCAAACGCATTAAGAAGGAAATAAATTCCACAAATGAGCTTTTAACAAGGCACACCTGTTAATTGAAATGCATACCAGGTGAGTACCTCATGAAGCTGGTTGAGAGAATGCCAAGAGTGTGCAAAGATGTCAAGGCAAAGGGTGGCTACTTTGAAGAATCTCAAATATAAAATATATTTTGATTTGTTTAACACATTTTTGGTTACTACATGATTTGATGTGTTATTTCATAGTTTTGATGTCTTCACTATTATTCTACAATGTCGAAAATAGTACAAATAAAGACATTCTGTTGAATGAGTAGGTGTGTCCAAACTTTTGACTCTTACTGTATATATTAAAAGTTGATTTTTTATTTAATTTTTTCTATATTTCTATGTGCTAGTAACAACATAATAAACACATTTTGTATTGACATACCTACAGTAGAAAAGAGGAGAATATGTTATTTTTAATAACGTCAACTTTTCATTTGTTAACTCCTAATATTGAGCAAATTACACTCATTGTAGCCAATTACACTCACTGGAGTATGTGACGTAGGCTTTGAAAAAGCATCCGTGAATAGGCTACCGGTGGGGCAATTGCATCTGACTGCTAGTAAGCTTTCTTGACATGGACTTAATTTTTTGCCAACACGTGGCTGACCTTTGTTTAACCAGCTAAACAGCTGCTCATTGAGAAAATGTGTTTGGAGTTACCTGTTAGAGTTCACACTTCCTCTTCCAGTTATAACATCAGGAGGTCAAAATAATGAAACACTATCTACCAAATCTATTCACTTTAAAATGTTGATTACTTCTCTTCGCCATTATCATTCACCTGATGATAAGACAAGACGTGGGGGAAAAAAAGTTTTGTTAGAGTATGATGGGTGTCCCTGGGTCGCCAGTTTTCCTGGTAAGGAGTCCCTGGGCAACAAAAGGTTGAAGACCCCTGCTGTAGAATACTATACTACACACTGTAGTATCCCTCGATCATGTGTAGTACTTACTATAGAGTTATGTAGTAAACTGAAGTAAACTGTAGTATACTGTAGAATACAGGTTATTGAAAATTTGCTCCTTTATCATTTTTTCCAGTAGGTTTCCTCAAGGAGAAAGTCCACACTTCTATGTCAAAGATAATAACACAAAAACACTACAGTACATACTAGAGTATACTACAGGCCACAAAAACACTACAGTACATACTACAGTATACTACAGGCCACAAAAACACCACAGTACATACTACAGTATACTACAGGCCGCAAAAACACTACAGTAAATACTACAGTATACTACAGGTGGCAAAAACGCTACAGTAAATACTACAGTATACTACAGGCCACAAAAACACTACAGTAAATACTACAGTATAGTTTTAAAAATAATATCTGTAAAAAACACTATTATAAATGCTACAGTATACTACAGTAAAATCCGCAAAAAAAAACAGCTATAGTAAATACTACAGCAATGTCCGCTAAAACACTACACTACAAAAACACTATAGTAATACTACAGTATTCTATAGTAAACTATAGTATTTTTTATGTGGGTGGGAGTGGTGAAAACATGGGCGTTAAGGAAAGGCTTGCGATTTTTTGTTGTTGTTGTAGTTATCAGCTAAAGTGTCATATCTATGTTGATATGGTCAGTATGCTGTGATTTGAATCCCTGTCGGTATTGAAAGTGAGAGTTAGTGTGTTTTGCCCAGAGGCTAGTTTGTGGGGGATAAAGAATGACTCATGCAATTTATTATAAAGTGCTCCATCCTCCCTCTCCCTTCACATACAGGATCATGCACAATTTTTTGAGTACATGTGACTGACACAGAAACACACAAAACACGTATGTATGTGTTGTATTTACGCACACAATGGCACACAAATGCACACATATGCATACGTCTAAAAATAGCTGCCTGGGCAAATAATAAAAGAGCAGGGAAAATAAAGCAGTGCCCGTCTACCAGGATCTAAACGCTCTGACAGTCTGTCTCTTTCCATCAGGCTATTTGTGGCGAACGCAGGCAGGCAGACAGGCAGAGGGGCGAGGCGCTGGAGATAAAAAGATGGCGAGCAGCAATGAGTTCCGCTGCAGTTCTGCTGCCTATCCAGCTGGCTTATTAGAGTGGAGGAGAGCATGCGTGGAGGAGAGGAGGAGGGCGAGGATGAAACACACAGAATTTCCAGTGGCACACACTTGCATGACCAGAACTCACTGCAGCTCTCTGATCCCACTTCGATCCTGCCCTTCAACAATCAGCTGTCTGGATAATCAGATGTGGCAGGCCCAGCACTGTGCTCTAGAACCATATAAACCATTTCAATCAGCCCCATGTTATTACTTATATGCAGAGTATATACAACTTCATCTGGCGTAGGGGTGAAACAACCCAGTGCCCTCCCATTGTTATAGCCTATGCACTATATTACACTATATTACACTGAACTGTTGATGTGAGAAGGGTAAAGGTCAACTGTTCAACATTGGCCGTCTGGGCACTCAGGCAATGGCGATCATTTTATCACTGCCAGAAATACACTCACTTATCCAGATTTCCAAGCAGATAATAAATGTATTGGCCTTACCCAAAGTTATTTAGAATTAGTATCTGCAGATTGTGTTGGAAAATCTAGTGGAGAGGTGTAGGCATTGACACTTGTAATTTAGGAAACTAAACTACATTCTGTGAATGTACCTACTGTGCTGGAGGCACTAGAAGTGCTAATGTAGGTAGCTTTTGAGGTGACGGTATACAGTACATCTTTTTCATGTCCCTAACAAATGTTCATACCTCTTATTTTCTCTTCACGACCCCTGTCTTTCTCTGTCTCAGGAACCTGGGGAAGTCTGGTCTGCGTGTGTCCTGCTTGGGGCTGGGTTAGTACAAAACAAATGGACCAGAACAATATGCATTATAGACTCCCTGAGCAATGTAACAGAACTGATTCTCCCTCTGTCTCTCTCCGTATGTCTGTCTCTGTCTGTCTGACGGTAGGCACCTGGGTGACATTTGGATCGCAGATCTCTGACGAGGTGAGTTTTGTATTATGTAACAATGATTTGGGACACCATGTTTAACCCAGTCTGAGGGTGCAACTGTTAGTCTCTCTCTGTCTCACTCTCAGTTTCTCTTTTAGTCTCTCTTTCTCTCTTTCTCTCTCTCTCTCTCTCTCTCTCTCTCTCTCTCTCAATTTAATTCAAAGGGCTTTATTGACATGGGAAACATATGTTTACTTTGCCAAAGCAAGTGAAATAGACAGGAAATAAACAAGGTAAATAAACAATCGAAAATTAACGGTAAACATTACACTCACAATTTCTTTTAAAGAATATAGACATTTCAAATGTTATATTATTAGCTATGTACGAAAGTGAAAATAAATAAACGGATAGATATAGGTTGTATTTACAATGGTGTTTGTGCTCCACTGGTTGCTCTTGTAATGACAGATCGCAGGTCTTGCTGCTGTGGTGGCACACTATGGTATTTCACCTAATAGATATGGGAGTTTATCAAATTCTTTGTAATCTGAGGGAAATATGTGTCTCTGGTATGGTCATACAGTTGGCATGGGGTTAGGAAGTGCAGCTTGGTTTCCACCTGTCTTCTCTTGAGAGCCACGTCTGCCAATGGCGGCCTCTCTCAATAGCAAGGCGATGCTCACTGAGTCTGTACATAGTCAAGGATTTTCTTAATTTTGGGTCAGTCACAGTGGTCAGGTATTCTGCTACTCTGTACTCTCTGTTTAGGGACAAATAACATTCCAGTTTGCTCAGTTTTTTTGTTGATTCTTTCCAATGTGTCAAGTAATGATCTTTTTGTTTTGTCATGATTTGGTTGAGTCTAATTGTGTTGATGTCCTGGGGCTCTGTTTATGTTTGCGAGCAGAGTCCCCGTACTAGCTGGCAGAGGGGACTCTTCTCCAGGTTCACCTCTCTGTAGGTGAGGGCTTTGTTATGGAAGCTTTGAGAATCATTTATTTTTAGGTGGTTGAAGAATTTAATTAAAAAAACTCTGGATTTTGATCATTAGCGGGAATCGTCCTAATTCTGCTCTGCATTCATTGTTTGGTGTTTTACGTTGTACACTGAGGATATTTTTGCAGAATTCTGCATGTAGAGTCTCAATTTGGTGTTTGTCCCATTTTGTGAGTTCTTGGTTGGTGAGTGGACCCCAGACCTCACAACCATAAAGGGCAATGGGTTCTATATCTGATTCAAATATTTTAAGTCAGATCCTAATTGGGATGTCAAATTTTATGTTCCTTTTGATGGCGTAGAAGGCCATTCTTGCCTTGTCTCTCAGATCATTCACAGCTTTGTGGAAGTTACCTTTGGTGCTGATGTTTAGGCAGAGGTAGGTATAGTTTTTTGTGTGCTCTAGGGTAGCAGTGACTAGGTGGAATTTGTATTTATGGTCTTACTGAGATTAACTGTCAGGGCCCAAATTTGACAGAATCTGTGCAGAAGATGTAGGTGCTGCTGTAGGCCCTCCATGGTTGGGGACAGAAGCACCAGATCTTCTGCAAACAGTAAACATTGACTTCAGAGTCTAGTAGGGTGAGGCCGGGTGCTGTCGACTGTTCTAGTGCGCTCGCCAATTCATTGATATATATGTTGAAGAGGGTGGGGCTCAAGCTGCATCCCTGTCTCACCCTGAGGAAAGAAATCAATGTGTGTTTTTGGCCAATTTTAACCGCACACTGTTGTTTGTGTACATGGATTTCATAATGTCGTATGTTTTCCCCCCAACACCGCTTTCCTTCAATTTATAAAAAAATCAACAAAGCATGAGAAGACTTTGCTTTTGTTTTGGTTTGTTTGTTTGTCAATTAGGGTGTGCAGGGTGAATACGTGGTCTGTCATATGGTAACTTGGTAAAAAGCCAATTTGACATTTGGTCAGGACATTGTTTTCATTGAGGAAATGTAGTAGTCTGCTGTTAATGATAATGCAGAACATTTTCCAAAGGTTGCTATTGATGAATAGACCACGGTAGTTATTGGGGTCGAATTTGTCTCCACTTTTGTGGATTGGGGTGATCAGTCCTTGGTTCCAAGTATTGGGTAAGATGCCAGAGCTGAGGAGGATGTTAGAGAGTTTAAGTATAGCCAATTTAAATTTATGTTCTGTATATTTTATCATTTCATTTAGGATACCATCAACACCACAGACCTTTTTGGGTTGAAGGGTTTGTATTTTGTATTGTAGTTCATTCAGTTGAATTGTAGAATCTATTGGGTTCTGGTCGTCTTTAATAAATGACTTTTTACAGATTTTTTTATTGAAATTTTATATGTTTTTGCTGTTTGTTCTATGTTATAGAGCCAAAAAGATTGGAGAAGAGGTTTATCCATACAGCTCCGTTTTGAGTAGACAGCTCTTCATGTTTTTGTTTGTTTAGTGTGTTCCAATTTTCCCAGAAGTGGTTAGATTCTATGGATTCTTCAATTACATTGAGCTGATTTCTGACGGGCTGTTCTTGTATTTATGTACTGCTTTAGTGTTTCAACATGGTGAAACCGTAGGCTCAGTGTTTCTGGGTCTCTGTGTTTTTGGTTGGATAGGTTCCTCAATTCCTTTCTTAGGTTTTTGCATTCTTCATCAAACCATTTGCCATTGCTGTTAATTTTCTTAGATTGTCTGGTTGAAATGTTTAGATTTGATAGGGAAGTTGAGAGGTCAAATGTATTGTTTAGGCTTTGTACTGGCAAGTTTACACCTTCACTATTGCAGTGAAACGTTTTGTCCAGGAAGATGTCAAAAAGAGATTGAATTTGTTGTTGGCTAATTGTTTTCTGGTAGGTTTCCACACTACTTTCCTTCCATCTATAGCATTTCTTAATATTATGCAGTTTATTCGGCTTTGATGTCTCATGATTGAGTATTGCTCTGTTCAAGTAGACTGTGATTTTGCTGTGATCTGAGAGACTCTGGGTTGAGGTCGGTAGTAGTCTACAGTACTGCTACCAAGAGATGACCTGTAGGTGTACTTACTGTAGGAGTCCCCTAGAAAGCCTAGCATTGTCTATGTACAGACCCAGCGTGCGACAGAACTGCAGGAGTTATGACCTGTTTTTTTATTGGTTGTTTTGTCGTAGCTGTGTATAGCGCGGCATATTGGGTAGGAAATGTTGTCACCTCAAGGTAGGTGTTTGTCCCCCTATGTGCTGAGGGTGTCAGGTTCTTGTCCAGTTCTGGCGTTTAGGTCGTCAAAGACTAGTACATGTCCCTGGGTCTGGAACAGTGGCGCTCGGTGCTGTTTAAGAATAGGGAAGACGATTTTTACTTTTCATGAGCATAGCCTTATTTCTATTACAGTATATTGGATGACTCTCATTCATATTCCATTCACCCAGTTCACTGTAACAGCGATAGGTTTAGGCTACAACATGATTCAAACATTTTCTCTATAGCCATCATGAGGTTGCTACAACCTAGCCTATGAATGAAAGTTTACCACGTAGGTGCACACAGGTCGAGAGAAAATGTTGAGGTGACAGACAGTGATACATTCAGAGTGTAATCATTAGTCCAACAGTTGCAAATGAGAGTTTCTATTGGACAAATTAATGTATGTTTATCCCCGTTTCTTTCAGTTTGCTTACGTTTAAGAAACGTTGTTCTACAGAATCGGCGGAATAAATACACACCTGATCATGTGTAAACACGATGCACTTTCATAGCAGCCACGTTGTATTCCTTCTCGCATCTATGCGCTCTCCTCCTCTCACCTTTTCCCTTCGCTTGTGGACTTCAATGCACAACACATCAGCTGTATGTAACCAGGAAAAAAAACTTTACAAACCAAACCATATCATAACCACTACACACAGCTTACATCATTGTCACCATATTAGCTAAAGTAACGTCATAGTCAACATAGCTAATAGAACTAATAGTAAGTAAACCCGTTACAATCATGCAGTAACGTTACAGTGTACAGTTAGTAATTTAGCACTTACACCGGCGTGCCCCCGGAACAATAAATTAGTTCAACCAAAAGCTTACCTTGACTTGGAAGAGTTTCAGTGTTGTGTTGGATAGTCATAGCCAGCTAGCTAACATATAATTTTTATGAAACACACTGAGGAGGATGGTCCTCCCCTTCCTCCTCTGAGGAGCCTCCCCTGGTCTGGAAATTATTGATCTGCCCCTTTATGATGGAGAAACTGTCTTCATTAAAGTATGGAGATTCTAGTGGGGGGATATAGGTAGCACACAGGAGAAAAAAAAAATTCTGTGGAGATAATTTTCTTATACATTTCTAGTCAGATGTCAAATGTTCCTGTTTGTATTAATTCAATAGAGTGGGTTAGGCCTGCTCTATAAGAAATTAGCATACCCCCTGAGACACTTCCTTGTTTCACACCTGGTAGTTTGGTGGCTGGGACTACCAGATCTCTAACCTAGAGGGCAACCAGTGGGTCCGTCTCCTCTACACCATGTTTCTTGTATGATAACAATGTCTGTTTTTCACAATTTCTTTGGTGAAGTCTGGTAAAGTGTGTGTCTCTTCCTCTCTCTCTCTCTCTCTCTCTCTCATTCTCAGTCCCAGTCTCTGTCTCTCTGTCTGTCCCTAATTTTCTCCGTCTCAGTCTCTCTCTCTCTCTTTGTCCCCTCAGATGGCTGAGAACCTGATGACCATTGCCTATGAGGCCGGGGTGAACCTCTTTGACACAGCAGAGGTGTATGCCTCCGGCAGGTCAGCTTTGTACACCATCCTCCACTGCTCCCCTTCTGTTCCTTCTCTTTGTCTCTATACACTCTGCCTGCCTCTGTCTGTCACACCCTCTGTTTCTGTCCATCGTTCAGTTTCCCCACTGTTTATTCCCGTTTGTTCATATTGTCATTCCATCACGTCTCCTCCTCTCCACAGGGCTGAAATCACCCTAGGGAACATCATCAAGAAGAAAGGATGGAGGTGATATTAACCATATTTCTAATGTGACTCATCTGCATATGAGTAGCTGTCTGTCTAGTTATATTACATCATAAATATTTTTTCTGTGAACTTTGCTTTTCACATTTCATAAGAACAGACAGACATTGTTTTTTTTAACATATTGTTTGATTTGTTTAACGATTGTTTAACCGACGGATCTTTTTTACAAATGCTTTTAGCTTCTCTGTGGTTGACATCGTATTACTGTGTCGTGAAAGAATACGTTCTATTTCATTCTTGTGCTCTCTAACCTCTCCTCCCATTTCACTGGCAGGCGTTCTAGTTATGTTGTGACAACCAAGATCTACTGGGGAGGGCAGTAAGTATCCTTGGGGGGAAATGCCAGATATAACCGTCATTATTTCTCCATTGTTCTGGCAAAGTGACTCTGTATTGTTGCTATTTATCCCCTGACTATACTGGAACTCGATCACTCTACAGGGCGGAGACGGAAAGGGGACTATCCAGAAAGCACATCATTGAAGGTACAATCAAATTAAGGATACAGTGGCAATGACGATGACGATGACGACGATGATGAGAATGACAATAAGGGCGATGATGACGATGATGCCCATTACATTGCAGGTTTGAGAGGATCCCTGTCCAGACTCCAGTTAGATTATGTGGACATGGTCTTTGCTAACCGTAATGATGTCAACAGCCCTATGGAAGGTCAGTCACAGTCACACCAGTCCTACTACTCCATTGTCATGTGTTCATTGCTCTGCCCCCAACCCTTTATGGTGTGTAATATGCACTCGAAAAAGTGTCTTGAGGTTTGCATTCTAAGCATGTAATATCTGTGTTGTTACAGTATGTTTATTACCATGTCATTTGCAGAGATAGTCCGGGCCATGACCTTTGTAATAAATCAGGGCATGGCAATGTACTGGGGCACCTCTCGCTGGAGTCCCATGGAGATCATGGTGAGTCCCCTGTTATCTCTCCCTGTTATCTAATACATTCCAGTCAACACCTGCTCCTGTTAGTCATTGACGCAAGGCCATTGGTGCTCTGTGGTGATGGTGTTACTCTGTTTCCCTGCCACCAGGAGGCGTACTCAGTGGCGCGTCAGTTTAATCTGATCCCGCCAGTATGTGAGCAGGCTGAGTATCACTACTTCAAGAGGGACAAGGTGGAGGTGCAGCTCCCTGAGCTCTACCACAAGATAGGTCAGTCGTCCACAGTCCAGCGAACAGCACCAGATGTCCTCACAATGCTGCTTGCGGAGAACTCTTAAAACATTGTCATTTCTCTCTCTCTCCCTCTCTTGTCTAGGTGTAGGGGCAATGACCTGGTCTCCCCTTGCGTGTGGACTGATCACAGGGAAGTACAGTGAGGGTGTACCAGACATCTCCAGGGCTAACATAAAAGTGAGTTCTCCAGACAAAATACAATTCATTCATTAGTGGATATTCTCCTGTGTTTTCTACTTGATTGGAATTCTTTAGTTTCTATCCCACTTTTGTCCATTAGGCCTATAACTGTGGGTGACACAATTAAATATTTCTGTGTTTGTTCTGTCTAATATTGGTGCAGGGTTACCAGTGGCTGAAGGAGCGGGTCAACAGTGAGGAGGGACGCAAGCAGCTGGCCAAGATCAAAGAGCTCCACCTAATGGCCGACAGACTAGGCTGCACCGCCGCACAGCTAGCCATCGGTATGGACGACGCGTGTGTGTGTGTCTGTACATGCGTCTGTTTTTTGTCCATCTCTGTTATCTAACGTCTCTGTCTGACACTTTAACATACTGTTTTGAATTGAAACACAGACTTAAATAGAAAGCGTCAATCTGCCACATCAACTCAGCCTCCATCTCAGATCCCTCTCAGTGTTCTCTCAGTGTTCTCTCAGTGTTCTCTCAGTGTTCTCTCAGTGTTCTCTCCTTGTTCTCTCAGTGTTCTCTCAGTGTTCTCTCATTGTTCTCTCAGTGTTCTCTCAGTGTTCTCTCAGTGTTCTCGCAATGTTCTCGCAATGTTCTCTCAGTGTTCTCTCAGTGTTCTCTCAGTGTTCTCTCAATGTTCTCTCAGTGTTCTCTCAGTGTTCTCTCAGTGTTCTCTCAGTGTTCTCTCAGTGTTCTCTCAATGTTCTCTCAGTGTTCTCTCCTTGTTCTCTCAGTGTTCTCTCAGTGTTCTCTCAGTGTTCTCTCAATGTTCTCTCAGTGTTCTCTCAGTGTTCTCTCAGTGTTCTCTCCTTGTTCTCTGTCCTCCTGTAGCCTGGTGTCTGCGCAGTGAGGGAGTGAGCTCAGTGCTGCTCGGTGTCTCCAATACTGACCAGCTGATGGAAAACCTGGGTGCCCTTAGGGTAACAACCCTCCCCTCAACATCATACCACTCTGATTTTACACTTTTCACTGAACACTCAATCAGAGCTCTTCAAACTAATAACATTGTCATAAGCATGAAATGTAACAAATAATTATATAATACAAAAAGTCTGTATTTTTAGGCATCCTTAATGTCACTTAAGATTCCATTTTAGATTAAGCAAACAAGCAAGCAATCACCAAACGATTTTGGGCTAGTCCTAAACTGACATTCCATGTTATGCCTGCAGCTTATTTCACAGATGACTCCTCAGACTGTGGCTGAGATTGACTCACTCTTGGGAAACAAGCCCCACTCCAAGAAAGAGTCACGAGCATGAAGAGGAACTGATGGAGTAAAGGACAGAGTCAGAGAAAGATGACGAAAAGGTGATGACGTCGAGGAACATCGCTCTTTCACCCTCCAGTATAATCAACAACCTGCATGTCCTCAGCAACATTGTGCTTCCAGTATTTGCGCATATCCATTCGGCGCATTGCATTGTATCATGTATGAAAAAAAAATCTAGATTTTAATGTGCAAAAACAATGACTAGATCAGATATATTACAGATCCCTCACTGACTGATAGTGTCCACAAACAGAAGGTGAGGCAGGTAGCCTAGCGGTTAAGAGTGTTGGGCCAGTAACCGAAAGGTCGCTGGTTTGAATCCCTGAACCGACTAGGTGAAAAACCGTTCGATATGCCCTTGAGCAAGGCACTTAACCCTGTAAGTCACTCTGGATAAAAGTCTCTGCTAAATGACGTAAATGGGAGGCCAAATCATGGAGCGTTTGGTTTCTTCCAGAAAGACCAATGAGGGTAAAGTTGGAGATAGGAGGTAGTTAAATGGAGGCGCTCAGTATCGTCAAGCAAACTGCACTCTACTTTATCAAACAATGAGATGAGAACTTTTTGATGCCATGAAGCAACTTGAGACACAGCTCTGCACTCTCCCACTGACTGTGTGACCGGTGCTGTCATAGCGACACTCTTTCTCCACAGTTAGTGAGTCGCTATGACGTTTAATACCCAGCAGAGAGCCAAAGGTTAGCAGCACATAGGTGTCTGGCTTGTCATCTCCTTATGTGACTGGCCCGTCACTCTGTGTCCTTTAACAGCAGTGTCTTCCTAGGTGTCTTCTCTTTGTGTAAACTGTGTGCATGTCCCTTTAAGAGAGACCAGCCCAAGCAGGGTGTAAATATGGCATGGCTTTTGTGGTTTGTGTAGATTTGCAGTGCCCCTCTAAGCAGTCGTTTTGCACTAGCAGGTGGGACGGGCTGATCCAGGCTCTGCACTGGCGGGCACATCTTGGAGCTTTACTTTAATTACTCTCTGCAAGCCCGCTGACAGGGTCTGTGTCTGTGTGACGTGTGTATTGTCCTCCACGTCAAAACAATTTCTGCGTCAATAACAATGACAACTAAGGCTTTTCCTGCTTGTTTGGAAGAGCCTATTTACTCATCCACTAAAGACTGTGGAGAGTGGACCCCCTAATGAAAGGTACTGTAGGTCATTCTTCCTCAGCCTTAGACAGTGGGTACAACCCACTGTGGTAAACTAGCAGTCTTTCAATGTGTTTTTGTTGCTTTGTTTTAACATTTTAAATGAGGCCACATAACATGCAAAGCATGACCTTTACATGAAGAATTCTTCTGTCTTCAAAGTGCAACGTTCGCCCCATAATGTCCTGTGTGTTCTATCTCACTGGGAATGAGTCAGACAGAGAGGGGTAGCAGAGTGAACTCAAGTGTGTCTGAATTGAGAAATGATTGGCACCCTTGATAAAGATGAGTATAGAAGACTGTATAAAATAATAAGACAAATACTGAGCTATATAGTACGCAAAAGAAATGGGGAAATTATATAATTTTATACAAATACAATTTCTCAGAAAATAGATTTTGTTTAACAAGTAATCATTTTGTTAAAAAGATGGGGGTCAAAATTATTGTAATCTCTGTTTTCAATACTCCGGCACCCTCCCCTTCCGAGGATAACAGCATTGAGCCTTTTTCTAAAATGTTTTATGAGATTGGAGAACACAGGATCTTAGACCATTCCTCCATAAATAATCTTTGAAGATCCTGATATCCTTTGTCTGCGTTTATGGACTGCCCTCTTCAATTCAAACCACACGTTTTCAATGGGGTTCGACTCCAGAGACTGAGATGGCTATAAACTGTATGGCCATCTCAGTCTCTGGACGTGAACCTCATTGCATTGCAAAATGTTTATTTTGTGGTCAATTAACCATTTCTTTGTTTATTTTGATGTGCGCTTGGGGTTATTGTCTCGCTGGAAGATCCACTTGTGGTCAAGTTTCAACCACCTGGCAGAGGCAACCAGGTTTTTGGCTAAAATATCCTGGTACTAATTAAAGTTCATGATGCCGTTGACCTTAACAAGGGCCCCAGGACCAGTGGAAGCAAAATAGCCCCATAACATCAAAGATCCACCACCATATTTTACAGTAGGTATGAGGTACTTTTCACATCTGCATCTTTCTTTCAACACCAAACCCACCACTGGTATGTGTGGCCGAAGAGCTCTATTTTCATGTCATCTGACCACAGCGCCGGTTCCAATCCAATTGCCAATGTTGTTAAGCATACTCCAGGCGTTTACATTTGTTGGATGACGTGAAAATAGAGGTATTTGGCCACGAGAGTATTGAAAACAGGGATGCCCCTATCTTTTTCATGTTTGTTTTTTTACTTGATAGACAATCTCCTTCTCTGACCAATTGTATTAGTATAAAATTAAGATAGTACATGTAGTTCAGTATTTGTATTATTAGTTTTATAGTCTTTTTTGCTCATCTTAATCAAGGATGCCAATAATTCTGGAGGTGACTGTAAATAATAATTTGGAGTTTGATTAAATGCAATGTGCTTTTTTGCACTTCTCTGGGGATGAGATTTAGACAGCGTTGTGTTGGGAGCAGATTATATTGGGTGTTTCATTGGGCAACCTGAACCCAGCTGCTTAGCCTATTTCTGTAGTTCATTGTAGTTTTTCCTTCCCAACTGTTATTATTCTTTCCCAATTGTATTATAACTTTCAGTCAATTTTCGTCTCTATTTAACTTCTGTTAATTACATGTAGATATTACTCCTAGTATCAGGACGTACTCCTGCTATGTGAACCTCTCATGTAAACCCTTGGTTTGTGGTCAGGCTCAGGAAACGCTCCAGGGCACTAGTGTATTTGGAATGAGAGAGATTTGTCCCACACTTGTTATCCCCCTGTCATTACTGATGAGTGTTCTCTGTGCTTTTTGATACTGGTTTGTTTGTGTTCTAATCACTGGTGTATGTAAATACTAGAATATGGAATATTGGAATATGAAAAATGTTGGATTCTGAAGTGAGCAAACGACAGATCTAACCAGATTGACATGTTGTTTTGTTCTGTGTTTATGTATTTTATTAACAGGCTCTAAGTTTAACTGAAAAGCATCCACCTAATGTACATAAATGCCTAGATCGCTCCTTAAGACTAACTTTGCCTGCATAACTTATATTTTACTGTCTTGAAACAAAAAACGGAAAAAAGAGAAAGAAGCCTTGAATGTATTACTGTATGCTTGCCCTTAAAATATCAGAAGAAAATTATACCTCATATGTCTTTTGGTGGTCATGCAACCAGATCTACTGGCAGCTTGGCAGGACCACACACACACACACACACACACACACACACACACACACACACACACACACACACACACACACACACACACACACAGTAGTTATCATGGTCTGCCTGCCTTTTGGCAAAGCTGAAAATCAAGTAAAGATTTTGCATTGATTTAAAATCATATCAAGCTTCTGTATATCCATGTTCCCCCAAGAACCATTAAATGGCTAAAAAAGTGTTTGGTAATATTGCGCAGTATTTCAATGGCATGCTACGAGCAGGTTAGAGAACATCTTCCAGAGGTTTTCTATTGAATGCATCTCTTACATGCATTATTTGATGTTAATTACTTGCTCATCTCACACAGTCACTCATTAAGGGTTCTGCTCATCCTTTATTGTGTGAGCAGAGAAAAAAATACAAGATGCTGACAACCTTGAGTGAATCATTACCGTGGCAACAATGGACAGGGATATTTTGGAGATGACCAGACATTCATCATTGCCACCTCGTGCCAGTGTGATTTAGATGGACTGGTCACCACTAACACTCATCACCACCTCTATGCCCCTGTACATTGTCAAGACCACAGTACATTATCCAGGCGCCTGTCACCCCTTTGTTCTATGCCTTCCTTCTTTTTCTATCTCCTTTCCCTCTTTGCAAGTCTCAGTTAATTCAGCCTGTGGTTTCTGTTGAAACCTGGAGGCAAAAGCTGAGCGGTTTCCACTAGATGAGCCATCCACAAAGTCAAAATCGTCTATATCGTTAAAAAAAAAATCATGAAAACAAAAGTGTGCTTTTTGGTCTTAATTCAATGTTAGGGTTAGGTATATGGTTAGCAGTGTGATTAGGGTTATGTTTAACATCAGATTTGTGGCTAGGCCAGCTAGTGACCACTCTGCAGAGCTGCCTCCAGGACAAGATTCATCCCAATAAATGCCAACCTCCCAATCCACATACTTAAAGAGTAGTTTTTTTGTTCAAATGTAAAAAGCCACACCTTCATGGACCCACACCCTTTCCCAATGCATTTACAGGCTCTTCTCGACCTTATGGAATTGATTGTTTTCCACAGGACGCAGACACAATGTGAGTGACTAACGGCCAGCAATAGTACAGATGCGGCCTGGTGAATCTGCCTGCTCTCTCACTGCACGTCACATCACCTCTACTTCCCCATCTTCCCCCTTCAGTCTGTTCTCTGTCACCAGTCTGTCAACCCTACTCCCGTCTGCTGACTCTCCTCCTGCTCAGTTCCTCTGTGTTGAAGTAAACACTCTGGGACAGCTGGATGTCTGACCTTTACAGAATACAAGTGAGAAGTGGGGAGGGAGAGACATCAAGGTAACAGACCAGTAGACTCTGTTGTGTTTCAGATGATGACAGCTTTTTGTGTTAGGACTCTGAAAAATATGCACTGCACAGACTGGAAAACCAGAATTTCTGTCTGATTCCATCGTCCAAGCACCTTCAAGTTCCACCAGGTCTTTTTTTTTTAGACAGAACAGACTGATCTAAACTGACAGATCAGATCTGTGTCTGACTCCCAGACAAGGGGCTTGTTCAGCTCTTCACCTGCTGCTCCTTCCATTTGCTTGACAGAGAAATCATATTGACTGATACAATGTCAACAAAGTTCAATAAAGCATCCGTATACACACTGCATGGTATACTAGACTTCCGGCCTCCACAACTGTTTACAGATTTCCTCGTTTCATACGTAGTTTGACCTGTACTGTAGGACATCATCCTCCCTTCAACTGATCAATCGCTTAGTTTATTTATTCGTGAAAAGTAAAGGGATAGTAATGCTTTCAAATTTAATTCATGTTTTAATATTTATTTCATGAAAAAAAACATGTTCTCATTGATACAAGCTATTTAACATGAATATTGCACTTTATTGTCTGTGGTTTTTTGTTGTTGTGTAGATTAGCCTGTTATGTTGATTATTCTAAGAAAGAATTGGCTAGCTCTTAGATAATTTTGCAGTATCTTTTTTTGTTTTCCTGTTGTGTTATTTCTTACATTATTTGCTTAGACCGTTTCTTGTATTATTACCTACAGCCGGACACACTATATATACTGTATTTACATTCTGGTCTCTGACTGGTTCTAATATTTCTTCATTTCTATTTATTTTCTGGATTATGTGTGTATAGTTGATTTTATTTTTGCTATGTATTAGCTACTGAACTGTTGGAGCTAGAAACACAAACATATCGCTGCACCTGCGATAGCATCTTCAAATCTGTATACATGACCGATAAAAATAGTTGATATGCGCATGCGTATTACCCCCCACGAATGTTTTCAAACAACGTGCTTCTGGTAGTGATCATTCAGTCCAAGATGGCGGACCTCTTAGGCTGAATCTTAAAATCAATGGAAAAACCTCCAACAGTGGGCGACAAAGAGAGCCGACGAAGGGACCGAGGTATCAGCAATATCAATCTATAGTCATTTTTCCTCAATTCGTTTGTAACTAGTTGATTGTAATGAAAAGTTACAGGATCCCTTACGCGGTATTCCCAACCTCCTTATCATCTGTACAGAAAAGTATCCAGTCACATACGAGTACTGTATTTGCACTTGTGGTGAATTGCATCCTTGTTCAATAAAATGTCTCCGATTGGTTAAACAAAATATATGTTATTTTAGTGCACTCATTGGCCAAATGATCCTTCATTCAAGTGCTGCGTGGGAAGCTGTTTGTTCATGCAAAGCAGCTCCGCCTCTTACAGTCTGCTTTAGTTGATAATAATGAATATTATATGATACAGTTCATATGTAAATCACATGCAGGCTATGCTAGTAGTCCCTAATCGGGAAATGATATGTGAATTACACCTAAACAACTATAGCATATGATCCTCTTATTTACTCAACCGTACTAAATCCAAAGCCATACCATATCAACATAATCAAAATGATGTCTAGTCAATCAAAGTCAGTGGTATAGGAGATATATTCATATATATTCTACTCGTGAACGTTAATAGGCCTATATTTTCAGTATGAAAACAATTGAATAATATAACCTTGTTTTCTATCTCTCAACAGAACAGGCAGCAAGAATGAAGAAGATGCAGCAGGATGAGAAAGAAAAAGAAAGCAGAGTTCAGGCAAAGGGTGAGAGGCTCTGCCTGCAGGCGGAGGATTATGTTCTGTCTGTGGGGTTATTTTCTGCTCACCCAGATCCATGTCCAGTCTGTAACTTGGACAACCCAGCTCCAAACCCCTACATTGTTTTCAATTCTTCAATGGTTGTGGTCTTTTGTGGGTAAAGATCAACCTAGCTTACCGCCAGCTCTTTTTTCAGATGGAGAAAGAGGGGTCCGAATTCATTCAAGCCAGTAGACAACAGAAGAGGAAGTACAATTCCATGGGAAAGATTGAAAGGAGCATATTGTAAGTGACGACAGAACATGATCTATGCAACAAAACATCATATGGAAGAGTCAGCTTTTCCTGACTTCCTGTCTTGTTAGAGGCATGGTGTTGCAGAGGTCGCTGGTCTAACACCGTTTTCTCTCGGAGAGGATTAGGAGAGCAGATACATCAGGATTTTTAAGAACGTCAGTCCTCTTTGGGTATTCTTTATGGCTGCGTTCACCAATGTTCAAGTTTGAAGTGTCACTAGATTTACAGTGCATTCAGAAAGTATTCAGACCCCTTGACATTTTCCACATTTTGTTACGTTGCAGCATTATTCTAAAATTGATAACATTGTGGGTTTTTTTCTCATAAATCTACACACAATACCCCAAAATGACATAGCAAAAGCGTATTTTTCTCAAAAAATAAATAATGAAATATAACATTTACATACAGTAAGTATTCAGAGCCTTTACTCATTACTTTGTTGAAGAACCTTTGGCAGCGATTACAGCGTTGACTCTTCTTTGGTATGACGCTACAAGCTTGGCACACTTGTATTTGGGGAGTTTCTCCCATTCCTCTGCAGATCCTCTCAAGCTTTGTCAGGTTGGATGGGGAGCGTCGCTGCACAGCTATTTTCAGGTCTCTCCAGAGATGTTCGATCGGGTTCAAGTCTGGGCTCTGGCTGCGCCACTCAAGGACATTCAGAGACTTGTCCCGAAGCCACTCCTGCATTGTCTTGGCTGTGTGCTTAGGATCGTTGTCTCGTTAGAAGTTGAACCTTCGCCCCAGTCTGAGGTCCTGAGCGTTCTGGAGCAGGTTTTCATCAGGATCTCTATGTACTTTTCTCCGTTCATCTTTACCACAATTCTGACTAGTCTCCCAGTCCCTGCCGCTGAAAAACATCCCCACAGCATGATGCAGCCACCACCATGCTTCACAGTAGGGATGGTGCCAGGTTTCCTCCAGACATGACGCTTGGCATTCAGGCCAAAGAGTTCTATCTTGGTTTCATCAGACCAGAGAATCTTGTTTCTCATGGTCTGGGAGTCCATTAGGTGCCTTTTGGCAAACTCCAAGTGGGCTGTCATGTGCCTTTTACTGAGGAGTGTCTTCTGTCTGGCCACTCTACCATAAAGGCCTGATTAGTGGAGTACTGCAGAGATGGTTGTCCTTCTGGAAGGTTCTCCCTTCTCCACAGAGGAACTCTGGAGCTTTGTCACAGTGACCATCAGGTTCTTGGTCACCTCCCTAACCAAGGCCCTTCTCCCCCGATTGCCGGGCGGCCAGTTCTAGGAAGAGTCTTCGTGGTTCCAAACTTCTTCCATTTAAGAATGATGGAGGACACTGTTCTTGGGGACCTTCAATGCTGCAGAAATGTTTTGGTACCCTTCCCCAGATCTGTGCCTTGACACAATCCTGTCTTGGAGCTCTACGGACAATTCCTTCGACCTCATGGCTTGGTTTTTGCTCTGACATGCACTGTCAACTGTGGGACTTATATAGATAGGTGTGCATCGGGGATGTTGTACCCACAGCGTCTATTAAAACATTCCCCAACCAGAAACCGTGGATTGATGACAGCATTCGCACAAAACTGAAAGCACGAACCACTGCTTTTATTCAGGGCAAGGTGACCGGAAACATGACCGAATACAAACAGTGTAGCTATTCCCTCCGCAAGGCAATCAAACAAGCTAAGCGTCAGTATAGAGACAAAGTAGAGTTGTAATTCAACGGCTCAGACACAAGAAATATGTGGCAGGGTCTACAGTCAATCACGGACTACAAAAGGAAAACCAGCCCCGTCGCGGACCACGATTTCTTGCTCCCAGACAAACTAAACAACTTCTTTGCTCTCTTTGAGGACAACACAGTGCCACTGACACGGCCCGCTACCAAAACCTGCGGGCTCTCCTTCACTGCAGCCAACGTGAGTAAAACATTTAAACGTGTTAACCCTCGCTAGGCTGCCGGCCCAGACGGCATCCCCAGCCGCGTCCTCAGAGCATGCGCAGACCAACTGACTGGTGTGTTTACGGACATATTCAATCAATCCTTATCCCAGTCTGCTGTTCCCACATGCTTCAAGAGGGCCACCATTGTTCCTGTTCCCAGAAAGCGAAGGTAACTGAGCTAAATGACTATCGTCCCGTAGCACTCACTTCTGTCATTATGAAGTGCTTTGAGAGACTAGTCAAGGACCATATAACCTCCACCCTACCTGACACCCTAGACCCACTCCAAATTGCTTACCACGCCAATAGGTCCACAGATGACGCAATCGCAATCACACTGCACACTGCCCTAACCCATCTGGACAAGAGGAATACCTATGTAAGAATGCTGTTCATCGACTACAGCTCAGCATTTAACACCATAGTACCCTCCAAACTCGTCATTAGGCTCGAGACCCTGGGTTTTGACCCCGCCCTGTACAACTGGGTCCTGGACTTCCTGATGGGCCGCCCCCAGGTGGTGAGGGTAGGTAACAACATCTTCACCCCGTTGATCCTCAACACTGGGACCCCACAAGGGTGTGTTCTCAGCCCTCTCCTGTACTCCCTGTTCACCCATGACTGTGTGGCCATGCACGCCTCCAACTCAATCATCAAGTTTGCAGACGACACTACAGTGGTAGGCTTGATTACCAACAACGACGAGACGGCCTACAGGGAGGAGGTGAGGGCCCTCGGAGTGTGGTGTCAGGAAAATAACCTCACACTCAATGTCCACAAAACAAAGGAGATGTTCATGGACTTCAGGAAACAGCAGAGGGAGCAGCCCCCTAACCACATCGACGGGACAGTAGTGGAGAAGGTGGAAGGTTTTAAGCCTCGGCGTACACATCACGGACAAACTGAAATGGTCCACCCACACAGACAGCGTGGTGAAGAAGGCGCAGTAGCGCCTCTTCAACCTCAGGAGGCTGAAGAAATTCGGCTTGTCACCAAAAACACTCACAAACTTTTATAGATGCACAATCGAGAGCATCCTGTCGGGCTGTATCACCGCCTGGTACGGCAACTGCACCTCCCACAACCGTAAGGCTCTCCAGAGGGTAGTGAGGGCTGCACAACGCATCACCGGGGGCAAACTACCTGCCCTCCAGGACACCTACACCACCCGATGTCACAGGAAGGCCAAAAAGATCATCAAGGACAACAACCACCCGAGCCACTGCCTGTTCACCCTGCTATCATCCAGAAGGCGAGGTCAGTACAGGTGCATCAAAGCGGGGACCGAGAGACTGAAAAACAGCTTCTATCTCAAGGCCATCAGACTGTTAAACAGCCATCACTAACATTGAGTGGCTGCTGCCAACATACTGACTCATCTCTAGCCTGTCAGGATTTGGCCAGGATTGTTCCGATTTTGGCCACTAGATGCCCCCATTCTGCTTTTTTGACCCTTTTGTTTTCCCTTGTTTCCAGTTATTATTTGCGCCTGTGCCTCGTTTCCCTTGAATGTATTTAAACCCTTAGTTTTCCTCAGTTTTTTGCTCTGTGTTTGAATGTTAGCGCCCAGCCCTAGCGATGCTGTGAACATTTGTTGCTCCAGTTGGACTCTCTTGTGGTACTCTGTTTTTGTTCTCGTTTATTTATTTTTTATTATATTTTGAGGCTTTTTCCTGCTGTACCTATCACCTTGTGGATTTACCTTTTTACTTGGAGGATTACCTTGTTCTCTTGGAATTACTTTTGACGTTGTGGATTTATATTTTTGCCTGAAGAACTTTCCTTTTTACTTTAGTAAAACACCGTCTCAAGTACTGCTGTGTCTGTGTCACGTTCCTGACCTATTTCTGTTAGTTTGTTGTATGTGTTAGTTGGTCAGGACGTGAGTTTGGGTGGGCATTCTATGTTGTCTGTTTCTATGTTGGTTTAAGGGTTGCCTGGTATGGCTCTCAATTAGAGGCAGGTGTTTGGCGTTCCTCTAATTGAGAGTCATATTTAGGTAGGTTGTTTCACAGTGTTCGTTGTGGGTGGTTGTCTCCTGTGTCTGTATGTATGTTCGTGCCACACGGGACTGTAGCGTTTGTTTGTAGTCGTGTACCTGTTCGTGCGTTCTTCACGTTATATGTAAGTCCATGTTCAGGTCTGTCTACGTCGTGTTTGTTATTTTGTAGTTTATCAAGTGTATTTCGTTTCGTCTTCGTCTTGTTTAATAAATATCAGTTATGTCATCGTACCTCGCTGCACATTGGTCTTCAGATCCCTCTCTCCTCTCCTCGTCTGAGGAGGAGGAAGATTTAGAGTATCGTTACAGAACCACCCACCAAATTACCAGAACCAAGCAGCGGGGAAAAGGGCAGCGACAGCAACCGCAGAGATCCCAGGATTCATGGACATGGGAGGAGATCTTGAACGGAGAAGGACCCTGGGCACAGGCTGGGGAGTATCGCCGCCCCAAAGCTGAGCTGGAGAAAGCGAAAGCTGAACGGCGGCGATATGAGGAGGCAGCACGGCAGCGGGACAGGTACGAGAGGCAACCCCAGAATTTTTTTTTGGGGGGGGGCTAGAGAGGAGTGTGGCTAAGCCAGGTAGCAGACCTGAGCGCACTCCTCGTGCTTATTATAAGCAACGCGTCACTGGTCAGGCACCGTGTTATGCGGTTAAGCGCACGGTGTCGCCAGTGCGTGCCCATAGCCCGGTGCGCTATAGAGCAGCCCCCCGAAAGTGTCATGTGAGTGTGGGCATCCAGCCGGGGCGTATTGTGCCTGCTCAGCGCGTCTGGTCTCCGGTACGCAGTTTCGGTCCAGGGTATCCTGCGCCGGCTCTGCGTGCTGTGTCTCCGGAGCGCTGGGAGGGTGCAGTGCGTCCTATGCCTACGCTCCGCTCGTACCGGGCAAATGTGGTAGTGGAGCCTAAGAGAGAAGTGCGCGTAGTAGGCACTAGATCTCCAGTGCTCATCCACAGCCCGGTTCAACCTGTGCCTGCACTCTGGAGGGTACGGGCTGGTGTAGTATTCCAGCCTGGGGGAGTGGTGCCAAGGCTGCGCACCAGAGCTCCAGTACTCCCCCACAGCCCGGTCCTTCAGGTGCCTCTTAACATCAAGCCTCCTGTAGGTCTCTCCAGCCTGGTGGGTCCTGTGGCAGCCCCACGCACCAGGCTGTCTCTCCGTCTCCTCCCTACAGGTGTGCCCGTCTGCCCAGCGGCGCCTGAACTGCCCGTCTGCCCAGCGGCGCCTGAACTGCCCGTCTGCCCAGCGGCGCTTGAGCTGCCCGTCTGCCCAGCGGCGCCTGAACTGCCAGTCTGCCCAACGGCGCCTGAACTGCCCGTCTGCCATGAGCCTGCAAAGCCGCCCGTCTGCCATGAGCCTGCAAAGCCGCCCGTCTGCCATGAGCCTGCAAAGCCGCCCGTCTGCCATGAGCCTACAGAGCCGTCCGCCAGACAGGAGCCGCTAGAGCCGTCCGCCAGACAGGAGCCGCTAGAGCCTTCCGCCAGACCGGATCAGCCAGAGCCTTCCGCCAGACCGGATCAGCCAGAGCCTTCCGCCAGACCGGATCAGCCAGAGCCTTCCGCCAGACCGGATCAGCCAGAGCCTTCCGCCAGACCGGATCAGCCAGAGCCTTCCGCCAGACCGGATCAGCCAGAGCCTTCCGCCAGACCGGATCAGCCAGAGCCTTCCGCCAGACCGGATCAGCCAGAGCCTTCCGCCAGACCGGACCTGCCAGAGTCCCTCAGCCCGGACCTGCCAGAGTCCCTCAGCCCGGACCTGCCAGAGTCCCTCAGCCCGGACCTGCCAGAGTCCCTCAGCCCGGACCTGCTGCCCCTTATCCCGGAGCTGCTGCCCCTTATCCCGATGCTGCCCCTTATCCCGATGCTGCCCCTTCATCTAGGTGGGTTTAGTTGGAGGGTGGTCATTGGGAGGGGGATACAGAAGCGGGGAGTGACTATGGTGGTGTGGGGACAGCGTCCTGAGCCACCACCGTGGTCAGATGCCCACCCAGACCCTCCCCTAGACTTTGTGCTGGTGCGCCCGGAGTTCGCACCTTAAGGGGGGGGTTATGTCACGTTCCTGACCTATTTCTGTTAGTTTGTTGTATGTGTTAGTTGGTCAGGACGTGAGTTTGGGTGGGCATTCTATGTTGTCTGTTTCTATGTTGGTTTAAGGGTTGCCTGGTATGGCTCTCAATTAGAGGCAGGTGTTTGGCGTTCCTCTAATTGAGAGTCATATTTAGGTAGGTTGTTTCACAGTGTTCGTTGTGGGTGGTTGTCTCCTGTGTCTGTATGTATGTTCGTGCCACACGGGACTGTAGCGTTTGTTTGTAGTCGTGTACCTGTTCGTGCGTTCTTCACGTTATATGTAAGTCCATGTTCAGGTCTGTCTACGTCGTGTTTGTTATTTTGTAGTTTATCAAGTGTATTTCGTTTCGTCTTCGTCTTGTTTAATAAATATCAGTTATGTCATCGTACCTCGCTGCACATTGGTCTTCAGATCCCTCTCTCCTCTCCTCGTCTGAGGAGGAGGAAGATTTAGAGTATCGTTACAGTCTGCCTCATCTTCTGGGTTCTGCCGACTATTAGTGGCTCAGTTTGCTAAGTGACTGTTTCTCACACCGGAGACCCGAGTTCGCAACCGGGTCCTGACATCTCTAGCCACTTTAATAATGAAACATTTATGTAATAAATGTATCACTAGCCACTTTAAACAATGCCACTTTATATAATGTTTACATACCCTACATTACTCATCTCATATGTATATACTGTACTCTATACCATCTACTGCATCTTGCCTATGCTGTTCGGCCATCGCTCATTCATATATTTTTATGTACATATTCTTATTCATTCCTTTACACTTGTGTGTGTATAAGGTAGTTGTTGTGAAATTGTTAGGTTAGATTACTTGTTAGATATTACTGCATGGTCGGAACTAGAAGCACAAGCATTTCGCTACACTCGCATTAACATCTGTCTTTCCAAATCATGTCCAATCAATTGAATTTACCACAACTGAACTCCAATCAAGTTGTAGAAACATCTCAAGGATGATCGATGGAAACAGGATGCACCTGAGCTCTATTTAGAGTCTCATAGCAGAGGGTCTGAATACTTATGTAAATAAGATATTTCTGTTTTTTACTTTTAATACATTTGCAAAATTTCGAAAAACCTGTTTACACTTCATCAATATGGAGTATTGTGTGTAGATGAATGACGAATAAGGCTGTAACTTAACAAAAATTTGGAAAAAGTCAAGGGGTCTAAATCATTTCCGAATGCCCCGTACATGCCCTTCCCTTCAGTTGTGCTATGCATTTTATCGTTCACCCAGAAGCATAACTGAGTAGATGTATTCAAAATGAAAATAAACCGTATTTATCCTATGTATCTGGCAGGAGTTTGCTTCATCAGACGATGAGCTGGAGGCTTACCAGAATGGAATGAAGTGGGACCCCCAGAAAGCTGTTTACAGGCGCAGACTTGAAGTAAGACTGGAGACAAACGCAGTCGCTCACATTCACTGAGGAACAAAACCGAAGAGCAGCACAGGCCACTATGCTTCCCACAATTGAGTCTTGCTCCACCTTAGATATACTCACTCTAACAGTACTCTTTTGAGGTTGGGTTCAGAGCTGTTGCTTGAAGAAAGTTTTTGATGATGGAACCTGTCCACTGCTCTTCAGGAACAAGCTGCGTTGGAAGAGGAGACGGCCAAAAAGACACGGAAGAGGGCTGCTTTCTCCCTGCTCCAATTACCGTGACAAGTACAGCCATCTGATCGGCACCTCTGCTGCTAAGGATGCAGCACATACAGTCTTATACTCAGCTGGACCCTCCCCGGATTTTGTGTTAAATGCTCTACAACAAAGCTTTCTCTACCCTTAACCTTGTTCTGAACACCTCCAAAACAAAGGGCATGTGGTTTGGTAAGAAGAATGCCCCTCTCCCTACAGGTGTGATTACAACCTCTGAGGGTTTAGAGCTTGAGGTAGTCACCTCATACAAGTACTTGGGACTATGGCTAGACGGTACACTGTCCTTCTCTCAGCACATATAAAAGCTGCAGGATAAGGTTAAATCTAGACTTGGTTTCCTCTATCGTAATCACTCCTCTTTCACCCCAGCTGCCAAACTAACCCTGATTCAGATGACCATCCTACCCATGCTAGATTATGGAGACATCATTTATAGATCGGCAGGTAAGGGTGCTCTCGAACGGATAGATGATCTTTACCATTCGGCCATCAGATTTGCCACCAATGCTCCTTATAGGACACTGCACTCTATACTCCTTTGTAAACTGGTCATCTCTGTAAACCCATCGCAAGACCCACTGGTTGTTGATTATTTATAAAACCCTGTTAGGCCTCACTCCCCCCTATCTGAGATATATACTGCGGCCCTCATCCTTCACATACAACACCCAATCACATTCTGTTAAAGGTCCCCAAAACACACACATCCCTGGGTCGCTCCTCTTTTCAGTTCGCTGCAGCTTGCGACTGGAACGAGCTGCAACAAACACTCAAACTGGACCGTTTTATCTCCATCTCTTCATTCAAAGACTCAATCATGGACACTCTTACTGACAGTTGTGGCTGCTTTGTGTGATGTATTGTTGTCTCTACCTTCTTGCCTTTTGTGCTGTTGTCTGTGCCCAATATGTGTTTGTACCATGTTTTGTGCTGCTACCATGTTGTGTTGCTACCATGTTGTTGTCATGTTGTGTTGCTACCATGCTGTGTTGTCATGTGTTGCTGCCTTGCTATGTTGTTGTCTTAGGTCTCTCTTTATGTAGTGTCGTGTTGTCTCTCTTGTTGTGATGTGTGTTTTGTTCTATATTATTTATTTATTTATTCATTTTTAATCCCCGCAGGAGGCCTTTTGCCTTTTAGTAGGACGTCATTGTAAATAAGAATGTGTCCTTAACTGACTGGCCTAGTTAAATAAAGGTTAAATAAAAAATACAAAAATAGATAAACATACGCTAGAGGCCGACCAGGCATGGGTGAGTGTGAAGAGGCTCAGTATTGATTTTTATTCCTTGGTGCATCACATCTCCTCATGATCTGTGCTCTGTTCTTCGCATAACAATGTATTTGTCTCTCCCCCCTCAGTACCTGTGGCCAACAAAAGGGACACCCGCTCCATAGAGCAGGCCATGAATGAGATCCGGGCCAAGAAACGTCAGAAGACAGGAGCGGAAGACACAGGGGCAGGCAGCAGTACCACCTCCTGAGAGGGTTTTTGTGTGTGTGTGTGTGTGTGTGTGTGTGTGTGTGTGTGTGTGTGTGTGTGTGTGTGTGTGTGTGTGTGTGTGTGTGTGTGTGTGTGTGTGTGTGTGTGTGTGTGTGCGTGTGTGCGTGTGCGTGCGTGTGTGAGTAAGTGACTGAGTGTAAAAGAGAATTAAGAGAAAATGTGTGAGGAGCACAGAGGAAGTACCTCGAATCTGTACTTGTACAGTATTAACCTACAGTTGGCCTAGTACTGTATATTGAAAGACCCTACGTGTTTTCCAGGACATATACAATAGGTGAAACTCGTGGGTATGGATGGAAGGTTCTTGAATAATGTATGTCCTCTGTTCTAGACTGGTTGACATTTTTATATTCCATGTTCCAACCAAATTGGTAACTTGAAAGTCTGATAAGAGCATTTTCTCTATTGACATTCTTTCTGTCTACACCAGTGTCCTGTCATTTCTCCCACGCAAATGAGTCCCTTTCCCAGTGAAAGTATAGAGGATCGGAGCACAGCCATGAAGGCCAACAGTTGGTTGCTGAGAGTTTAGCCTTTGTCTGTTTTTGCTCTTTACAAGGAAAATAATTTGTTTTGCGACATCTAGTGGCAGTAAGGAATTACTGCATATTTTGTTATTGGAACGTTTCTGTGTTGTTTTTTAGTGTTTTTTTTTATGTAACCTTTTTTTTAACTAGGCAAGTCAGTTAAGAACAAATTCTTATTTACAATGACGGCCTACCGGGGAACAGTGGGTTAACTGCCTTGTTCAGGGGCAGAGCGACAGATTTTTTACCTTGTCAGCTCGGGGATTCGATCCAGCTACATCATGTCTTTGTTATAATTTCATTGTTGGTGTCGTATTCATGCAGAAGTGTCTCATTTAAAGACGCAAAAAAACACTGTTAGCCATCTCACTGCCTATAAATCACTGTTATGTAATCTAGTCTGGTCAAACTGAACCAGTGAGTCACACTTAAATGGGGATTGGAATGAGTTTTCTATGTTGTGTGGACATTGCTGTGCTATCATTGTTTTATTCTGTGTTTTTCCCCATGCCCTGTCTGTAAAGATTTCAGCATGATGGCATCTAGCAGTTTGAAAGTAATCGTTTTAATCCCTGTGTGTTTCCTGTATGTTTAAATAAATGCTGGAGTAATGTCGAATAATAGGCTTTCCTCTCGTGTCCCATAACATTGCAGTGTGTTGGTAGCCCAACTAGGCGCGTTCGCCTTTTAGGAGGGTAGATATCTTGAGACAAAAATACATTAGGCCTAAAAGTATCTTTACATATGTTTTACTGCTTTGAGACCTAAAAAATACACACTGTCATTTCTAACTGTGCAATTCTCCAACACGAATTACTGTGCGTCGGCCCTTCAGTCTTCATCTCACATCTGCAAATTATCTTGACAGTGAAAGTAAGCTTCATATTTTTCACTGCCATTTCAATTTCTCGACCATTGGACCCAGTTGACAGTTGCCGTGGCCTCTCGCTGACGTCTGTCATAACGGACCCTCAGACTTTGTGTCCCTCCACCGCCGCCCGAACGCTGGTCGTTCCGTTGAGCAAACAGAGCCACTAGCGCACAGGTCCCATTGTGATCCAGTAGGAGCTTCGTTCTCCCTATTGAAAGATCTTATCTGCCTTTGAATCTTTAACAAATGAGCAGCAGGCTTTTGTCCGCAAAGTCATCTCATTTCCATTATGACATCATAGGCTCCCATTTTTATTATGACATCACAGGCACCCATCCCGTTTTCATTAGGATGTCATCGAAATGTCTAGTTGGGTGTTGTTGAACATGTTTATTTTAGGGCTACTGTGCATTTTAGAGACAAAGTAAGTTTGCTTTATGTCTCCAATGAATTATTTGACAACATAGGGTTTATTCCTACTGTAGGCCTACTTGAAAGCCAACACCCATAAGATAATTTAATATACTTGTATTAATTCCCATCCTCTATCTGTGAAAGCATATGATTCCAACGTCCTGACGACCTGAACTTTGACAGCATCACGTCATTCATTTCACCCCAGTTTATAAATTGGCGTATTCTTCCTGTAGGAGGCGCCTTCGTGAAAACCAATGATAAATTCGTGATTTTATGGGGAGTTTCACACTGTCCTGGGGTTTGCTGTCGCAGTTGCTGCAATTCAATTTCATATTGACAAGCAACATGAAGCATATTTTCTTATTAATTTGCATCCGTTTGTTCGTTGGTTGTGGTGGTGATGTTATAAGAACAAGGAAAGGTAGGACGGACGGTCTGCAAATCTAAAGTTAAATCGTTACCTGCAACTGATGAAATGCGTCTATGATGTAGTTAAAAACAACATTTAACATTCTGAGCGTTACTATATGAATACACAACAACCGCTACTTGCGATGATATACGCTTGTGTCATTTTAAATTTTCTGACTTTCATCATTGCAACCAACTTTTTTTCTATATTTGGCAAGTGTATACAGTGCGTGTATTTCTGTCCTATCTATAAGGTTAGTGTAGTATTCATACAGTAACATGTTTCAGAACTTTGTTTAACTATCTTTATTCCGGTAGCGTTATATTTTGAATGATATAACCACGTAACATAATTTCTGACTGCGCATACTGATTTTAATTCACGTGTGTTTTGCCAGTAGACAGTTATTCTGACAGGTTTGTCAGCCATGGATTCATTTTCTGTTTTTGAAAACTTCTGCTTTGCTTCATATGGTAAACACTTCAGCTCAAATAACTTCTTACCTTCCATCTTTCCCTTTTTTTTGCACCCAGTGTCTTCAGTTTTATGTACTTTCAAAGAGAAAACATACAGTCCAGGAGACAGCTGGCATCCTTATCTGGAACCCTTTGGATTAATGTTTTGTATGCGGTGTTCCTGCACTAAGGTACTGTACCCATAGAATTAGAATACGTCATTAGTCGGTTTAGTCTCATCTGTAGGTTAGCTTAATACAGTATGAAACCACAACACTGTCATATAGACTACTGTATCAAACTGTCTGAATCTGAGTGATATTGGATCGTAGGCTACTGCATGCAGAGGATTTAGGCTACACGCTCTCTATAATATTAGCAGTCGCTTGAAAGGATTTTGGTGGGTGGGATTTCAAGGTATGCCTGTAAAACATGTACCGTTTCCCTCTCTTAGACAGGCCATGTGAAATGTAACACAATTAAGTGTCCTACTCTGCGGTGTGAGAACCCAGTGACTGACTCTGAGCAGTGCTGCCCTCGCTGTACAGGTAGGATCAGACATTGCCATACAATACAGCAAGAACAACATCCTGCTTTGACACTCACGTACATTTCTTGTGCTTGCCATTATCTCCTCAGATGAGCCTAGGATTCCAGCTGGCCTGAGAGCCCCGGTGAAGTCCTGCAAGTATAATGGAACTATCTACCAACCAGGGGAGACCTTTGCCAACCACGACCTCTTCCCATCTCGCCAAGCCAGCCAGTGTGTCATGTGTACATGTTCTGTAAGTCACACTCTCTCTTTCTGTAGTTTATGGTGTTGTTCTTTGACAATGGAGGCTTTGACGTACTGCTCATTATTCTGAGAATGTAACTGTGAGTTTTTCCTCGTGTGTCATATCTGACGACTTCCATATGACCTAGCCATAATACTGGAGCTGTTAATGTAGCTACAATGCCCTGTGGTAACCAATGCCCCCCTATTCTGCAACGTCTGAAATCCCTTCTGTCTCTCCTTCACCTTTTCGTCCACTGTTGTTTTTAGAATGGAAATATCTTCTGTGCTCTGAAAACTTGCCAGCCACTGACCTGCTCCTCACCATTCTCAGTCCCAGATACCTGCTGTCTAGTGTGCAAAGGTGCTAACATTTGATTTCTTGCCACATCAGATTTGCATCATACTTTCTGTTAAAGTAAATATCAAAGTAAATAAGTATGTCTCCTGTTAATTTCTCTGTGTTTAGATGGGGGCATTAATGGGTACTCATCGGTGGAGCATAGAGGCCAACAGTTGAACCGAGGCGTTGTATGTATTGTTCTGTTCATTTATTAATGACTCTAGTCTTCTAGAATTGTAAAACCATCATATCCCCCCAAAAAAACGACAACTAATGTTTCATCTTCATTTGTGAGACATGCAAATCAACTTTGATGAAAACGCATGTGGATTTGAGGGGAAATATCTGTACTGTCCATGTTCTTATCTACCTGTTACTGTATTTTAAAAGGGGGGGGTTCAACTCATTGGCATTGGGACTGCACGTGAATCTAAAATAACCCCGTAATAACTGTGTCTATTTGTGTCCGTGAATATACAAGAGGCATTCATTGGACCAGTGTGCTGGAGAGCAGCTCCAAGGGCGCTCTGTCCGTTCTACTCCATCCACAGTCAGGGGTACTCCCAGAGGCCTGAGCCTGCCCAAACTCCACTTCAAAGGTGCTGCAGAGACCACCGTGAATTTCCTGCTGCAGAAAAACCACCAGAAGGGTGAGAATTTAATGACAGCCCTACATTGATAATAGACTTATTGATAATTTTCCTATTTTCATGGCCTACAATAGGAGACCAGTTCTCTGGTCATTGAGCAGTCCATGTAATACAGTTTTCCACAATTGTTTCCACACGTTTGCTGAATCTTTGGGCCATTTTCCCAAAACACAAAACCACAAACACAAAATGCTCAACTCTACAAATCTCTAGCAAAAGCAAACACTGCATTCAAAACTGTTTTATCTCTTTCCAAAATAGTTTTTTTTGCATCAAAATCATACACACACGCATCATTTGAATAGATCTGTCTACCAACCAACAACACACTGATGTGCTTAACACAAAACACTACTATGAATATCCCATCAGTAGATTTATTCCTTTTGCATTTTCAGTGTTACACTGTAGCCGGTTGTAAAAGATTGTTACAGTAATGTATACCTACTCAAATATACATAAATAAACACACACAAATGCAATACCGTCACAAAAACATTGTCATTTATTTCCAACACTTGTGTTTTATATATAACACTTTCCATACCCAACAGGAGAAAACCAGGAAAAACATTCAGTAAGATAAAGGGTTTTCTGTACAAAAATAAAAAATGAAAGTGGCTCATTCTTTCAAAACTCTAAACACAAAAACACATGCAAAATGTAAGGGAAAAGACATTAGGCTGCATCCTGCCTCCTATTTGGGTCTGGCCACAGCACCTCATCTACAGTCGTGGCCTAAAGTTTTGAGAATGACACAAATATTAATATTCACAAAGTCTGCTGCCTCAGTTTGTATGATGGCATTTTGCATATACTCCAGAATGTTATGAAGAGTGACCAGATGAATTGCAATTAATTGCAAAGTCCCTCTTTGCCATGCAAATGAACTGAATCCCCAAAAAACATTTCCACTGCATTTCAGCCCTGCCACAAAAGGACCAGCTGACATGTCAGTGATTCTATCGTTAACACAGGTGTGAGTGTTGACAAGGACAAGGCTGGAGATCACTCTGTCATGCTGATTGAGTTTGAATAACAGACTGGAAGCTTCAAAAGGAGGGTGGTGCGTGGAGTCATTGTTCTTCCTCTGTCAAACATGGTTACCTGCAAGGAAACACGTGCCGTCATCATTGCTTTGCACAAAAAGGGCTTCACAGGCAAGGATATTGCTGCCAGTAAGATTGCACCCAAATCAACCATTTATCAGATCACCAAGAACTTCAAGGAGAGTGGTTCAATTGTTGTGAAGAAGGCATCAGGGCGCCCAAGAAAGTCCAGCAAGCGCCAGGACCATCTCCTAAAGTTGATTCAGCTGCGGGATCGGGGCACCACCAGTACAGAGCTTGCCCAGGAATGGCAGCAGGCAGGTGTGAGCGCATCTGCACGCAGAGTGAGGCAAAGACTTTTGTAGGATGGCCTGGTGTCAAGAAGGGCAGCAAAGAAGCCACTTCTCTCCAGGAAAAACATCAGGGACAGACTGATATTCTGCAAAAGGTACAGGGATTGGACTGCTGAGGACTGGGGTAAAGTCGTTTTATCTGATGAATCCCCTTTCCGATTGTTTGGGGCATCCGGAAAAAAGCTTGTGCGGAGAAGACAAGGTGAGCACTACCATCAGTCCTGTGTCATGCCAACAGTAAAGCAACCTGAGAACATTCATGTGTGGGGTTGCTTCTCAGCCAAGGGAGTGGGCTCACTCACAATTTTGCCTAAGAACACAGCCATGAATAAAGAATGGTACCAACACATCCTCCGAGAGCAACTTCTCCCAACCATCCAAGAACAGTTTGGTGACGAACAATGCCTTTTCCAGCATGATGGAGCACCTTGCCATAAGGCAAAAGTGATAACTAAGTGGCTCGGGGAACAAAACATCGATATTTTGGGTCCATGGCAGGAAACTCCCCAGACCTTAATCCCATTGAGAACTTGTGGTCAATCCTCAAGAGGTGGGTGGACAAACAAAAACCCACAAATTCTGACAAACTCCAAGCATTGATTATGCAAGACTGGGCTGCCATCAGTCAGGATGTGGCCCAGAAGTTAATTGACAGCATGCCAGGGCGGATAGCAGCGGTCTTGAAAAAGAAGGGTCAACACTGCAAGTATTGACTCTTTGCATCAACTTCATGTAATTTTCAATAAAAGCCTTTGACTCTTATGAAATGCTTGTAATTATACTTCAGTATTCCATAGTAACATCTGACAAAAATATCTAAAGACTTTGTGGAAATTAATATTTGTGTCATTCTCAACTTTTGACCACGACTGTACATCACAAGCCATGTTCTCCCTGGCTAAACAGCAGGGAAAGAATCTTCTGGAGTGACGGATCCAGCCGCCGAAAGCCCCCACATCAACTTCACCACATGCATCCTCCATTGCCTGGAGAAGAGGCATGCGTGTGAGGGGATGGCGGTCATACACCTTCCATCACCAAAAAACTCTTCAATTGGATTTAGGAATGGGGAATATGGTGGGAGGTATAGAACAAATTGTGGGTGGTCGATGAACCAGTTGTGGACCAGTGCAGCCCGGTGGAAACTCACGTTGTCCCAAGAGACAACATAACTGGACTGCTCTGGTCCACCCCTCTGCTCGGCTGGAATGAGGATGCCATGTAGTGTCCAGGAATGTGATGAGAAGGGCGGTGTTGTAGGGACCAAGGTTGGCATGGTGATGGAGGATGCCTTGCTGGCTAATGGCTGCACACATGGTGATATTCCCTCCACGCTGTCCAGGGACATTCACAATGGCACGGTGGCCAATAATGTTCCGTCCCCTTATTTTGGCTAGGTTGAAGCCAGCTTCATGAATGTAAATATAAACGTGCAGAATTGCAGCGGCATCCAGCTCCAAGACTCTGAAACAGACAACAAGACAATATGTGACGTAGACCTAGAGCAATCAATTTGGTGAGGCACAATACACTGGATTACAGTACTGTAATGTGTCTATACAGTGCTGATATGATAGTATCAGTATATAGTACTTTCTTGCGCATATTAATAGCGCTGTTCTTTAACCCTCTGAGTTTTGCTCAAATGGCACCTTGTAGACCCGTTTCATCCGGATTCGGTTGCGCTGTAACACACGGTCCAATGTTGACGAGCCCACCTGGTGAATGTTATTGTATATTGTGTTGTCTGCAATTATGTGGTTCTGGATTTCTCATAGTCTAATGGTATTGTTTGCCACCACCATGTTCACAATAGCGGTCTAATGTTCTGGTGTGAACGGTGTCTTCCACCATGGACTGGTCGTCTCTCAGTTCTGCAAAAGATCCACAAATATGATATGATTGGTTACAGTAAGCTAAAATAATCTATTTTCTTTCAATATGAAATAACATTACTGTAACATTGGCTAACAATCACTGAGTAACAAAGGCCCACTGATATGTCCGACTGCAGTATACTACAGTATACATACATGAAGAGCATAGTGTAGATGGTAGGTAACTTACCGGTTCTCATTTCTGAATGTACGGATGATGTATGCAACCGTGTAGCGGCTCAGATTGGGCTGAACTCTCTGCCCAGCCTCCCTCATACTCAACCTATGGTTGAGCACATGGTCAATCAATGTGGCCCTGATCTCATCTGAGACAACTGTCCTTCCTCATCCTCCTCTTCCTCTCCTCCTTCACCTCTAGCTCTTGCTTTACCATTGACTTCCATTTTCCTCCAAAACAGGAGAGCTCATCTGTGGCCTTTTACAGTGCTAAAGCGCTGATTTCTAAGTGAACAATTCAGCAACTAGTGTTTACACCTGTGAGGAGTGGGTGTTGCCAATTAGTGTACAGAGCTTGGCATTGTGATTGGCGTTGCTTTCCAAAGGGACTAAAGAGATTTTAATTTTGAATGTTGTGCCTAATGTAGAGAACTGTGTAGTGTTTTGCAAAAAGTGTGATATAGAATTGAAAACTGAGTGTAAAGCAGGAATTGTGCTTGCAATTTTGCAGACTTGGTTATTAAGGGATTTGGTACATGAGTTTCAGGTTTCTGTGATTCGCGTTTCAAGTTCCAATTTTAGTGTGTAAACAATTGGGGGAAACGATATAACCCTTACAGCTGTGTGATTGTAATAATATTTAATACAAGAATATATATGTTTTTATTTTTCTCTCAGCGTGTCAATACAGCAGCAAGACCTACTCTCATGGTGATGTGTGGCACCCGGTCCTGGGGAAGGTCCTGGAGTGCATACTGTGTACCTGTAAGGATGGCATACAGGACTGCAAACGCCTCGCATGTCCCAGCCAGTATCCATGCCAACATCCCATGAAAACCGAGGGGAAGTGCTGCAAGATTTGTCCAGGTAGTTATGAGCAATTATTTGAACCATAGGTTTTGACAAGACAAGTAATCTCTCTGTTTCTTGCCCCTAGAACTTAAAGCTGAGAGCAACAGGACTGACTGTTACATGAACATGAATCTTGGACCTGACAATAACAACCTCTCGGTGTACAAAGTTAAGCCATCGTCAAAGGATCAGACCGAGGACACGGTTAGGATAATTGCTATTGAAAGTCAAGGGACTGCTGAAGTTGAAGTGCAAGTATGGAAGACTGTAGGAGGTAACTATGAGGGGGGAGTATTAGAGGGCACTAGCATGGCAGTGTTAATAACAAAGTTACAGCTGTGGATTACCTTACTATTTGGAATATCACCCATTTTTCTGTATTTTCACTTTTCTCAGGAGTTTTACAATTAATGGAAACTGGGGAAGTTCTGAAGAAAGATCTCCTAGATAATCCAGATAACTACACCTTACTGGCAACATTAGATGAAGGTGAGTTTATCCTATGTTTTCCGGTAATTAAAAGTAGAATAGTCCTCTAGTTATAAATCTTGTAATCCTTTTAAGTAGAGCTTTTCTTTGCCAATGTGAATAGTTGGACAATACAGCTCAAACCATTTCTAGACATAAGGTCATAGACTAGACATATTGTAGACCAAAGGAAATTGAATTTCATTTCACCAGATTAAAAAACAACTGTTTGTCTCTTTGTCAGTGACCATCTTGTTTCCTGCTGGGGGGAGTTGTTATGGGTTTGTATGCTTTTTGTCTGCTGTTGGATAGCAACACGTCTTTGTTCTTTTTACACAGAGACTTGGAAAAGATTCAAGGAGGAAGAAGACAATCAGAAGAGATTTCCCAATCCCAGGACCTGTGAGGATGGGATCAGGGAGGTAGTGAGGTTCTTGTACCCAGACCAGCTGTGCTCATCTTAACTTTCATTCTCTGTCTTTGAAGTTACATATTCACTACTGAGGACATCAGTGGAAAATGCACAGCATTCATATCTATTTCATTAAGCATGAAGCAGAGGATTGCTTATTGGTTAGAGAATAACGAGCTTTTGTTTCTTTTTAAATGTCAACATAACTCATAACAATGTGATGTCCCATATTCTCAGTAACAACATTGTTGGTAGCATTTTGGTAGTAGAAGACACAAAAGTAGGGGAGAAAATACTTTAAATTCATTGCAGTTATATCTCATTTTTGTTTTATGGCATGCTGAAATACAGTAAATCTGGTATTATGTAAAAATACAGGTGTACATGTATATATTAGAAAAATACTGCCAACTGGCCATAGCATGTTTTTATAGAGTAGACTATTTTTACAATCACTTTACTGTTCTGCTAAATACTGCTGTTTGAAACTACATGCCTTTTCAGAATGTACCAAGAAATATTAATCAACATATTTATTGTAAATACAAATATGTTAACATATGTAATTTTGGCAGAGCGTATAACATTGGTTCGTTTGATATGTTTGTTTGTACATTATGTATACATTTGAGTGTGTACTGGAAGGTCCGTGCCTTGCTTTAGCTCATTGAGCTATACACTAGTGATTTCTGCAGAAAATGTGGGCTTGTTACCTAATCATTGTTATTGCCCTGAAAAAGTGTTTGTATGTATTTTTTTCATGAGAGTGGTTACATTGGTTTGGTGAAACCACTTTCCATTATGTTCTCTGATATATTTGTCATTATGCTAGGTCAGTTTTCTACAGGCGGATTTTCCATATGATTCTGTGCGATTTCAGTACTTGATGTACATCTTTCCCGTTTGCACAGTTGCAAGGCGTTCTTGCACGTAACGACGAGGCTAAAAGTGATATTGTTGAGCTCTACCTGAGGCAAGAATTCCAGCGCAAGACAGGCTCTTGTTTCTCCTTGGACTATCCTCCAGTGAACACAGTCGACCAGGAGGATTATGCCTGTCATTTGGATTTGTTCTCCGGTGTTATAGTTTGTTTTCTCAAGGGCTATAATGGCCTAACGGGGATGAGCGCAACAATAGAGCTCTGTTCATTTGATTTGATATAAATGTAGGTCAGGAGTTGGAAGGACACCAACATTTTCCAATAAAGAGAACTGAAGAAGAAGAGATGTCTCCAGGAGGAATAATATTGAAAAATAAGAATAATATTGATGGAGGCCCCAGTCTTTTGAAAAAGAGGTGTAGAGCACAACTGTAACAGGATTGTCAAATAGTTAGACATAATTTGATTATTTGCAGGATGTATAATCTACCAAAACCAAGAACAATAAACCCTTGGTCTTTAAAAATGGAGGTTATTATTGGTGTTTTTTCTACCACATCAAATAACTATTATGACAGGTTACTGAGAAAGTATGTCATTACTGTTCTACACACATTGAGAAGCTGGCTTATGATCACATCATCTGAAGTCCATGTTTGCCGTTGAGTTGCCCTGTGAACAGCTTGTCAACAGGCTTGTTTAGGTCAACAGGTGTAAAAAAATAAAATAAGCCCCATTGTCATTGTGCCATATTCGTTGCAGTAGACTAGCCGTACACAGAGTCCTGTCGATATGGGAGCAGTGCACCGACTTGTGACTAATATCCCTCCTCTGTGAATTTCAACAGTCCACTCTCTCCCGTCACAGCCACAATGACTCATTGTGTTGGCCTCACACATTGCGCCAGACAGTGCTGCACATCTCTCACTAAAGGCCTGACAAAATATTTTGAAACAGAAGACCCTCAGTTGTAGACCTTAATAGTTTCACAATGAAGCTGTGATTTATTTCTGCTGGCTGTTGGACTTGACAGTTCCTGGCAATATATTTTTTGGAGAGGTTCAAGGTGGTCCTCCTCAATGAAGAAGGTAGATGTGTCCCTTTCAGCTTCTCCATTATAAACCCTTCTCCATTATAAACCTTTCTCCATTATAAACCCTTCTCCATTATAAACCCTTCTCCATTATAAACCTTTCTCCATTATAAACCTTTCTCCATTATAAACCCTTCTCCATTATAAACCCTTCTCCATTATAAACCTTTCTCCATTATAAACCCTTCTCCATTATAAACCTTTCTCCATTATAAACCTTTCTCCATTATAAACCCTTCTCCATTATAAACCTTTCTCCATTATAAACCTTTCTCCATTATAAACCCTTCTCCATTATAAACCTTTCTCCATTATAAACCTTTCTCCATTATAAACCCTTCTCCATTATAAACCCTTCTCCATTATAAACCTTTCTCCATTATAAACCCTTCTCCATTATAAACCTTTCTCCATTATAAACCTTTCTCCATTATAAACCCTTCTCCATTATAAACCCTTCTTCATTATAAACCCTTCTCCATTATAAACCTTTCTCCATTATAAACCCTTCTCCATTATAAACCTTTGTCCATTATAAACCCTTCGTTATAAACCTTCTCCATTATAAACCTCCATTATAAACCCTTCTCCATTATAAACCTTTGTCCATTATAAACCCTTCGTTATAAACCTTCTCCATTATAAACCTCCATTATACACCCTTCTCCATTATAAACCCTTCTCCATTGTAAACCTCCATTATAAACCTTTGTCCATTATAAACCCTTCGTTATAAACCTTCTCCATTGTAAACCTCCATTATAAACCTTCTCCATTGTAAACCTCCATTATAAACCCTTCTCCATTGTAAACCTCCATTATACACCCTTCTCCATTATAAACCTTCTCCATTGTAAACCTCCATTATAAACCCTTCTCCATTATAAACCTCCATTATACACCCTTCTCCATTATAAACCTTCTCCATTATAAACCTCCATTATACACCCTTCTCCATTATAAACCCTTCTCCATTGTAAACCTCCATTATACACCCTTCTCCATTATAAACCTTCTCCATTATAAACCTCCATTATACACGCTTCTCCATTATAAACCCTTCTCCATTATAAACCTCCATTATACACCCTTCTCCATTATAAACCTTCTCCATTATAAACCTCCATTATACACCCTTCTCCATTATACACCCTTCTCCATTATAAACCTTCTCCATTATAAACCTCCATTATACACCCTTCTCCATTATAAACCCTTCTCCATTGTAAACCTCCATTATAAACCCTTCTCCATTATAAACCCTTCTCCATTATAAACCTTCTCCATTATAAACCTCCATTATACACCCTTCTCCATTATACACCCTTCTCCATTATAAACCTTCTCCATTATAAACCTCCATTATACACCCTTCTCCATTATAAACCCTTCTCCATTGTAAACCTCCATTATACACCCTTCTCCATTGTAAACCCTTCTCCATTATAAACCCTTCTCCATTATAAACCTTTCTCCATTATAAACCTCCATTATACACCCTTCTCCATTATAAACCCTTCTCCATTGTAAACCTCCATTATACACCCTTCTCCATTGTAAACCCTTCTCCATTATACACCCTTCTCCATTATAAACCTTCTCCATTATAAACCTCCATTATACACCCTTCTCCATTGTAAACCCTTCTCCATTATACACCCTTCTCCATTATAAACCTTCTCCATTATAAACCTCCATTATACACCCTTCTCCATTATAAACCCTTCTCCATTGTAAACCCTTCTCCATTATACACCCTTCTCCATTATAAACCTTCTCCATTATAAACCTCCATTATACACCCTTCTCCATTATAAACCCTTCTCCATTGTAAACCCTTCTCCATTATACACCCTTCTCCATTATAAACCTTCTCCATTATAAACCTCCATTATACACCCTTCTCCATTATACACCCTTCTCCATTATAAACCTTCTCCATTATAAACCTCCATTATACACCCTTCTCCATTATAAACCCTTCTCCATTATAAACCTCCATTATAAACCCTTCTCCATTATAAACCCTTCTCCATTATAAACCCTTCTCCATTATAAACCTCCATTATACACCCTTCTCCATTATAAACCTCCATTATACACCCTTCTCCATTATACACCCTTCTCCATTATAAACCCTTCTCCATTATAAACCCTTCTCCATTATAAACCTCCATTATACACCCTTCTCCATTATACACCCTTCTCCATTATACACCCTTCTCCATTATACACCCTTCTCCATTATACACCCTTCTCCATTATAAACCCTTCTCCATTATAAACCCTTCTCCATTGTAAACACAGCTTATTTCTCTTCCAACTTGATATGTTATTAGTATTTGCTATATGCCAGATTGTAATGTTATATTTTTATAAAGTAACTTAATCCTGGAAAATAACGCAAAGTCCAGCATTGTGGCAGTTAGTGGACAGGGTGGTGGAGCTGACAATTTTAGCACATTTTCACCTAAAGATTATATATTATATTGCCGGTGGAAAATCTTGAAACTTTGAGCATTTATGTGGTCTGTTCATTTTTTGAGTGGACGTTTCAAATTCCCACTAAGTAGCATTTGGCCAATTCAGCTATGCATGATTAGTTTTGGCTCAGGCAGTAGTAACAGCTGGGGGCAGTTAGTGGGTATAAATCAGCTAGTGGGGTCAGCTCTCTGTAGGAGCAAGTCTAGTCAACCCTGCTGCTGCCCATCGTTAGAGAATATGTCAGACCAGGGAATTCTCCCAGAGCTGAAGAAAACCTCACTGGATGTCAAGTAAATGAAAGGTTAGAATGGGAAGTAAGAATAGTTACTGTGCTCACTACAATACTGCTATTACATCTGCCTTTAGAAATATTCTCTTCTCTGGTGTTTTATTGAAAAGTGTCTCAACGTGAGTAGCAACAATATATTATTGTACGCTAGATAGCTACAGTATATAGGCCTACTGTACGTGCCCACGACTTACTATCCTAAATGTAGCCATTTCCTGTGGATAACGGGCTACAGCGAGCTGTTAGTTGCAGTAGATGGAGGCAGGTGAGGTGAGCAAACAAAATAAATGTCAACAATATCTGCCCCTAGGCAGCGACACCAGATGGTGCCTCACAGATACAGTGTTAGTGAGGAACTGAGGCAGGCAGTCTTTTGATTCAAAGCTAGCCAAATTGTGTCCAGTTAATTCATTCTGATAGGTGTGTTTGCTTTCATAGCTGGTTAAGGTGTTCAAGAGAACCCCTGAGTTTATGCTTCATCAAAATACTTCCGAAATCTATTGAGGGCACTGTTTTTTACACCCTTCCCCTCTCCTTAATTAAGTTGGCCCCGATCATTTCAGCTGAGGATCAGGGCCGTGCCAAGAAAATATGGACAACACTGGGATTCATGTCATAAACACTTCAGTCATTACACCCTCTTTCCTGAACCCCACTGTTAGAGGTTCACGTTTTTAAACACATGCTTGTAATGGACGCATGACTGACAGACCAAGACCACATTTCAGAAGAATGACTGTTGTTCAAGGGTTTAGGAAAAATGGAGCACAACTTTACAGTTATGGAGGCATCTATTTAAAACATGGTCAGACCACTCAATCACTCTCCCTATGATTACATACTAAGTGTACTACAGTTTCCAAGTACTGTATACTTGTGCATAAAAAAGACTATGATGAATGGGGACAATCTTGAATGAACTCATTTGGCACATTGATTAATGAGTGTTAGTGAGGCAATTAGCTGCCTGGCCTCAGAGCCAAATGTACTGTTTCAGCCTCCACACACAGTAGTATTCTCCAACAACTGTTAGGTCTCAATGTATGAGCCCCCCCAAACAGTTGTATCCAAACATCTCTCAGGCTTGATTACAACGATTATGCCAGATGTGGAGAGACTGGCGCACACAGATACACTGAAATGGACCCGAGGATATAAATTCCTGAAGATCCTCCGAATCCTCAATGCCTTCATCAACAATGTGTCTTTTGGACAGAGAGCAGAGAGGTTCTCTCTTGCCAGATTCTATTAAATCACCAAGTCCTAAGAGCACGCGTAAAAAAAAAAACTGGTTTCAATTAATTATTTACTGTTGAAGAGTTTTTCTAAAGAGAAAGAATGGGATAATAAAAGTAAATGACCAGTGAATGTTTATTTGCATTAAAAGTTGTTAGTTGACGTTGACTTGAACAAGAACTTAAAATAGAAATAAAAAAAATTCTCAAGTGCTTGGCTGTAAGCAATTCACAGCTTCGTGTTTCTCTAAGATCTGGAATCAGAGAGAGAAATCTGTTAAGTAAATAATTTGTTACTGTCAATACGTGCCTTTGCAATTGAATCACTAGTATCAAGAAGTTGAGCAGTGACTATGCTAGTAGTCAAATGTGTGCTGTATTTGTATAGTGTAGTATGTCTTCATAATGTAGACATACTTGTATATTACAGCATGCTTTACCTTGGGATAACTTCATACTTATGGTTTTCTGCCAGGCCTAAAAATAAACATAAATATAATATGAAACAGTCTTTTATACACAAAAACAAACAGGAGGGCAATTAACCATCTAATAACCTCCAGATGTCCTCTGTAAATCCTAGGATTTCATGTATTTAAACATACAGGACCGCAACATACAGGTAGCTGCCAAAATAAAGGAAACACCAACATACAGTGTCTTAATAGGGCGTTGGGCCACCACGAGCCAGAACAGCTTCAATGCACCTTGGTATAGATTCTACAAGTGTCTGAAACTCTATTGGATGCCATTCTTCCACTAGAAATGCCATCATTTGGTGTGTTTTGTTGATAGTGGTGGAAAACGCTGTCTCAGGTGCCGCTCCAGAATCTCCCATAAATGTTCAATTGACTTGAGATCTGGTGACTGAGATGGCCATGGCATATGGCTTACATAGTTTTTATGCTCATCAAACCATTCAGTGACCCTTTGTGCCCTGTGGATGGGGGCATTGTCATCCTATGGGGGCATAACCATGGTAGCCAAAATAATGGCCTGCCCAGCATTTTTATACATGACCCTAAGCATGATGGGAGGTTCATTGCTTAATTAACTCAGGAACTACACCTGTGTGGAAGCACCTGCTTTCAATATACTTTGTATCCCTCATTTACTCAAGTGTTTCCATTATTTTGGCAATTACCTGTATTTATTCTTTGTACGCATGACATCTATCATAGATGTATTTCTACAGGCAAGTGATTTTTAATCATCTTGCCCCTGTAAGAATGAAGTCCACACTTTTAACACTTTTTTTACTCCAACATTTGCAGGTAAATTACCATGACATCTTTTCTTCGGATTTCATCATGCATTTCTGCTTGTTAGAGTATTAATGTATGTTCTGTTTTTGTATGTGAGCATTGACAGAGATACTTGTAATGAAGACTGGAGAAGGAATTTGCAGGGCCCATTGGTTTACCACAGACAACATCATATTTAATTTATTCAGAGACTAGCACGAAATCAAGTGCCCAAGGCCTGTTAGAATATAATAATGTGGAATCACTTGATATATTTTTTTTAATGCCTATTGATTTATTCCACCTGGGCTTAAAAGTACATTCCACATCTGCCTAGCTGGAGTATAATTGAAATCGTACGGTGGGCAAGACCATGAAATCAAGGAGAGGGAAAGAGCAAGGGATGGACAGAGAAACCAAATTGTGGAAAGAACAGAATAGCTTGGGGTTTGAAATTACATGGATCAATTTGGGTGCACATTCAGTAGGGGAGACCGGGATGGTTGTAACACTTCTCACCTTTTCATCAGTTTCTCAGAGATCGTTTGTGTGTTCAGAACTTGATACAGACAACCTACATCTGTCCTTTATCAAATCATATCAAATCACATTTTATTGGTCACATACACATGCTTGCAGATGCTAATGTGAGTGTAGTGCAATGCTTGTGCTTCTAGTTCCGACAGTGCAGTAATATCTAACAAGTAATCTAACAATTCCACAACAACTACCTAATACACACAAATCCAAAGGGATGGAATAAGAATATGTACATATAAATATATGGATGAGCGGTGGCCGAGTGGCAGAGGCAAAATGCATTAGATGGTATAAGATACAGTATATACATATGAGATGAGTAATGTAAGATATTAAAACATTATTAAACACAAGGTGTGAAGTGTTACAATCTACCCCATGGTCTGGGTTAGTTGTAACAGTGCTTGGGGTGAATTGAAACATTGAAAAAATGCATAAATCATGACATGCCTTTATTGAGACCATGAGAGCAACATTGCCATGTTTAACATTTTGTTTGGCAGAAATAATAATAAATATAAATAATAAAATGTTTATTATTTACCCTCCACTAAATGGTCTTTCTCAACCAAACAACAACTAGGCTAAACTAAACACCTGAACGTTTCTGGTGTTGTTGCGACAATGTAGGACATGTTCACTTAATCAGAGTCACAGTTGTGACAGTGGTACAGGCTTGGTGGGACCATCCTTTTCATTCCCAGCACTGCAACCAGACCTCCTTGGACTTGGAATTGTTAAAGTACTCCATGCACACAATGCAGAAGTTTTCCTCGTTGGAGGAATCTGAATCTTCTGGTTCAATCTGCATTGTTTTGTTTTTGTCTTTGTTGTTGTTCAGTGTGGTTTGTTTTGGCTTGCTTCTTTCCAGCTATTTTTTAAGCAGGGAAAACTTTGCCTTTTGAGTGCTTGAATGGGTGTACATCAACTGGGTTGAAATCAGAAGAGTAATCTCAACTCTCCAACTGGAAGGCAGTTGGAGAGGTGGCCTGGAAGGCAGTTGGAGAGGTGGCCTGGAAGGCAGTTGGAGATATGGCCTGGAAGGCAGTTGGAGAGGAGGCCTGGAAGGCAGTTGGAGAGGTGGCCTGGAAGGCAGTTGGAGAGGAGGCCTGGAAGGCAGTTGGAGAGGTGGCCTGGAAGGCAGTTGGAGAGGTGGCCTGGAAGGCAGTTGGAGATATGGCCTGGAAGGCAGTTGGAGAGGAGGCCTGGAAGGCAGTTGGAGAGGTGGCCTGGAAGGCAGTTGGAGAGGTGGCCTGGAAGGCAGCTGGAGAGGTGGCCTGGAAGGCAGTTGGAGAGGAGGCCTGGAAGGCAGTTGGAGAGGTGGCCTGGAAGGCAGTTGGAGAGGAGGCCTGGAAGGCAGTTGGAGAGGTGGCCTGGAAGGCAGTTGGAGAGGTGGCCTGGAAGGCAGTTGGAGATATGGCCTGGAAGGCAGTTGGAGATATGGCCTGGAAGGCAGTTGGAGAGGAGGCCTGGAAGGCAGTTGGAGAGGTGGCCTGGAAGGCAGTTGGAGAGGTGGCCTGGAAGGCAGTTGGAGAGGTGGCCTGGAAGGCAGTTGGAGATATGGCCTGGAAGGCAGTTGGAGAGGAGGCCTGGAATGCAGTTGGAGAGGAGGCCTGGAAGGCAGTTGGAGAGGAGGCCTGGAAGGCAGTTGGAGAGGTGGCCTGGAAGGCAGTTGGAGAGGTGGCCTGGAAGGCAGTTGGAGAGGTGGCCTGGAAGGCAGTTGGAGAGGTGGCCTGGAAGGCAGTTGGAGAGGTGGCCTGGAAGGCAGCTGGAGATATGGCCTGGAAGGCAGCTGGAGATATGGCCTGGAAGGCAGTTGGAGATATGGCCTGGAAGGCAGCTGGAGATATGGCCTGGAAGGCAGCTGGAGATATGGCCTGGAAGGCAGTTGGAGAGGTGGCCTGGAAGGCAGTTGGAGAGGTGGCCTGGAAGGCAGCTGGAGATATGGCCTGGAAGGCAGCTGGAGATATGGCCTGGAAGGCAGTTGGAGAGGTGGCCTGGAAGGCAGTTGGAGAGGTGGCCTGGAAGGCAGCTGGAGATATGGCCTGGAAGGCAGCTGGAGATATGGCCTGGAAGGCAGTTGGAGAGGTGGCCTGGAAGGCAGCTGGAGATATGGCCTGGAAGGCAGCTGGAGAGGTGGCCTGGATAGCAGTGGGCACAGTTGGCATACATCAGCTGCCCTCAAGAGATACACTGACAAGTTCTGCTCCTGCTCATCAATGAAGACCCCATTTCCACTACGGTAGCCTACAAGCTCTCTCGACCCCTTCTACAGTAGCTTCTTTCTCTCTTTGCAGAATCTGCACAGCATCACATGATATACGCCATACAACTTTGCAACCGATCTGATTGATTTCCCCTGCTCTGTTACATCATTTGACGCTCTTTTCAAAGTGTGGAGAGGTACTCCCGTCTTCTTCTTTTCCATGATCTAGGCATGCTGAAAGTAAAAGATAACATGTACCAAAACATCCAGCTTTAGTCTGGGTTAGTTGTAACATTTTCTCACAAGTTGTTACAACTTTAGCATTGCTAACTTTCATCAAATATCTCTACACAGACTGGTTATAAACCAGATATAAGTTTGCTGAATGAAACTACAAAGCACTTTATGCCATCACAAAAACAAATTTGGTCAAAATAATTACTTTCTTACCTCAACATTTCTGTCAATAGAATTTGCAGAGTTTATCACAGGGACTTGCTTTTTCACGAGGGTTCAGGACTAAACTGAGCATGTGCACAGGGAATCATATGATTATACCTCGCTCCTGATTGGAGGAATTGTCCCGTGTTACAACCATCCCCGGTCTCCCCTAACACATTCAAGTGGTGTGGTAACACAAGACCACAATGTTGGTGTACTTTGTAATTGACTGTATGTCACACAGTAGAGAGATCTTTAACATAAGTATTCACCTCCCTTGGATTTCTTCACATTTTATTGTGTTACAAAGTGGCATTAAAATGAATTGAATTGTCATTTTTTGTCAACAATTTACTCAAAATATTCTGTAATGTAAAAAAAAAAAAAAGACTAATAAACCTTGATTAGATAAGTATTCACCACCCTGAGTCAATATATGTTAGAAACACCTTTTTACAGCCGTAGCCATAGATTTTTTAAAGCAGATTTAAGTCAAAACTTACTTGGCCACTCAGGAACATTCACTGTTTTTCTGGTAAGCAACTCCAGTGTCTGCAGACTGAAGCAGGTTTTCCTCTAGGATTTTGCTTGTGCTTAGCTCCAACATGTTGTGTTTTGGATTTGCCCCAAACATAAGGCATTTAGGTCAAAAAGTGTATTATTTTGTGTTTAATGTTTTGTTGTTGCAGTATTACTTTAGTACCTTGTTGCATACAAGATGCATGTTTTGGAATATTTGTATTCTGTATATTTGTATTATTCTTTTCACTCTGTCATCTAGGTCATTATTGTGTAGTCACCACGATGTTGTTGATCCATTCTCAATTTTCTCTCATTACAGCCATTTAACTCTGTAGCTGTTTTAAAATCACCAATGGCCTCATGGTGATGGCATCCCTGAGCAGTTTCCTTCCTGTCCTGCAGCTCAGTTCAGAAGGACTACTGTATATTTGATGGGTCTAGGTGGTTTAATACATCCACAGCATAATTATTAACTTGACCATGCTTAAAGAGATATTCAATGTCTGATTTGTTATTGTTACCCATCTACCAGTCACTACCCGTCTTTATGAGGCTTCAAAAAGCTCACGTCTTTGTAGTTTAATCTGTGCTTGAAATTCTATACTTGGCTGAGGGACCATACAGATGTTGTATGTATGAGTGACAGAGGAATGGGTAGTTATTCAAAAATGATGTCAACCCATATTATTTCACATGGTATCCATGTAACTTATTATGTGATTTGTTAAACCAACTTTTACCCTTGAACTAATTTATGCTTGCCTAAACAAAGGGGGTGAATACTTAGAAACCACTATATTTTGAATTTTCTTCTCACTTTGACATTGAGTATTTTGTTTAGATCATTAACCAAAAAAAAACACAATTAAATCTATTTCAAACCCACTTTGTAATGCAACAAAATGTGAACAATTCTGAAGTAGACAATTATTGAGAAAAGTTATGTCCCTCCTTTTCACTAACACATAGCTGACACTGTCTCTTAATTTCTTTCTTTCCTTGAATTAAGTTTTAAGGAATACTTTTTTTAAACAAACAAAAAAAAACTTAAACCACCAGCAGGCCGGATTGGACCCACACGCGGGCTGGGCTGTATGCTTGACACCCGTTCTAGACTCGGGTAATTATCCATAGAGTATATTTGATGTTGTGCTGTTGTTGGGCTCTGAAACTTCAGATCTGTAAATAACAAGTCCTTCAAAGTGTTGCAACTTTTATTTGCCTGGTTTCCTTTGTTTTGACATTGTTTCGTTTTCATTGTTTCTGTTTCTTTGATAGGTTTTTGTCAGTCTAGATGTAGACATGTTGACAGTATTGTTTTATGTACCAAACTACAATTCATTAGTCCAAAATACATACCTGCATGCCCCATCCCCTCCAAAAGATTTATAACCAGCTGCCTGCTTTTGATAGTAAATGTATCACCCAGGTCCTCCCTCACACAAACGTACCTTTGAAGAAACCTGGAAACCGTTTATCATGTTCCCTCATTGCATAGCCAAGTCTCGGAGATGGAACCCTGCCTCAGTTCAGACCATCCATGGCCTGTGTTTCCATTGCATGGGTTTGCTTAACAGCTGCCTTTTACTCATGAAAAAATTACTTATTTACTTTTATAAATGTGACGTTCATTATGTTGGCTGCTAAAATGACACATGAACCTTCATATTCGTGACTCAGAATCTGTGTTTACACAAGCTGATTTTCCAATAAATAGCCTAGTCTTTGACCAATCAGATCAGACATTTTGCCAATAATTGGGCAAAAGATCAGAATTGGGCTACCTGTGTAAACGCATCCAGAGCACCAAAAGTAAGATTGGGGTCAGTTCAGATGTTGTTCCTGGCGGTCAAAGCTCAACTACCGTACTGCGCAAACGTTGATTCCATTGAATGTACTAAATTAATCCAAACATACATTCCCAAAGCACATGAACGTTGTTTAATCTTATCCTGGGAACTTCTGAGAGCCATTTTCAATTGCTTACAGCCAGTTGGTTTATAAATGATCAGACTACATACAGCCTGTCAAAGGGTATTCTCCTGCACCAACGGGTGTAGTAAGCCATGCAGTATCAATAACACCGCTATGGCACTGGATCAGACACTTCATTTGATTCCAAAGTGTGCTTCCAGATTCAAGCCTTGCCAGCGGCTGACCATTTCCTATCAATCACAATCCGAGAGCCTGAGTGACGTGTCAAAACCACAGGAAGCAAACCTATTACTCAAAGCTAAGACAGAATACAGCTGAAATGCCACACCTGTATTTTCTACACCAACCAGTTCCGTGATTGTTCATATGTTGTGAATATTGAACACGGTTCAACTTGGCTTTAACATATTGCACAGAACACAAGATATGAAAATAGATTTAAATGAATATACACGTTCAAACATTGAAGAACATATTCTACCAGCAAAAATAGCATCATAGACATGAACCCTTCAATACTTGCAGAATTGTAACTAAACGTAAAAAAACAAATATAAATGCTGCAATGATAAATTAGCTCTGATGGTACTTCACAATGCAAGTGGATATATTTATTCAATCATATACAGTAAAGTGGAAATTGATTGAAAAGTGTGATAAAAAAAAGAGGGGGAAAAAAGAGTAGTACAGCATTCCACCAAATGTTGCCAAATGATGGAACATCCGACCATCCTCTTGAGCATTTGAAAACGTGTCAGTCTAGATTCTCTTCACTTGGGCCTCAAGCTCCTTATCAGTGTTCAGCGCAACAACATGAGTATGTCATTTCTTCTGGAAGAATCCCATAATAGAAGCCTGCTTAGTAGATTTATTACAGGCCGCAGCAGCTTTCTTACTTTTCTTCTCCTCTTTTTTGCCAGTTGATGGTTTTGGATTCTTCGGAGTTGGTTTACTGGTCTTAAAGTCATCCTCAGTCTCTGAGTAGGATTCACTCTCATAGCCTTTCTCAGTCACTGGAAGGTAGACAATATTTAAATGATTTTCAGATCAGACAGCCTATAGAATATATTTTTTATTTTGCATATAAGGAAGGGATTTAGTAACTTTGGGGAATATACAGTACCAGTCAAAAGTTTGGACACACCTACTCATTCAAGGGTTTCAATATTTTCTACATTGTAGAACAATAGTGAAGACATCAAAACTATGAAATAACACATATGGAATCATGTATTAACCAAAAAAAGTGTTAAAACAAATCAAAATATATTTTATATTTGAGATTCTTCGAAGTAGCCACCCTTTGCCTTGATGACAGCTTTGCGCACTCTTGGCATTCTCTCAACCAGCTTCATGAGGTAGTCACCTGGAATGCATTTCAATTAACAGGTGTGCCTTGTTAAAAGTTCATTTGTGGAATTTCTTTCCTTCTTAATGCGTTTGAGCCAATCAGTTGTGTTGTGACAAGGTAGGGGGGGGGGGTATAACGGAAGATAGCCCTATTTGGTAAATAGATGTAGAAAATGGTAAAAATAAAGAAAAACCCTGGAACGAGTAGGTGTGTCCAAACTTCTGACTGGTACTGTAAATAACCTTCATGTTTATGTCAGAGGAGTTGGGCCTAAGCAAAATGTTTTCATGTAAAAGTTGAATAGAAACAAATCTCCCAACTCAATAAATTACCCATGCATCCTTCGTCATCCACGAATGTGCGCGATTTCAAGACACGTCTTCTCTTCCTTCGTTTACAAGCTGAAAGCTCCTGCATGGACCGACAGGTAGTCGGTCACAAATTGGTGATTAAAACTAAATTAAACACGATAATTATATATCCTGCAACGTCAACAGTTTAGTACCCAAATAAAATAGCAGTAAAATGTGAAAGCTTACATCTGAATGTGAAACAGCAACTGGTTCTTTCTTTACTTGAATCTCAGGACTTGGTGATGGGTCCCTCTTTTCTTGCAACTGTGGAGGAGAGTCTGGAATAACTGTTAAAATAGAATAGTTCTGTTTTCAATCATGAAACAATTGAATAATGAAGTCCAGTGTGAATGTCAAGGGGAGCCCGAGCAATACGCTTCCCCTCCCTTTACAGCTGGGCTTACCCTCATCGTCACTACTGTCTGGCTCGGGCTTCTTTATCCTCCGTCTCTTCTTCCTCTGACTATCGTTCTTCTCCTCTTCACTATCCGAATGTTCAAGACGCTTGGTCTTACTATCGAGAGGAAAATATCCTGTTAAAGCATACTCCGTTCAAAATGTCAATGTTGACCACAAAGACAAGATAAAAAAAGGTTTTTGTTCTGAGATACTACACAACCATAGTGTCCCGAAAAATACTACCTTTTATAAATCGCTAAAGTACACATTTTACTTTTGTTAGGACAAAAGTTGTATATTCATAGAAGGACTCCTAGCAGGTTTAGTGATACACACCTTCTAATATCTTTCTCAACCACAGCATCCTTTGCTAGTTCCTCCTTGACAGGAGTCTCTGCTTTAGGAGGTGGACTTGAGGGCTTCTCATCCACTGAGGAGGATGTCTGGGCTATTTCTACCTCTTCCTTGATGGATTTGTCAGGTTTTTCTGTGGTGGATATACAGGATTTATCTTAAGAGATTTAAAGGACAATAGTAGTATTTACATGTGAAACTATAGAAAGACATCCACCATATACAGTGGGGCAAAAAAGTATTTAGTCAGCCACCAATTGTGCAAGTTCTCCCACTTAAAAAGATGAGAGAGGCCTGTAATTTTCATCATAGGTACACTTCAACTATGACAGACAGAATGAGAAAACAAATCCAGAAAATCACATTGTAGGATTTTTTATGAATTTATTTGCAAATTATGGTGGAAAATAAGTATTTGGTCAATAACAAAAGTTTATCTCAATACTTTGTTATATACCCTTTGTTGGCAATGACAGAGGTCAAACATTTTCTGTAAGTCTTCACAAGGTTTTCACACACTGTTGCTGGTATTTTGGCCCATTCCTCCATGCAGATCTCCTCTAGAGCAGTGATGTTTTGGGGCTGTTGCTGGGCAACACGGACTTTCAACTCCCTCCAAAGATTTTCTATGGGGTTGAGATCTGGAGACTGGCTAGGCCACTCCAGGACCTTGAAATGCTTCTTACGAAGCCACTCCTTCGTTGCCCGGGCGGTGTGTTTGGGATCATTGTCATGCTGAAAGACCCAGCCACGTTTCATCTTCAATGCCCTTGCTGATGGAAGGAGGTTTTCACTCAAAATCTCACGATACATGGCCCCATTCATTCTTTCCTTTACACGGATCAGTCGTCCTGGTCCCTTTGCAGAAAAACAGCCCCAAAGCATGATGTTTCCACCCCCATGCTTCACAGTAGGTATGGTGTTCTTTGGATGTAACTCAGCATTCTTTGTCCTCCAAACACGACGAGTTGAGTTTTTACCAAAAAGTTCTATTTTGGTTTCATCTGACCATATGACATTCTCCCAATCTTCTCCTGGATCATCCAAATGCTCTCTAGCAAACTTCAGACGGGCCTGGACATGTACTGGCTTAAGCAGGGGGACACGTCTGGCACTGCAGGATTTGAGTCCCTGGCGGCGTAGTGTGTTACTGATAGTAGCCTTTGTTACTTTTGTCCTAGCTCTCTGCAGGTCATTCACTAGGTCCCCCCGTGTGGTTCTGGGATTTTTGCTCACCGTTCTTGTGATCATTTTGACCCCACGGGGTAAGATCTTGCGTGGAGCCCCAGATCGAGGGAGATTATCAGTGGTCTTGTATGTCTTCCATTTTCTAATAATTGCTCCCACAGTTGATTTCTTCAAACCAAGCTGCTTACCTATTGCAGATTCAGTCTTCCCAGCCTGGTGCAGGTCTACAATTTTGTTTCTGGTGTCCTTTGACAGCTCTTTGGTCTTGGCCATAGTGGAGTTTGGAGTGTGACTGTTTGAGTTTGTGGACAGGTGTCTTGTATACTGATAACAAGTTCAAACAGGTGCCCTTAATACAGGTAACGAGTGGAGGACAGAGGAGCCTCTTAAAGAAGAAGTTACAGGTCTGTGAGAGCCAGAAATCTTGCTTGTTTGTAGGTGACCAAATACTTATTTTCCACCATAATTTGCAAATAAATTCATTAAAAATCCTACAATGTGATTTTCTGGATTTTTCCCCCCTCATTTTGTCTGTCATAGTTGAAGTGTACCTATGATGAAAATTACAGGCCTCTCTCATCTTTTTAAGTGGGAGAACTTGCACAATTGGTGGCTGACTAAATACTTTTTTGCCCCACTGTATGTGATACTGTATGTGATATGGGATTGTTGAAATACTTACTGACTGCTTGTTTCGCAAAGAAGTTACTCACAGGATTTGTCTTCGCAGCAGGTTTAGTTTTGGAGGTCTCAACCTACAACAGCAAACAAATGTGACATCGCAAGTTAACATTACGTCTTGCAATTTTGAGCACATGTACACACTAACCAAAGAAACACAAACACATACCACAGGTGCATCCTCTTTCTGCTCCAATTTAATCTCTTTGCTCGAATCTTGATTCTGGGAGACATTCTTGGTTGCAAACATTCCCATAATGCCTTTGGGCTGCTTGGGGGTGGGTTTAGAGGCCAGATTAGAATGGTTTGCTTTGATTTGCTCCGTCTCTGGTGGTGGGGCCTGTGTCGTCTCACAGGCCTGCTGCACCTCTGCCGAGGACCTAGGCACCGCATCAGCACAACGAATTGCACTGTACCTGCAAATAGATATTATGTCCTGATAAATAGCCTAGGTCACTAAACCTTTGAATATTTCACCAAAATTTCGCCAATCTATTATTTCCACTTTAAGTGTAGTTTAAAATGTAAAGACCGATGTACCTGCTGCAATTTCTTAGATTCTCTTTCACAGCGTCATAATCAGCACTGTACAGAGGACCACTGTCTTTCAGCACAGCCTTCTGAACACTGTACACGTGTACGCTGACCATCAGGCTCATCTTTGACTTCGCATCTACAAAGGACGACAGATTATGTTTTGGTGACAATATCAGAACACTTCATATTCATCTTGATGAGAAGGAAACACCATATCAAATCAAGTCAGGAAATGAGGCAGGTGAACAGATCCCTAGTAAGTTAGGTGAATCTTTCCTTTCAAGCGCAATTCGATACACATCCATTGTAGATATGCCTTCAGAATGTATTCCTACCTTGACTTATTCCACATTTTGTGTTACAGCCCGAATTCAAAATGGATTAAATATATTTTTCCCCCACACATCTACACAAAATACCCCATAATGACAAAGTGAAAACATTTAGACATTCCCTCAGAAACATTCACTTCTTGGTAAGCAACTCCAGTGTAGATTTGGCCATCTGTTTTAGGTTATTGTCCTGCTGAAAGGTGAATTAATCTCCCGGTGTCTGGTGGAAAGCAGACTGAACCAGGTTTTCCTCAAGGATTTTGCCTGTGCTTAGCTCCATTCCGTTTATTTTTTATCCTGGAAAAACTCCCCAGCCCTTAACGATTACAAGCATACCCATAACATGATGCAGCCACCACTACGCTTGAAAATATGGAGAGTGGTACTGTGTAATGTGTTGTATTTGCCCCAAACATAACACTTTCTATTCAGGGAAATAAAAGTGAATTGCTTTGCCACATTTTTTTGCAGTATTACTTTTTATTCTGTACAGCCTTCCTTGTTTTCAGTCTGACAATTAGGTTAGTATTGTGAAGTAACTACAATGTTGATCCATCCTCAGTTCTCCTATAACAGCCATTATACTCTGTAACCGTTTTAAAGTCACCATTGGCCTCATGGTGAAATTCCCAAGTGTTTTCTTTTCACCTGTATCTTTGTAGATACACCATCCACTGCTTTTTTTATTATTTTTACTTCTACCCAGCTACCAATAGGTGCCCTTCTTTGTGAGGCATCGGACAACCTCTCTGGTCTTTGCGGTTGAATCAGTGTTTGATATTCACTGCTCGACTGAGGGACCTAATTGTATGTGTGGGGTACAGAGATGAGGTAGTCGTTCAATGTTAAAGACTATTATTGCACAAAGAGTGAGTCAATGCATCTTATTATGCACATGTTTACTCCTGCTATAACAAAAGGGGTTGAATACTTATTGACTGAAGACAGTTCAGCTTTATTTGTCATTAATTTATCAAAATAACGAAAAACATAATTCCACTTTGACACTATGGGGTATTGTGTGTAGAACTGAGACAACAAAAAAAAATCACAATTTAATACATTTTAAATTCAGGCTGTAACACAAAATGTGGAAAAAGACAAGGAGTGTGAATACCTTTGAAGGCACTGATACGATACTGATAGTTTCAAACAATCTGGTTTGATTTAGCTTTTTGCCCCCCCCACTGATTAACTTGTAATTTTAGCAACAGCAAAAATAGTTTGAGCTAGTAATATGTCAATATCTTTATATTGGCTTTGTCATAGCACATCATTAATGCACTTCAGTCACCATGTTATTTCAGCGGGCTCTCTCTCTTTGAAAAAACTTGAAGCCAATTCCCAATGATATTGGGCTGGATGCTAATATGGGAAAACTGCTGAATGATCAGAGAAATTATAGTTGAAGCTTTTCTTTTAGGCTATTTACAGAAAAAGAAGTCCTGGACGCTTTGCTAGAAATAGACAAGAAATCCACAGGGGCCGACCAATTGGATCCCGGTCTGCTTTAGTGTGCGGGGCCCATCATTGTTGGCTTAACATCCCACATTTAACATTGTTATCACGAGAGAAAAAAAAAGCACAAAAAAAAAGCATAGACATCAGCTTGTGCTGTCACTCCATAAGGGCGGGGTTAGTAGTGATCTTAAATCATTATCGCCCCGTTTCAAGGCTTCCTTGTCTAGCTAAGATTATTGAATCTTTAGTAAAATGTACAACTTTGCTCTTTTTTTTTTTTTTTTTAATCTGAGAAATGTATTTAGAATGTAAACCAATCAGGGTTTAGGCCTGGGCATAGCAGCATCACAGCAACCACTTTAGTTGTTCATGATCTTGTCCATGCTTTACACTAAAAATGAAATGCTGCTTTGTTTGTGGACCTGTCAAAAGATTTGATACTGTTGATCAGTCCATTTTATTGAATAAGTTGTCCTCGATAGGCATGAGCTCTGACGGCTGTTCATGGTTTCATGATTATCTAAGTGACAGAACTCAGGCCATCGTGATTGATGGGGTTAAGTCTGAATTTCTTGACGTACATAAAGGTGTACCACAGCGGGCGTTTTTGGGACAGTTTTTCCCTCACTATTTATATGTACACACACCATTGGTCAATCTGCACTTCATCTACAGTGCATTCGGGAAAGTATTCAGACAGCTTTACTTTTTCCACATTTTGCTAAGTTACAGCATTATTCTAAAATGGATTTAAAAAACTAATCCTCAGGCCTCCCGAGTGTCGCGGTGGTCTAAGGCAGTGCTAGCTGTGCCACTAGAGATTCTGGGTTCGAATCCAGGCTCTGTCGGCAAGGATGTTCTTGTCCCATCGCGCTCTAGCGACTCCTGTGGCGGGCCGGGCACAGTTCACGCTGACACGGTCGTCAGGTGTACGGTGTTTCCTCCGACACATTGGTGCGGCTTGCTTCTGGGTTAAGCGAGCAGTGTGTCAAGAAACAGTGCAGCATGGTTGGGTTTCGATAGGTCGAGAGCCGTGCATCCTTCGCCTCTGCCGAGTCCGTACGGGAGTTGCAGCGATGAGACAAGACTAACAACCAATTGGATACCACGAAAAAGGGGAGAAAAGGGGGGTAAAAAATATATTAAAATAACTTTCCTCAATCTACACACAATACGAAAACAAGTTGTTTGAAATTTTGGAAAATGTATTACAAATAAAATCTGAAATATTTTTTTACATAAGTATTCAGACCCTTTGCTATGAGACTCGAAATTGAGGTCAGGTGCATCCTGTTTCCATTGATCATCCTTGAGATGTTTCTACAACGTGATTGGAGTACACCTGTGGTAAATTCAATTGATTGGACATGATTTGGAAAGGCACACACTTGTCTATATAAGGTTGACAGTGCATGTCAGAGCAAAAACCAAGCCATGAGGTCGAAGGAACTGTCCGTAAAGCTCCGAGACAGGATTGTTCGAGGCACAGATCTGGGGAAGGGTACCAAAACATTTCTGCAGCATTGAAGCTCCCCAAGAACACAGTGGCCTTCATCATTCTTAAATGGAAGAAGTTTGGAACCACCAAGACTCTTCCTAGAGCTGGCCGACCGGCCAAACTGAGGAATCGAAGGAGAAGAGCCTTGGTCAGGGAGGTCACTCTGATAGAGCTCCAGAGTTCCTCTGTGGAGATGGGAGAACCTTCCGGAAGGGCAATCATCTCTGCAGCACTCCACCAATCACACCTTTATTGAAGAGTGGCAAGACAGAAGCTACGCCCGCAGTACAAGTCACATGACAGCCCACTTGGAGTTTGCCAAAAGGCACCTAAAGGACTCTCAGACCATGAGAAACAAGATTCTCTGGTCTGATGAAACCAAGATTGAACTCTTTGGCCTGAATGCCAAGCGTCACGTCTGGAGGAAACCTAGCACCATCCCTACGGTGAAGCATGGTGGTGGCAGCATGAACGGAGAAAATAACAGAGATCCTTGATGAATACCTGCTCCAGAGCGCTCAGGACCGCAGACTTGGGTGAAGGTTCACCTTCCAACAGGATAACGACCCTAAGCACACAGCCAAAACAATGAAGGAGTGGCTTCGGGACAAGTCTCTGAATGTCCTTGAGTGGCCCAGCCAGAGCCTAGACTTGAACCCGATCAAATATCTCTGTAGAGACCTGAAAATAGCTGTGCAGCAACACTCCCCACCCAACCTGACAGAGCTCGAGAGGCTCTGCAGAGAAGCAGGGGATAAACTCCCCAAATACAGGTGTGCCAAGCTTATAGCGTCATACCCAAGGAGACTTGAGGATGTAATCGCTGCCAAAGGTGCTTCAACAAAGTACTGAGTAAAGGGTCTGAAAAGTTATGTAAATGTGATATTTCAGTATTTAATAAATTATCAAAATTCTAAACCTGTTTTTGCTTTGTCATTATGGGGTAGTGTGTGTAGATTGATAAGGAAAAACATGTATTTAATACATTTTTGAATAAGCCTGTAATGTAACAAAATGTGGAAAAAGTCAAGAGGTCTGAATAGTTTCCGAATGCACTGTATATGTAGATGATACTAGTATGTAAGCCATTGCCCCGACTGTTGATCTGGCTGTGTCAAAACTAGTCAGAATTTATAGCTGTGCAGGAATCCCTTGACAATTTTAACTTGTGCTTAATACGGGCAAAACAAAATGTTTTTAAACTCTCATAAGAATGTTTCAGATGAACTACATGTTCACTCATTAGATGGCTCACCAATCACACCTGTTCCCGCATATAAATACTTAGGCATTTGGATCAGTTTAGGACGACTCATAATAATGGCCGGAACGGAGCTGATGGAATGGCATCAAACACATGGAAACCATGTGTTTGATACCATTCCACTGATTCCGCGCCAACCATTACCCACGAGCCAGTTCTCCCCAATTAAAGTGCCACCAACCTCCTTTCATTTGGATTGATATGGAGTTGACGTTTAAAAAATAAAAAACATATAGATGAGCTGGTTAAGAGGCCAAGATTTAAAGTTGTCTTTTTCTACCTAAACAGATAATGCCTCTAAGCAGTAGGAAGCAGATTATTCAGTCAATCTTTATCTGTTCTTGATTATGGTGATATTATTGATCAAAGTGCAGCTGCTACCTTTGGATGCCCTTTTTTGATACTCACCACTGCATCCTGTATCAAAAGATTGACGGGTCTTTAGCAGGCCAGCCAATCTCTACATTGTTTAGAAGGCCCTACTTCATAAACGTCCAGCTTAACAAACTATGCTGCTGAAGTATATGTATGGGAGTTGCTTAACCCATTCACACGATTGGTTAACTCGAGGTTCCTAGGGTCTCCGACTATGTAAGTCTACGTCTAGTTTTAATGCACCGTATTCCTGGAACAGAATTCTAAATAGATTTCATGTTGATGTTCTGGTGCCATTCAGGCAATTTAAAGCTTTGACTGGGGACTTATTTGGGGAGGAATGTAACTATTGTTCTGGTTGATTTGTGATGTTGTATCTGTGCTTCCCATGACTGTTTATACAGACACACACAGTACCAGTCAAACGTTTGGACACCTACTCATTCAAGGGTTTTTCTTTATTTTTTAAAACTATTTTCTACATTATAGAATAAAAGCGAAGACATCAAAACGATGAAAACACATATGGAATCATGTAGTAACAAAAAAAAAAAGAGTTATATCAAGATATATTGTAGATTCTTCAAAGTAGCCACCCTTTGCCTTGATGAAAGCTTTGCACACTCTTGGCATTCTCTCAACAAGCTTCCCACATATGCTGAGCACTTGTTGGCTGCTTTTCCTTCACTCTGGGGTCCTACTCATCCCAAACCATGTCAATTGGTTTGCGGTTGGGTGATTGTGGTGGCCAGGTCATCTGAAGCAGCACACCATCACTCACCTTCTTTGGTCAAATAGCCCTTACACAGCCTGGAGGTGTGTTTTGGGTCATTGTCCTGTTGAAAAACAAATGATAGTCCCACTAACAGCAAACCAGATGGGATGGTGTATCGCTGCAGAATACTGTGGTAGCCATGCTGGTTAAGTGTGCCTTGAATTCTAAATAAATCAGATTTATTTGGGCTGCAATCTGGGGTGCCGTTTATTTCCGATTTCTGAGGCTGGTAACTAATGAACTTATCCTCTGCAGCAGAGGTAACTGGGTCTTCCTTTCCTGTGGCAGTCCTCATGTAAGCCAGTTCCATAATAGCGCTTAATGGTTTTTGAGACTGCATTTGAAGAAACTTTCAAAGTTCTTGAAATTTTCCAGATTGACTGACCTTTGTGACTTAAAGTTTTTGCTTATTTGAGCCGTTCTTGAAATAATATGGACTTGGTCTTTTACCAAATAGGGTTGGTATACAGAAGATAGCCCGATCTGTCACAACACAACTGATTGGCTCAAACGCATTAAGGACAGAAATTCCACAAATTAACAAGGCACACCTGTTAATTGAAATGCATTCCAGGTGACTACCTCATGAAGCAGTTGATGTCTTCACTAATATTCTACAATGTAGAAAATAGTAGAAATAAATAAAAACCCTTGAATGAGTAGGTGTCCAAACTTTTGACTGGTACTGTATGTGTGTGTGTGTATATTAGAGGTCGACAGATTATGATTTTTCAACGCCGATACCGATTATTGGAGGACCAAAAAAAAGGCCGATACCGATTATTGGAGGACCAAAAAAAAAGCCGATACCGATTATTGGAGGACCCAAAAAAGCCGATACCGATTAATCGGTCGATTTTTATATAGATATCTATCTATGTGTGTAATAATGACAATTACAACAATACTGAATGAACACTTTTATTTTAACTTAATATAATACAGAAATAAAATCAATTTAGTCTCAAATAAATAATGAAACATGTTCAATTTGATTTAAATAATGCAAAACCAGTTGGAGAAGAAAGTAAAAGTGCAATATGTGCCATGTAAGAAAGCTAACGTATAAGTTCCTTGCTCAGAACATGAGAACATATGAAAGCTGGTGTTTCCTTTTAACATGAATCTTCAATATTCCCAGTTAAGAAGTTTTAGGATGTAGTTATTATAGGACTATTTCTCTCTATACCATTTGTATTTCATAGACCTTTGACTATTGAATGTTCTTATAGGCACTATAGTATTGCCAGCCTAATCTCGGGAGTTGATAGGCTTAAAGTCATAAACAGCGCTGTGCTTCAAGCATTGCGAAGAGCTGCTGGCAAACGCAGGAAAGTGCTGTTTGAATAAATGCTTACGAGCCTGCTGCTGCCTACCACCGCTCAGTCAGACTGCTCTATCAAATATAAAATCATAGACTTAATTATAATAAACACACAGAAATACGAGCCTTAGGTCATTAATATGGTCAAATCCGGAAACTATCATTTCGGGGGAAAAAAAGTTTATTCTTTCCGTGAAATACGGAACCGTTCCGTATTTTATCGAACGGGTGGCAACCCTAAATCTAAATATTGCTGTTACATTGCACAACCTTCAATGTTATGTCATAATTATGTAAAATTCCGGCAAATTAATTACGGTCTTTGTTAGGAAGAAATGGTCTTCACAGTTCGCAACGAGCCAGGCGGCCCAAACTGCTGCATATACCCTGACTCTGCATATACCCTGACTCTGCATATACCCTGACTCTGCATATACCCTGACTCTGTTTACTCTGAACGCAAGAGAAGTGACACAATTTCAGGCACCACATTGATTATATGCAGCGCAGGAGAAGCTAGTAATATCATCAACCATGTGTAGTTAACTAGTGACTATGTTAAGATTGATTGTTTTTTTATAAAGATAAGTTTAATGCAAGCTAGCAACTTAACATGCCTCCTTGCTGCCTGCACTCGCGTAACAGGTGGTCAGCCTACCACGCAGTCTCCTCGTGGATTGCAATATAAATCGGCCATAATTGGCGATTGTTATGAAAACAAGAAATCGGCCCTAATTAATCGTCCATTCCGATTAGTCGGTCGACCTCTAGTGTGTGTGTGTGTGTGTATGTATGTATGTACAGTGGGGAGAACAAGTATTTGATACACTGCCGATTTTGAAGGTTTTCCTACTTACAAAGCATGTAGAGGTCTGTAATTTTTATCATAGGTACACTTCAACTGTGAGAGACGGAATCTAAAACAAAAATCCAAAAAATCACATTGTATGATTTTTAAGTAATTAATTTGCATTTTATTGCATGACATAAGTATTTGATCACCTACCAACCAGTAAGAATTCCGGCTCTCACAGACCTGTTAGTTTTTCTTTAAGAAGCCCTCCTGTTCTCCACTCATTACCTGTATTAACTGCACCTGTTTGAACTTGTTACCTGTATAAAAGACACCTGTACACACACTCAATCAAACAGACTCCAATCTCTCCACAATGGCCAAGACCAGAGAGCTGTGTAAGGACATCAGGGATAAAATTGTAGACCTGCACAAGGCTGGGATGGGCTACAGGACAATAGGCAAGCAGCTTGGTGAGAAGGCAACAACTGTTGGCGCAATTATTAGAAAATGGAAGAAGTTGAAGATGACGGTCAACCACCCTCGGTCTGGGGCTCCATGCAAGATCTCACCTCGTGGGGCATCAATGATCATGAGAAAGGTGAGGGATCAGCCCATAACTACACGGCAGGACCTGGTCAATGACCTGAAGAGAGCTGGGACCACAGTCTCAAAGAAAACCATTAGTAACACACTACACCGTCATGGATTGAAATCCTGCAGCGCATGCAAGGTCCCCCTGCTCAAGCCAGCGCATTTCCAGGCCCGTCTGAAGTTTGCCAATGACCATCTGGATGATCCAGAGGAGGAATGGGAGAAGGTCATGTGGTCTGATGAGACAAAAATAGAGCTTTTTGGTCTAAACTCCACTCGCCGTGTTTGGAGGAAGAAGAAGGTTGAGTACAACCCCAAGAACACCCTCCCAACCGTGAAGCATGGAGGTGGAAACATCATTCTTTGGGGATGCTTTTCTGCAAAGTGGACAGGACGACTGCACCATATTGAGGGGAGGATGGATGGGGCCATGTATCGCGAGATCTTGGCTAAAAACCTCCTTCCCTCAGTAAGAGCATTGAAGATGGGTCGTGGCTGGATCTTCCAGCATGACAACGACCCGAAACACACAGCCAGGGCAACTAAGGAGTGGCTCCGTAAGAAGCATCTCAAGGTCCTGGAGTGGCCTAGCCAGTCTCCAGACCTGAACCCAATAGAAAATCTTTGGAGGGAGCTGAAAGTCCGTATTGCCCAGCGACAGCCCCGAAACCTGAAGGATCTGGAGAAGGTCTGTATGGAGGAGTGGGCCAAAATCCCTGCTGCAGTGTGTGCAAACCTGGTCAATAACTACAGGAAACGTATGATCTTTGTAATTGCAAACAAAGGTTTCTGTACCAAATATTAAGTTCTGCTTTTCTGATGTATCAAATACTTATGTCATGCAATAAAATGCAAATTAATTACTTAAAAATCATACAATGTGATTTTCTGGATTTTTGTTTTAGATTCCGTCTCTCACAGTTGAAGTGTACCTATGATAAAAATTACAGACCTCTACATGCTTTGTAAGTTGGAAAACCTGCAAAATCGGCAGTGTATCAAATACTTGTTCTCCCCACTGTATATATAAAATTTGTATTTTTTGAGGGGGGGGTGTATAATGTGTATATTCATGTTGTATCATACAGGGCACATTTGAAGAAAAAAATACCTAGGTGTCAATAGGTCATCCCATGTAAAATAAAAGGATAAATACAAAAACATGTAAATTCTAACACAGCTTTAGATTTCACCCAGTCTCGAAAGCTAACGGTTTTGATCATTTGGAACTTGCAAAATGATTGCTGTCCTTGTCAGGAAATTACAACTTTACCCTGTTCATGTAAAAATGACCAAATGCACTTGTAGATCAATACACAGTTACACGCATAAAGGTTTGATAGGCTACAGAAGGAGAGGACACATCAATAGTATGTTTCATAGACTTTGAATCAATTTTCTGACCAATGAATACTTCATTCGGATCGGTTTGGACTCCAGGGGACCGATGCACTCATATCTTAAACATTTGAAACGGTATTGATGCATATCGGTGAATCGTTAAATCCTTACAACTTACCCTCCAGCTGATCCTCTCGCACTACTGACACCTTGTGACTCTGAAAAGAAAGCATTCAAAAAAACATTGAAAAGACCTAAGCCCTGCGTAAAACACTGGAACTAAAACAAAGCAAGAATCCTAAGTCCAAATAGGCTCACTGCTGTATGTCATTCTGAAGGGGCATGATGAGCAGTTGTGTGCATTGTTCATAAAAATTGGCATTTTGGCTTGTTCTCTTACCGTGGTACCATTCTCAACAAACTTGCCAGACACAAGGTAGGTAGCATGGAGCCGAGCAGAGCCTTCTTTCCTCTTTTGATCCAAGTAATGGTAGAGCATTCTGAAATAGACACATTGTGATGGACCCATAGACTCATTTACAGGTGGTGGTTTAAACACAACAAAACGTTGGAAGGCAAGTCATGTGGGTGGTTCTGGATAACGTTACTCACTGTTTGGCTAGGTTGACATGGACCCCAAGGGTGAGACTCAGCCATTTGTAGGTCACCTGTTTGAACACACACAAGAACACAACAGTCTGTTGTCAACATAGATGTGGCCGGGATGCATTAAACTCGGGTTAACCCAGAACTAAAGTATTGCGTACTTGGTCAGATGTTTACGCAGCTAACGTTGTCTGTCCACGAGAGATTAGGGATGCATAACTAACTACAGTACCTAACGACGTAATTTACATCACAACAATGTATTTAACCCTGAGAGCTTTGCAAGCTCTGGTGTATTCCTATCTTCTAGGATTGCAGCGCCAACCTTCCCCAATTCAACCAACTGTAGCTAGTTAGCTAGTCTCAAAATGTGGGGCCTGATGATGCTGTCCAAAGCCACTGCACCATTCAAGCTGGGCGAGTGATGGCTAAAGTTAGCTAGCTAGCCTGAGCACAGTCAGATAGCTACTGTAGTTAACTTGTATTGGCCCCAGCAGCAAGCTAACAGTAGGTGGATAGATCGAGATATATTAGTTAACTAGGTGACTTACGATTTTATTCTGGTCGTTGACAAATTCATCAATATTATCCAAGTAAAGGTCATCCATTGCGCAATGTATGTAGCTAACAGGTAGATAGCTCTTCTACCTCAGTTTCTGTTTCAGGCGGGAAGGGAAGACACTGACGTCACTGACGCGCTTTATTTACTTTCTTTCATCCGTTAGCGTGGGATACGTTAGCGTGGGATATGTTCAAGAGCATCAATTGTTCAGAGTCTGTGCATTGCATTTGTACAGAATCATCATGACACACAAAGTTGATGCTATATCACATTGGTCCCTTGAAAGATGGACAGTTTTATAAACTCATTTATTAACACAGATGTTATTGATACCCAGCTGAATTACAAAAGTATTCCACAAGCCTGGGTGACAGCCCAGGAAATTTGCAAGATCCACTGTCAACCTCTTGTCAAGGTTGAATAAAGTTTAAACAGCTATTTGAATTAATATGACAGACTATCAAGGCAAACAAATGCATGATGTCATACATTACAGTTGTAATAGGCTAAAGAAACTCAATAAAAACGTTTTCCCTTCAGCCAAAAAATTATTTGAAGTTGATCATAATTTGTAGCTGATCAATAACTTGGAAGAAGAATGTTTGGTTAATTGTTTCATGTTCAAATTTGATAAAAGTAACAGTTTGTGAATCTCTACTTGTCTACTTCCGGATAGCGGTCCTCTCACACTCAATACGTGCTGCCTGCTCCACTGCTTTCATGTGAACCATCTTGTAGCCTACTTTTTCTTCATAGTCAGCAAAGTCAAAGCCTCTTCCTTGAAAAACACCCTTGCCCTCTAAGACGCTGGCTACAAAACAAACAGGATTACATATTCAACAAATACTATTACATACAATAGATATGCACTTCATGTAATTGATGAGGATAAAAATAGGTTTAGTAGACCTACCTACTTAGAGGGATTTCGCTGATTGTTGTCCTCTCCTTTATTTATATGAGCATCTCAACTATTTATCCTCTCTGCTGTATTGGTCTCAGATGATAGATTTCCAATCTGAGAATTAAAGATTGTTTTTTCATTATTAAATATGGATGACTGACATTACTTTTGAAGCAGATACCTCGTAACAGATCAAATCATGTGTTGACATTTTCATTAGGCACATCCTTCAATAGTTATTCACATAGCTCACCTTTTTTCCCCCTCTTCTATATGGTTTCTCTATGCAATCAAGATTAGGTTTGGGATTTCTTTAAACTTGGAGATTCTTGAGTGTTTGTTCCAACATTCTCATTATATATGTTCTATTCCTGTATGACACACATTTACATTACTTAAGGTACTGCAGTGTAGCATTGAAATTGCACAAAATTGCTTTGACTCGTAGAAAAACTAGACGTCAAGTAATCATAAAAGGGCTCTCACCAATGTTTGGCAACCAATAGCAATTTATAGCCTCTGAATTTTCCTGGAATATCATTTGACTCATTTTTCTCAAACTCTGACTTCTGTCGTCAGATAGCAGATGGTATTCAGATTCGTGTAAATCTGTAACCTGAGAACAAGTTAACTATTATGCTCATGCCACCACTGTACATAGGCATGTTAAACCACAAAGCAAATAACTATCCTCCTGAATATCATGAGACCATGAAAATCACCTGTGTCACAAATACAGGAGGTTAGTGACATCTTAATTGGGGAGGGCAGGCTCATGGTACTTGCTAGAACAGAATAGATGGAATGATATCAAATACTTCTAGCAAATGGTTGTGTTTGATACCATTCGTGCTGTTCTGCCATTATGAACCAGTGAAGGCTCCTCAGAGGAAGGGGAGGACCATCCTCAGTGAATTTCATAAAAATAGTAAACCACTGAGACAATAGTTGAACAGGTTAACAAATTAATTTTTTCAAAAATGAGTGAGTGTCACTTTTTCCCCCCTTAATTTGGCTAGTTTAGTTACTCAAACACCTGGATTTAACAGAGGTATGCTATGTTAACTAGCTGGCTATCCAACAAAACACTAGAACTCTAAGGTAAGCTTTTGGTTTTACAAATTGCCAATCTGCTTACTGACTGTACACTGTAACATTACAGCATGATTGTAGTGTGTTTACTAACACGTTAGTTCTATTACCTACGCTGACTAGGACGTTACTTTAGCTAATATGGGGACAACAATGTAGGCTGTGTGTAGCGGTTATGACATGATTTGGCTTGGAATGGTTCCCCCCCCCCACCTGGTCACATACAGCTGATGTGTTCATTGAAATCCACAAACGAAGGGGAAAGGTGAAAGGATGAGTACATAGAGGCGAGGAGGAATACAATGACGCTGCTATGAAAGTGAGCTTTGTTTATTCGTGATCAGGGGTTTATTCATTCCGACGATTCTGTTGAAAAACATTTCTTATACGGAAGCAAATACAATGGGGATTAAAAAAAACTTGAATTTGTCATATAGAAACGTGTTTGTAACTGTTGGACTAATGATTAAACCCTAGATAAGACAGCTGCAGGCAAGGCAGTATTGAATGTGTCACTAATATCAAATTACATAAACTAGGTTGTAGCAACATCATGGTGGGTATAGGGAACATTTGAGAATCATGTAATAGCCTAAACCCATCAATGTTACATTGAACTGGGTGATTAGAATATGACTGACATCCAACATGCTGTAAAAAAGGAAATGCTCATGGAAAAAAATTAATCTTCCTCCATCATAAACGGCACTGACCGCCTGTTATGAAAAGTTCTCCCCTCAGCAGCCACCACAAAGAATGACTCAATTTTGGAAGGTGTCATCTGATGACAACTGTGATCTTCAACATCTTTCATCGCCAGAGAGCCAGCAGCTTCGAAGAGCATCAATAAAGGCACCTTTGGAATTTATTTTTACCTAAAGAGAAAGATGTTCATCAATTAGTTTCAATAAACTGCTAGCTTGCCTGCCCCGGTCTGCTAACTGCTAGCCCCTGCTAACTGCTTGCTTGCTAACCCGGTCTGCTAACTTGCCAGCCCCGGTCTGCTAACGTGTTAGCGTCGGCCTGCTAACTGTCTGAATCACCGTGTCCCCAGTCAGCCCAACCACTCACTGGACCCATATGTTCACTTGGCTACGCATGCTTCTAATGTCAATATGCCTTACCCATTACTGTCCTGGTTAGTGGTTACTGTCTTATTTCACTGTAGAGCCGCTAGCCCTGCTCAATATGCCTTAACCAACCATGTAGTGCCGCCTATATATGCGATGACATCACCTGGTTTAAACATCTCTAGAGACTATATCTCTCATCATTACTCAATGCCTAGGTTTACCTCTAATGTACTCACATCCTACCTTACCTTTGTCTGTACACCATGTCTTCAATCTATGCTATTGTGCCCAGAAACCTGCTCCTTTTACTCTGTTCCGAACGTGCTAGACAGCCAGTTCGTAAAGCATTTAGTTGTACCCTTATCCTACTTCTCTGGTGATGTAGAGGTTAATCCAGGTCCTGCAGTGCCTAGCTCATCTCCCACTCCCCAGGTGCTCTCATTTGTTGACTTCTGTAACAGGAAAAGCCTTGGTTTCATGCATGTTAACATTGGAAGCCTACTCCCTAAGTTTGTTATACTCACCGTGTTAGCACTCTGCCAACCCGGATGTCTTAGCTGTGTCTGAATCCTGGCTTAGGAAAACCACCAAAAACCCTGAAATCTCCATCGCTAACTTTCACATTTTCCGCCAAGATAGAACTGCCAAAGGGGGCGGTGTTGCAATCTACTGCAAAGATAGAACTCTGCAGGCTGTCTTACTATCCAAGTCTGTACCAAAACAATTCGAGCTTCTACTTCTAAAAATTAACCTTTCCAGAAACAAGTCTCACTGTTGCCGCTTGCTATTGACCTCCCTCTGACCCCAGCTGTGCCCTCGATACCATATGTGAATTGATTGCCCCCCCCCATCTATCTTCTGAGCTCGTGCAACTAGGTGATCTAAACTGGGACATGCTTAACACCCAAGGCTATCCTACAATCCAAGCTTGATGCCCTCAATCTCACACAAATGATCAATGAACCTACCAGGTACAACTCCAAATCCATAAACACGGGCACCCTCAGATGTCATGCTAACTAACTCACCCTCCAAATACACCTCTGCTGTTATCAATCAAGATCTCAGCGATCACTGCCTCCGACCAAACCTCACTGTCAAACGCTCCCTAAAACACTTCTGCGAGCAGGCCTTTCTAATCGACCTGGCCGGGATATCCTAAAATGACATTGACCACATCCCGTCGGTAGATGATGCCTGGCTATTCTTTAAAAGTGCCTTCCTCACCATCTTAAATAAGCATGCCCCATGTAGAACTAGGAATAGATATAGACCTTGGTTCACTCCAGACCTGTCTGCCCTTGACCAGCACAAAAACATCCTGTGGCGTTCTGCATTAGCATCGAATAGCCCCTATGATATGCAAATTTTCAGGGAAGTTAGGAACAAATACACAGGCAGTTAGGAAAGCTAAGGCTAGCTTTTTCAAACAAATTTGCATCCTGTAATACTAACTCAAAAGTTCTGGGACACTAAAGTCCATGGAGAATAAGAGAACCTCCCAGCTGCACACTGCTCTGAGGCGAGGAAACACTGTCACCACCGATATATCCACTATAATTGAGAATTTCTATAAGCATTTCTCTACGGCTGGCCATGCTTTCCACCTGGCTACCCCGGTCAACTGCCCGGCACCCTCCACAGCAACCCGCCAAAGCCCCCACCATTTCTCCTTCACCCAAATAGCTGATGTTCTGAAAGAGCTGCAAAATCTGTACCCGCTTTCTAAAATTCTGCTGAAAATTGTTGCAACCCCTATTACTAGCCTGTTCAACCTCGTTCGTATCGTCTGAGATTGCCAAAGATTGGAAAGCTGCCACGGTCATCCCCCTCTTCAAAGGGGGAGACACTCTAGACCCAAACTGCTACAGACCTATATCTATCCTACCCTGTCTTTCTAAGGTCTTCGAAAGCCAAGTTAACAGATTACCGACCATTCCAAATCCCACCGTACCTTCTCCGCTATGCAATCTGGTTTCAGAGCTGGTCATGGGTGCACCTCAGCCATGCTCAAGGTCCTAAACGACATCATAACCGCCATCGATAAGAGACATTACTGTGCAGCCGTATTAAATCGACCTGGCCAAAGCTTACGACTGTCAATCACCAGATTTTTATTGACAGACTCGACAGCCTTGGTTTCTCAAATGATTGCCTCGCCTGGTTCACCACTACCTCTGATAGAGTTCAGTGTGTCAAATCGGGGGCCTGTTGTCCGGACCTCAGGCAGTCTCTATGGGGGTGCCACAAGGTTCAATCCTCGGGCCGACTCTTCTCTGTATACATCAATGATGTTGCTCTTGCTGCTGGCGATTCTCTGATACAACTCTACGCAGACGACACCATTCTGTATACTTCTGGCCCCTCTTTGGACACCGTTAACAAACCTCCAGACGGGCATCAATGCCATACAACTCTCCTTCAGTGGCCTCCAACTGCTCTTAAACGCAAGTAAAACTAAATGCATGCTCTTCAACCGATCACTGCCCGCAACTGTTCGCCCGTCCAGCATCACTACTCTGGACGGCTCTGACTTAGAATACGTGGACAACTACAAATACCTAGGTGTCTGGTTAGACTGTAAACTCTCCTTCCAGACTCACATTAAGCATCTCCAATCAAAATTTTAATCGGCTTCCTATATCACAACAAAGCATCCTTCACTCATGCTGCCAAACATACCCTCGTAAAACTGACCATCCTACCGATCCTCGACGGAGGCTATTTTATAGATGACATCAACACTCTGCTCAGCAAACTGGATGCAGTCTATCACAGTGTCATCCGTTTGGTCACCAAAGCCCCATACACTACCCACCATTGCGACCTGTACGCTCTCGTTGGTTGGCCCTCACTTCATACTCGCCGCCAAACCCACTGGCTACAGGTTATCTACAAGTCTCTGCTAGGTAAAGCCCCGCCTTCTCAGCTCACCATAGCAGCACGCGCTCCAGCAGGTATCTCACTGGTCACCCCCAAAGCCAATTCCTCCTTTGGTCATCTTTCCTTCCAGTTCTCTGCTGCCAATGACTGGAACTAACTGCAAAAATCACTGAAGCCTCATATCTCCCTCACTAGCTTTAAGCACCAGCTGTCAGAGCAGCTCACAGATCACTGCACCTGTACATATCCCATCTGTAAACAGCCCATCTATCTACCTCATTCCCATACTGTATTTATTTATCTTGCTCCTTTGCACCCCAGTATCTCTACTTGCACATTCATCTTCTGCACATCTACCATTCCAGTGTTTAATTGCTATATTGTAATTACTTCACCACCATGGCCTATTTATTGCCTTAACTCCCTTAGCTTACCTCATTTGCACTCACTGTATTATTGACTATGTTTTGTTTAGTCCATGTGTAACTCTGTGTTGTGTGTCGAATTGCTATGCTTTATCTTGGCCAGGTCACAGTTGCAAATGAGAACTTGTTCAACTAGCCTACCTGGTTAAATAAAGAAATAAATCAATTTTAAAAATTTTACCTGGTGAAATAAATCAATTTTAAAAGTGAGTCACTTAGACCAAAATGCAGTGTTTGAATAATATTGAAATGAAAACAGATTGTGCAGTCATATTTAACTTACCAGGTGAATGCAAAGCCAAAATGTGGATCATTTGTTTTGCATTTGAACCTTTCGTTTGGAATCAATACATAATATCAAAAGGGGATTTCACAACTTCTGGCATCAGTTTCCTAGACACAGATATCCTAGTCCTGGACAAAAAAGTATTTACAATGGCTATTCTCTATTGAGGATGGTTTTAGTCAAGGCTTAATCTGGGTCTTGGAAACCAGCCCCCGATGTCTTCTTGCACCCAATTCTAATACTCAGCCTTTCCTGGAGGAAGTAAGTCAACAATACAGGGTCACCTGGATGGAAATACAATGAATGATAAGCAAACATTTAAGTTAATAAAATCTGTGTTAATACTAGAATGGACTATTTTACAAAAGCTCAAATTCATAGCTAATAATGGCTTCACATAAGTATAGAGTTAGCATACCACTTCCCCTGTGTGGTCAGTGGGTGAGTGAATAACAAGCTCACCGAGCATAGGAAAACACAGCTACAGACACCAGTGCTTCTTCCTCAACAATCTGGAGGCAATAACGAGACTTCACTGACTCAGTACATAGTCTTCCCGAAATATATCTTGACGATGTACGTACCTTATTGTCAGCCACATTGAGGAAACAAAGCTCTGGTAGTAGCAAGCAGTACGCTCCATACAATTCCCCTCTGTCCTCAGCCCCAGTGTCAAGAAATGTGAGTGGGGGAATAGTTTTTGGATTGACCACACTCATCCTATAAGAGACAAAAACATGCCGAAAACAAGTAGTACGTGTTGGCTTTATAGAGCATGAAGTAGTAATAAAAGCAAATTGAGCAAAATCAACTTTATACAAGCCAGCTACGTTATTTTGACAATATAGTATACCAACCATTAATGTATTCAGTCTCCAACCCCTCAGAGACAGGAGGATTCCCGAAGTCCTGTTCATCACAATTTTGTTTGTGAGACACCTGCTGGTGTTGCAAATATCCCTTTTGTTGCAGGTTCCGCCATAACACCTTTACTTCAATCTTTTGTCTTGCCCGTTCACCCTCTGAATGGCACACATAGACAATCCATGTTCCAATTGTCTCAAGGCTTAAATATCCTTCTTTAACCTGTCTCCTCCCCTTCATCTACACTGATTGAAGTGGATCTAACAGGTGAAATCAATAAGGGATCATAGCATTCACCTGGTCAGTCTATGTCAGTGGTTCCCAACTCCAGTCCTTGAGTAACTCCAAAAGCACACATTTGTGTTGTAGCCCCAGACAAACGTACCTGATTCAACTCATTGAGGGCCTGATGATTAGTTGTCAAATTGAATCAGGTGTGCTTGTCTGGGGCTACAATGAAAATGTGTACTGTTGGGGATACTCGAGGACCGGAGTTGAGAAGCACCGTTCTATGTCATGGAAGAGCAGGTGTTCTTAATGTTTTGTTCACTCAGTGTATTACCACGGCAGTTTACAGATAGACAGGAATGCAGGTAGGTGTGCATTATGCACTGTAATGTACTACACTGTTTTCTTTCATTTACCATACTGTGGACAGGAATAATACTACGTTTTGAAACTATGACTGACCTTTTCAGGTTGGCAAGGCTTCTGAAGACACCAGGGGACAGCTTATTGTCATCTACTGTAGCATCAGCACCTCAAGAGTTTGAAATCGCATGCCATTATCCTTTGCCCTATTCAGTAGGAGTAAATATTAACATATTCCACATACTTCTAGAATTCAAAAAGTTACTTAAGTGTCTATTGTCCATCACTATTAGCAGGTATTCTGTTCAAAAGTGTATGATGAGAGCACTTGGTAAATTTCTCCTCTTTGTCATCCTATACTGCCACCCAGTGGAATGTAAGGTACTACACCATAAACTTTTACCAGATAACAAATCATAAGAGCCACATTTCTGAGCACTTGCACACCAGGAAGCCACTCATTTCATTCTAGTGATTAACCCCTGTTGAGCAGGAAGTTTTCATCTATGACTGAGGGAACTAGACCAGAAAACTGCACTTACCTACAGTTTAAAATCTACAATAAAAACCATGTGATTCCAATATGAACATGAACTCACAGCTGTGAGGGGTCATGGCGAGGGGCAGCCTTGTTGGGAGGAAAGGCCTGAAGCTGATTCCCGGTGAGATGAAAGACTTTCAGATAGAGAAGTAGACCAACGGACATCTCTAGACAGATTGTTGTAGGACAAATCTAACACCTGTGTCAAATGCAATACAGATCAAAAATAATGTCATTTGAATTGTAAGTTGCAAGAGCATCTGCTAAATGACTAAAATGTCAAATGTTAAAAATTGAAGGAAATCTCCCATGGGCAGATTCTGATGACCAAATTACGCAAGATTTTACTTCTGGATTAACAGATATTAAATTGAAGGTAATTCCATATCAATCCAAGTCATTCTAGCGATTTAATTACATCTGGCGTTAACAATAAATGTATATGCCTTTCCAATAGACTTTTGATGACATGTTGATTATGTGAGGACAGTGTATTGTAGAACCAGAGAGTCATTTTACCTCCAGGTGAGGGAAATCCTCAGCATTGAGTTTCACGTTGCAGAGGCCATTCAATGAAAGCTCAAGTTTCCCCAGGAAGGGGAATTTACCAAAAGGCTCTGAGACAGTCAGAAAGAAAACATGTTTTTTGTTACTTTTCTATTCTGTTCCAATTAAAATGTTTGTCTAGGAGGTTTAATGATAAAAACACATAATTATATGAGATGATACCTATGGTTAGACAGTTGGCGGTGACTTAAGCAACATTCTCCAAATCCAGTAAATCCTAATTTTTTGGGAGTGCTTTCTGTGATGGTGGGGCAAGCCAGCAGAAAATATGGAGCGTTGCGCCGTGATTGGCTCAGTGTTCTGTCACTCATGGGGACACTACGTCACCGCCAAGTCTAAGGGTAGAGCTAGAAGAATCTAGCCCCGTGGGTGCTGCCATAGAGTTACATTAGAAGTGCCCATCCAAGAAGAGTCAAGGTCATTGGCCACAGATAAAATTACGGCAAATCACGTTATATGTACAGCAGCTTTGATTGGACTGATCATGTCAACATCATACTTTCAAAATCTTAGCTAGCAGTCATCATCATGAATCAAGTCGACAATATACTGGCAAATCCTTTTTAATCCTTGTCATATGAAGAGAAATAATGAAGAGAAATTATAGATAAAACGTATCGTTGCTTATCGGCCATTGGACATAAACATTACACAACAAGTTGGAAATCGCAAATTCAACAATGAGTGGTTTGGAAGGAATCAGTGACAGTGGCTAACTGCAAGCATTGCAAAGCAATCATTAGCCTGGTATTCGGTGGAGTGGCTGTGTGGTCCCAAATCTGGGATTAAGGGTCTCTTTTCCAAGTTTGAAATGATAAACATTCAACATTGGCCATGCTGTCAATGAAGCATGATTTGTGCCGCGCTCAAAACAACTGTTAATTCTGAACTGCGAAAACTTGACTTCAGTGAGTTCAAGACAACTGGGAAGTCGGGAATAAACGAGCTCCGACTGGGAAAATACATTTTGAACGGTCATCCAACTCAGAAATGTAAATCCAGCCTCTTTCTAGAGCTACGACCTGAAGATCATGACGTCATCATGATTCAACAATGTTTTTTTTCCTGAGTTCCCAGTAGTTTTGAAAACATTTTTTTATGGTGCTGCATAAATTATGTAATATACCAGGGAGATATGTATACTGTAGCTAAGAAAGCAATATTAAGTGCATGTTGTGTAGTAAGATGTTAGTAGCCCATATGCCTCACCCTAATAATTTGGTCTATTTACCCCTCTTAATTTTGCCTACTTTTCTGACTTGGTGGTGCACATGTAGCCTATAACCTGTTTTAGAGAAATGTAATCATCGAAAATTGTAAGAGCTTTCGATAACGACACAGGGGGAGACCCAGATGCAAACACAGGAGGCAGATGCGTCAAGTCTCTGATATTTATTAGACAACAAGGGGCAGGCAAGAGGCAGGTCGAGGACAGGCAAAAGTTCATAAACCAGGTCAGAGTCCAAAGGGTACAGGGTGGCAGGCAGGCTCGAGTTCAGGGCAGGCTGAATGGTCAGGCAGGCGGGCTGTGTCAGGGCAGGCAAGAGGTCAGAACCGGGAGGACTAGAAAACAGAGACTAGGAAAAAACAGGAGTTTGGAAAAACACTCTGGTAAGCAAGACAAGACACACTGGCGACAGACAAACAGAGAACACAGGATTAAATACACTGGGAATAATGGGGAAGATGGATGACTCCTGGAGGGGGGTGGAGACAATCACAAAGACAGGTGAAACAGATCAGGGTGTGATACTTTCATTGTCTGCTTATGTAACAGGGTTATATTGGTGATTCCCCTTGACACTTTATTGTTAACCCAATGGGTTTTTGGTTTTAGTTTTGTCTTGCCTTCACCTACTCAACATGGCATCTTATTGGCTGGTTTGCGTAGCTTGCTTACGAGGGGGGATGTTTCAGTTAGAATCGTCCCCGTGAACAAGCACCAAACCAGCGGTAAGTTGTTGGTTGCAAAGCACTGTACTCAAAAGTGATTTTTATACTCCCAAGTGATGATTTAAATGTACAATTTATATCAATTTGTTTGTAAATGTTATTCGAACATCACACATAAGATGCAGTGTTTTTTTGGAGAATATTGGTTGTGCATTTTGTTGTAAAGAATTCCCGCCAGTACTAGCTAGCAGCTTACTGTGTCTGGTGGGGGGGTTCATATATTTTGTACAGTGCGTGAGTGCAGAGTTGGATGGTGAGCCGTGCATTGCATGACGTGCAATTCTGTGCTGTTCCTATCAGGTACATTGTTAAAGATATTATATTGTATATTGTAATTGTATTCTTTTGGTAACTATATGCCCAGTGAACAAGCACCAAACCAGCGTGCGTGAGTACAGAGTTGGATGGTGAGCCTGCATTGCATGACGTGCAATTTTGTGCTGTTCCTATCAGAATAAATCTCCATGACTGGTGCTACACGTTGGAGTTCGTGTCGGTGATTGATTGTACACAACGCAAGCAGAGTACTGTTACACTTATATACCCCCTTTGTTTATCCTAGGGTTCTGACTTGGTGTACAGGTAGAACACTGTAAGAACGGCCCATGTTCTGAATTCTGTAACTGTACATTTCAAAAGTGCTGAATAAATAGTTATATTGACTACGTCCGTCCTAGCTCGCTCATTAATGTCTTAATCGAAATTACGGGTTGCCTCTTAGCCGCTTGTCGTCCCCTTTATGTCATAGTTTGTACATCTCAATTGTCATTAGAAACCACATTTGTTTAAGCAAGTCAGTCATCAGCTATGTTTTTTTTAAACGGCAGTAAATGAGGCTGAATGAACTGTTTCGCTGCCAGGCAAGGCTCTGCTGAGAGCCAGGTGTAGCAGTGGTAAGATGTTGGGACTGCTGTTGGGACAGCTTTATGTAGGCCCTAACAATTTGTGGGCACCGTTTGTCAGCGTTATAGTGCAATTAATGTATTGTTTAGTGTTGTGTAGTGGCTTTGGCATGCATCCCACTTCCATCCCATACTAAAATCGCCACTGAGTAGGCAACCTATGTTTGTTGTGTGCTGTACTGTTTAAATATTTACACAACTTACTTTCCGATGTTACTTTCTCTCCCATAACTGTAACCAGCCATATATATAAATAAATAAATAATACCCTTTTCAGGATGTGGGAATTTGTAGGTATCCTAGCAACACGGCAACATTTGCAGTCTAGTACCACATTCCCGCCAGCGGTTAGCGGTATAGAATGATTTTGGTCTCTTTTGCGGCGCTACTGACTTCACACAGCACAAGCGACGAGCCAGCTATGCTTCTATTTCACGACACGCTTCCAAATTAGCGTACAAATTGTTTTAGAGATAGCTAGACTATGACCATTTTAACTTGGTCTCACGACACAACGGTGTGATTTGTAGCCTAAAAAGCCAGCTCCCGTAAGTATGTGTTTTGACTAATTTCGACGTTAGTACTAGCCTATCTTTTTTGCATGTTGTTTATTATTTTTCTTGAACGTCAGCTGTCGCGATATAAGAGCGTAACGTTAGCCGATTCAACTGAGAAACAGTGTTTTCATGTCCAGGCAGGGAATATTGTGAAATTTGGGTCTAAGGTGATTTGTCATGTGTGTAAGTAATCCCTCTGTTTGCAGGAACCAGGAAATTTAGCTATGGGGAATACCTCATCAAGGAGTTATTTTCCGGGAATCAAAATGCAACCTGCTAAAACGACTCTGTTCAAACAGGAGCAAACTGGGACGACATACAGAATCCCAGCTCTCATCTACCTAAAAGAGAGTCAGACATTCCTTGCCTTTGCAGAGAAGCGCTCTTCCCCCAGTGACAGTGATGCAAAAATGATTGTTATGAGGAGAGGCACACAACAAAATGGATCCACTCAGGTAAATGTCGACTTCAAATCTAAACACATCATAATACACAGTTGAAGGTTTTCATGTTTAATTTAGTTGAGTTACATTCTTACATTTTTTACTTTCACATTGTTCCCCAGTGGTCAGAATCCCGGGAGCTGTTATCAGCATGTTTACCAGACCACCGCACCATGAACCCCTGCCCGGTGTATGAAAAGAATACCAAGACTATATTCCTCTTTTTCATCTGCATTTTGGGGAACACTCCAGAGCACCATCAGATCTGGACAGGCAAGAATAAGGCCCACCTGTGTTACATCACCAGTAATGATGAGGGCCAGAGCTGGAGCCAGACAAAGGACTTGACAGAGAGTGTGATTGGCAAAACGGTCAGAAGGTGGGCTACATTTGCTGTGGGACCAGGCCATGGCATTCAAATGGAGAATGGAAGATTGATCATTCCTACCTATGCCTATTATATCCACTTCAAATGCTTCTCCTTCCCCTTCCCCTTCACGGTACAGCCACATGCTCTCTCAATATACAGTGACGACTTCGGTCAGACATGGCAAATGGGCAGGATGCTTCAAAGAAAGTCCTGTGAATGTGAGATGGCAGAGATCATAGACCACGAGGGCAGCAGTCACCTGTACTGCAACGCCCGCCATAGAGGTCACAGAGTGGAAGCTTTGAGTGAGAGCAGTGGGGTTTACTTTGACAAGCCCCGCTTGGCTCCAAGGTTAGTGGAGCCGTGCCATGGTGGTTGCCAAGGCAGTGTGATTGGCTTCCCTGCCCCTGAGCAAGGTGAAGAGGGCATGGGTGGTACCACATCATCACCAGTGACCTCAGACACGCAAACCTGGCTACTCTTCACCCACCCGACCAATAAGAGGACGAGGAAAGACTTGGGGGTGTATTTGAACCGTTCCCCACTGCACACGTCAGGTTGGGACCGGCCCTGGATCGTCCACAGTGGACCCAGTGGCTACTCAGACCTGGCCTACAGTGAGGACACTGAGCACTTTGCTTGCCTGATGGAATGTGGCGAGAATAGTGAGCTTGAACAGATTGCCTTTGTGTCTTTTCCCCTCAGTGATGTCATGCAGAGCGTTGACGAGAAAGGAAATACCTTCTAGTTTGTTGTTGGGTTATTATTTCAGTACTACACTCCAATTCCAATCAGATTCAGTGGTCAGTAGAGGCACACGATCGTCTTTATCCTCAATTTATATAAACAGAAGCAATCTGAAAATAATGAAACATGATCATTTATATCAAAGTTGTTTTGTGTAAAAAAGGCAACCGACACTACAATTTCTCAAAATGCGATCACAGTTAAATCAAATGTAATATAATATGTAGATGTGATCATTTTATGACGTCTGACTGTATGGACTGCAATGCATGCTGCCATCGGATGCTAATCTCTAAGCAGTGGTCTATTTAAATGGCATACTTTTACTTGCAGTTGTACAATGTAACTCTTTTCACCTCAATGTAGTCATGCAATTCCTTATGTTTGCCAAGCACATTTTCAAGACTACAACCACCTACAGGCCATGATCAGGCAACACCTCCTCAGGCGTTAATGTAAGTCATGCGCCCTATTGAATGAACAGACATCCCTGTATCATCAAGTGGTTGCTCATCTACTGTGACTCATCTGTTCAAACGGCATTGGCTTCCTAAACCCCACACCCCATTCTGGTCTTAAAGCACTTTCTATCTTATGTTGGACCGTTCACAAACAGTCCACATAGCACTGTAAATGTATGACTACTTCATTTTTTTGTTAAAAATGTATGCTGTTGTTCAGACTCTATGTAATGCACTGACAGTGAGCCTCTCTGTAGTGCCTGCTAATGCACAGGGGATAACTCCAATGTGCAAAATTTGTTGAATATGTTCCTTATCTCTAAATGATGCTACAATTAGTCCTGCCTCAACTACCTCCACATTACTCTCCTGCCTGCATCCTTGGCTATGCATAAAAACATCTTGTTAATCATTCATGTGAATGGCATGCAGAACAAAAAATATCTAACAAGCTGTGTTTCTTTTTGATTGACATAATATTGTGAGCGAAGAAAATGCGATGCAAGTGATACTGCCGTCCACCTTTAGGTTCATTGTCCAGGGTTTGTCTTATTTAGCAGGTACATGAAGAGATCAGTTTAATGAAAATGTTATAATCAAATGTCTCTTACAAAATATAATAGTACAAACTCAGAATACCTCTTCCATGCAAATGTGTGTACAGTATGGGAATAACAACTACTCATAAGAATGGGAAGATGAACAAGTGTCATTTTCACGTCATCTTATCACAAATAGCGCTTTACATATTCCTTACATAATGAAAAGAACATGTAGACTTCAGGCAAGGTCCAAAGCTGCATAATGATTAACATTGAGCTGTAAGTGTGTTTGAATGTCAACAGCTGGCAGTGGCTTTGTCGACCCAGTCCCATACATGCACAGACCCGTCTACAGCAGCAGAGAGGACAGTCCTGGGCCGACTTGGATGCCAAACATGAGTGGTGACCACAGCTAATGAAGTGTCAAACTGATCATCGGACATCATGTGACCTCGGTGGATAAAAAAAGGCTGGAATTCCATCAACTCTGGTCTCCAAGAGGCAGTGTCGTAGATTTGCACCATTCCATCAAAACCTAGAAGGGAAGACAAATTCAATGGATAAGTTCTGTATTACAAGAGCCTTCAATTGGAACATGTATTTAGAAAGCAAGAAATAACTTTGTACTATCCATAAGACATGAATGAATCACATAAAGCAGGATGAAGGCGTGACATTTTGCTCACCTGACACAGCCAGACAGTTGTCTAAAGCAGGTGCCCAAGTCACCTTCATGAAGTCATCACTGGTAGTTTTCCTCTGGACATGAAGCTGGGCTTGACACAAGGGGGCTCTCAGGTCCCTTAGATCAGACACAACCACTTGGCAGGCGGATGAGAGCCTTGCTACACTACAGGAGGATGGGTCTGATGAGGACAGGTCTGTCTTAACACCCATACACCAGTGGGCGCCCTCTCTCCCTCCAGCTGGGTTATTCTGAGGAGCGGAAGGCTTCCGTGTGTCCCCCACATACAGGTCGCCATTGCAGGCACAAGCGAGAAATACACTGCCACTCACAAATTGCAGGGAGCTTAGTAAATCTGGAATGTCTTTCCCTGAGATGGAAGGAAAAAAGATATCCGTGACTGTTATACACGTGTTTGTACACCAACATTATACTCTATTAGGCCATTAGAGTTGCCTGGAATGCTTCAGTGTCACTGTATAAAACAGGTTATTACCCAGAGAGTAGAGTGGCTTTCCTGACGTCAGCTCAGTCAGTTGAATATCGCTGATCTGAGAGCCATGAAGAACACATGGGCCTCCAGTTAACCCAGGGGCTATTTTGACACCGTTATCTGATGATGCACTCTTCAGTTGTAAAACTCCTGTCCTCTTTATGACATCTAGCATTTGAAGACAAATCACACAACAGAAATAAGATTTCAATGTGGGTAAGACCGATGCTGACTGGGGCCTAATCAGGTTGTAAATCATCATTTGAATGTGCAGTATAAAGTGGAGAGTAGATAGGTACTGCAGTCTTATTATACTGTAATACATAGAAAAGGAAACAGTAGATCTACTCACCACAATCGTCTCCTCCTAAGTCCCACACCTGGAGATTGGAGTTGAAGCCATCATTGGTAACGACACACCTTAACAAGAAACAACAGTTTGAAGATGAAAGCTCATGGCAACAAAAGGAAGTTACATAATCAATGGCTACTATGATATACCTTGTTCCTGGAATGTGTTTGAGGCAATGAATGGAGCCATCTGAGAAACCTCCATGGACAACTTTGAAATCTCGTTCTGCACAAAGACCCTGCCCACATTGAATAGACACATTGGTAGTCAGTGACATTTGCAATACATCATTGATGTCTTGAAACGTTTTGTTTCATGCTTTAATCATTTCAATCCATTACCTGATTATCATCAGCGAAAAGTTTCAGTGGCAACAGCAGCTCTAAAATTTCATTTTTATCCGAATTGTAACCTGCAACACATATAGCTGTGGGGTAAAGACAAAATGTCATTTAAACACAATCAATGTGGTTGGTTGGTTATAATCAAAACGTACTATAGCCTTGTAAAATGTGAAAATGATGAGTAGGCCTACTTTTTTCTGATGTCCATTCAATTGCTCTTGTAGGATGTTCAAGTTGATACTCGTGAATATGATTGTATCTGAAAGAGAACTACGCGTGTAAGGTGAGCTCGGTTTAGAGCAGGTGCATCACATTTAATAAGAAAAGCAGCAAGTATATACTGTTAGAGATATTCTAGTCTTATCTGCAACGTTGTAAAACATTGCGCCTGTGAATGTAACGTTACCCCTATTGTTTTCCCACAGAGACACGTGAAGCATGATTTAAGCAACTTAAATATATCAAGGAAGTCTCAACTCACTTTCACTATTTCACAAAATAATTCGTACTTACATTTTCAAAGACTCGATAAACCACTCATCAAATTCATCCTCAACCGAAGAGGTTTCACCCATCTCGTCCACCGCTAAACAACTTCTGTACCTCCGCCTGTATTTGTTTAGTAGCAGATAAGCAGCCGTGTTGCCACCTAGCGGATTGGAGTGTAGATCAGAGCAACTCTCTGTAATGTGCATACAGTCAAAGAGTGGGCCGTGTCCACCAACCAAAACATAAACAATGAAGCAAGTACATCCATCCCATTACATTTTCACATGCACATAGCACTTCATTTAATATTAAATATGACAACAAAAACATAAGATTGTTTTTACTGATGCTTTTGAATTATTTGTTACTTTTATTTCTTGTTTTTTTAGGTATTTTTCTTGAAAAAATAACTGCATTGTTGGTTAAGTGCTTGTAAGTAAACATTTCACTGTAAGGTCTACTTATTCGGCACATGAGACAAATAAGATAGGATTTGATTTAACAGGTTTGATTGTTCATTAGTTGAAATTCCTGGAAATCTTTACAGACTGTCGCTGTAAACCATAGTCAAAAGTAGTGGTTGATTAGGCGCTTGTCCCACTTGATGGCAAGTCAAGAAGTTGACTGTATGATGTGTCATGGTTGCAACGTTACACTTGGTTTAGAGCAGAAAGGTTAGCAGGTTAGCTATCTGCAGAGATACAGGTTAGATACAGGTTAGCTATCTGCAGAGATACAGGTTAGCAGGTTAGCTATCTGAAGAGATACAGATTAGCTATCTGAAGAGATACAGGTTAGTTACAGGTTAGCTATCTGAAGAGATACAGGTTAGCTATCTGCAGAGATACAGGTTAGTTACAGGTTAGCTATCTGAAGAGATACAGGTTAGCTATCTGCAGAGATACAGGTTAGTTACAGGTTAGCTATCTGCAGAGATAAGGCCATGAACAGTCATAACATGGAGGTAGGTTTGTTCTGCCAGTCAAAAAATATACGTATTTATGACTCACTTTCAAAGCAAAGCATCATTTAATTATCTGCCCATAATTTAATATTACTCTTTAATGTTAATTATTTTAATACACATCAAACAGTACAGTACTAAAGAGAAAACTATCCAAAGTTACACCGTGTTGTTCCAGAAAAGAGCATTCATGATTCTGTTAAACAACGTTCAACCCGACACAATTATTCTTAATTTCAAATAGAGCAGGGTATTTGTTAAAGTCTCTTTTCAAAAGAAAAAGTTTCAGTTTATCAAAATAAAGTACTACTAAATAACATCAGAAACCCACCCTGTTCACTCCCCCTAAATTTCTGGGCTAAACCAGCTGGTGTAAGGTCTGTGTGGTTTGCTGTGATATAACTGTGACGATAGAAAGCCTCATGTAAACAGATTTGTGGGGTTTACCCCATTGTGGTAGTGTCACGCTGTGCTGACTGAATAGCAGAGGTACAAAGATAGACTGATAGACGAAGAATACAAAGCAGTGCACAAAGCAGTGGCACTTGTTTACAGATAACATCCATGCCTTTAACCTCTACTGCACCAGGCTAGTCACAAGCCGTATCTGCCAGTGGTGTAAAGTACTTAAGTAAAAATACATTAAAGTACTACTTAAGTAGTTTTGGGGGTTATCTGTAATTTACTATTTATTTTTGCCAACTTTTACTTTTACTTCACTACATTCCTAAAGAAAATAATGTGCTTTATACTCCATACATTTTCCCTGACACCCAAAAGTACTTGTTACATTTTGAATGTAAAATGTAAAATGGTCCAATTCACACACTTATCAAGAGAACATCCCTGGTCATTCCTACTTCCTCTGATCTGGCGGACTCACTTAAGACATGCTTAGTTTGCAAATCATTTCTGAGTGTTGGAGTGTGCCCCAGGCTATGAATAAAAATAAATAAATAAATGGTGCCATCTGGTTTGCTTAATATAAGGAATTTGAAACAATTTATACTTTTACTTTTAACACTTAAGTATATTTTAGCAGTTCCATTGCTTTTCATACTTAAGTATATTTAAAACCAAATACTTTTCGACTTTTACTCAAGTAGTATTTTACTAGGTGACTCACTTTTACTTGAGTCATTTTCAATTAAGGTATCTTTACTTTTACTCAAGTATAGCAATTGAGAACTTTTTCCAGCGCTGATATTTTCAGTGATATCTACTAGTCCACAAATCAAATCAAATCAAATCAATTTTATTTATATAGCCCTTCGTACATCAGCTAATATCTCGAAGTGCTGTACAGAAACCCAGCCTAAAACCCCAAACAGCAAGCAATGCAGGTGTAGAAGCACGGTGGCTAGGAAAAACTCCCTAGAAAGGCCAAAACCTAGGAAGAAACCTAGAGAGGAACCAGGCTATGAGGGGTGGCCAGTCCTCTTCTGGCTGTGCCGGGTGGAGATTATAACAGAACATGGCCAAGATGTTCAAATGTTCATAACTGACCAGCATGGTCAATAATAATAATCACAGTAGTTATCGAGGGTGTTGCAAGTCAGCACCTCAAGAGTAAATGTCAGTTGGCTTTTCATAGCCGATCATTAAGAGTATCTCTACCGCTCCTGCGGTCTCTAGAGAGTTGAAAACAGCAGGTCTGGGACAGGTAGCACGTCCGGTGGACAGGTCAGGGTTCCATAGCCGCAGGCAGAACAGTTGAAACTGGAACAGCAGCAAGGCCAGGTGGACTGGGAACAGCAAGGAGTCATCATGCCCGGTAGTCCTGACGCATGGTCCTAGGGCTCAGGTCCTCCGAGAGAGAGAAAGAAAGAGAGAAGGAGAGAATTAGAGAGAGCATACTTAAATACACACAGGACACCGGATAAGACAGGAGAAGTACTCCAGATATAACAAACTGACCCTAGCCCCCCGACACATAAATTACTGCAGCATAAATACTGGAGGCTGAGACAGGAGGGGTCATGGATACATTTTTCTGCATCATTTTTGGACAGAAAATTTCAGATTTTTGCAATGTTACGTAGATGGAAAAATCTGTCCTTGAAACAGTCTTGATATGTTCGTCAAAAGAGAGATCAGGGTCCAGAGTAACGCCGAGGTCCTTCACAGTTTTATTTGAGACGACTTTACAACCATCAAGATTAATTGTCAGATTCAACAGAAGATCTCTTTGTTTCTTGGGACCTAGAACAAGCATCTCTGTTTTGTCCGAGTTTAAAAGTAGAAAGTTTGCAGCCATCCACTTCCTTATGTCTGAAACACAGGCTTCTAGCGAGGGCAATTTTGGGGCTTCACCGTGTTTCATTGAAATGTACAGCTGTGTGTCATCCGCATAGCAGTGAAAGTTAACATTATGTTTTCGAATGACATCCCCAAGAGGTAAAATATATAGTGAAAACAATAGTGGTCCTAAAACGGGGCCTTGAGGAACACCGAAATGTACAGTTGATTTGTCAGAGGGCAAACCATTCACAGAGACAAACTGATATCTTTCCGACAGATAAGATCTAAACCAGGCCAGAACTTGTCCGTGTAGACCAATTTGGGTGTCCAATCTCTCCAAAAGAATGTGGTGATCGATGGTATCAAAGGCAGCACTAAGGTCTAGTAGCACGAGGACAGATGCAGCGCCTCGGTCTGACGCCATTAAAAGGTCATTTACCACCTTCACAAGTGCAGTCTCAGTGCTATGACCATACAACCATAAGATGTTGTTACTAGTTAAAGCACTGAGTAGCTATCAATTAGAATTTCGTGGCAAGTTTTATATAATTTGGTGATGTATTACTATTTGTGAATTGGTCGCAATATATTTGTACTATACCGAACGGTGACCTGGTCCAAGATAGCAGCAGGTGAACAAGTCTAGAGGCTACTGTACATCTGCAGTGTCTAAGATATTAGCCATTCCACTAAAAGGGCAGTGGTATGGCATTGTAATAAATTGTCATATAACATAGTAAAATGGCCTATGACAGAGTTATGCCATAGAATATGCCAAACAAACATATTCATACATAGAACGACTGGTGAGATGACATAAACATGAGCATGAATTATTACACTTCATTCACAAAAGCACCATTCCACCACAGCTGCTGGCTGGCTGGCTGGCTGGCTGGCTGGCTGGCTGCTATTGGGGTCAGTCACTTGACTGTCATTGTCCCCTCGTTGTACAAAGCACACCAGTTATTTGTAGAAAGTTACAAAAAATAAAGGAAACCGTTTTTTTGTTTTCATTGATTCAACCAGTGGTCAGAGTACATGCGTCTATCTATATATCTTATATCTTTCCTTCCAAAGCAACATGACAATGTTATTGACTAACAGCATTGCATCAGTCAAAGGATGTCAAATGAAAGCATCTGGTACAACCTTTATTATTGAATTATCATCAGTTCTGGTCAACAGAGTGGAATCTATCATCTAACGTTAATATTCAAATACCTGATATTTTGAATAAAAAACAAAACAACAAATAAAGTATTATTATGCCTTTATTGTCAGTCAACCACTCATTTCCAAAGCTAAATATCCACTGTTTGAAAATGCATTAATAATAGCTATGGAAATAATTTCACTGTGGACTATAAGATTGAGCCTACAGTATTTTAGAGATGATTTCAGTACTTTGAGTGCTGCTTTTCAAATGAACTCTATTTTAGTTGCATTACCATGTATCATGTTCCATGTACTGTAATGAAAGCAGTCACAACTACACGCTTTCAGATACACATATTCAGGTTCCATAGCAAAATACTGTAAATTGATCTTGACATCATCTGAAATTTCCACAAACATTGTCATTGTCGTTTACCATAAGGCTTGCAATTTGTTCACAGTAGGCTTTATCCAAAGGAGTCTCCATGATTAGTTCCATAGGTGCCACCATGATCATCTATTTCTATACCCCTTTCAATCCAATCCATGTCAAAAAGGCAGACCAGTCCTCAGCCTGTGATGTCCTGCTGCAGGTATGAGACTGTCAGTCACTGCTAAAACCGCACAGCACAGCACCTGCAAATAATGAACAAAAACACAGTGAGGGCTTGTGCAAAAAGTCCTCTCAGATACTTCTTAGCTGACAGAACTCAACAGAATTTGAAGGATCAAGAAATAGCACAAAAAAGTGTTACAATCAGAACAGCAAAAATCCAACATACTACTGTTATTGTGGATGTCTGACAATGCTGATCAGACACCATCAAGGTCTCTCAGACAATATACATGATACAAAATGTTACATGTGTACATTTCAAATAGATCCTTCATATACCTGTATCTGCGAGGACAACCATGGTGTCCAACAATATATTCTTGGGCATAACAGAACCGTCTGCAGAGTCCTCTATAACCACAAGTCCAATATTGCATCTCTGCATCATCAGCTGTTAGAATAGTAAAACCATCATGGAATAAGTAGCAAAATAACTTTTCAACTATACAATTTTCGTCATTTGCTAATGACTAGAATACTTTCACATCAAATGTTCATCTGATCAAATCAGGAACTGTTATTATATGAGCTTTGATGTTGATCAATCAATGTTAACAGTATAATTGATGTCAGGCTAAAACACTAACATTGAAGATCACACATTTCCTGTATGATCTGTATAATAAGACATTTGCAATAATGTCTTTAATGGTAAAATAACTCCGAAAGCATATCAACGGTTAGGAATTCCGTTTCATTTCTCCCCAATACACATCAGAAAATCCACTAATATAATCCCATTTTACAGGTATGATGCACACCGGCACCATGACATAACAAAGCCAAGGTACTGTATCCACTGCTTACCCTCAACAGCTGAGAGCATCAGGAGAAGTACAAGGACAACCAGGCCCAATCCCTTCATGTTTTGGCACCGCTAAGTTCTCAGGCAAATGCAATTTCCAGGACTGATGCTGCATTTATACAGCATTTCACCCCAGGGGGAGGAGTCGATGGGCACTGCCCAAATCACAATTGCAGAGTATTATTGAAAGAAAGGTGTTTTCGGGGGCTACAATGGGTACTATATCCTTACAGAACACATCAGGTGCAGGTTCTTGGAAATGTGGGGCTGTTTTTGTTACTTTTTGTTACTAGGGAAATGTTTCTGACTATATGGGCAGAACAACATTGTGGAATCTATCCTATGATAGAGTCCAGCATAGATTAAGAACTAATTGAATTACCAAATACTTTTTCTCAAAATTTGTGAGACATGAGGAGAGGCAAATTTGGGCTTTTGTTTAGTACCTGAGGCAATTTACTTGTACTTACATAAACCTCTATGACTGGACAGCTGCAGCATAGTCCAGCAAAGTGAGTCAGAAGAAGAATGAGCAAAACTACCACCACAAACGATTCCCTCAAAAGAATGAGGTCTCCAGGTCAGATCACACAGTTTAAGGTGACTCAATCATCTATTTAATTAGAAACAAACCAACCACTGATCCAGCCGTCTGTCTTTTCCACGGGGTTTCAGTACACACCGCTCTGCCCAGGTCTAAATATGGCAGTCGTTTTTGTGATACTGCTGATGCTGTAAAACTGCAATCAAACTGCACAAAACAAACCACTCTGATGATGCAGGAGCTATTGTTAACTGCACAACAATGATAAGCACGTACACTCACATTCACATGTAGCCTATTCTACGCCCTCTAGTGCTGCTTGGTCAGACAGACTACTGGCCCTCCAGTGAGAGACAAATATACCATATGTGGCCTCATGAGCATACCAACTTGTGGTCATATACACTGAACAAAAATATAAATGCATAGTCCCATGTTTTATCAGCTGAAATAAAAGATCCCAGAAATGTTCCATATGCACAAAAATGTCTCTCAAATTTTGTGCAGAAATGTCTTTCTACTCGCAAGTACGCACACACACACACAAACAAACAAATTTGTGCCACGGACAGCTACATCATATTTAGCTTATGTTGATGGACACATTTTTGGGGGGTTCTTTTAGTTGTCACTGTATTCGACTAAGCATAAGTGATTTGATGATTTTGAAATGTTAAAGTTGAAATGGTGCTGGAATAGTGGAGGCAGCTCCTGTTTTCTTTGTGATTTTTCTTTGCGATCAGTAGTTGTTTTGTAGTCCGAAAATGTCGGAAACATTAACTTGCTTTTCCCATGATGTAGGTCATGTACTGTTTGTTACATGCAATATGCTGTGTGGACTTCACCGGAGTTTGCTCTCTGGTTTTGTGATGAAACAAATGTGTGGTTGAATTTATTCTGCCACTGTGTCTTCTTATTGTCTCAGCCTTAGGCCTAAGCACCCCCCTATCCACATTGGCGGGACAGTAGTGGAGAAGGTGGAAAGTTTTAAGTTCCTCGGCGTACACATCACGGACAAACTGAAATGGTCCACCCACACAGACAGCGTGGTGAAGAAGGCGCAAGCTTTTTGAGGGATTGGCCATGTGGGATTGGCTTTGTGGGATTGGCTTTGTGGGATTGGCTTTGTGGGATTGGCTTTGTGGGAATGGCTTTGTGGGATTGGCTTTGTGGGAATGGCTTTGTTAGATTGTTTTCTGTTGCTTCTACTCACTGTATCACCTTCTCCATTATTTTGAGCAGTACTGTACATTTCAGGTCCTGCCAGTTACAATAACCAGTTTTATCTTGCTACTTTTCAGGGGAAGGTGATGTACTCTAAAATGAAAAAAATTGATAAATATTTTGTAGGCTCCACAGTGCAAGCCTTTAGCTATTTGTTCTCCACTCAACCACTCCCAAGAAGACATTACAACAAAGGGTAGCAGATTGTAAGGAACGAAGCTGCAGAAGAAAAGCAGGTACGGGGAGTTGAGGTTTAATTAGGAAGGGACATGCAACAGGACAGGAACAACGTCAGAACTTAGAAACACAAAGACAGGTGACAATCAATGCAGCAGCGGGGACCAGAGCTGGGGAACTGACAAATACAGGGGAGGTAATAAACAGGTGATTGAATCCAGGTGAGTCCAATATCGCTGATGCGCGTGACGAGGGAAGGCAGGTGTGTAATGATGGTGGCAGGAGTGCGTAATGCAGGGCAGCCTGGCGCCCTTGAGTGCCTGGGGGGGGGAGAGCGGGAGCAGGCGTTACAGCAGACAGTACATGTACATTTGTTTAAATTCAACCCACGATTGTTATGTTTCTTGCTGCTTAATCTCTCAAATATAAATTGAAATCACAATGCACTATGTGTCTGTCCACTGTAGTGAAGGCAACGGATGAATTGAGGACAATGTAGTGGCCTACTGCCTGTCTGAGTTCGAAGTACCGATTGGTCAAGATTCTGCAGTGAAACTCTTGGCTCCATGGATCCTCTGGAGCGAAGTCAGCAGGGGAGGATGGGCATGGGGATGGGCCGCCGGCCAACCAGCTCATCAACAATGTAATGTCTGTAGGTACAGTACAGGGATGTGACATGTTCCCTATACTACCTCAGTATCTCCATCCCTATCTATTAAAGCATAGGTTATTATGACCTTTTGTAGTCATTTCCTTCTAATTCTCTTTTGCAAGGATGAAAATGATGTCAAAAATCAGACCAGATTTTTTGCTTTGCTCCATACTACTCCTATATCTCATATAAACCTACAGCTCTGAATGCATGTATGACAAAGGCCATCAATGGTGAGAAACAACATTTGCTATTAAGGTTTCAACTATTATCTTTCTGGATGTCACAGGCCATCCATGTGCAGCTAACTAACCTTGTCTACTCTGCCTGTCTCTTCGTCTGTCTCTCAGCCCCCCCAAACCTATTCCTATCACACCCGTAAGAGTCGCACAGGCACCTTACAGTCACCTGGCTTTCCTGATTCTCCGTACCCTCCAAACACAGACTTGGCGTGGAGGCTACATGCTGATCGAGGCTACAAGGTTCAACTGGAGTTTGACACCTTGAACTCGGAGGATGACCGTCAGAACGACTTCATCAATGTGTATGACTCCCTGGTGCCAATGGCAGAGTGAGAAAGTGGAGACAAGAAACAGTCAACATTTTCCCGTTGATATTTACTTCAGATGCCTGGCTCATGACTCATGAGTTCCATCCAAGTGCAATTGTCTGCCTCAGTTAAATCATGTTTTGATCTCTGTGCAGGAAATGTGAATGTTATACACACAATGAGCATCTGTCGTTCATTTCCTCTGGAAACGTCACGCTACTGATGCTGGTAACCAACGAGGAGAAGAACTTCCCTGGCTTCAGAGCCACTTACTCTGAGCTTCCCCTAGAGCCAAGGTGAAGCTGGTTGCTGTGGATAAACTATGGAATAAATATCATTTTGTGTCCCCAATGGTGGTGATACTCCTTATCCGTTTCTCTTCCTGCATAGATTGTGGCTGTAAACTATCAGGACTTAAAGGCACCTTCACCTCTCCAAATGTTCCCTCCCATTACCCACCTCTAATCAAGCGTGTCTGCAGGGCAAGATTACCAAACGGCCACGCAGAAGTGTAGAATTGAAGGATATTAGCTTTGAAACTGCAACATTTTCTCTTAGCCTCATGACATGTGTAGAATAGCATTATAAAACGGAAACATTTTTCTACACAAAATGTGTTGAAATGCAGGAAGTTAAGCTGATTTCTCAAAATAAAAAATGTACATTGTTTGTGGAGCCTCCTCCTGCTGCTGTTGACTTTTTAGAGAGAGAATCTGTTTATTTTTAAAGCCCCATGCAGTCTTTTAAATAGTATTTTTAAATCATCACTGTATGTCTAATAAATCACTGTTTGTTTATTTCATGAAAATACCTCAAAATATATTTGTAATCATTTATTTCCTTGAACCTCCTTCAGCAATTTAAATGCTCAGTCTGATCACGTGGGCATGTTGATACAAGTGTGTTTATATATTTACATACACAGTCCTGATTGCCAGTTAGTTCTAGAGCCCTCAAACTCAGCTCTGGACCTCTTTTCATTGTTCCCCTCTAATGAGGGACTGATTTAGACCTGGGACACCAGGTGGATGCAATTAATTGCCATGTAGAACAGAAAACCAGCAGGCTCCAGACCTCATGGGTTAAGAGTTGAATATCCCTGCTCTTCAGCCTACCCCGCTTACCCCTTCAAAGTAGGGGGATACATATGCAAATAAAAGATGGCTGGTAATTGGTCAGAATAATCAGATTAGATTGTGAAATCATACTTTTGGCTTATGAATGTCATTCATTTGCCAATATGTTTTTGTGTGTGTCTCTGTGCAGCACAGGAGGTTGGAGACACCTTAATTGGGGAGGACAGGCTTGTTGTCTTTTTTTTTACCCCATTTTCTCCCCAATTTCATGGTATCTAATTGGTAGTTACAGTCTTGTCTCAATGCTGCAACTCCCATATGGACTCGGGAGAAACGAAGGTCGAGAGCTGCGCGTCCTCCGAAACACAACCCAACCAAGCCGCACCGCTTCTTGACAGAATGCCCACATAACCCGGAAGCCAGCCACACCAATGTGTCGAAGGAAACACTGCGCACATGTGCACCGTGTCAGCGTGCACTGCGCCCGGCCCGCTACAGGAGTCGCTAGTGCGCGATGGGACAAGGACATCCCTGCCAGCCAAACCCTCCCTTAACCCAACCGACGCTGGGCCAATTGTGCAATTGTCCCCGGGTCTCCCAGTTGGCTGAGACAGAGACAGAGACTGGACTCGAACCCAGAATCTCTAGAGACCACTGCGCCACTCGGGAGGCCGAACAAGTTGTGACTGAGGTTAAAGGTGAAATCCTTAATGTTGAAAATGCCACGTCCATTTGCGATATTACAACAAAAAAGAAGTTAGTGTAAGCAACACTTTTTTCCCGTCTCAGACATCATTGCATGTGCGATAGAACAGCATAATATATACTGCATTTATTTTTTACCTTCATGCTCCCCACTGCTTTGTCAACTAAACAAAAACAATAACAATGGCAGTGGGGCAAAGAGTGGCGCTGTTTCCTTCTATGGTGGATTCCATCTTTAAAGAAAGTGCGCTTTCTCAATTTTGCTAAACATTACTTTAAATCAAGTCAATGTTCTTGTTTTTTTATGAAAAATATTAAATTCAAGCTCACTTTTGAGCAAATTCAGACAATGCACAGCAAATCCTGCAATTAACTCAATACATAGTTTTTTATGAATTGACAGCCCTAGTAAGACGTTTGTTTTTCCAAACACAGCGCTAACACAATGTAGTTCTATGAAGTTTTGTGTATTATTATAACCTCATTTTTGTATCGTGTTTTGTTAAAGTAAAGTGGGGTTTTTAAGGGAATGTTTTCATTGCCTGTAAATATATATTTTTTAATTGCACTTCAGACTGCTGTACCTTAGTAAACCTGACTGCTTGTGTACCTGCCTGGTAACGTTATAACGTGAACGTCTAGCAACCAAAAGGTTGCATGTTCGGATTTCGTCACGGACAACTTTATAATTTGAGCTAATTAGTAACTTTTCAATTACTTTTTGGCTACTTTGCCACTCCTTATCATATTAGCTAATCCTCCTCCTAAAGTTAACCCTAACTTTAACCCTTACCACTAACCTAGATTTTTTTAGTCATCGCTTGGCCGTACCTCGAACACATTCCATATCTGGGAATATCTTTATATCTTGACAGTAAAATAAGCAAGGAGATAGACCAGATGCTTTTCAACTTTCTTTGGAGAAACCGTACCCATTACATTAGGAAAACTGTTGTAATGAACACTTATGAGAATGGTGGACTGAATTTTCTGGACTTTACTACTTTAAATAATACTTAAGATCAATTGGATAAAACAATTCCTAAAAAGACCCACTTCTATCTGGAATTTTATTCCTCATCATGTCTTCTCTACTTTTGGTGGCCTTAACTTCATGTTGTTTTGCAATTATAATATTGACAAAATTCCAGTGAAACTTTCTGCTTTTCATCGGCAGGTTCTTGTCATGGTCCTTAATTTATAAACACAATTTTTCTCCACACAGATATTATATATGGAATAATTGTGATATATTGTATAAAAATACTTCTTTGTTTTTAGAATATTGGTTCCGAAATAATATCTTCCTGGTGAGCCAACTGGTAAATGCAGAGGGTCTTTTAGACGCCATTCCCTCAGGTGTTGCTCTGTTATTCAGGAACGTGTCAAGACCTGACCCTCAGAGCCTACCTTCTATTGACCCTGTTGACTCATCAGTAGGAAAGATTTGTTTCTCTTTTGGTCCATTCAACAGAGCGATACGAACCTTGTTTCAGCAGGATGTTGTAGCAGGACCTTATGTCATGCCTTATTGGAATGGATTTATTGATAATATCTGTTGGAAAAAAGTTTGGATGTTGCCACACACATACCTACTTGTTAACAAAATGAAGGAAGTTTCCTTTAAAATGATTCATAAATATTATCCTGCCAACCACTATATGAAGAAGTTTAAGGAAAACATCAACTCAAATTGCTCCTTTTGTAATGACCACCCAGAAACAGTGTTGTATCCTCTTCGTCTGAAGAGGAGGAGTAGGGATTGGACCAAAGCGCAGCGTTGAAGGTAGACATAATGATTTATTAAACGAAACCGAAAACACGAAGAACACTAGAGAATTACAAAAACAATAAACGACGTAGACAGACCTGGGGCCTGTTGCACAAAAGTAGAATTAAGACATCCGGGATAAATGACTCAGCTGAGCTCAATGAAGCCAAAACATGTGCGTCCAGGCTTAATTGGTTGCACAAAGACCAAGCCAGGATGAGCAGACACGGATTCATTAAGCCAGGTGAAACCAATCCTGGATAGGTGCGCGCTCACGGCTCACTCAAATAGACCCCGCCACAGATCACAGATTAACTGATTTACCATGGCAACTAGAGCCGCGTACTTTTCCCCGTCGGAAGCACAAATCCTCATGGAGGCATACGAGGAGGTAAAAGATATAATTAAGAAGAAAGGCAACACCGCCACAGTGATAAAGCAAAGAGAAAAAGCGTGGCAAAGTATTGCAGACCGCCTGAATGCGTAAGTAGTGCACAATTACACACTCACCGCTCCGCTGAAACATCACAATTACAATTCAAATATTTAATTCACATCTCCAAAAATGCAGTTGTACTGTAATTATGAAACGGTTAAATTTTTAATTGAAATGCACTGCAGATATGAGTGAAATTGTGTAAAGTAACTCCATCACACTGTATAAAGCTATGATAAATTTTTTGATATTTTTACTGAAAACAAGACAAAAATACCAAGTAATTTTTTGCAGTGTGACTCCATTAAATGTGTGTGTGTGTGTGTGTGTGTGTGTAGATTAAACATGAACGGGCCAAAACGGACATGGCAGCAGGTCAAAATCAAATACAAGAACATTCTGCAGAATGGTATGGTCCCTGACTAATATTTAACAAAGCACAAGCATATATTGTACCCAGAAGGTGCCTGCTCACACATTGTCTGTACTGTTTTAGCAGTGAAAAAGAATACCCACAGACAAGGCACGGGTGGTGGGTCACCAAAGGCTGACCTTACCCCAGCAGAGGACATGGCCTTGGAGCTAAATAAAGGCAGGCCCGTCTTAGAGGGGATCCCTGGGGGGAAAGAGACGAGCATAGGTTCCTCCCAAGATGCCACCCGCTTCATTCAAGGTATGTCCTTCCATCTCTACATGGGATACAACCACATTCATATTGAATCAATTTGGACTGTCTGACTTTGGTTTACCTATTGCCTTGCAGTGTCTGGCAGCACTGTGTTCCTGTTAGAGCCACCAGCACAAGCACCAGACGATGCTGATCCAGTGAGTACTCCATCAAAGGCATACTGTAGGCCTGGCATGTCTTGTCTACTAGCTTCAATATGAATCCGATTAAATGTGATAGGGTGAAGGCCCCAGTGCAGCAGCAACAGCACATGATGGAGACGATGATGAGGAGGAGACCATCTCTCTGGATTCCAGAAGGCATGAGGTATCATGTTAAGACTGTGAAAGTACTATTTACTCTACAATGGTGAGGAGTCCTCATCAAAATCAAAAAATCTAATTTCTTTTACAGGACCCAGATGCTATACAGTGGGAAAACCAGCCTGGCAACATAGTGCGTATTAATAAAAGGACACCACATCCTGCCAAATTCCAGCTGCGCTAATTGTATTGTGTTCACAGAGCTCACAAGCTATCAGAAAGTTGTATGGCAACCACCTCCGGCGCCAAATAGAACTGGCAGACATAGACATTCAGTACAAGAAGAAAAAGATGGAAAATCTTGCACTGGAGTCCGAAATAAAAAAGAGGACAATTAGGAAACTGGACCTTGAAATAAAAAAACTTGAGAGGGAGGTGAGATATGCCTTCAATGTACACTGTATGCTAACTGTAACACAAATGTATTAATCATTATTTTTCTTTCCTCCCCCAGCTCCAAGAAGATGACACAGCTCAAAATAAAAATTAGGTATATTCTCGTAAAGTCAAGTGAGCCATGACATATGAGCTCTTATTGTGAGCACACAGGACGGTGGCATCTTTCTAAGGTTTTTTTTATTTTCCCAGCAATCAGTACAACCAAGTCATCGTTATAAGGCATCGCCCTCTTTTGCCCACCCCCCCAGCACCAGGTGTGGCCACTAGCCTATATGAAGGCCCAAAATTGTGTGTTCCTTTCTGCTCTGACAATGGCATGCCCATTCGTGCGAGATGTGGTGGATGAAGAAGCACTTGTGCTGAGGAGAGCCTTCAGGCGAGAAAGGGTCTTCAGGGACCGGTTGGACCCACTGGCCTTCCCTGATGACCATCTATATGAAAGATACAGGTTTTCTGCAGATGGCATCAGGTATCTATGCAGACTACTGGGTCCCAGGATTAAGCACCGCACTGCACGGAGCCATGCACTGAGTGTGGAGCAAATGGTTTGTGTGGCCTTGCGCTTTTTTGCTAGTGGAGCCTTCCTGTACTCAGTGGGGGATGCAGAACAGCTGAACAAGGCCACAATTTGCCGCACAATAAGGAGTGTGTGTCTGGCTATCAAAGCATTAGCAGATGTCTTCATCTCCTTCCCTGGCCACAGAAGACTCTGTGACATCAAAGAGGAGTTCTATAGGATTGCAGGTAAGAGGATCTACAAATTACAGGACAACTGTTAACACATAGTAGGATACTCATTACTTTGTGTGACAGGTTTCCCCAATGTCATTGGTGCAGTGGACTGCACACACATAAGGATAAAAGCCCCCTCAGGTGCCCATGAGGCCGATTTTGTGAATAGGAAATCCTTTCACAGCATTAATGTTCAGGTGAACATAACTTTTTGATATTGTCCATTGACGAACACTCTGCATTGCCAGTGATGTGCATTGATTGGTGTAATATTCCTCATCTTATGATTTCAGATGGTCTGCAATGCTGACTGTGTGATCAGCAATGTTGTGGCAAAATGGCCTGGCTCAGTCATGACTCCAGAATCTTTCGGGCCTCTGAAATCTATCAGTGCCTATCACAAGGTAAGCCACACAACCCCTATTTATAACCATCATGGCTGTGTCAAGAATATCACTGTGTTTATGAGGTAGTAATGATGAGATTTTGTGTTGACAGGTGAATTCTCTGGTGTGTTGCTGGGAGACAGGGGGTATGGCTGCCAGCCTTTTCTCCTGACACCTTTCACAGACCCCCAGGAAGCACAGCAGGCCTACAACCATGCCCATGCCAGGACCAGGGCCAGAGTTGAAATGACCTTTGGCCTCCTGAAGGCACGCTTTCACTGCCTTCACAAATTAAGGGTCAGCCCTGTTAGGGCATGTGATATTACTGTGGCTTGTGCTGTCCTCCACAATGTGGCCTGCCTGAGGAAGGAGAGGGCCCCCAGAGTGCCACCAGCCATGGACTGGGACAATCCGGCAATCTTCCCTGATGACGACAGTGGTCGGCTGCTGAGGGACCAATATGTGTTGAATTATTTTAGTTAGTATGTGTGCTTTCAATTTTGGTTAAATATGTCCTGCGGTGGCAGAGGAATTTGGGTATTTTTGGGTTCGTTTTTTGACGAATTTGGCCTCTTATGATGTTTGTGCGGTATACTGTGTGTAATACAAGGCTGCAGGGAGGCTACTGCATCCATTCATTTGTCTGTTCAGTTGATGTGTATGGATTTGTCCTGCATTTATTTTAGTGTGCAGACATGCAGGGTGTGTTATATACAGACCTTTGAATGTGTATGTATCATTTTGTATAATATGCTTGGATTCTGTGCTTTCCATCTTGTAGAGTCACTGTGACTTCAGTTTCGAAAGGAGCTGATGGTTTACCTGCTTTGTTTTGTCCTTATTCAATAAAGGAACATAATGTTACACATTGTGTTTTTATATTCATATGGAATGTGTATTTGTTTATATGACAGAGTACTAGGGCCACACTGAAGAAAAAGGATAAAGTCATAAATTTATGAGGCTGGTTCTTTCTGCAGAAAAGCTACATATTGTTTTTACAGTTTTGATACTTATGACAATGTGATACTTAATATTCTGGCACATCAGCATGTCTTTGTTTATGAAACCATACTGAAGTACAATTTCACGAAATGCCCCACATCTGTCATTTTAACAACTGTCCTCCTTTAAAACAACTGGTTACAATATTATGACTTGTGTTTTTTTCCCCCCTGTGGCCCTAATATTCTATCATTTTATATATAGCCTTATAGTCTATGGGAAACTGTAAATTATCTAATGATAGCAACATCATCTAAAAATCATTTTTTATCCAAAATCATTGAAATTAATGATCACAAACGTTTAAATAATAACAGTGGGTCTAGTTATATGTGATAACAATGTATAGTGAGCAGTGAAATAACTATTGGTTTCCATTTGTGGTGACTGCTGACTGACATTAGGGATGAGATTAAATAGATCCTGGAATTTAGCCTGGTCTGGAGCAGGCTAGCTCCACAGAATAAATCTCCATGGTAATTTATACCATAACATATCCTCCTGCCCCCTATCCATCTTTAGTGCAACCGGATTACGGATCAATTGAGCCAGGATCACCAAGATATCCTGGCTTAATCCCTTATCCTAGTTTTGTGCAACAGGCCCCTGGACTTGAGAACTTACATATAACGAAGAACGCAGGAACAGACTACATACACGAACGACAAAACGAAACAGTCCCGTGTGGTAGACATATACGGACACAGGAGACAACCACCCACAAACAAACAGTGAGAACACCCTACCTTAATATGGTTCTCAATCAGAGGAAACGTCAAACACCTGCCTCTAATTGAGAACCATATCAGGCAACACATTAACCCCAACATAGAAACACAAAACATAGACTACCCACCCAGCTCACGTCCTGACCAACTAAACAAAGTTAAACAAAGGAAAAATAAGGTCAGGAACGTGACATAGAAATAAGCTGAAACATTTTTATGTCATTAATTTCATTATTCTTTTGGCCAAATTTCATATACACAAATGTAAATTTACAAACAAAAAAAACCACATTTTCTTACCCTACAAAAATAAATTGAACTGTATTTTAAGACAGTTAAATACTCTACTAACAAAAAAGCTGTTAGAATTGTAAGTGTATGTATATGTCCTTGTGTAATTGTAATGTGATATTGTACCCCCTAGCTCGATTGTCCATTGTATATAATCTATATATACTTGTGTTCCCTCATGTACTTTCTGTATTGATTTGTTGTTAATAAAAAAATAAAAAAATAAACATATCTGGGAAATCGGAAGTACCCAAGGCTGCAGACCGGAAACAGTATCGGTACGTCTTTATTATGATCCCCGGCATCTGACTCTTATTCGATGTAAGTGTGCTCTATTTTCAGGTAAATTCGTTAATTTAGGCTTTATTAGCAAATCTAGCTAATTATATATTGTTTAAGCACACAATGCTAGCCAGCATAGCTATCCAAAGTGTGCAGAATACTCAATTGAATCGTACTTTTGCTGGTGTCTTATCTTGCTTTAGCTAACTAACGTCGTTAGCGTTCATAATTCAGCTAGTTTGCATTGGCTTGTTCTTCATCCATGACATGAGAATATAATATATAGTTAGCCAGCTAACTAGCAAGGTAGCTGTTTTCTGTAGAAATGTAGCTAACGCAGGCTAAAGCGCTTCTAGTTAAGTTTACCTTATCCTAGCTAGTTAGCTAACTGTCAATGCCGGACACGTGTGTTTTTTAGCTAGATACCAATGCAATTCATTCTTATTCATTTTTTTATAGATCTATAGGAATATCAGAATGGATGTCCTTGATCACATGCTGACAGACCCCCTGGACTCAGAGAAGGCCAATGATGGGCGCATCACTGAAGAGTGCATGTTGGGAGACTGTCGAGTGAGCATTCCAGAAGACCTGCTTGAGGATGTGAGTAGCTAGCGTTTCCATGTAAAAGGCCACATGAGCACTAACGCGAAGTTCTTATGCTCACATCAAATTGTTTCAAATTAAAGCTAAGAGTCTATATTTTTTTATTTATTAAAGCATATAGAGTACCAGTCAAGTTTGGACACCTACTCATTCAAAGGTTTTAATTTATTTTTAATTTCTACATTGTTGAACATTAGTGACGACATCAACTGTGAAATAACACATATGGAATCATGTAGTATCCAAAAAAGTGTTAAACAAATCCAAATCTATTTATTTAGCCACCCTTTGCCTTGACAGCTTCCCAGAGGGAATGGCGTATCGCTGCAGAATGCTGTAGTAGCCATGTTTGTGTGCCTTAACTGTGCCTTGAATTCTAAATAAATCACAGACAGTGTCACCAGCAAAGCACCCCCACATCATCACTCCTCCTCCATGCTTCACATGGGTAACCACACATGCGGAGATCATCCGTTAACCTACTTTGCCTCTCACAAAGACATGGTGGTTAGAACCAAAAATCTCAAACTTGGACTCATCAGACCAAAGGACAGATTTCCACTGGTCTAATGTCCAATGCTCATGTTTCTTGGCCCAAGCAAGTCTCTTCTTCTTATTGGTGTCCTTTAGTAGTGGTTTCTTTGCAGCAATTCGACCATGGCCTGATTCACGCAGTCTCCTCTGAACAGTTGATGTTGTAATGTGTCTGTTACTTGAACTCTTAAGCATTTATTTGGGCTGCAATTTCTGAAGCTGGTAACACTAATGAAATAATCCTCTGCAGCAGAGGTAACTCTTGGTCTTCCTTTCCTGTCTCGGTCCTCATGAGAGCCATTTTCATCATAGTGCTTGATGGTTTTTGCTGCTGCACTTGAAGAAACTTTCAAAGTTCTTGAAATGTTTTGTATTGACTGACCTTCATGTCTTAAAGTGATGATGGACTGTCGTTTCTCTTTGCTTATTTGAGCTGTTCTTGCCATAATATACAATTGGTCTTTTACCAAATAGGGCTATCTTCTGTATACCACCCCTACCTTGTCACAACACAACTGATTGACTCAAACGCATTAAGAAGGAAAGAAATTCCACAAATTAACTTTTAAGAAGGCACACCTGTTAATTGAAATGCATTCCAGGTGACTACCTCATGAAGCTGGTTGAGAGAATGGAAAGTGTGTGCAAAGCTGTCAAGGCAAAGGTTGGCTACTGTTGAAGAATCTCAAATCTCAAATATATTTTGATTTGTTTAACACTTTTTTGGTAACTACCTGATTCCATATGTGTTATTTCATAGTTTTGATGTCTTCACTATTATTCTACAATGTAGAAAATATAAAAAATAAAGAAAAACCCTTGAATGAGAAGGTGTGTCCAAACTTTTGACTGGTACTGTTTATATGTATATACTACATGACTAAAAGTATGTGGACACCTGGTTGTTGAACATCTCATTCCAAAATCATGGGCATTAATATGGAGTTGGTCCCCCTTTGCTGCTGTAAGAGACTCCACTCTTCTGGGAAAGGCTTTCCACTAGATGTTTGAACATTGCTGCAGGGACTTGCTTCCACTCAGCCACAAGCATTAGTGAGTTCGGGCAAAGCTGTTGGGCGATTAGGCCTGGCTCGCAGTCGGCGTTCCAATTCATCCCAAATGTATTCGATGGGGTTGAGGTCAGGGCTCTGTGTTGTGTTGAGATTTCAAGTTTTTCCACAACGTTCTCGACAAACCATGGACCTCGCTTTGTGCACAGGGGCATTGTCTTGCTGAAACAGAAAAGGGCCTTCCCCATAATTTTGGCACAAAGTTGGACTCACAGAATGTCATTTTATACTGTTGTTTTAAGATTTCCCTTCACTGGAACTAAGACCCCTGGCCCGAACCATGAAAACAGCCCCAGTCCATTATTCCTACTCCACCAAACCTTACACTTGGCACTATGCATTGGGACAGGTAGCGTTCTACTGGCATCCGTCAGATTCGTCCGTCCGACTGCCAGATGGTGAAGCGTGATTCACCACACCAGAGAACGTGTTTCCTCTGCTCCAGAGTCCAATGGTGGCGAGCTTTACACCATTCCAGCCGACGTTTTGCATTGCACATGGTGATCTTAGGCTTGTGTGCGGCTGGCCGGCCATTTCATGAAGCTCCCAACGAACAGTTATTGTGCTGATGTTGCTTCCAGAGGCAGTTTGGAACTCGGTAGTGAGTGTTGCAACCGAGGACAGATGATTTTTATGCAGTATGCGCTTCAGCACTCAGCGGTCCTGTTCTGTGAGCTTTTGTGTCCTACCACTTCACGTTCGAGCCGTTGTTGCCCCTAGAAGTTTCCACTTCACAATAACAGCACTTACAGTTGACTGGGGCAGCTCTAGCAGTGCAAAAATTTGACGAACTGCCGAATTGGAAAGGTGACATCCTGTGACGGTGCCACATTGAAAGTCACTGAGCTCTTCAGTAAGGTCATTCTACTGCCAATGTTTCCCTATGGAGATTGCATGGCGGTGTGCTCGATTGTATACACCGGTCAGAAACGGGTGTGGCTGAAATAACCGAACCCACTGAATCCACGTTTGTGTATATTTCTCTGCTTGGTACAGATTTGGTCTGATCTGGACCAACCAAACTTGGTACTGTTTGGTGGCGGCGCTCATTAGCATAATAGCCAGTGTGTCGAATAATACCCAAACATGCAAAGGAGGATATTACATGTTTACCTTTTTGTGTGCCTGTTCATAATTAGACATTCCTGCATAGTACAGATCAAGGACCCACGATGTCATTCTGTTACTGTCATTCGGTTACTGGGTGTCCATCCACTTCACTTACCGTAATTCAATAACCAAAATAGATTTCTTCAAACTCAAGGTGTCATATCATAGCTGACACCACCATTCCTTCTGCAGACATCTGAATCTGCGCTGTTCTTTGAGTAAATGTGTCTTTGTAACATGTTCTATTCAAATGATTCCTTGTGGATAGAGTTGTATGGTTTGATTAGCTTTGCAATCAATGGTTTTTGTTTGGCATACTTTTAAAAGTGAATAATCGGGGTCTCCCGGGTGGCGCAGTGGTCTAAGGCACTACATCGCAGTGCTAGCTGTGCCACCAGAGATTCTGGGTTCGAGCCCAGGCTTTGTCGCAGCCGGCCGCGACCGGGAGGTCCGTGGGGCGACGCACAATTGGCCCAGCGTCATCCGGGTTAGGGAGGGTTTGGCCGGCAGGGATATCCTTGTTCTCATCGCGCAATAGCGACTCCTGTGGCGGGCCAGGCGCAGTGCACGCTGACCAGGTCGCCAGGTGTACGGTGTTTCCTCCGACACATTGGTGCGGCTGGCTTCCGGGTTGGATGTGCGTTGTGTCAAGAAGCAGTGCGGCTAGGTTGGGTTGTGTTTCGGAGGACGCATGGCTCTCAACCTTCGCCTCTCCCGACTCCGTACGGGAGTTGCAGCGATGAGACAAGACTGTAACTACTACCAATTGGATACCACAAAAATGGGGAGAAAAAAGGGGTAAGAATAAAATTTAAATAAAAAGTGAATAATCGGAGTCTCTGCATCATTCTGGTACTTGTGGAATTGCTTCTCGTTATATGCTGTGTATCCATTATGTTTACTGTATCGTGATCATTGCATTTACAATTCTGTGTATATGTTGTTTTGCAAACAGCCTGAAATCTTCTTCGCTGTGCTGAGTGAAAGCACATGGTCTAAAGTACTGACCGATGAACAGAGGCAGCATCTCCGTCAATTGTTACCGCACTTTCCCGACGACAACACCTCTGAGCAGGACCGCACCATCAGCGACCTCTTCAACAACCAGAACTTCTGCTTCGGAAACCCCTTGCACCTTGCACAGAAACTGTTCAGAGGTAACACTCCCCATCTCTCTCAAACTGCTTGTTTTTTTGAGTACGTTTCTGGATTTTGTGTGACTCTGTGCTCTCCCCAGATGGCCATTTTAATCCAGAAGTGGTCATGTACAGAGAGCTGTGTGCCAAGTCCCAGAAAAAACGTCAGCTCTACTCTTTGCAGCAGTACTACCACAAACTCCTCAAACAGATCCTGGTCTCTAGAAAGGTACGGCAGACATCTTCAAGCTTCGGTCTCAAGCACAAGGTGAATGGCCTCCGTCAGTATGTTCATATTATTTTGGCGGGTTTAGGAACTACTGGAGTTGGCGGTCCGCAGTGGCCCTGACATCGCGGTAAAGAGAAAGTGCCCCGCCCGGACGCCTGGTGAGATGCAGGAACAGAGGGGCAGAGGAAGAGTCTGCTGGATACTAAGGGAAGTTAAAACGGAGTGTGGAGACCGATACCCGTCATCTGACGATGATGGTGAGCCTGCTTTCATCAGCCTGGATTGAAACGGAATTGCGTTTAGCAGCATTGATTAAGTGTCATATTGTTCATCTTTCCCTGTTCGCTATGGGTCAATCTCAATCTGAACCAATCATATGTTGTTCTTTGTGTTTGCGGGTACAGCCTCTTCGCTGCCAACACCTCAGTCTCCTTCCTCTCCCACACCTACGGTCTCTGTCAGGGTTCTGCCCAGTCTCTCCACCCAGGACATGAAAACCACCGGTCAGTTAGTCTATCTTATACAGCTACTGTAGTGTATGTATAGGCTGTGCAGATAGACCGACTGAAGATTTGGGACGTTTGCTCACACAGATAAGCCAAAGCTGGGAGCGAATGACATGAGAGCCATGCTACGGAGACATAGAGACAAGAGGAGACGTCAACCGGTTAGTTTCTTCTATGCTTCTCCATACACAAAAACATCCCAGAAATCTGCCGCCCATTTGAATCCCGAAATCAATGTGTGAATGGATATGAGGGACACTCTCGACCTAATATCATCTTGTACAACATCCCCTCGCATCCTAATCCTAGTCATTCTTATTTGTACAGGATCATCCAGATTTGATGACCTCTGACATCCACTTGGGCGACATGATGTCTAGAGTGGACGTGGGTTGTAAAGGCGCCATGATGGGTGAGTACAAACACCAACACCGTAAACGTAAAGCGAAATGAATCGTACATAGCCGGACTCTATAAGATCCTGTGATCACAGCTAATGTCGAAACAATCTGAACTTGTAACCTTCTATTATCTAGCACTGTTTGACCCGGCTCGGCCCAAGAGGAAGATGAGGGAGGAGAGGAGAAAGAAGATGAGGAGAATTAAAGTGGAGTCCGAGGATCCCTGTCAGGCTCTGATGCCTTCAGAAGCTCCATCACTTGACACCCCAGTCACTCCACTGCCCAGGGTCAAGGAAGAGTGAGTTTATGTAGTCATCTCACAAAGATGCCATTTTTACCAGACAAGAGTTTCTAATTAAATATGGCATGCTATTGATACGTTAGGACATCTGTGGTCATACGTTTGATGAAATGAAGCAAAATCGCAGCTTTACTGATATTCCTGTGCTACCGATATTTCTATGCGGTCATGAATTCAATTGCACACTGCAGTCCATGCTTTTCACTCTGCGTAGGCCTGCTCTCATGTGCATCTTCTATCGCCATCTACAGGCCGTTGGGGGAGGTGCAGGACAACCCTGTCATGGTGGAGGAGATTGCTGTGACCTTCTTCAACCTGCTGGAGAATATCCTGAGACTAGAGGGGCTCGCCAGCACAGCCATGGTATTCACTCGTGCCACTCGTGTTTATTGGTCAGTGGTTCTCAAACTTTTGACCCTCGACCCCCAAAAAGAAGTGGTTCAAATCTTGCATTTTGAAAACGCAAGATACAGAAATAAACTACATTTTATACCTGCATTTTTAGCTGAAAGTCATTCATGTTAGGAGCCAATATGAAGTAGAGATATCATGCCATTTCTCTGGAGTCCAGAGCAAGCAGCTACAGTAGGATACTGCCTGCTTCTATGCAGCAGAGGTTGCAGGAGTGGATGAAAAGTATGGCCTTTCCTCACAAATATCGTAATTCATTCGCCAGAACATGTTACATCTTCATCCCATAAGTATTGAAGGTAGTGCGATGTTACTGCTGTTTTGAGAAATAGTTTTTTGCCAGGCAAAATCCGGGAAAATGTCACTAATCTAGGGATGTGCGCCCAGCAATTGTGACGGCTGGTCATTGGTCAACAGTCAAGACGTGCAACTTTTTGGTTCTGCACAGATGAGATGTTTTTGAGACAACAATTTGGTGCAATATGTTAGTAACTTATGTTAGTAACCAGATCAAAATGGGTCAGTTTTACACTCGCGACCCCCAGTTTGAGAACCACTGGTGTATGTGATGAGCTGAACTCTAACTTTGTATTGGAACTGTTGTAAGGCTTGAAAAGGATCTAATGAATCATGCATGTCCCGGTGTTAGTTGGAGGAGAAGGTCCGACAGTGGCAGACATCTCCAGCTAGTTCCCTGAACCCTCGGTTCTCCCCGGCCTCCTGCTGGTCAGATATGGTGCTGCCGGCCCTGCACTTCCTGGCTGGGGAGAGTAAAGGTGAGCACGCTAGACTCCCTCTCCTCTGGATCATTTAAAGCAGTAATGTGTCATTATCGTTATCTTTCTTTCTGCTCTTTGCTCACCATCTTCCCGATCTCTCATTCAGTTGGTATGATGGCTCTTCCCAGTGGCTTCACCCCTTATGTTGTGTTCAGGGAAAACTCACAGCAATGGGAATGGATTGGTAAGATCTCTTTTGTCAGTTAGCTGATTTGTCCAAATTCTGGCACAATGCAAATGAAAATATTTCAGAAGTTTGAGATGTAAAGATTTGTCTCAATCTCAGGTCTTGAAGGTCCCAGTCAGAATGGACAGAAGGATTTGAGTGCTCTGTGGCAGCTGTGGGTCGACTCCAAGGACCTGGTTGTGGTCAAGGTATTACGGTTACGCATTTTCACCTCTATCTCCTCTCTGTCAGGGTGGTCGTTTTCTGTTCCCTGTAATACACTTTGACTAAAATAACAATGTCCTCTACAGGCAGAATGTGAAGAACTAACAGAGATGACTTCTCCCACCCCTAGAGCGTAAGTTTCCATGTTACTCATGTCACGGATGACCTTACTCAGAATGACTTGGTGTATGTGTTCATTGCCATAGAGGGATTTTATTGTAATAATTTTTTCTGTTCTCTCTGGAACTAAGCAGTTGGACAGACTACGTGGTGCGGGCCAGCACTGGAGACGAGAGGCATGTTTTTCAAGTGCAGGTCAGTGTCACGTCTCTACCTTTTTTAGTCTAGGATCTCTTCTGTATCGAGTATTATTCATAAAGACCACACACATTCTCTGCAATCGTTACGTGTCCATGTTCTTGTTTTGATCATCAGGAGCAACAGCGGTATGACCAGCCACACAAAGCCTTCACCTTCAGAATGCATGGCTTTGAGTCTCAGGTGGGGCCTGTTAAAGGGGTCTTTGACAAGATGTCTCTCAACAAAGCCAGAGAACACACTCTGCTGCGCTCGGACCGCCCAGCCTATGTCACCATCCTCTCCCTGGGTAAGACTGACCCTGTCAGTGTGAGATGTTGTTGCAGTAGCTTTAGGTTAGATGTGAGGTATGTGACTGGACTGCTGTTCCTCCTCAGTGCGGGACGCAGCAGCCCGGCTGCCCAACGGAGAGGGGACCAGGGCTGAGATCTGTGAGCTGCTCAAGGACTCTCAGTTCCTGGCACCAGATGTCACCAGTGCTCAGGTTAGAGATTCACTGTTGCTGGGTTGTTGTTGTCACTCGTATACACAATGTTTTGACACAGCTGTTCGGTCGGTGTTTGTCTGTCTGTGACGGAGCAAGGCACCTGATGTGCTGTTTCCTGCAGGTGAACACGGTTGTGAGTGGGGCTCTGGACAGGCTGCACTATGAGAAGGACCCCTGTGTGAAGTATGACATCGTCCGCAAGCTGTGGAACTACCTGCACCGCGACCGCGGTCAGGAGGAGTTTGGTGAGCAGGACATTCTGCCAATGGAATGTGAGAGGAATAGGATAGGAATTGTCACAAATGCTGTAACCTCGTCCCCAGGCTATTGTGCACAGTGCATATACACCTGGGATATCAACCACTCAAAGTTGGCCTTAGTGGGAGTGACCTACTGAGTGAAGTATTTGTCGTCTTTTAATTTTAGAGAATCGCACGACTGAGGCGTGGCTCTGTGCTTTTGGCGTGCTAGCGACTGGGTTAAGGCTAGGGTGAAGGTGTTGTGGGAGATCTGTTAGTAGATTAAGCCAATGCCTATGCGCCAAGAGTTTCTCCCAGCTCTCTGTATTGGCTAACGAAACGCCAAGTTTGACTATTACAACTACTTTAACAACAAGTCGTAATTCTTTCCCCATCCAGAGAAAATTCACCAGGCTCAAGCTACCGCTGCCAAGGCCAGAAAGACACTGCAGCAGAAACCTAAACCTGCATCCAAGCCTGTGAGTCCCACCGCCTCTACTCTGCTGTGACTACTGTACTGCTGACAAATAGATGGTTCATAACCTCTATACTGTATACTCTTACATACTCTCTCTGGAGACTTGGCATCTTTGAATGTGGAAAGTCTTGGCTGAACCACTTGTCAATGGAATCCTGATGGACTAGTCAAACTGTTTCTATATAATGAGCTCTGTTGTTGCCTGACATGCACTGAGTGGACAAAACATTAGGAACACCTGCTCTTTCCATGACATAGACTGACCAGGTGAAAGCTATGATTCCTTATTGATGTCAGCTGTTAAATCCATTCAATTCAATTAGTGTAGATGAAGGGGAGGAGACGGGTTAAAGAAGGATTTTTAAGCTTTGAGACATGGGTTGTGTATGTGTGCCATTGAGGGTGAATGGGCAAGACAAACTATTTAGGTGCCTTTGAACGGGGTATGGTAGTAGCTGCCAGGCGCACTGGTTTGTGTCAAGAACTGCAACACTGCTGGGTTTTTCACACTCAACAGTTTCCCGTGTGTCTCAAGAATGGTCCACCACCCAAAGGACATCCGGCCAACTTGGCACAACTGTGGGAAGCATTGGCGTCAACATGGACCAGCATCCCTGTGGAACACTTTCAACACTTTCTAGAGCCCATGCCCCAACTCAATATTAGGAAGGTGTTTCTAATGTTTTGGACACTCAGTGTATATTATGGTATGTGTGTTGATGGTGACTAACCATCCTGTGTGTTATAAGTCTGGCAGTAAGGAGGACGGTGGTAAGACCTCTGGAGGCTTGGAAGCTGGTGATATGGGGGGTCCCATGTCCCCAACTCCCAGCACCCCTGGAACCCCCAAATCACCCCTCGCCCCTGTAGCCACAACCCCCACCAAAGCTGGGATCCCAGATTCGGTCAAGACCGGTCCTGGGTCAGTATAAAACAGCTTCTGTGGATGAAGTCTTATCAGGCTCAATTAAACACATACAGTATTTGTATATTCTTGATGTTATGGAAGTACTAATGCCCTGTTCTCTTTCTTAGTTTTCTCTTAGTGTCTCCTCCCCCCATTCCTCAACTGGGGACCCTGTTGTCCAGCAGCCAGTCTGGCCCACAGATCTCTCAGCCAGCTACCTCCCAGCACTCAGCCAGGGTAGTGGGCCACCAGTCAGGCTCTCCGCCTCAGGTACGAGTGGTCTCTGCCCAGACAGCAAGAGGACAGCAGGCCATGTTGGTGCACCAGACCCCTCGACAGATCAGAGTGCCAGTCACCGTGGGTGCTAAGGTCATCACACAGGTGAATAACTGACCATTCTGTTACCAACAATCCTATTCTGACTACTGAGTCTCTTTAGTTTGAAATTAATTTTGAGAAGAGCTAAAAAATAGTTCCCGGGAATTTGCACAGTATTTAACTCTATTAATCAGCAGTGCTGAGCGATTACCCGAAACGTTGGTTCATTTTTGTTTTTTAAACAACTAACTGACCGATGTCTTCCATTTTGTTTGTTCTTTTTCCTGTGAGCTCGATGTGCAGTTTCTGTAGAGATAAATCGGATCAAGCCTGAACTGTGCGATGTAGTAAGGAGCTGTAGTTACAGGCCAATATTCTACATAGTTTAGTGCAGAAAACATGGTAATTAACTACAATGACCATAATCCATTGCGCGGCCGCTTAAACTTGTCCGGTCTGTGCGGAGCAGAGAAGAGAGAATGCGCATTCGGGAGGGATTGAAAGCATTTGCTCCAAGAGCATGAAAATACTACGTGATTGATAGTTATTCAGCAGTCATAAAAGTATGCCTTATTTACTTTGAAGAACTACTAAAATAGTGATTTTTGTCAGACAACACAGGCAGCAGCTCTATAGAGATGAGATGACTTGGAATGAAGTAATAAAGTCATCAAATATTAAAGTAATGTGAATAAATGATGGTTAATAAGTGATAAGCAGTAATGGACAGCAGTGGTGTAAAGTACTTAAGTCAAAATACTTACAAGTACTACTTAAGTAGTTTTCTGGGGTATCTGTACTTTGACAACTTTTACTTCACTACATTCCTAAAGAAAATAATGTACTTTTATGTCCCTACATTTTCCTTGACACCCAAAAGTACTAGTTAAATTGTGAACGCTTAGCAGGACAGGAAAATGGCCTAATTCACACACTTATCATGAGAACATCCCTGGTCATCTCTACTGCCCCCAATCTGTCGCGCTCACTAACACATGCTTCGTTTGTAAATTGTGTCTGAGCGTTGGTGTGCCCCTGGCTATCAGTAAATTAACAAATAAAATGATTCCGGATCATTTGCTTTATATGAAGAATTTGAAATGATTTACTTTTACTTTTGACATTTCTTTGCTGTAATGCACCGGTGCATGTAATTGAAGGGTTGTGTTTCTCCTCTCTTCACACTGTTACCGTGAGCAGACCGTGGTGTCGTTACCACTAAGGACCCTGTCTTTTGGTAGCCCCACCCAGGGGCAGGCAGCCAGAGGGCAGACGACCCTGTCGATGTCAGGCCTGACCACTGCTCAGACTGGCTTCCCTGGCAGCCCTGCACACCACCCTGCCTCCCCCGCTGTCCTACAGGGAGTCACCAGCCAGAACATCATCCAACAGGTGAACAGGAAAATGGTAGATTTCCGTAGGAGACATTTTAAGAAGGGTTTACATGGAAATAAGCTTTCAAAGAGAACATTTTAATCTTTATAGTTTCAATGTAATGTGTTCACGAAAGAGCCTTCTTTTAACATTTTGTTGAAATAATTTCCTGTGTTTCATGCTCACATCATTTCTGTCTCTAAAGGTGGCCATCACAGGCCAGATGGGCGTGACGGCTCAAGGTGGAGCAGCTATTCCAATACCCGCTACGAATCTCCGCATCCAAGGCAAAGATGTGCTCCGCCTGCCCCTCTCCTCCATCACCACAGACTCTAAAGGACAGACGGTGCTGCGGATCACACCTGAAATGATGGCCACCCTCACCAAGTCCCCCGTCACCACCTTCAAACTCACCCCCGACATGTTAGGCACCGCCACCACCAAGAGCATATCTGCTACTCTCCATTTGACCCCACCCCACCACTCCTCCCCCTGCAGCCCAGCCTCCTCCTCGGGTGACGTTCTGACGAGCAAGACCTACGCTGGCACCACCACCCTGCTGAAGGCTGCAGGGGACGCTATGCGCCTGATGCCCACCCTGGCAGTCACTATGGCCGAGCAGAAGGCCAGAACCTTCTCCACCGTCTCCTCGTCTGACTCGAAGAGTGGCACCGCCATACGAATAATGCCCGGCCTCGGGGTCATCCCACAGAAACGGGGTCAAGCCATCACCGTGACAACCACCACCGGCAGCAAACCAGTCTCCACTAGGGCTGCGACTGTCCCCATAGCCACCAGCGGAGTGGCTGTAGCTAAAGGGGTGACGATTGGCCCTTCTGCCTCAGGCTCTCTGACTCAGGGAACAGCCACAGCTACTGTCCGCCAGGTCCCCGTCACAGCCACAGTGGTGTCCACACGACCAGTAAGACCCACAGCTTCATCAACATGACTATTATCTACCTCTTCTATTTACTGTGGGATTCAGGATGGTTGTATAATAACAGCACTCTAGTTAGGAGTCGGGAGGTTTATCGTAAAGGGATATGTTTTATTTTCAAGACATTCTATCTAGCCACGTTCTCTATAGCCCCCACCACCCCACCTTTTGAAATGGTCTTCCAATGATTCTCCCCATCTTGGTCTTTATTTCCCCAGGGGAAGCTACCAGCTCGGATCCCAGGGCCTCTGTCTGTCCTCAGCCAACCACTTAAAAGCAAGAGTGGGATGACCACGCCCATACTGAAAGGAAACGTCAGTACAAAGTGAGTCCTCATGTTCAGCCTTAATGGTCTGTAACAATATATGTGTCAAGTCTTCCCCATGGCAGTAAGCAGCCTGGTATAGACTGACTAGGGTGTCTCTCTATGGTCTCTGCTCTGTGCAGTATCAGCAGTCTGGGCAGGAACATCATCCTCACCGCCATGCCTGCAGGCACCAAGCTGATAGCTGGGAACAAGCCAGTCAGCTTTGTCACGGCTCAAGAGTTACAGCAGCTGCAGCAACAGGGGCAGGCCACTCAGGTCAGTCAGCAGCTTTTTCAATACTCACCCAGCACACAAACAAACTGAATTCAGTTGTAGGAAAAGTAACGTTTAGTATGCAGGAGCATTTCCTGACCATGTGATGGGGGGGGAAAACTCCTGGCCCGAGGCATCGGGTGTAGGAGTTGTTGACGTGCCTTGTCTCCCCCAGGTGCGTTTCCGGACGGTGCCAGCCCAGCTCTCTGCAGCAGGCTCCCCCAAGTCTGTGTCCACTGCCGTAGTCCCCACCGCACCCTCGCCCAAACGAACCCTGGACCCGCCACCGCCGGCACAGTGAGACGCAGTCCCAAAGCCTGCTACTGCTCTGTGCGGTGCTACGACCTGCGCTTCAGAGGCAACTGATGCTTGGGAGCCATAGCGCATCTCTGCTCTCTCAATGTTTCGGAGGACACTGATGTCTGGAGAGTTTGCAGCAGATGAACGGAGGAGTAATCCCAGGACAGCATAAACCCTTTGGAGACATTTGGTTTCACCTGACATACAGTGCCTTCTGAAAGTACTCACGCCCCTTGACTTATTCCACATTTTGTTGTTACAGCCTGAATTCAAAATGGATGAAATATATTTTGTTTCTCACCCATCTACACACAATACCCCATAATGATAAAGTGAAAATGTGTTTTTAGAAATGTTAGCACATTTTATTGAAGATTAAATGCATATCTCATTTGCATAAGTATTCACACCCCTGAGTCAATACATGTTAGAATCACCTTTAGCAGTGACTACAGCTGTGAGTCTTTCTGGGTAAGTCTCTAAGAGCTTTCCACACCTGGATTGTGCAACACTCCCCATTATTCACTTCAAAATGATTCAACCTCTGTCAAATTGGTTGCTGATCATTGCTAGCCAACCATTTAAGTCTTGCCATAGATTTTCAAGGAGATTTAAGTCAAAACTGTAATTCGGCCAATCACGATCATTCACTGTCTTTTTGGTAAGCAACTCCAGTGTAGATTTGGCCATGTGTTTTAGGTTACTGTCCTGCTGAAAGGTGAATTCCTCTCCCGGTGTCTGGTGGAAAGCAGACTGAAGCAGGTTTTCCTCTAGGATTTTGCCTGTGCTTAACTCCATTCCTTTTATATCCTGAAGAAATGTATGATTACAAGCAGTGGAGGCTGCTGACGGGAGGACGGCTCATAATAATGGCTGGAATGGAGTGCATGGAATGTTATCAAACACATGGAAGCCGCGCGTTTGACACAATTCCATTAATTCCAGTCCATCCATTACTATGAGCCGTCCTCCCCTCAGCAGCCTCAACTGATTACAAGCATACCCATAACATGATGCAGTCACGACTATGCTTGAAAATATGGAGAGTGGTACTCGGTAATGTGTTCTGTTGGATTTGCCCCAAACATAACACTTTGTATTCAGGACAAAAAGTTAATTGTTTTGCCACATTTTTTGCAGTATTACTTTAGTACCTTGTTGCAAACAGGATGCATGTTTTGGAATATTTTTTATTCTATATCGGCTTCCTATTTCACTGTCAATTAGGTTAGTATTGTGGAGTAACTACAATGTTGTTGATCCATCCTCAGTTTTCTCCTATCACAGCCATTAAACTCTGTTACTGTTTTAAAGTCACCGTTGGTCTCATGGTGAAATCCTGATTCAGAGGGGTTGGGTTAAATGCAGAAGACACATTTCAGTTGAATGTGTTCCGTTGTACAACTGACTAGTGTGTGTGGTGTGTAGGCCAGTGACAAAATAAATCTACATTTAATCAATTTTTTTAAGTAAAGAGGTGTGAATACTTTCCGAGGGCACTGTATCTGTTGGGCATCTGTTGGGCAGAGTTTGCATCACCATGGAATTGCTTTACTACAGTAAGTGTCAGGCAAGGTTCGGTCAACAGCTTGCAAATGTCATTATGCCAACTAGACTGAAACTACCCTAGTTTCTACTCATGGTAAACAGACTGGAGGTGTTTTTTCTGTTGATCTTGTATTTGATCTATATAAAACATTTCAAGTTGACTTGCTATTCATTTCCATCCACTTTAACGTCTGACTAGTATGATGTCTTATCCAGTAAGCAGATACATTGTTCTAGGTATCTTTAATCTCATGGATGCAGTGATGAGGCCCTCCATAGACTAATCTTATCACTGAAGATTCGAGTGCAAAGTTTGTAGTTCCATCTTTTGGGTATGGTATGATGAAAATATGAATTTTAATCTCTCTATAATCTTGTCTCATTTGTTTGTGTTAATTTTTGAAGAATCTGGTAGTCAAAGTATTTTTTTTATGTGGTCATGTAAGTATTTTGTAAATAATAATTAAAAAACGTTTTTAAAAACTACACAATGAATGAAAAAATATTTATTGGAAATATAATATCTCTGACAATCATTAGACATTCTGTTTTCCGGAGTGAAAGAAGCATGTTGCTCTATAGCAGGGCTCTCCAACCTTGTTCCTGGAGAGCTACTGTCCTGTAAATTCTCTCCAACCCTAACCTAGCACACCTGATTTTAATATTTAGCTGGTTGATCAACTGAATTAGGCTAGTTACAACTTGGACTGGTGCGAAAACCTACAGGACGGTAGCTCTCCATTCTGTATAGGCGGGACGAGTATGCAAATGTTTCAACTGTCTTAAGAGGAGAGGAAACTCTGGCAGGTAGCATTGTCGATGTCGTGTGTATTCATTAGTCAGATTCCGTTTTCAAAATGTTTGGTCATTTTGCAACAGAAACCGTTTACTCCAAACTGAGAACGTATTGCAATGGAAACCATTTTTTTTATTGGACAAATTCAGGTAGGTCCTATCCCCGTTTGGTTTTTAAATGGTTTTCCATTGCAAACGTAATGAATACACAACAGGTGTTAATGTGTCACCACACAAGAAACGTTGAAATTCTCTCACCTCCAAGGAATACTTTTACATCTCACCTATTTTCCTCGGTCTCATAGCAACCTCAGTCTTGAAAATCAGTTATTAGCTTTTATACTTTGAATTACATTCCATTTGTCAGGGCTCAGTAAAGCATTTTATTTAATATGAATTTGGCTTAAATCTGAACTCGACAAGGCATGTCATTATTTCATTGATAAAATGACACTCAAAATACACATACACAGTAGCAGGGTTACAAACCTCGACTAACCGGTGCCCCCGCACATTGACTCTACTGGTACGCCCCTGTATATAGTCTCGCTATTGTTATTTTATTCAGATTTTTTTACATTTTATTTAAACTGCATTGTTGGTTAGGGGCTCGTAAGTAAGCATTTCACTGTAAGGTCTACTACACCTGTTGTATTCGGTGCATGTGACTACTACAATTTGATTTGATTTGAAACAAGAGAAACCAGTTAATCAAATTTCAGACAAACAATTGTGAAGAATCCCATAACAGTGATCTACTACTGTACACACTTCATAATGCATCTGTCTACTCTTCATCTGACTCCTGTAGCAGAGCCTTCTGGGAGCTAGATGTCTTTCTCATCATGATCTCTATGTCACTTCCTCTTCCTGAACATCTTTGTACACAGCTGTTAGGACCAGAGAAGAAGAAGCCATGGATTAGAGTTGGCTCATACAGGCAGTGAATTTACCCAAGCTATGTCAATGTTATTAGTTTATTTGATAAAGTTAAACTGACCTATTAAAGAGGCGATATGACAAAGATATATTGATAAAAAGGAAGATGCTCACCACCAGCCCATCCAGTAGTTGATGCCAACGATCAGCAGGGCCACAGCTAGATGCCAGCAGAAGCACATGGTGATGAACATGGTGTTATCGTGTGCCTGCAGATCCCACTGTACTCCGTTTAATGGGTACAGCACGAATCCAATCTGAAAGAGTACCCACTTTGCTCAGTTCCTCTGTGTGAGCGTGATGCGATTGACTCGTTTGAAAATGACAGTGGTTCATTTGGTGGTGGTTACTGTTTTACCTGAAAGAACCAGGAGCCTTGCAGGATGGTCATGCTGGTCCTGAGAAGTTCCAGTACGATGTTATCTCGCATGAACACCTCCAACAGGGTGATGGCCGCCACACCAAACACCGGCACAAACAGCAGGGAGTGGATGTGGGTATCCAGAGGAGGGCGCATGTGCACATGGAAGTAAAACAGGAGCCCTGGAGGGGAATGGAACATCCTGGAATATTGATACAATATGCAGATAACATCTAATCTGTCTAGCGGTCAAATAAAAACAAAACAATTATACTGATGGTAGGAATACCTGCTAATTAAAATCTGCCTCTAGTCTGGTAAGGGATATGTAACAAATAACATTCAAACTTTTGAGACTGTACCTTCAATAAAAAAAGCCAGGGAGAGAGCAAGGCGGTCAAGACCAAGTGGGACTGGAAGCGATGACATAGTGAGGACTTTAACAACTCCAGCGATACTGAAGAAGAGGTACATAGTGCTGTGCTGCCAGTTCATCAGCTTCACCCAGGACTGGGTCTCTCTGTTGTACAGGTGGGCATGGGGCCCATCAGGCACAAACTGCTCTGCCATGATGCCTACAGAGTGACAGGACAACATCAGGGTCAAACAGCAAGCCTCTGGCAGATCATTCAGACGTTGAGAGATTCCATAGTGTAAGATCTTAAAGAGAGAGCAGTCCAAATAAGTGCACCAGGGAAGACACTCACCCACAAAGGCAAAGAAAAGCATGAGTGCCCCCTCGATTAAGTCTATTCTGTTAAAGAACAGGGGCAGTTTTTGTCTTCCTTTAGGCTGATGCCTCCTCCAGCAGTGTCGGAGAGGGTACATCATTGACCAACACAGGCCTAACAGCAGAAAGCAGCTGCCAGGAAGGGCATGTCCCTTGAAGTTGGCCATCCTCCAGTCAACCCTGACAAATGAGAAATGTGAATCATGCATTAAATGTGAAATAAATGATAGGAAAGTTGTTTTGTTACCATGGCAAATAATTGTTTGAGCAACTTTACTATTTTCACGAAACTTTCATAAAAATGTGCAAAAAGGTGTGTGTGAACTAAACAATGTGTTGGGGTAGGTTCCTTATTCCTTGTCAATCATTGGCTTATTGGTGAAATCAGCAATCAGACAATATATTCTTTATGTAAATCAATCAAACCTTTATTAATGCAATTGCAGAAGTTGACAACGGAAACACAGGACGCATGTTTCAGAGTAAGTTCTGCACCCCACCTAAGGGCGCAGCTGATTTTATACACTCCCTAGTGGTATGATCACCTACGTATGTGTGTATCAATAAGCTGAGGTTACCTTATAAAGGCAACCTAGCTTCTCTGAATTTATTAGAATTGTCCACTGTCACACAAGATCAAAATGTCAAACCAGACAGTGGTTACTGCTCTTTATCTAGTTTCGGTCTGATTCAGACCTAGCCTGCAAGCACACTCTCACAACAGCCAGGCCTTAACCACAAAAACTAATATAGATAGCTTGTACAACGTATAGTGGCAGAGATTTTAGACACATAGCAACAGTATCTGATTATAAGGCCTGCAGCAAAACATGAATCTTAAGGTCCCCTTAATGAAAAATGGGTAGGGTCTTTGGGACCCACCCCCTACATTCCCCTCTCTGAGACTAATTAGTCTCACAGGATCAATCATAATATTCTCTTCTGAAATCAAACAGAGTTGGCAAATCCTCAGGATCTATTTGATCCCAGGGATGGCCTGCTAAAGGGAGGAACAACTCCTGAGGTTCCTGGAATGCTGCTGGGGTGAGTCTGTCTTTATTCCCATTCCTCCTGAGTTCTGGGAAGAACCTCACGAGATGGATGGACTAAGAGAAACCAGAATTAAGAGAAACCAGAAATGCACCGATCTCTGTCAGGACCCGGTGAGAGAAACAGTCACTAAAGTCGGCAGAACCCAGAAGATGAGGCAGACTCAGCAGTACTAGAGATGGTGGTTTAATAAAAGGACAAGATCTTCAGGCAAAGAATATAAATCCACCACGTCCAAAAATAAAGCCAAGAGGCACAAAATGGATATCCTCCAAAATACAAAGAAACTCCACAAAGTGGTAAAAACAGCAGGGAAAAACAAACCTCAAAAGACTACTCAAAAATACACAAGCACTAAACCAGAGAACCTCTGGAAAATCCAATAAGAGAAATATATGTTCACAACAAGGCTGGGGCTGGGTGCTAACATACAAACACTGAGCAAAGAACTGAGGAACACACAGGGTTTAAATACTAACAAGGGAACGACACACAGGTGCAAACAATAATAGAGCAAGGAAAAAACAAAAGGTACAAAAAAGGTGCAATGGGGACATCTAGTGACCAAAACCTGAACAGCCCTGGCCAAAACCTGACAGAATCCCCCTCCTAGGAACGGCTCCTGACGTTCCTACCAGCCTTCTCAGGGTGGAGGGCCCTGAACTGACGAATGAGGTCAGGGTCCAGTATGTCCTTGGCAGGAACCCAGGAGCGCTCCTCGGGACCGTAGCCTTCCCAGTCCACCAGATACTGCCAGGAACGCTGCACCCGGCGGGAATCCAGTATCCGGTGGACGGTATAAGCCGACTGGCCTCCGATGACACGGGGCGGAGGGGGAGGTCTGCCTGCCGGGATAAGGGGAGAAAAAACAACAGGTTTTAATAAAGAAATGTGAAATGTTGGATTGATCTTAAGGGATCTGGGTAAGTGCAGGCGAAAAGTAACAGGATTGACTCTCCTGGCAATCTTAAAGGGACCGATGAATCTCTGGGACAGCTTACGAGACTCCACCCGTAGCGGTAAGTTCTTTGTTGAGAGCCATACTCTCTGGCCGGGGTACAGGGTAGGACCGGGACGGCGACGTCTGTTGGCTTGTCGCTGGTACTGCTGTGAGGAACGCAGAAGATTAAGACGGGCCTTCTTCCACGTAAGCCGACAGCGTCTGATGAACCTCGAGGCTGAAGGCACTCTGACTTCTGCCTCCTGGTCCGGGAACAATAGAGGAGCATAGCCAAACTGACACTCGTGCGGGGATATACCAGTGGAGGAGGAGCACAAGGTGTTGTGCGCGTACTCGGCCCAAACAATGAAGGATGACCATGTGGACGGGTTGTTGGAAACCATACATCTGAGGGTGGTTTCCAGCTCCTGATTCATCCTCTCGGTTTGGCCGTTGGACTCCGAATGGTACCCTGAAGATAAACTGGCCGTGGCCCCTATGAGTTGGCAGAAGGCCTTCCAAAACCTTGAGGCGAACTGGGGACCTCTGTCGGAAACCATATCTTGCGGAATGCCAAAGACTCGGAACACATGGTTAATCACCAACTCAGCTGTTTCCTTGGCAGAAGGTAATTTGGTCAAGGGAACAAACCTGGCCGCCTTAGAAAACCTGTCGATGATGACTAGGATAGTAGTATTACCATGGGACGGAGGAAGGCCAGTAATAAAGTCCAACGAGATATGGGACCAGGGTCGGTGGGGAATAGATAAAGGGTGAAGGAGTCCTTGAGGGCGGAGGTGAGAAGATTTGCCCTGGCAGCACACGGGACAGGCCTTGACGAAAGTGGCAACGTCTTCTCTTATGGTGGGCCACCAGAACTTACGCTGAATGAACTCCAAGGTGCGACCTACGCCCGGGTGACAGGTGAGGCGAGAGGAGTGCCCCCACAGAAGGACTTGGGATCTTGCTGCCTTGGGAACAAACAACCGATTGGCAGGACCTCCCTTAGGACCCGGTTCGATGGCTTGAGCTTGTCTCACGGTATCCTCAACTTGCCACGAGATTGGAGCCACGATCTTAGCGGCAGGAAGAACAGTCATGTCAGTATCTTCTCGAATGGCAGGAGAGTAGACTCGTGACAAGGCGTCCGGTTTGAGATTCTTCGACCCGGGTCTATAGGTGAGGATAAACTGGAATCGGCTGAAGAAAAGAGACCATCGAGCTTGTCTGGAGTTCAACTGCTTCGCCTGCTGGATATACTCCAGATTTTTGTGGTCCGTAAGCACTTGAAATGGTTGAGAAGCCCCCTCGAGCCAGTGTCTCCATTCCTTCAATGCCATCTTAACCGCTAGGAGTTCACGATCCCCCACATCGTAATTCCTCTCGGCCGGGGTAAGCCGGTGAGAGAAGAAGGCGCAAGGATGAAGCATCTTGTCTTCCCCCCTCTGAGACAGGACAGCTCCAACACCAACCTCTGATGCGTCTACCTCCACCACAAAAGGTTAATCCGCCGTCGGTAGTGTCAGGATGGGAGCAGAGAGGATGCGCTGCTTGAGTCCTTGGAAGGCCGTCTCAGCTTCTCTTCCCCACAGAAACCTTGTGTTGCCACCCTTGGTTACAGCTGAGAGAGGGGCTGCCACCGAGCTGAAGTTCTTGATGAACTTGCGGTAAAAGTTAGTGAAGCCCAGGAAACGCTGAACTTCCTTAACGGACTTGGGGGTGGGCCAATCCGCTACCGCCCCTACCTTCTTGGGGTCCATCTGGACTCGACCGGGTTCCACTACAAATCCCAGGAATTGTACTCGAGAGGAATGGAATTCACACTTTTCCGGCTTAACGTACAAATGGCTGTCTAGGAGGCGTTTGAGCACTTGTCTGACATGCTTAGTGTGTTCTTGAAGGGAGCTCGAAAAGATGAGGATGTCATCCAAGTAAACAAACACGAAAATGTTAAGCATATCCCTAAGCACATCGTTTATGAGCGCTTGGAACACAGCCGGGGCGTTGGTCAGGCCGAAGGGCATCACCAAGTATTCGTAGTGACCAGTAGGCGTGTTGAAAGCGGTCTTCCACTCGTCACCGGGTTTGATCCGCACAAGATGGTATGCGTTCCGTAGGTCAAGCTTAGTGAAGACCACTGCTTCCTGGAGCAGCTCAAAGGCTGTGGCCATAAGGGGTAGCGGGTAGCGGTTACGGACGGTTATGGCATTAAGTCCCCGGTAGTCGATGCAAGGACGTAATCCACCGTCTTTTTTGGCCACAAAGAAAAACCCTGCTCCCGCCGGCGAGGTGGATGGACGCATGAGGCCTGCTGCCAGAGCGTCCTTGATGTAGGTATCCATAGCAGCTCGTTCGGGAGGAGATAGGGAAAAGATCCGACCCCTGGGGGGGCAGGTGCCCGGAAACAGGTCGATGGGGCAATCGTAAGGTCTATGGGGTGGTAGTTTGGTGGCCCTCTGTTTGCTAAATACCGGTTTGAGGTCATGGTAACACTCGGGAACTCGGGACAGGTCGATGGATTCTAGAGACTCGGGAGGGGAACTCGGGGAACTAGGGAAGATACAAGTGGCTTGGCACGTTGGACCCCACTGCTTGATAGTGCGCACAGACCAGTCGATGTGAGGGTTATGGCTGTGAAGCCAGGGGTATCCAAGGATGAGAGGGAACTCGGAACACGAGGTCAGATGAAAGTTCATCACTTCCTGGTGTTGGGAAACTGAAAGTCGCAAGGGGGTAGTGACACGAGTGACAAGTCCAGATCCCAAAGGGCTTCCATCCAACGTAGTAACCCTTATGGGGTCACTAAGAGGTTCAGAGGGAACGCCATTCTCCTTCGCCCAAACACCATCCATGAAGTTACCTGCGGCTCCAGAGTCTACCAAGGCTTGAAGGGGAAGCTCGTGGTTGTCCCAGGAAAGGGTAACTGGAATAAGCAGGCGGGAGTTGGATGGATGGGAGGAGGTTATGTTTCCCGTTACAGTCCTCCCAGGCCTGCACGGGAGAGTGCGTTTTCCCTGGAGCCCGGGACACGTGGAGAGGAAATGGCCCGGTTTGCCGCAATATAGACAGCATCGCTCCCTTATCCGGTGGTCTCTCTCAGCCTGGGAGATGCGTCCAACCTGCATGGGTTCCGGTGGAGTCAGCGAGGATAAAGGTGGAGACTCGGAGCTGGGACCGATAGGAGCTAGGGTGAGAGATCTACGGTTGAGCTCTCTCTCTCTCAGACGCTGGTCTATGCGTGAAGCCAACTTGATCAGGGACTCGAGGTTGTCCGGTGGTTCCCGAGTGGCCAGTTCATCTTGGATGGTGTCGGAAAGACCCTTCAAAAAACACACTGTGAGCGCCTCGTCGTTCCAGCCACTCGCTGCTGCCACCGTGCGGAACTGGATGGCATAGTCCGTCACGCTGCGCCGACCTTGGCTGAGAGTCAGGAGCTGTTTGGCTGAGTCAGGACCCCTGGTGGGATCTTGAAACACTCGCTTGAATTCTTCAGCAAAGGTAGAGTAGCTGGCACAGCAGGGACTTTGGGCATCCCACACAGCAGTAGCCCAGGCTAGGGCTTTTTCTGACAGCAGGGTGATGATATATGCTATCTTGGACCGGTCGGTGGGAAACGACGAGGGTTGCAGCTCGAAGGAGAGAGAACATTGGGTGAAAAACCCCTTACAAACACTCGGATCACCTGAGAACCGTTGGGGAGGCGGCAGACGAGGTTCAGCCAGGGGGTTAACTGCCACGGGCACTTGAATCTGATGAACTGGAGCAGAAGCGGTTGCAGGGGAAAGTTGATCAGAAATCTGTTTTATGGAAGTCATCATCTCCGACAGAAGTTGAGAATGTCCAGCCATTAAGGCCTCTTGCTGAACCAGAGCAGCTTCGTGACGTTGGACAGTCCCCTCGTGGTGGGACAGCATGGGAAAAAAGTCCTGGGTACTGGCTGCCTCTGGGTTCATTTTAATGGCTCAGTGTTTCTGTCAGGACCCGGTGAGAGAAACAGTCACTAAAGTCGGCAGAACCCAGAAGATGAGGCAGACTCAGCAGTACTAGAGATGGTGGTTTAATAAAAGGACAAGATCTTCAGGCAAAGAATATAAATCCACCACGTCCAAAAATAAAGCCAAGAGGCACAAAATGGATATCCTCCAAAATACAAAGAAACTCCACAAAGTGGTAAAAACAGCAGGGAAAAACAAACCTCAAAAGACTACTCAAAAATACACAAGCACTAAACCAGAGAACCTCTGGAAAATCCAATAAGAGAAATATATGTTCACAACAAGGCTGGGGCTGGGTGCTAACATACAAACACTGAGCAAAGAACTGAGGAACACACAGGGTTTAAATACTAACAAGGGAACGACACACAGGTGCAAACAATAATAGAGCAAGGAAAAAACAAAAGGTACAAAAAAGGTGCAATGGGGACATCTAGTGACCAAAACCTGAACAGTCCTGGCCAAAACCTGACAGATCTCACCTTCAGCACGATTTGTATCAGCTTCCACCAACACCATCACTCCAGCATGTTCAAGAGCATTTTCAGTCATTTTCTTACAAATACAAACAGTAGCCAAAATCACCAAACCTCCTATAACCCTCTGCCCCCAGCTGTGCCCTGGACACCATATGTGAACTGATTGCTCCCCATCTATCTTCAGAGCTAGTGCTCCTAGGTGACCTAAACTGGGACATGCTTAACATCCCGGCCATCCTACAATCTAAGCTAGATGCCCTCAATCTCTCACAAATGATCAATGAACCCACCAGGTACAACCCCAAATCCGTAAACACGGGTACCCTCATAGATATCATCCTAACCAACTTGCCCTCCAAATATACCTGCTGTTTTCAACCAAGATCTCAGCGATCACTGGCTCATTGCCTGCATCCGTAACGGGTCTGCGGTCAAACGACCACCCCTCATCACTATCAAACGCTCCCTAAAACACTTCAGCGAGCAAGCCTTCCTAATCAACCTGGCCCGGGTATCCTGGAAGGATATTGACCTCATCCCGTCAGTAGAGGATGCCTGGTCATTCTTTAAAAGTGCCTTCCTCACCATCTTAAATAAGCATGCTCCATTCAAAAACATTAGAACCAGGAACAGATATAGCCCTTGGTTCTCTCCAGACCTGACTGCCCTTGACCAGCACGAAAACATCCTGTGGCGTTATGCATAAGCATCGAATAGCCCCCGTGATATGCAACTTTTCAGGGAAGTCAGGAACAAATATACACAGGCAGTTAGGAAAGCTAAGGCTAGCTTTTTCAAGCAGAAATTTGCATCCTGTAGCACAAACTCAAAAAAGTTCTGGGACACTGTAAAGTCCATGGAGAATAAGAGCACCTCCTCCCAGCTACCCACTGCACTGAGGCTAGGAAACACTGTCACAACCAATAAATCCACTATAATTGAGAATTTCAATAGGCATTTTTCTACGGCTGGCCATGCTTTCCACCTGGCTACCCCTACCCCGGTCAACAGCTCTGCACTCCCCACAGCAACTCGCCCAAGCCGCCCCCATTTCTCCTTCACCCAAATCCAGATAGCTGATGTTCTTAAAGAATTGTAAAACCTGAACCCCTACAAATCAGCCGAGCTAGACAATCTGGACCCTCTCTTTTTAAAATTATCTGCCGAAATTGTTGCAACCCCTATTACTAGCTTGTTCAACCTCTCTTTCGTATCGTCTGAGATTCCCAAAGATTGGAAAGCTGCCGTGGTCACCCCCCTCTTCAAAGGGGGAGACACTCTAGACCCAAATTGCTACAGACCTATATCTATCCTACCCTGCCTTTCTAAGGTATTCGAAAGCCAAGTCAACAAACAGATTACCGACCATTTCGAATCCCACCGTACCTTCTCCGCTATGGAATCTGGTTTCAGAGCTGGTCATGGGTGCACCTCAGCCACATTCAAGGTCCTAAACGATATCAAAACCGCCATCGATAAGAGGCATTACTGTGCAGCCGTATTCATCGACCTGGCCAAGGCCTTCGACTTTGTCAATCACCACATTCTTATTGGCAGACTCAACAGCCTTGGTTTCTCAAATGATTGCCTCGCCTGGTTCACCAACTACTTCTCTGATAGAGTTCAGTGTGTCAAATCGGAGGGCCTGTTGTCCGGACCTCTTGCAGTCTCTATGGGGGTGCCACGGGGTTCAATTCTCGGGCCTACTCTCTTCTCTGTATACATCAATGATGTCGCTCTCGCTGCTGGTTATTCTCTGATCCACCTCTACGCAGACAACACCATTCTGTATACATCTGGCCCTTCCTTGGACACTGTGTTAACAAACCTCCAAATGAGCTTCAATGCCATACAACACTTCGCCTCTCCTGAGTCCGTACGGGAGTTGCAGCGATGAGACAAGACTGTAACTACTACCAATTGGATACCACGAAATTGGGGAGAAAAAAAGGGCTAATTTAAAAAAATAATAATAATAATTCATTCCATTCATCATATATTGACATCATGCATTTCACCAATAGCCAGTTATGTAATATTTCCAATCTAGAATTCAACTATGTCATATTCAAAGTTTATGTATATATTTGGGTTGAGTGAGGTGCCACTTACTTGTTAGAGGGAAACCACACCAGTGAATGCCAATTAATTACTGACTTAGATTAAAACAGGTGTCTGCTTGCCTTGTTCGATTTGGAGCTCTGGCACAATGGTGTGGAATTAACACTTGACACTCACTCCTGGTAGGTTCCTTATTCCTTGTCAATCATTGGCTTATTGGTGAAATCAGCAATCAGACAATATCTTCTTTATGTAAATCAATCAAACCTTTATTAATGCAATTGCAGAAGTTGACAACGGAAACACAGGACGCATGTTTCAGAGTAAGTTCTGCACCCCACCTAAGGGCGCAGCTGATTTTATACACTCCCTAGTGGTATGATCACCTACGTATGTGTGTATCAATAAGCTGAGGTTACCTTATAAGGCATCCTAGTACAGTAGCTTCTCTGAATTTATTAGCATTGCCCACTGTCACACAAGATCAAAATGTCAAACCAGACGGTGGTTACTGCTCTTTATCTAGTTTCGGTCTGACTCAGACCTAGCCTGCAAGCACACTCTCACAACAGCCAGGCCTTAACCACAAAAACGAATATAGATAGCTTGTGCAACGTATAGTGGCAGAGTTTTAGACACATAGCAACAGTATCTGATTATAAGGCCTGCAGCAAAACATATGAATCTTAAGGTCCCCTTAATGAAAAATGGGTAGGGTCTTTGGGACCCACCCCCTACAAATGCAAATGGCAATTATTTAAAAATAGGCCTATTCTGTCATTAGTAATCCAGATTTTAGCATTTGTTCATCTTGTGAGGTCAATTTAGAATAGACATTGTGTACAGGTAGTTCCTCCGATGCATCCAGGACAGGGCTGGATTACTGCATTTGAAGCCCTGGGGCAAATTTCCTGCAATTCTACACATTTTGCCATTGCTTATGACGTGTTCAAGACGAATAGTTTGAGAAATGGGATCTATCTCCTGGAGGGCCGGATTATCTTTTTTTAGAGGGTGTTGTGGGCCCCCTGGAGGTCAGGGGCCCCGGGGAACTTGCTCTGCATGTCCTTTCGGTAATCCGACCCTCCACAAGATAGATACCAGTTCAAACCATTTGTCTTGCAAATAGAAAATGCCTATTAATTTGTGCAGTCCCAAAGGAGAGAAGGGTAGAAAGAAACTTGAGGTGGATAGTAAAGGATAACAAGGCAAGACAATTCTGTAGTTTGCACACCAGTTTGTCGTTTCCAGCCATGTCAGATAATTGATGTTAAAATATGTCATAAAATATTTTGTTTGTGAGATATTGACAGCAAATCTATAAAAAGGCACCTGGTATTATTGTGAATGTACCTTACTAAAAATGGTGTGTTGACTATGTGCTGAGAGGTAGGCTACATTTTGCTATGTTGTCTTTACTTGAAAAACAAGAGTTTGAAAACTGGCTGTGTGAGTGATGTAGGTGATATCATTGTCCTTTAAGTCATGCTGGTGGGATGTCACTTGCAGTGAATATCGGTTTGTTATTTGTTTATTAGACTTAACACTAGGCTAAAGTGCCATCCTTTTTATTTGTTGGTTGTTACTTTCGCTGTAATGTAATGTATTGTATACCTTTGGTTGGTTGAAGCTTACTGTTGTTTCGACAGAGGACATATGAATAAGGTGTGTTTGTTGACTTAAATATGCACTCCAGGATCTTAAGCACAACAAATTTGTAACATATAGTACAAATTGGATTCATAACATATCATATGAATTGCAAAAAATATTTATAATAATAATAATAATTTGCCGGCCGTGACATATTTTACGGAATGGATTTTGTAATACACAATTTGAGGAAGTAGTACACAAAAACGGGGCCCACTTTTGGCTCGTGAGTGTAACGGATGTGAAATGGCTAGCTAGTTAGCGGTGGTGCGCGCTAATAGCGTTTCAATCGGTTACGTCACTTGCTTTGAGACCTTGAAGTAGTGGTTCCCCTTGCCCTGCAAGGGCCGTAGCTTTTGTGGAGCGATGGGTAACGACGCTTCGTGGGTGTCAGTTGTTGATGTGTGCAGAGGGTCCCTGGTTCGCGCCCGAGTCGGGGCGAGGGGACGGTCTAAAGTTATACTGTTACATTGATGCCGTGACCCGGATCACTGGTTGCTGCGGAAAAGGAGGAGGTCGAAAGGGGGGTGAATGTAACCGATGTGAAATGGCTAACTAGGTAGCGGTGGTGCGCGCTAGCAGCCTTTCAGTCGGTGACGTCACTTGCTCTGAGACTTGAAGTAGTGGTTCCCCTTGCTCTGCAAGAGCGCGGCTTTTGTGGAGCGATGGGTAACGACGCTTCGTGGGTGACTGTTGTTGATGTGTGCAGAGGGTCCCTGGTTCGCGCCCGGGTCGGGGCGAGGGGACGGTCTAAAGTTATACTGTTACATGAGCACCACTTTCAAAACTACTGGCTGAAATAATCAAACGTTTGAGAGTGCATATTTAACATAGAAGAGGAGAGGTAGGTATTTCTACTTGGATTACTATTTGTCAGACAATGTTTTCTCGACTGGTCGCCTCGCATTCGACATTGCGTAGAATATAGTCTTATTTTCTGTCAATTTGTATTTTCTCATTAGAATGAAAAACTAAGAAACATTGATTTTAAGTTTAAATGGAGCAATTTCTCCTCTTCTGTCCAGTCCTATAAATGTAGCCTTCAGACTTGTTGACATTTGGACCATTGTCGGGTTAACGCCATAGACTTTGGACCCTTACTCATCAATCATGAGAGAACAATGTTTTAACTCTGCTATTCATAAGTTACACAACAACCACAAAAACACAGAGACAATTTTAAATGTTCATACCTTGTTCGTTGTCACGGCCCAGTTGGCCGACCTCTCCCTCTCAAATCAGTGAATCCTGTTAGTTGAGATGAATATTGAACAGTACCTGTGTCCACACACACCTGCTCATCTACCTGTAGTGTAAGCGTCACGTGACACCGCCCTTGCTTGCTTTGCATGACTTGACTGCGACCAAGGAGCACAGCACCCAGGGTACTATTTACAAGTGGATAACACATGATATGCTTATGTTGACTATCTGTTCATTTAATTAATATATTTTTCTTTGATCGTTGTAATGCATCAATGGAATGATGTGAGGCACCTGCAGTGTAGGCCTACTTCAATAATACAATACTAGTTTTATATGCAAACAGTTTGATCCTCAATATAATATAGCTATGTTGTGTTAAAGTTGTCCATTTCAAAATAACCAAAATTGGGCTATTATTGGCACTAATGGTGTTTAAACCCTGAAAAGGTTCACAGCACTCTTAGATGTTAGACATTTTACAGTAAAGTATTGCTGAGGTTTTTAGAAGGATATAGGTGCAATTTAAGTTAATGTGTAATCTCTAATTGCCAGGGCAGTGTGCAGAAAGGGAGAGGCTAGTATGTAGGCTTGTAGGCCTCGAATGAACTTTGCTCCCATCGTAAAGAATGTTTTATTTCAGTCAATCAGATCAATCCAGATAAATAATTCAAGCACTTACATATACAGCTTTTTAAATACAAAATCATCACACTGATTAGGCCTACCAAAACCAAAATGTTCAAGGGTTCTTCAAATGTGTTAGCATTATTTGTCCTGAGAACTGTCAATGAATTATTGCTAATAATGACACAAAACTTAGGGTTATTGTATTTAATAACGTGAATTTGTGGGGATTAGAGTATTGCACAGAAGAATTTCTTCTCCCGAAAAGGGTTCTCAGAGGATGACACTGGTATCACCAGAGGGTCCTCCTTGGTATGAGCCTCACAGAAGGCCATCAGATCAGCTGCTGCTTTGGACACCTGCACATAGAACACATGATTAACAAGGACAAAGCTATCAGATTGGAGAGTGGGAGCCAATGTGCTCTATTTACAATGTAAATTGATAATGGACCGCTTTTTTGGTACCTAAAGAGATCAAAAATAAAACAAAAAAGGATCTTGTGCCTAATAACCATTCCTTGCTCACCATCATTCTTTCGATGTTGACCTCCAGTTTCAGCTGTTCCACTGTCTTGCGGGTATCTGCAATCTTTGCCATGTTATTGGACATCCTGCTTCCCCTCACTGTACCTCAGCCTGGTCCAACAGTTTGTAGATCATGTATCATGTTAATGCTTTAAAGAAAAATGTACAACAACAATCTCAAACTTTATAGTTTGTTGTCTACATCAGAACACAGCCAAATATACACTGAACAAAAACATACAGTGCCTTCTGAAAGTATTCGGTATTTCAGTTTTATATTTGTAATACATTTACAAAAATGTCTTAAAACCTGTTTTTGCTTCGTCATAATGGGGTATTTTGTGTAGACTGATAAGAAAAACAATTATTTCATCCATTTTAGAATAAGGCTATAATGTAACAAAATGTGGAAAAAGTCAAGGGGTCTGAATACTTTCCCAATGCGCTGTAAACGCAACACGCAACAAAATGTCTAAGATTTTACTGAGTTACAGTCCACATAAGGAAATCAATCAATTTAAAAAAAAAAATTAGGCTCTAATCTAGGGATTTCCAATGACTGGGAATATAGATATGCAACTGTTGGTCACAGATACCTTTAAAAAAGGTAAGAGCGTGGATCAGAAAACCAGTCAGTATTGTGTGACTGTAACAGTATAACTTTAGACCGTCCCGCTAACTAGCTAGCCATTTCACATGCGTTACACTCACCCCCCTTTCGACCTCCTCCTTTTCCGCAGCAACCAGTGATCCGGGTCAACAGCATCAATGTAACAGTTTAACTTTAGACCGTCCCCTTGCCCCGACCCGGGCGCGAACCAGGGACCCTCTGCACACATCAACAACTGACACCCACGAAGCGTCGTTACCCATCGCTCCACAAAAGCTGCGGCCCTTGCAGAGCAAGGGGAACCACTACTTCAAGGTCTCAAAGCGAGTGACGTAACCGATTGAAACGCTATTAGCGCGCACCACCGCTAACTAGCTAGTCATTTCACATCCGTTACACTGTTACATGACCACCATTTGTCTCATGCAGCTCGACACATCTCCTTCACATAGAGTTGATCAGGCTGTTGGTTGTGGTGGCCTGTGGAATGTTGTCCCACTCCTCTTCAATTGCTGTGTGAAGTTGCTGGATATTGGCGGGAACTGGAACAAGCTGTCATACAGGTTGATTCAGAGCATCCCAAACATGCTCAATGGGTGACATGTCTGGTAATTATGCAGGCTATGGAAGAACTGGGACATTTTCTGCATCCAGGAATTGTGTACAGATCCTTGCCACATGGGGCCGGGCATTATCATGCTGAAACATGAGGTGATGGTGTCGGATGAATGGCACGACAATGGGCCTCAGGATCTCGTCACGTTATCTCTGTGCGTTCAAACTGCTATCAATAAAATGCAATTGTGTTCATTGTCCATAGCTTGGCCTGCCCATACCATAACCCCACCGCCACCATGGGGCACTCTGTTCACAATGTTGACATCAGAAAACCACTCTCCCACGCGATGCCATACACACTGTTTGCCATCCGCCCAGTACATTTGAAACCGTGATTCATCTGTGAAGAGCAGACTTCTCCAGCATGCCAGTGGCCATCGAAGGTGAGCATTTGCCCACTGACGTTGGTTACAACACCGAACTGCAGTCGGTTCAAGTCCCTGGTGAGGACGACGAGCACCCAGATGAGCTTCCCTGAGACAGATTGTGCAGAAATGTGGAGGTCCTGGGCTGACGTGGTTACACGTGGTCTGCGGTTGTGAGGCTGGTTGGACGCACTGCCAAATTCTCTGAAACAACGTTGGAGGTGGCTTATGGTAGATAAATTAACATTCAATTCTCTACCAACAGTTCTCGTAGACATTCCTGCAGTCAGCATGCCAATTGCACGCTCCCTCAAAATTTGAGACATCTGTGGCATTGTGTTGTGTGACAAAACGGCACATTTTAGAGTGGCCTTTTATTGTCCCCAGCACAAGGAGCACCTGTGTAATGATCATGCTGTTTAATCAGCTTCTTGATATGCCATTCCTGTTAGGTGGATGGATTATCTTTGCAAAGGTGAAATGCTCACCAATAGGGATGTAAACAAATGTGTGCCAAATTTTTTTGAAATAAGCTTTTTTGAGTATGGAAAATGTCTGGGATCTTTTATTTCAGCTCATGAAACATGGGACCAACACTTTACATGTAGCGTTTATATTTTTGTTCAGTGTATATCAATATTCTATTTAACAACAACATCAACTGTCACTATGGACCAGAACACAATCAATCTAATTTAAGGATTCTAATTAGCCACTTACCGCAAAAACAAGACAGACAGGTTGGTAGGTCCAGGGCTCTCGAGTTGAGGTGGGATGGTTGAACAAGGCAATCTCTCTACAAACAAATGGAGAGTTCCAAATGGAGAGAGATTAGTGAGTATGATGGGGAGGAGGGCTTGAATAGGTTCCCTCCTCTCATACAGTAATTACCTCTCGTTCTTCCCCCATGTTGGGCTCAATGCAACGGTAGCAGACGACATAGGGTGTGACCTTCCTCTCTTGACAGTGTCTATCATTTGCTTGTCATCAATCAGACTTGTCATTTGAGCTGTTTACTTTAGAGGAGACTCGTACAATTTTGTTGTAAAATGTTGTCATTTCTTCCCCTAATCAATTTCTTTCAGGCAAATTTGGGTTATGCTTATTGGTTCTTATTATTTATTATAAACAGAAAATAATCTGTGTTGCTCTTACATTTTCTGTTTAAGATTGTATTTATTTTGTATTGTTGTATTACTGTACTACAGTTCTGTGGGAAAAGTCATTGATTTGCATTTAACCAAGAGCCTTAGGCAGGAGAGGTGTCATGAGAGATAAGCCTAGTGGTTCTTTTCCACATACTACCCATAACAAATATTTACCTGAAAGATTACAAGGGGGAGGCTTCCTACCACCGTTGTTGTGCTACACTGTGGCAGACTTAAATACTCGTGTAGTACGGAGTGTTATAGTGTCTAATACCATATATTGTGTGGTTAGGGATCCTGATGGTCTAAAATGGAGTGTGATGTGGAGTCTCTGAAGGGGAAGGTACAGTTAGCTTCCAGTAACTCTAAGTACTGTCTGGATTTTCAGTATCTCTAGCAGGGCTTGCAGGGTTGCCAGGCTACAGCAGGGGCGACAGTCCCTGCCTCATAGTTTAATGCCAAGCGCCTCATTAGCAGGTGTTTCCCTGCATTGATTGGTCGTCTCACTGCAAGTAGAGGGCTTCCAACTAGCACAGCCAGGTAAAGTCCTTCAACACTTACCCTTTCATCATCATGCGGCCATAGTCTCTGTCTTGATTGGCAGACTCTCCTGTTAGCGCTCATTTCTTGCATGATCTCAAACCTCAGGATAATTACATACAGCAATTCCTAGGAATGGGTAGAAGTGTCTGGTGAGCGAGGTGACAGGATCTCTACCTCTAGCACACACAGTAGTATCCAGAGATGTCTTTTCCCCATAAGCTTAAAAGACCTTGCATCACATCTTTGAGGCGATATTTGATTCCAGCCATGAACTTGGATCTGCTTCCTCTTTTCTTGGTGTAGTCCCAAACAGTGAGGCTGCAACCCTTTGTCACAACCAAGGAAGAGACGCGGTTGATGATATGGACGTCAATTCAACACCTATTCCACGTTGATTCAACCAGTGCATGCATGCCTAGTGGGTGGGTAGGCATCAAGGTACTCTCCCGCGCAAATGTGCTCGCAATAATAGTGACTGTCCTCTAATATACACGCACAAAACTTCACGCCGTCTGCTTCTTTCAACCTATTGGGTTCTCGGCATTGTGCATTGCGGACTTCAAAGCACAAAGTGGTCCGAAGCAGAACGATCATCACATTCATGGTTGCCTTGTGTGGACAGAAGGGGTACAGGTATCTCCTTAAGTGACCAGTGTGTACCATACACTCACGTCAGCTGTTGGCAATCGACCCTGTCTGCTTTATTCAGTACCACATGCGACTTGTCTTCATAGCCATGCAGAGGCCCAAAGGCACGTGTGAGCCCACCAGAGAACTTCAGTTTAGGTGCATCAAACAGAAGGAAAAAAGTATATGAATAAGGTCAACATGTATAATCCCAGTGACCCTCAAATATTGTATTTGATTGAGTATTGTTAGCAGCTTCACCCATAGATTAATATATCCACATTAATATCTCAATATCTCCACATATATTAATCCATCTGTCCTCCCATCCCATACATACTGTAATTTAGTGTCATCATCCATTCTGCTTCAAATCAACACCAGCTCTTCAAGGCAAAATGCTAGATGGATACGGTATATGCAGTAGGCATGCACTAGTGACACGTTTTTTCATATCATATTGATTTGAAAATAAGGTATTGACGATGACGGAGGTGAGCACACACATCGTTGTGGCAGCCACGGTGTTTTGTTCGATGATCGTGGTTGGGTTTACTTATTTCTTTGTTCATTTTTGGATTGCAAAAAAAAAAATCGGAGCTACTGAATATTAGGGACACATTACTGGCTTGCTTTTGTCCTAAAATTCTGTCATCATCAGAATATATACGACTGTCGGATTTTAAACCAAAGCAATGGGACTGTGCAATGGAGACACAGGGGGAGGTGAGCCGGGACTCTAGTGCGTTTCAGAAGGCGAGGACTCCGTGCCCCTCTGCCGGGCAGTTTCCTCTCCAATGTGCGTTCCCTTCGCAACAAAACCGACCAGCTACAACTTTTGACAAAAATGACTTTCATTCACCCTGTGAATTTGCCTCAGTCATTCTGGCCGGAGTCTACATTGCGCGGAGCCACTGTGCACGTACAGTGTAACAGCTACTGGTTGATCAGACGCAGATCACAGAGGTGGAAAGGAAGTACCCGGATTCTACTTTGAATATCATGGAAATTCTGGACCCTGTTTATAGCACTATTAAATGGCCGGTACCGGAGAGCTAAGTCTATGTCCAAAAGGCTCCTTAACAGCTTCTTCGCCCAAGCTATAAGACTGCTGAACAATTAATCAAATGGCCAGTATTTGCATTGACCCCCCCCCCCCCTTTTACACTGCTGCTACTCACTGTTTATTATCTATGCATAGTCATTTTACCCCTAACTACATGTACAAATCACCTCAATGACCTCTAATAACCTGTACCCCCGCACATTGACTTGTTACTGGTACCCGCTGTATATAGCCTAGTTATTGTTATTTTATTGTATTACTTTTTTTGACCTTAGTTTATGTAGTAAATATTTTCTTAAATCTATTTTCTTAAAACTGCATTGTTGGTTAAGGGCTTGTAAAGTAAACATTTCACGTTAAGGTCTACACCTGTTGTATTCGGCGCATGTGACAAATACAATTTGATTTGATTTGATATAGAGACCAAGAAAAAGCTACCATCAGGAATTAAGTCAGCCAAACAGCAGTACAAAGACAGGCTAGAGCAACAGTTATCCAGCAACAACTGTTCGTCTGTCTGGAAAGGACTGAAACAAATGACCAACTACAAACCTAAATGCCCTTCAATCACCAGGACAATGCCCCCCTCCACCTACCCCTCCTTGCCACTTCACCCTCACCCATCTACCCCACCCCTGCCATCCCAGTAATCCCCCCGAGAAAACGAAATGTGTCCTGCCTGAACAACTAGAATTAGTCGTACACTGTTTTTTAGGCCTTATCAATAACCTAGTGAATTTAATATTGCTTATTGACTACGTTTGGCATGTCCAGACTGCAAGTTACAGTAGGCCTAGCCTCTATATCAGTGTAAATGCTATAGCCTATATTTAACAATGTATTTCCACATAGAAGCAATTAGAACAATGTGGACTGCAAACATGTTCAACATATTTAGCAAATAAGGGGCAGGCTATTTAATGAATTGGATTTGATGACAACGCAATATATAAAATACACAACTTGAAGCAACCAAACGTGTAGCCATGGAGCACGTTCTGATTGGCAAGTGAGGGGCCAATCCTCGACACACCCACAACTCAACTGGTTTATTCACCAAAACCCAGCCCTTTCACGCCACCTCCAGCAACTGCACCTATAATTGCGGTGGTGAAAATAGCTGAAATATTTCTGACACACCCCGAACCTATAGCGCTACTGTCAGCGCTTAGATTTACCATTGCGTTATGTTTGTTAAAATAGAGTCCTCTATCTCTTTTCTCATGTCCTCTCTTTTTCCATCCACTCCTTTATTTGCAATGTTGGCATGGTTTTATTTCCTGTCCCTGCACCTCATTTCAAACATTTATTTTTTCCGACAGTCAAAGTTTGCCCGGATTTCCAAAAGAGTTGAAGTGACCAAAGGTATTTTTGGGGTCTACTGACAGAGCATTGCCTGGGATCAGTCCTTCTACCTCCCTGTGCATGAAGGCAGCGGTAAACCATATAAAGAATGACATTTGCATGGCAAATATCTGTGCCATAGGCCCATGAGCCCTTACAATAGATTTGAAAGTAGTCTTCACTGTCGAGTACTGACCCATCACCATCGGTTTGTTGTCAAAATCTGCATCCTCAAAGCTGGGAGAGTGAAAGTAATGGAAGCCATATTGTTTCTCTATGGGCAGCCTCTTGTAATATAGATACTTGAGCTCTTTTGTGACTATGTTGACATCCTCCAGCGTTTCAGCATTTTTGTCCTTCATCCCCCCACTAGACATGATGGTGGAGTGTGTAGGCCTAGTCCTGTAGAACAAATAACAGTCCTTGAAGTGTTGGTGAGTCTCTTATTCTGCAGTAAAAGTATCCAAAACGTGTTTTCACTTCCTCTAAAAAATAAAAGAAGAAAAAGCTGGAAATTGTGAGCAGAACAGTGGTCTCAGATCTTATGATGCCTCTGTTACATACTCAGAGGGTGTTGACCACAGCTGTTCAAGTGCAACTAACACAGACAAACTGTCAGTTGGGGTTAGTTGGAGGATTGCAATGTTTTACTAAACAGGGTAATAAGAAAGGGCTCAGACATAAGAATGTACAGCGTAGGATAAACATGGTACTGATATTGGTAGCCCTTATGCCAAACCAGAAGATACATAGGAAGGCAAGTAGGCCTATGGATTTCACCAGCCAGTGACGACAGTTAGTCTGGATGGGAATGGGATTTAATATATATATTAAAAGTAATCCATTCCATCCAGTGTAAGTAACATTGTAATATTGAATGAAAAATCAAATTAACCATCTGGTGAACGTTCCAAGGCTGGAGGCTTGCTGTAGTGGCAGTGCTCTGTCAGTTGAAAAAAACATATATTTGACCTGGCTGTGATACCGCACAGTCATTGAACTTCACACCCACCCTGTCAGGCCTGTGTGAGACAGATCGGGGACAGACAGACAGACAGACGGCTAACCGTCGGCATCCGTTTTCCCTCTCAATTCAGATATTGAAGTGTAGGCCTACAGTTTTTAGCAGTTAGCTACCTGCCATGGAAAATATCTGAATGACTTGAGTAGAATTGATAAGAGGTGAGTTCCTGCTAAACTATTAACTAGCTATTTAGCGAAATTGGCTGATAACAGTCAAAAATATTTCTAATTGGTGATATATAGATAGCTTTCGCATGACAGCACCACAAATAACGTTACTGTCTTTGACCACAACATCAACTTCTTCGCCTTGCATGCTAGCTAGCTAACTGTTACTCTCTAGTAGCATAGGAAATTCTGAGGTGATTCTGTTTTAGTAACTTAGCTAGCTAGCTAAGTTTGCTTACTACCATGTGGATGAAGATTTTTCAGCCAACCAATCAGATAGCTAACGGTATGTCAAAGCTGATTTAAAAGAAATAACGATCGCTAAAACAACACAATTTGTTTAGCGAGCTAATGTTAGCTACTTGATGCGAATCATTCACAAATTGGAACTAACAGTAAGTACTGTAAAAAGCAAGCACGTCTTTCTAGCTTTTAGCTAGCTAGGTAGCTCGCTTATTGATTAACCAACCGTATTTTTTTCACCCAAACTGTTAACCTAAATCCAATGACATGGTGACACATTTTTTATTGATTTCACGTTCACGTTAGTTGACATCTCAACCAAATGTAAATCAAAACTAGACCATGAAGTCTGTGCCCAGTGAGTACAGGCTCAGACTGCTCTCAACTCTACATGCTGTTGGGCTTTACCCTACAAATTAACACATGTCAAATAATTAACTCTGTTCAATGACTGGTACCTTGTATTTTGTGTTCGACAACATGACTGTGTGTAACGTTAACGTTACTGTCAATGAAGGAAGTAACTACATTTGGTTGCAGATATGGCAAAGCAGCAGACATACTGTATCAAGGCCTCTTAAGAGAGACAATGTTGGAGACTGATGAATGCACCAAGGGGTGTTTTCCCCCTCATTCTACCAGTGAGCACTTCACTATTGATGATGTTGACGTCCTCAACGCCCCCAACCCACCACTGCCCTTCTCGCACCCATTTCACCCAGAGCCTTGGATGGGATGTGAGCCAAATAGAAACATGGAGATTGGTGAGTTGTTGTTGTAGCAGAATATAGCCAAATAAATGTGTTCTCAGAGTGAGCAGTAATGAATTGAAGAACGATAATGCCATCCCTATTTGTGTTAGTTTTATGTTTGAGTATTAGCTAGGTGTGCTTAGCTATATGCCTTTTTCTGCAATATCACTTCAGATAACACCTCTGGTCCTGTCATCGTGGGAGAGGGCACTCTGTTGGAGCCATTTTCATTGACGGTACCTGTCAGGTCTTCACCTTATGAGTGTACGCTCTGCCATAAGATGTTTGGAACAGCCAACACACTCAACAAACATTTACTGACCCACCAACAGGAAAGACCACATGTTTGCCCCATCTGCCAACGAGCATTTAAACGTCATGATCACCTGTGAGTCATATCCCCTCGCTCTAGAAGCAATAATTCTGTATTAACAATTACACTGAGTGTACAAAACATTAGGAACACATTTCTCTCTCAGAACAGACCCAATTCGTCAGGGCATGGACTCTACAAGGTGTTGAAAGTGTTCCACAGGGATGCTGGCCCATGTTGACTCCAATGCTTCCCACCGTTGTGTCAGGTTGACTTGAAGTCCTTTGGGTGGTGGACCATTCTTCATACACATGAGAAACTCTTGAGCGTGAAAACCCCAGCAGCATTGCAGTTCTTGACACTACTACCAAACCCCGTTCAGTTAAATATTCAGACTTGCCCATTCACCCTCTGAATGGCACACATACACAATCCATGTATCAATTGTCTCAAAGCTTACAAATTATTCTGTAACCTGTCTCCTCCCCTTCATCTACACTAATTGGATGTAACATGTGACATCAATAAGGGATCATAGCTTTCACCTGGTCAGTCTATGTCATGGTAAGAGCAGGTGTTCCTAATGTTTTATACACTCGTATGTTTTTTGATACAGTCATTTGACATTTCAATGTCCTGATGAAAATGATAACATCTCTCTCTGCAGCAATGGCCACATGTTGACCCATCAGAAACGCAAGCAGTTCCGATGTGCTGAACCTGGGTGCCAGAAGAGCTACTGTGATTCTCACTCCCTGAAGCGCCACTATATCTCTCAGCATGGTCTCCCTCTCATCCCGCCCATGTCCCAAAGCCCCCCTCACCCAACCCACCCAGCCCACTCTGCTACTACCCAGTGGGAGCCTGTGGATAGTGCTGCATATTTGGGAGGTTCAACAGCTCACTGTAATTACCGCCCCATGTTCCTGACCCAACCCAAACAGACATCAGACACTCAACAGAAGGTCGCTGATTACTCTGGCTTTTTCAGCTTCAACAGTTACAAGGGGTTTGCTCCTCCAAGTGGCCTACAACTGAACAACTACTCAGAGCAGAACATCTCTCAGTCAAGGCCTATCTTAGTCCTGGACACCTGGATGCAGCAGTCTGACAAAGGTCCTTGTAGTGAGTGCCCAGGTGAATTAAATCCACCCCAGTGGGCCCCTGAGCCTAGTAACATCACTACTGCTACTTTACCATCACTACCTCCTGGAATGGATGGCCCAAGTCCTCATGGCTGGGAGAGTGTAGTTGACTTCCCTGTGTCTGACCTCCAAGTGCTTGAAGAAATGTTGTCCTGTCATCCCTGTAGTGAGGCTGGTAACCGGGAGTGTTTAGTAAAGCCAGCGTCCCCGGAGAAGAGCTACTCTCCATCCAAGCAGGAGCAGTCGACTTATGGCCAGATGAACTCGGAAGGGAAACCCAAAGTTAACACTCAGCTGCACTCTTTTGACCCAACAGCAAGCTCAGATTCCAGTGTAACATCTACGTCGTTTCCCAACACTGTTTTCATCCACTCAAGCTCAAGTCTTCCAAACAAGCCCAACCCAGTCCCACCTATCCCGCCGCCACCAGCCATCGTCCTACCCTGCCTCTACAGTGTGCTGAAGTCAGAGACTTGTAATACAAAGAGCGACAGTAAGAGAAAGAGAGAGAGTAGGAAGAAGGGGAGGGCTGTAGAGCTTCCTGCTCCACCTCTCCCCACACCTCGCCCCACCTCTCTCCTGGCTCCCCGACGTCCCCGCCCTCGGCCACACTACCTCGTCTCCCCAAGCCAGGTGGCTATGGCCTCTTTTAGCTCAGACAGCAACCCTCGTCAGACCTTCCAGGTATGTGCACTACTAGCAGTGCTCAACAATTGAACACTTGCCAGTTTGTTTATGAATACTGTATTTATAATATTTCTATATTCCTCCGTACAGGGAAGAAATGTCAGTGTGCCAGGAGAGGGACAACAGTGTAGTGACGGGTAATGATGAATAGAAATAAAAATACACTGTTTCATGAGCTGAAATATAAGATCCTAGACATTTTCTATACGTACAAAAAGCTGATTTCTCTCAAATTTTGTGCACAAATTTGTTTACATCCCTGTTAGTGAGCATCTCTCCTTTGCCAAGATAATCCATCCACCTGACAGGTGTGGAATATCAAGAGGCTGTTTAAACAGTATGATCGTTACACCTTGTGCTGGGGACAATTAAAGGCCACTCTAAAATGTGCAGTTCTGTCACACAACACAATGCCACAGATGTCTTTAAGTTTTGAGGGAGCGTGCAGTTGGCATGCTGACTGCAGGAATGTCCACCAGAGTTGTTGCCAGATCATTTAATGTTTAATTTCTCTACCATAAGCAGCCTCCAACGTCGTTTTAGAGAATTTGGCCTCACAACCGCAGACCATGTGTATGGCGTCGTGTGGGCGAGCGGTTTTCTGTTGTTGATGTTGTGAACAGAGTGCCCCATGGTGGCGGTGGGGTTATGGTATGAGCAGGCATAAGCTATAGACAACGAACACAATTGCAATTTATCTAGATCCTCAGGCCCTTTTTTCCACCTTTTTTTTTCTGTATCTGAACGACAGATGCATATCTGTATTCCCATTCATGTGAAATCCATAGATTAGGGCCTAATGAATTTATTTCAATTGATTGATTTCCTTATATGAACTGTAACTCAGTAAAATCAATGAAATTGTTGTATGTTGTGTTTATATTTTTGATCAGTAGAGATTGGCCTCTTAACTGCTGGCCTTCTTCCCATAGGATATTCCCTAGCTCTCACAAGACAGAACAGAGCTACAAGGCCAGGTCCTCAAGTGGACCATATGCACCCTCTCTTAAAATGGAACCTTACTCTCCAGAGGTAACAGCTTACTGAGCCATATTATTATTTACATTATGATATTATTAAACATTCGTCATCTTGGGCCGCTATATTTCTTACATGTCAAGTAAGCACAAATGTATTTTTTGTAAGTACAAACTTTTGTCATTACAGACTGTATGTCTATTTGTGCCTATGATGTTTCCTGCAGCCTGGAGAGAGAGCACCACAGACTCCGAGGTCTCCATCTAGAACAGAAGACATGCCTCTGTCTCCTTTGGTCATCCCTGTTTCAGTTCCAGTCTCTGCGAAGACAGATCCTGACACTCCTTCATCACTCAATGTAAGTATAGGAAAAAAGAGCTCAGTACAACGGTCAGTGCCTTCTTAAATCATTACTTGTACACTGATAACCCCCCTGTGGTTGGTTGTGTGACAGGCAGAGAACCCTCAGAATGGTTCAGGGAGGTCAAAGAGGAGCCGGCGTCTTGACTTCATGAAGACTCTGATCATTCCTCCCCCCATGCTCCCACAGCCGTCCCCACGGAGGCTCCTAGACGAGGAGGGTGGGGGTGCTACCTGGTGTCGTGCAGCAGGCGGCTACCCCAGTCAGCTACGCTCCCCCATGTACCTGGCAGACCACCTGCTTAACCCCAGCTTCCAGCCTCCTCCCTACACACCCCCACCCATGCTGAGCCCCCTACGCCCAGGGACCGGCCTGTACTTCAGCACAGTGCCTTGGCTTCACCCCGGCCCTCCTCTGCCCAGCAGCTACACCGCCTCTTTGGGTTTGTTTCGCGTTAGGAAGTATCTTCCCAGGTTCAGAGTTTTGCCACTGAAATACATGAAGAACTTTGTGTTTTATGGCTTCTGCTTTTCAGATGGAGCTGATGGAATCTCCTTGATGATGGACGACACAGTGGTCAACATAGAGCCGTACGTTTCTCTCTGAAGTGTGTTCAGCCAAAGCTTTATTGTTACAATCCTTGAGAGTCAGTCTGTCTAAATACAGTGCATTCGGGAAGTATTCAGACCCCTTGACTTTTTCCACATTGTTACATTACAGCCTTATTCTAAAATTGATTAAATAGTTTTCCCCCCCTCATCAAACTACACATAGTACCAAATAATGACAAAGCAAAAATTGGTTTTAGAAATGTTTACTAATAAATAAAAATCTATATAAAAATCTAAAACTGAAATGTCACATTTACGTAAGTATTCAGACCCTTTACTCAGTACTTTGTTGAAGCACCTTTGGGAGCGATTACATCCTTGAGTCTTCTTGATTATGACGCTACAAGCTTGGTACACCTGTATTTGGAGAGTTTCTCCCATTCCTCTCTGCAGATCCTCTCAAGCTCTGTCAGGTTCGATGGGGAGCGTTGCTGCACAGCTATTTTCAGGTCTCTCCAGAGATGTTAGATCGGGTTCAAGTCTGGGCTCTGGCTGGGCCACTCAAGGACATTCAGAGACTTGTCCAGAAGCCACTCCTGCGTTGTCTTGGCTGTGTGCTTAGGGTCGTTGTCCTGTTGGAAGGTGAACCTTCACCCCAGTCTGAGGTCCTGAGTGCTCTGGAGCAGGTTTTCATCAAGGATCTCTCTGTACTTTTCTCCGTTCAGCTTTGCCTCAATCCTGACTAGTCTCCCAGTCCCTGCCGCTGAAAAACACCCCCACAGCATGATGCTGCCACCACCATGGTTCACAGTAGGGATTGTGCCAGGTTTCCTCCAGACGTAATGCTTGGCATTCAGGCCAAAGAGTTCAATCTTGGTTTAAACAGACCAAATAATTTTGTTTCTCATGGTCTGAGAGTCTTTAGGTGCCTTTTGGCGAACTCCAAGCAGGCTGTCATGTGCCTTTTACTGAGGAGTGGCTTCCGTCTGGCCACTCTACCATAAAGGCCTGATTGGTGGAGTGCTGCGGAGATGGTTGTCCTTCTGGAAGGTTCTCCCATTTCCACAGAGGAACTCTGGAGCTCTGTCAGAGTGACCATTAGGTTCTTGGCCACCTCCCTGACCAAGACCCTTCTCCGATTGCTCAGTTTGGCCAGGTGGCCAGCTCTAGGAAGTGTCTTGGTGGTTCCAAACTTCTTCCATTTAAGAATGATGGAGGCCAGCCACTGTGTTCTTGGGGACCTTCAATGCTGCAGAAATGTTTTTGTACCCTTCCCCAGATCTGTGCCTCGACACAATCCTGTCTCGGAGCTCTACGGACAATTCCTTCGACCTCATGGCTTGGTTTTTGCTCTGACATGCACTGTCAACTGTGGGACCTTATATAGACAGGTGTGTGCCTTTCCAAATCATGTCCAATCAATTGAATTTACCACAGGTGGACTCCAAGTTGTAGAAACATCTCAAGGATGATCAATGGACACAGGATGCACCTGAGCTCAATTTCGAGTCTCATAGCAAAGGGTCTGAATACCTATGTAAATACGTTTTTTTTTTGTGTGTGTGTAAATTTGCAAACAATTCTAAAAATCTGTTTTCGCTTCATCATTATGGGGTGACGTGTGTAGATTCCTGTGGATTTGTATCTATTTGAGAATAAGGCTTTAACGTAACAAAATGCGGGAAAAAGTCAAGCGGCCTGAATTCTTTCCGAAGGCACTGTATAAGGAGCCTGTTTGATTTCCAGGAGAATCAACGTGGGCCAACTTTTCCAGGCTGAGATCCCACCCATTCGTAACCTGCTTCTAATGCTATATGATGAGCACCCTGCTCAGCTTGTCTGGGCTCCCTGGGGAGACATATCTAGCAACGTGGAAACACAAAAAGGGGGTGTGTTTCTCTTTTTGACGATCACACACACACGGTTGTACTATATATTGGTATGAGCTACTGTATTGGTAGTACAATTGATACTAGGTTGAATATATGAAGGTTAGGATAACATAATAATTCCAGTTTGAAAATAGACAAATTCATGGGACCAGCGCCGTTGCTCATTCTACTGGATTAGCATTGAAAAAATGACCCGCGGTCGGGGAATCAAGTAATAAAGTTGCTGTAGATCATTTTTAAAACTTTGAAATGAATAGAATGACAGTAAAGCAGTTATGCTATGTGTTTGCTGAGTAGTTAACCGAAATTCACAACGTTTTTCACTTTGATGGGAAAATTTCTGTTCTGCTGAAACTCACTTCCAGCAATTTTAGCTCGCATTGCTGGTCCCATTGTTTAGAATTGTTCCGCATTCATGCAAAGAGTTATGGGATATTAGAATTCTCTTGTCCTAACTTGGGTATCTTCAACCTAGACCTGATATCGACATGAAATGTGAGAGGTGACTTGTCTGCTTGACTGTTTTTCCAGTGACTGAACTGATAGACTTGTGCTGTTCCAGCGTGCTGCCAGGAGGGGGCACCAACACAGAGCTGGCCCTCCACTGTCTGCATGAGGTGCAGGGAGACATTCTGGTGAGCAGTACAACAGTATGGTTGGTACCTGAGCTCAGCTCAAATTGAAGACAATGTTGATTCAGGGCAACTTATGGTATACGTTGTGTGTTGTGTCCCTAGGCTGCACTTGATTTACTGTTAGTCAGGGGAGACTTTCGTTCCTCAACACACCCTTTGTGTGACTATCACTACCCAGGTACCCAATTTGATACTCTGAAAAGTGGAATGAAGATAAACGAGTTATGAATATTGACGCACATTTCAAGACTATTCAATTATGTTCTTTGATGTTTACATGTTTAGTTCAAGCCATGCCATACATGCTACTAATACTTTAACTTCTCGTCATAAAACCTATGGCTGACAGGGTCAGATGATTGGAGTCCTCAAGAGAAGAAACTATTTCGTAAAGCGCTGCTCACCCATGAGAAGGACTTCCAGCTTATTCACAGTGTGGTAAGAGAATCATAATATTGAAATGCCCAAATACACTGACTGTACAAAACATTAAGAACACCATCCTAATATTAAGTTGCAACCCCATTTTTGCCCTCAGAACAGTCTCAATTTGTCAGGGCCTGGACTCTACAAGGTGTCGAAAGCGTTCCACAGGGATGCTGACCCATGTTGACTCAAATGCCGTTGACTCAAATGCCGTTGTGTCAAGTTGACTGGATGTCCTTTGGGTGTTGGACCATTCTTGATACACATAGGGAAACTGTTGAGCGTGAAAAACCCAGCAGCGTTGCAGTTCTTCACACAAACCGGTGAAGCCTGGCACCTTCTACCATACCCCGTTCAAAGGCACTTAAATCTTTTGTCTTACCCATTCACCCTCTGAATGGCACATACACAATCCATGTCTCAATTGTCTCAAGGCTTAAAATTATTTAAGCTGTCTCCTCCCCTTCATCTACATTGATTTGAAGTGGATTTAACAGGAGACATCAATAAGGGATCGTAGCTTTCACCTGGATTCACCTGGTCAGTCTATGTCATGGAAAGAGCAGGTGTTCCTGTTTTGTACACTCAGTGTATACTTGTAATGTCATGCTGCCATTGGACAGGGTATAGACAGAGAAGGAAGACTGAAGAAATGGCATTGACCTGACAGTTGTCTCACACTGAAGTTACAGACTAAGTCCGTGACGCAGTGTGTGGAGTACTACTATGCGATGAAGAAGCTCAAGAAGTTCAAGCAACGCAGTCGAGGATCAGACAAAAAGGAAGCAGTTGGTGAAGAGCCTGTGAGTTTAGTGTTGTATAGTATTGTGTGTAGTATAGTATTGTGTGTAGTATAGTATTGTGTATGGTGTAGTATAGTATTGTGTGTAGTATAGTATTGTGTATGGTATAGTATAGTGTATAATGTGTATGGTGTAGTATAGCATAGTATTGTGTGTAGTATATTATTGTGTATAGTGTAGTATAGTATTGTGTAGTATTGTATAGTATTGTAAAATATGTATCAAACCTCCTATACAGTACAAACAGTTGTAGGTTTACAGAAACAGATTTACTGACTATGTCAAACAAGTCGGCCAATATTTTACAGTGAAATAATTTCCACTTCCTGTATATCAGCAGATGGAGTCACCTGGCTGTTCTGAGGACAACCATGTGGGACGGAGAGGGCCCAGGAGGACACTTACTAAACCAGGGAACAGGACTAAAGGGGTACAGGAGGAGCAGACTACCACAGGAGGTGCTTTGGAGTACATCTGTCGAGAGTGTGGGCGGTCAGTGGAACTTCACTAAAACGATGCCAGGGACACATCGCAATGACATCGCAAAACATTTCTGTCTTGTTGAGCATTCCCTTGGTTAATTAATCCAGGATGACATGTTGACCCCCCTCTATTTCTGAGCACCTTTGATCGTTCTCACGTCATCGTACTGACATGTATAATTCTGTCCCCCTCCAGGGTATTTGACAAGGTGAAGAGTCGTAGTGCTCATATGAAAACCCACCGGCAGCAGGAGAGGGAGTGGCTGACCAGGTATGTCTGGCCTATGGGCTGCCCTGCAGACAACCCTCATCAAGGAGATCCAGGTCAGGACTCTGCCAAGGTGCCTTTACTCTACTGTACGAGAGGAATCCTCTATAGTACATAGTGGTGAGCACAGGACTGTTTCAGTTACTGACATGTCAAGTATACGTCGAAATGTTACACATGACTGAAATTCACTCACTATGAATTCATATTGGCAGGTATTTATTGAAAATCACTTCAAAAATAATGTTTAACTATAGAAAGCAACGACAATTGACATGTTTTTTTTCTCTCCAAAAAACACACCCTACTTACTATAAGGTTTAGGACTTTATGTGATGTTGCATTCATGTTCCTTTGTCATTCTCTGTTGTTGGACAACTGGTTCTGTTATTGTTGGTTCACATTGTCCTAAAGTTTCTAAACAACATGCTCTTTTTAAGCAACCTGAAATCCTTGCTAAAATGTCCTGTGGTTTTAATTACATTTGTGTCAATATGAAAGCCAAAGTTTGCCTGGTATGCTCAATTGAATAATCCATTGTAAAAGAATTCAGTTATTATTGGAGTTATTACTCTTTGTATACAACTACAAGACATTGACAATTGGTTATAAAAAATGAATATGAATCAGGGTTAGATCCTGGGCAGCTGAGAACAGAGAATGTATTTACTGAACTGTGGCCCGCTCCTCACAAACCGTTTTGGCCTGAGTTTAACACTTCTGGATTGGATCTTGTGTTATGTTCTTTAAGTTAAAATTCTTGATGAACAATCCACTAGTTCAGGAAGTGTACGGCCTTTACCTGACTGGCATGTCCTCTATGTGAGAGTGTTGATGAAAGTTAAACTTGTCTCAGGTGTTTTAAAATAAATGTGTTTGTCTGAACAATGTTGTTTTCAGCCATTCCTTTCATTACAACAGTTTTTCACAGTTAGTGTTTGAGACGCTTCTCATTTCTAAATCGACATCATGCTGCAATTACTGTACAAGCTTCTCATTTGAACCAGTGATTTTACTTTATGCAAACCAAGAATAACATGCATTTCTGTTGCCATTCAACAAGAGTGACCGTACATCTACAACTTCGCACACCTTTACACATAGGCTACATATTTTTGAAAGCACTTTACAATGATGTATGATGTAAATCACAACTCAAATGTAGATATGTAGGCCAGACACTATTTTACATGTAAATACAGACGCCACACAAGTGTGTCTTTTGAGTCCAGTAGCTGTATTATTTGCTTTGCCTTGTCGTTGATTTTTCAAACTCTTCACCTAGATGAGTTGAAGTCAGATAAATCTTGGGCATGAATGGATGGATCTTTTCTCAGAGGCCTATGCACAACATAGTTCTTTACTTTAGAAAACAAGGTATGTAGACTGATCACAACTTCTCCCCTCCCACCCAAGCCTTGCTCTCGTAGGACACTAAAGACTGATACAGAGTCTGCTTGGCTCCATTCCTGTCACTGCCCCTCTCTTCTTGCCCCGTAGACCCTCCCATCAGTTTCTCCACATAGTCGCTGTTCTGGTGAAGGAATAGAATATGATCTAAATGATGGGGCCCCAGAATGGCCCTGCGTTGAGCAACAGTAGTCTCTCTAGGAGCAAAGGCCCTGTCTGCAGGCACAGCAGTAGCAGGGATAGCCAGAAATGTGCGGGCAAGTCTGGCCACGGCAGGGAAGCGATGCTCCTTAGAGCGCCACCAGTGGAGAGGTGACAGGCTGCGTTTGCACAGCGGCTCTGCAATGTAGTTCTCCAGCTGTTGGTGGATCTCAGGCATTCGCTCAGTGGGATCCTCTCCAAGCAGTATGTCGTACATGCTTTTGGCCACATGACTCACTTGCCTATAAGCAGGGGGCTGCAGGTCTCCTTTTAACAGGCTAGACAGTCCTGCTACTCTCCTGGGACCATTTCCAGCACTGCAGCGCGAGCCTTCACCCAGTCCCTCTCCACTGACCTGTGACGGGGCAGTCTGGGACAGCCTCTTTAACTGTTGCTGCAGCACAATAATGTCCCCCTCTTCATTTGATTCACAGGACACAGGTGAATCCAGAGGAGCGATGGTTGACTGTGAGTGATCCAATCCCCGATTCCTCACTTCCTTTTCCCTTCCCTCTTCGCCATCCTCATCCTCGCCTCCTTTGTCACACTCTCTGCTCATTTCCTCCACCTCTATTTGTGCTTGAGCAGATAATAGTTCCTTGACCTTGTCGTGCAGCCTACTACGTGCATGTGGGCTGAGGAAGCGCAGCTCCTTAAACCTCGGGTCCAGGAATGAGGAGAGGACGGCAGGGCTGTCCAGTAAGGCTTCCTCTTCACCCAGTCTCCACTGTCGCTCCATCCCTGACCGCACCGTCTCCATTACTCCCCGAGCCACAGGGCAGCTGGTCTCTGCGATGTGTTGCTCTAGGACACGAGATACGCCATGCAGGCACGGCATAAGGGCGGAGATGGACAAATTGATGTCCTCGCTCAAGAAGGAGGCAGCGATGCGCACGGTCTTAAGTACTGGCACCAGTTCCTGGAGGAGGCGCCACTGGTGGTCCGCTAAATTTGGAGCAGCTTTCTGCTCCTCGAGAACTGAGCTCACCACCCACTTCAGCTCGAGCAGACTCTCACACATGTCGATAGCAGTTGCCCAGCGCCCTGGGTCATCCAGCACTAGACAAGCGCCTGCCTTATTCGCCGCCTCTGCCTTGTGGATCAGAGCGGCGGCAGCAGGTGCGTCATGCTGGAAATGTGAGATAATCCTGCGGGCCTCCGCAAGAGCCTGTCTGACAGGTTCCATCCATAGTCCGTCCTGGATGCAGAGTTTGAGGGCTTCCCCTGCACAGTGTAACGCTACCCAGCCTTCTGGGAGATGCTGAGGTGATTGGTGTGGTCCAGCAGTACGATTAACTTTTTCTTTCGGGACTCCCATATTCTCAGTCCCTCTGGCCTCTGAGATCCTGGGAGTGTCATGTACAACACAGAAAACAGAGCTCTGGGGAAGATGGAATTCAGAGAGAACTGCCTTCAGCGTGTCCCCAAATTGAAGGAAACCTCTTTCACAAATCTTCTCTCTGATATCGGGCATGGGACAGGTCTGCAGCACACAACGGGCCAAGCGCCAGTCTTTGTCAACAAAATGTGCACTTACAGTGAAGAAGAGCCGACCGCCTGCTCCCACCGCACAACCTGCTACGGACTGCCAGTACTCAGTGCAAAGTGTTATGCAACGTGGAGCCAGGCCAGACTGAAGATACTGCTGCAGGTGCCGTTTCAGAACATCATAGTGATGCCAAAGAAGGCTGCCAAGCTGAGAGGGAGACGGCACTGGGTACTGTGGTTCTAAGCAGCTCAATAGAAGACGAAATCCCCTCTCCTCCACCACAGACAGTGGTTGCAAGTCCCTGTACACCATTTCCAATATTAGGTCAGTCAGAACCCCAGTACGCTTGCCATTGGATTCTTTGGTGGTGATACCACTACGGTTGGTATCACCAAAGTTGTTGTTCTCACTGTATAGTAATCCAGTATTTGAGTTTGACGGTTCCAGATCTTGGCTGGTGACAGGGATTGCATTGGCACCGCCTCCTACATCTAGGGGAGGAGCACATGTGATTCGGGCACGTTTGGCCGTCCCTTGTTCAGGAAATAAGTCAGCATCCTGCTGCTCCTCTTTTACAACTATGTGCAAATCTGTCTGGAACATGCATGTGTTGGCTGTGGCAGATGTAGTAGAGATGTTGCAGGGGAATCCGGGCTGGGCCATTGGCTGGAGTGATGTAGCTGGAATCGGTGCCCCGGCCACTGCTGTGTTATCAAGTACAGGTGGTGCGTTGTCGCGTATATTATGTTTGCGGACAAGGTGTTCCCTCATAGTCGTAGTGCTGTTGTGAAAAGACAACTGCCTCTTGCATATATTACACTCAACATACATCTCATTAAGCTGGATGTAGTAATTCCAAACGGTTGACTTGCGCCTATCCAGAACCAGTCCTGTTGCTCCCCGTTCCCCCCTTCTCCTCAAATTTGGGGCCAGACTGCTGGACAGGGGGTACCCTCGGAAATCCATGTTAGAGTTGTCGGAGATCACTGGAATAGAAGATAAAAAACATTTTTGTTCAGTGTTCGGTTAAATTGTGTTTTGTTACATAGCTTCCAAATATTAAGATGTACAAATAATTGCCATATAACTCGATCAGTAGCATCCTACACAGTAACAACAACAACTCATTCAAAATGGCACAGCAAACATTGTTGGATTATGATACACCATCATTTTTGGCATGCATTGAGATTTTCCTTTCTTTATATATATAAATACAGAATAATGACCTCAAGATGTTCTCCTGACTGAAATATTTTCACCGCCAAGGAGTTTGAGCCCAGGAGTTTAGGAACCTGTCTCAAACTAGGGACCGTTGATCACCTGAGATAAACAATTATGTCCAACCAGCCACTAATTATCTAGAGTCCAGAATAATTTGAATATGGAAAATAAAACATTCACACAAATATAAGAACCCCACGTGAATAGCTTCATAAAATTACGGCGCCCGTTGTTTCTCTATCAACAGCTGGAGACCTTTGACCCGTAAAGGATCAAATACTTTGGGTTATAGTCTAACGTTCATGCGCTCCAGATAAGCTCTTAAAAACGAGAAACCGTCAAATAACCAAATACAATTTTGCACAAATGAACGTATATATGATATCCTAAAATACCTGTGTTTTTCCCCCCCGCAAATGGTATTGCAAGCGTATATTGCTGTGATGGTAGGAAAAGCTTTGCTCACAATGAGAACAGTATACTATGCTTTTTTAGCATCCAATTTAAAGCCAAAACGTCTATGTAAACTTCAACTGAGTGGTTGATAGTCCTCCATTGTTTGTAGTAATATTTCGGTGATACGCGCAATGACACAAATGTATCCAGAATTATTCTTCCTACAACAATGTATCACAGCAGGAGCGTATTCATTATGGAAACCGTTTACCGAAACAGATGGTACGAAATGGGATTTGTCCAATAGAAACTGTCGTTTGCGGTTTCCGTTTGTAGTAAACGGTTTCTGTTGCAAAGCAATTTGCAACTTGCAACAGACGAAACGCCCAGTGCTGCCTATCATCACGTGTTTTTATGACAGATCACCTGATTTGTACTTCCGGCTTGTGTGACGTGACCGTATAATAACAACGGATGTGACGCGTGGCTAAATGTAAATACAGAGCTTACTGTGTTCTGCATTCGGTACCACGCACAATTTCCAGAGCTAACGAATAATACATTGTTTAAAAAATATGGATAATTCTGGGAAAGAGAAGGAGGCTTTGGCTCTCATCGCTGAGGCTGATAAAAAGAGGAAATCCTCACGAGGATTTGGGGCGTTGTTCGGGTATGTGCCTACTAAGTTTAGCTATCCAAGTTAGCTTGTCTATTTGAATTGTATTAGCTAGCTACTACTAATTCAAATCCCCATCCCATAAGTATTTTAACATCAAAGTATGGGCCTACGAAAATACTCACCTAAGAATAACTATATATACGGTGACGGTAACGTTGGCTAGCTAGTTATGCTACACCAAATTGTGAGCCACAGGGAGTATTCAGTCAAATATTCCCTTTTCATCTAGCCTGGCTATATCGAATTTTTTCCTTGTTAGTTCATTGCCATGCCAAACATGTTTGGTATTGATATGTAGTATTCGTAAGGTCTAAACAGCATTATCTGTGTATTTCTCCAGAGGTTCATCCCGGAAATATGAGGAAGCGTGTGACATGTATGTGAGGGCAGCAAACATGTTCAAAATGGCCAAAAATTGGAGTGGTAAGATTTGGTTCGAGTTTTATAGTGGATATTTAGAACACGAGGGATTGTGTTGGCTGTAACCAACCTAATATTGGTTCACATTTTGTTCCAGCTGCTGGCAACGCATTCTCCCAAGCAGCACACCTCCATCTGCAGATGGACAACAGACTTGATGGAGCCATCAATTTACTTAATGCAGGCAATGCTTTCAAAAAAGCAGACCCACAAGGTACATCCCATTGCATTATCAAAATTATAGTTGGGTTTATGGAACAGACATTAAATATAAAATGTATTATATCCTCGAGGGTTGAACAATGTGTGCCACTGTATATGCCCTATTACAGTGGTCACCAACCTTTTCTGAGTCAAGATCACTTTCTGAGTCAAAATGCAAGCCGAGATCTACCGCTCTGATTTTTTTATTAACACGACTTAAAAAATGTAAGCCTATGCAACATTAACCAATTAAAAACAGTACTGTAGCAATGAGGTTTGTGCAGTAAGCTATAAGCCCAATACATTAACACCACATACTAGCTTTGCTTGAATTTTCCTGCCAATGCATTGTTGTTCAGGACATTAAAAAATATATTTCAAAATTTGAGGTAGGCTATATGATCACACCAGTAATAGATATATTGTTGTATTACTTGTGAGGCACAGCTGAGTGAGCATACATTTAAATCATTTGCTTTTTATTTTACTGGGCAGATGGTGCCTGGATCTGATGGTCAGTCTCAGCGGAGGGAGGGAGCAGCAGACTGAGGGTCCGTCTCTCAACATCCCTCTGTTCTCCCTTTCCTCCACTGACACTGACCAAAAAGGGACACCGTCTTCCAGCTGATGGTGAAACTCGAGTCGCACCGCATTATTTCTGTCTCATGCACAAATTCATGTTGTTACTCTTATGAACAGAGAAAGTGAAATATTCCGTGATATTAAAAAAGACCCAAACCGCTAATAATAACAATGCAAGCCTATAGATACACTTTCCTACTCATTCATTACTGCTGCACTGCTTGTTGTAGCGCTGAGTGGAAATAGAAAGAACATGCATTTTATGGCTTATAAGTGTTGACTAGGAGGTGTTGACAGTGCTGAGTAAGAACTTAAACATGAACTCACTCATTAAAAACAGCAGCTCTTTGCTGTATTCATTGACAGTCTCTCTGGCAGCTGAATTGGCTGCACCTATCACCAACAGCCCGAGACCAATAAAAAAAAATAGGAACACAAGGCTTTATCGTTGGATTTGACAGAAATGTTTGGCGATCGACCGGTTGGTGACCACTGCCCTATTAGAATCCTACACTGAAGATCCAAGGTAAACAGTGATTCCTATGTGGCTTTGATTCCATTTGAATGTACTTTTCATCTCCACAGAGGCCATCAACTGCCTGAACCAAGCCATTGAAATTTACACAGACATGGTGAGAAGCTAGGAGTATTTCTGCATTTACTACACAGTGTAACAAATAACTCAATATCAAGCCTGCTCAATGATAGTAGAATTGTGCCTAGTGTTCAGGAGCACTAGCTGTATGGTGTTGATCATTATTCCACCTCTTCTGGTCTGCAGGGCCGTTTCACCATTGCAGCCAAACACCACATATCTATTGCTGAGATCTACGAGAGTGAGCTGTTAGACGTTGATAAGGTCAGTTACCAGAGCATTATAGTGTTGTATGTACCGTTTTTTTTATCGATCTTTCACATATTTCAGCCTTTGATATTAATGAGAGGCCATGACTAGTAAATGTGCATCTTTAATCCACAGGCCATTGCTCACTATGAACAGGCAGCAGATTATTACAAAGGGGAGGAGTCAAACAGGTGTTTCAATGTTCTGGCATAATCTCTTATGGTTTTATTGATCTAATCCATCCCACTTTTCATACATTTCTTTTAGTGTTTTGTCAATGTCTTTTGAACTGATTATTTTCCTGCCAATCTAATTGTAGTGCTGCAAATAAGTGCCTTTTGAAAGTGGCCACCTATGCTGCCCAACTGGAACAGTACCAAAAAGCCATTGAAATTTATGAACAGGTGTGTATTTAACCATGCATGTGTATTAAATTACCGATTAACTGCTATAGTGGGCTTTCCCAATTACCTTTTTCTGAGTTTGTTATGTGTGATGCTTAGATCGGAACTTATGCAATGGACAGCGTCCTGTTGAAGTATGGCGCTAAAGACCACTTCTTCAAAGCAGCTCTTTGTCACTTCTGTGTGGACATGCTTAATGCAAGGGTGAGTCTTTATTTTCTCCTACCTACACATCAACACTTTGCCTCTATGTAGTAGTTTTGACTGCTCTGATCTCTTGTCTACCGTCAGCTGTCTGTACAGAGATATGAGGAAATGTTCCCAGCCTTCTCAGACGCTAGAGAATGCAAACTGGTTAAGGTAGGCCTATTATTAAATCATGGGTCACTATGTTTGTGTTTTTTGTATTTCTGCTTTATTTTCTAAGTTAAACAGCTCTTTGAATGGCTTTAAATCTGAGTGGATATAAAAGCAAACATGACACATTTTTAATGAGGGATAAGTATTGTGACGGTGTACAATAAAATGTCTTCTGCTGTAATTTTAACAGAAACTTCTAGATGCATATGAGGAACATGATGTGGATGCATTCACTGATGCGGTAGGTTTTTCTCATGCCATTCCATGGTGACAGAATGACATGTTTAAATTATGTTTGTCCATTAAACCAGTTCTCCTTCTCTAACAGGTCAAAGACTTTGACTCCATCTCAAGATTGGATCAGTGGAACACCACTATGTTACTTCGGATCAAGAAACAAATACAGGATGATGAGAGCGACCTTCGCTAATCCTTCCCTCTGCCAATCCATCAGAACACACCTGGAAGTTTAACACTATATATATCATGTCACATTCCTGAATAACTTTCCATTTTTCTCTCTGGCTGGTCTCATCCTTTAATCACAGGCATTGAACCCTTTAAATTAGTGTTTCCTGTCTATCCACTTATCAATCTCTGATGTGTTGTCAAGCAATAAGGGTCCTGGCCCAGACCCCCAAAGATAAACTACTGGCAAAATCCTGTGTAGAATAGCACCAGGTAGATAAAGAAGTGTAGCTATTAGCTATCCCATCCAAATAAGATGGATAATTACCTGAGACTAAACATTGTCGTAGTTTATTTCTTGTCATGTGTTGTTTTCTGTCACAGTAACTCCACGTCACTCTCAAAGTGCTCATGCTTTTAGGTAATGTACGTCCTGGACATTTCCAGAGGCAACATTATATAGTACTGGAACATACTGTCATGAACTGGTTTTCCGTTGTAAAATGTCAAGGCTTCTAATTGACTTATTTGAAGTATGTTGGGCATTGCTCAATGCTGCTCTTGTTTTACAAAATAGGAACGTCATCAGCCAAAGAAGTTTTCGTTGGGCATCTTATATTGGGTTTAGACTTTGGAAGAGATGGTACACATTTTTCAACTCTGGAAGAGTATACATTATTTCAGATTAGTCTGCTAGCAGCCATTCCCTTTTTAATCATTATTTATTGATCTCTTAAATGTTAACATGTTGAATTTTGTTTTATTATCCAATAGATACTATTTCTATGTTGTCATTCCAAAGGAAATCGCTTTAAATTTCCACACAGGGAGATAGATTTACCTCAGTGCTATGGGTAGAACTAAGATGATTCCTAGCAGCCTGCCCATGTGCGTAAAGGTGGTGGCTTATTACAATCTTGCACATAACCATTTTTATTTATTTCCCATTTTGATTAAATATTTTGTTTAAAATGATCTTGTAGCTTGATTTAATAAGAGGTAACGCGTAGTATACAGTTGAAGTCGGAAGTTTACATACACTTAGGTTGGAGTCATTAAAACTTGTTTTTCAACCACTCCACAAATTTCTTGTGAACAAACTATATAGTTTTGGTAAGTTGGTTAGGACATCTACTTTGTGCAAGACACAAGTCATTTTCCCAAGAATTGTTTACAGACAGATTATTTCACTTATAATTCACTGTGTCACAATTCCAGTGGGTCAGAAGTTTACATACACTAAGTTGACAGTGCCTTTAAACAGCTTGGAAAATTCCAGAAAATGATGTAATGGATTTAGAAGCTTCTGATAGGCTAATTGACATAATTTGAGTCAATTGGAGGTGTACCTGTGGATGTATTTCAAGGCCGACCTTCAAACTCAGTGCCTCTTTGCTTGACATTGTGGGAAAATCAAAAGAAATCAGCCAAGACCTCAGAAAAAAATTGTAGACCTCCACAAGTCTGGTTCATCCTTAGGAGCAATTTCCAAACACCTGAAGGTACCACGTTCATCTGTACAAACAATAGTACACAAGTATAAACATCATGGGACCACACAGCCGTCATACTGCTCAGGAAGTGAGACACGTTCTGTCTCCTAGAGATTAACGTACTTTGGTGCGAAAAGTGCAAATCAATCCCAGAACAACAGCAAAGGACCATGTGAAGATGCTGGAGGAAACATGTACAAAAGTATCTATATCCACAGTAAAACGAGTCCTATATCAACATAACCTGAAAGGCCGCTCAGCAAGGAAGATGCCACTGCTCCAAAACCGCCATAAAAAAGCCATACTGGTTTGCAACTGCACATGTGGACGAAGATCATACTTTTGGAGAAATGTCCTCTGGTCTGATGAAACAAAAATAGAACTGTTTGGCCATAATGACCATCGTTACGTTTGGAGGAAAAAGGGGGAGGCTTGCAAGCCGAAGAACTGTAGACACATGCACATTTGTGGCCTGCTGGAGGTCATTTTGCAGGGTTCTGGCAGTGCTCCTCCTTGCACAAAGGCGGAGGTAGCGGTCCTGCTGCTGGGTTGTTACCCTCCTACGGCCTCCACGTCTCCTGATGTACTGGCCTGTCTCCTGGTAGCGCCTCCATGCTCTGGACACTACGCTGACAGACACAGCAAACCTTCTTGCCACAGCTCGCATTGATGTGCCATCCTGGATGAGCTGTACTACCTGAGCCACTTGTGTGGGTTGTAGACTCCGTATTCAAAAGTGACCAAAACATCAGCCAGGAAGCATATGAAAAGGACAGGAGCAATTACTGAGGTATTGAGTTACTTGTCTGCTTCATGTGATAAGTAATAAACAGTGAAGTCTGCCTTGCCAACACATCTGACTACGGTCTGATGTCTAAAAAAGTAGGTCAATTAAATGCACAAACATTGTTTCATTAAAACCTGGTATTGGGGTGGGACACTGTTGGAGCGTGAAGGTGGGTTGGATTTGGTAGGGGATCAGTGTGTGTTTTGCTCTCTACCTGTTTGTCTGTATAATCTTTAAAAAATGACTAATAAAAAAAACATGTACAAGCACTGTTCTCTCAGTGGACATTGCTGTGCGAATTGTTTTATTTGTTCTTAATAAATTAGGGGCTCTATTTAATCTATCACTGAAGCGTTACAGATTCCGCAGTAGAAATGTAAAGGTCATTTTGAGCCGACATACGCAGCGTTTACCATGAATGCAGTCTCAGCTAAAACCGGAACATTGCCTTTAAATTTCAATCACGCTGTAAAGCTGAACTTTGCAACGCGGATTGAATAGAGCCCTCTGGCTTTAGTCAACAGTAAATGTTGCCTATTTTGTAATGTAGCGTTTGTTAACTACAAAGTCATCTTTAATCATCCTCTTCTTCCTCCTCCTCTTCGTCCTCACCCAGGCCCTCTGTCTCTTCTTGGGCAGCCCTCTGCTCCTCCAGTGTTGCTTTCAGGGCCTGCTCTTCTTCCAGACTGGGGTCCAGGGACTCTGTGATCTCTGGCCCACTGGGGTATTCTCTCTGGGGCATTGTTGGAACAGTTGGGATGTACCCTTCCCCTGCAAATTTCAGGCCCCAACCAATGTAGATGTTCTCAAACTTCCTAAATTAGGAAACAAAAAAAAACATATTTATTTGATTGGGGATATTGTCTGTATCCCACAGTTATAATAATATATAATACATTATCCCTACAAAGTTCTAAAAATAAATAAATGACACTCAATCTTACTTTCCACTGGCATAAGTATAAGCCCCTGGCCAGAGGTTTGAGCGCAGCACTGCAATAGCAAACTGAGAGATGAGGGTGGAGGACATCTTGGAGCTCCAGGGAGGGGTGTTGGTAGTCTCTGAAATGCAGTTGAAAGGAGTTTAACACATAGGGAGGAATGATCATAATAGACATGCCACCAGCATGGAGTGAAAATGTAGGCCAACCAACTGACTGAGAATAGGATACGCCTGACGCCCAAACTGATATTTAATGTCAGAATTTATTAAAAATTAGGTTAGGGTCTGGGTTAAGGGTTTGGTTAAGGTGAAGGTTTCGTCTAGTAATGACAAAAATATACACTGCTCAAAAAAATAAAGGGAACACTTAAACAACACAATGTAACTCCAAGTCAATCACACTTCTGTGAAATCAAACTGTCCACTTAGGAAGCAACACTGATTGACAATAAATTTCACATGCTGTTGTGCAAATGGAATAGACAACAGGTGGAAATTATAGGCAATTAGCAAGACACCCCCAATAAAGGAGTGGTTCTGCAGGTGGTGACCACAGACCACTTCTCAGTTCCTATGCTTCCTGGCTGATGTCTTGGTCACTTTTGAATGCTGGCGGTGCTTTCACTCTAGTGGTAGCATGAGACGGAGTCTACAACCCACACAAGTGGCTCAGGTAGTGCAGCTCATCCAGGATGGTACATCAATGCGAGCTGTGGCAAGAAGGTTTGCTGTGTCTGTCAGCGTAGTGTCCAGAGCATGGAGGCGCTACCAGGAGACAGGCCAGTACATCAGGAGACGTGGAGGAGGCCATAGGAGGGCAACAACCCAGCAGCAGGACCGCTACCTCCGCCTTTGTGCAAGGAGGAGCACTGCCAGAGCCCTGCAAAATGACCTCCAGCAGGCCACAAATGTGCATGTGTCTGCTCAAACGGTCAGAAACAGACTCCATGAGGGTGGTATGAGGGCCCGACGTCCACAGGTGGGGGTTGTGCTTACAGCCCAACACCGTGCAGGACGTTTGGCATTTGCCAGAGAACACCAAGATTGGCAAATTCGCCACTGGCGCCCTGTGCTCTTCACAGATGAAAGCAGGTTCACACTGAGCACATGTGACAGACGTGACAGTCTGGAGACGCCGTGGAGAACATTCTGCTGCCTGCAACATCCTCCAGCATGACCGGTTTGGCGGTGGGTCAGTCATAGTGTGGGGTGGCATTTCTTTGGGGGGCCGCACAGCCCTCCATGGGCTCGCCAGAGGTAGCCTGACTGCCATTAGGTACCGAGATGAGATCCTCAGACCCCTTGTGAGACCATATGCTGGTGCGGTTGGCCCTGGGTTCCTCCTAATGCAAGACAATGCTAGACCTCATGTGGCTGGAGTGTGTCAGCAGTTCCTGCAAGAGGAAGGCATTGATGCTATGGACTGGCCCGCCCGTTCCCCAGACCTGAATCCAATTGAGCACATCTGGGACATCATGTCTCGCTCCATCCACCAACGCCACGTTGCACCACAGACTGTCCAGGAGTTGGCGGATGCTTTAGTCCAGGTCTGGGAGGAGATCCCTCAGGAGACCATCCGCCACCTCATCAGGAGCATGCCCAGGCGTTGTAAGGAGGTGATACAGGCACGTGGAGGCCACACACACTACTGAGCCTCATTTTGACTTGTTTTAAGGACATTACATCAAAGTTGGATCAGCCTGTAGTGTGGTTTTCCACTTTAATTTTGAGTGTGACTCCAAATCCAGACCTCCATGGGTTGATAAATTTGATTTCCATTGATAATTTTTGTGTGATTTTGTTGTCAGCACATTCAACTATGTAAAGAAAAAAGTATTTAATAAGAATATTTCATTCATTCAGATCTAGGATGTGTTATTTTAGTGTTCCCTTTATTCTTTTGAGCAGTGTATATAATTAAAAAACATCTAACTAGGCCTTCATTACTCCGGCATGGTGTTTTTTCAACTAAATCAGTGAACTAGGCCTTTATTATTCCTGGTGACAGCACTCTATAAGCAGGTCAATATTTTTCCTCAATCCCCCTCCCTCGCCCGTTGGCGGATATTTCTCGACAGCACCCCCAAACCATGTAGTCTGTGTAAGCGTCAGCTGTGTCCTTATAGCAGAGTTTCTAAACCCAAAGACAAAACATTGCCAGACTTCTGGGAATGCTTGCGAAGCAGACTTAGCAGACCAGGGTTTGGGGTTTGAGAGGTCAATGAGAGAAGTGAAAAATTCTTCCTTAGTTGTGAATTTTCTCGAAATCTAAAGGCACAACCTAGATTTGAGCCAATGTCATATGCATTTGAACATGTTATTACTCCAACCTTGTGAAAGTGACACGTTTTTATTTTCATCAAAAATGAGTGCCTTTGATTTGACGGCTTGCACATTCTGTGTTTCTAGCTAGCCAACGTCGCCATGACATCGCCTACAAGTTTGATCAGGGATTTCTATTGGAGAGCAGTTTAAGCCTATCTTCATACCGTACTGTCTTTGCTTATTGTCTCTTCTATTTGGAGCTACTCCAGGAAGTGACGTTGCAGGCTAGCTCAGTGCTGCCCCTTCTCATTGAGTACCTCAAGTTGAAGACTGACCGGGGTACTGCAGGCTGCAATTAGCAACTAAATTATAACTTCTTCTCTATGCGATTTAAAAATAATTTGTTCAAGGACATACATCTGGTGTATTAGAAGCAATTATTGGTACCATGATTGTCTTAAAATGTTGTATTTATTTACATGAAGATTGACATATTTCCATTCACTATAATGGGGATCATGTTTTGTGCAAACAATGCCTTCAGTACCGCGGTCGGACTTTAACTTCCGTGGCTTCAATGAGAGGGGGCAGTTGTTCTCTGGAATAGACTGACCTGCATCCTCAGAGAGTGGAGTGAGGAGGGGAGGCCCCACCTCTGGATCAGGCTCATCAGGCTCCTCCTCCTTCTCCTCTTCATCTGCTTCCTCCTCAAAGTCATCCTCAGGCTTGTCAGCCAGGTTCACCCACACACAGCGACCCTAGGAGAGGCCATGTGATTATTTTCAGGGCACAAAAAATGGGTTAAAAATGGCTTATCAGAATCACATTAGAAAAGGAATTTGTTTGAGTGTTACCTGTTGAAGGATGTGCTGGACATGATGCACCCAGGTGGATAGAGATTCTGCCATTTCAGGAACGGGAATTCCCTCAAAGTCAGAATTCTCTTCAAAGCTGTCTCGGGCTCCCTCCTCTTCCTCCTCACCTTCCTCCTCTGCAAACTGATAGAACCCGAGGGGACTGACCTGTGTGCCGGCAGAGATTCGAGCAATTTGGGCTCGCAAATAGTTGGCCTCATTGCCAGGAAAAGGAGGATAGCTGATGATGGGGGCATCCAGTCTCCCTGTGAAGAATTTGCGGATGTGGCGTGCGGCTGTGATCTGGGTGGGAGTGACAGTGGGCAGCTTCACCCAGGGAAGGCCAGGCTCTCTGCACACAAAGTAAGTAAACTTGTTCACACCTGTGCGATTGTCCTCCTTTGGCACCACAGGCGGGGGCTTGAAGGTGGATCTTGGGAGCGTATCAATCTAAAATGCAAAGTCATCATAAACTTTTCATACTAGAAGAAACGTAATATGAAAGCAACATACTGTAAGACAGCTATTTTTTCAGTAACTCACCACTTCCACCACATCAGCTTCCTCATCATCATCCCGAGGTTCTCCATCTCTTTCCTCGTCTTCCACTGTTTCCTCATTACCTTCTTCCTCCTCCTCCCCCTCTCTGTACTCGCACTCAGCAACGAGATAGTTGCCCTCTGTGCCCAGGATCTTGCCCCAAAGTCGGCAGCGCACTAGTGGTTGGGAATCCACCAGCTGCTTGAGTGCCAGGAAGACCCTCAGCATCTCCTCTCTACCCAGTCCCACTCCAGCCTGCTCCAGGAAGAAGCCAAGCTCACTCACATTGGGGAGCGGTGTTTCTACCTAATGAGACACAGACAAGTTGAAATAATTATTGATTACACTATACAACTTGCTCATTCATTCCCCAAATCAGTCTTGGTAAAGTGAATGTGCAAGGACCTTGGTCATTTCTTCTCTTACCAGTTCCTCCTCTTGTTCTCCATCATCACCCCCTCTCCGTGAAAACAGTAACCTCTGCTGCTCAGCCAAGAGCTGTGCAGCCATTGCCAGTGGCATGTCTCTCAAGGTGCTCTGCTTGTCCTGCAGAAATTCCTGCTTCACCTCACGGCTCATGTCTTCAATTATGTCAACCACATTTTCTGGACGCTCATTCATCACCTTGGTCAGTAATCGTGAAAGATGGTCATAGCTGGAAAGGTTGGAGAACAGTGTCATACTCACTTAACTAGCACGCTACCTTCACTATCCACTATGGCAATCATACTCACAGGTTGAGGTTGCTTTTTGTACTATTCTTGAGCATAAAGGCCTTGAAGCTATTCGCTGTGTGCTCCCTTTGGTCGTTCAGTGCTCCCTCTGCCATTTTTCTTGCGTTCCTAACAACTCAACAAAAAACGGTCCTGTTGTGAAAACAGATTGCTGTTCTCGACGCACTAGTGTCGTGGTTAAGTTTAGGTTGTTTATCAACACTTTTCCCAAACGTTAAAACTTCCAAAATCTCAAACGATAGGCATCGGGGGTATGCTAGCTATCCAAGTTCTTGTTCTTCACCAGTAAAAAAACACCACGAGCAGCCCGTTGCTAAGGTAAACAATACTGTTGCTGTGCTCGTGGTACTTTGCTATGCATAGAATGTCCATCAAGTGGCAGCACATCCATCACCCCTGGCACTGCTGACCTGCAAAACTCTAAAACTGATCCTTAGCTTACCCTCACTAAACCCTTAACTCTGAACCTAACCAATTCTGAAATGAAATGTCAGTTTGCAGGTCAGGTGTGTCTGTATAGCCTTTCCCTCCTAAAACAGTCTTCTGTTTTCTGTTCTGTTCTGTTCTTCAGCATTCTCAATCAAAAACCGTAAATAAAGGTTGAATTCATGTCCACCTTTGACAGAGAGCTGATCAGTATATGCATAGGCTATACGTTGTTTGTTTCAAATTGGCCACAATTAAAAGACATGGGACAAATATAACAAACAAAAAGCTGTTTTCTTTTTTTCTCATGACAGAGATTTTCTATTAAGGACTTTCAAAAGAAAAATCTATTACATTTTAGTAAATATTTTTCCCACTAGATTGCCCCAGTGCATCAGGCAATTTCGACAAATACAAAACTAAGGACACATAACATAGATATTTTGGGATGAACAAGAATCAGTGTCTACTTTCAATATGTTCATGGTGTTAAGAGCCAGTACAAATATAGAGGTGCAGTCACAATTTTCCAATTGTTCATCCTCAGTTTATAATATTGTTCTTTACGCCCTTCCTCAGATGGAGCATAATTCTGCATTTCCTGTGCCAGTCTCACGATGACCACTTTTAATTGGTCAGTGACATCTGAAGGATCGGTAGGTGTCTCCTTCATTGGCTCCCACTGTCTCTATAGGGTCCGGAGTGGGGTTTTCTTCCACTACTGGCAAATCCACCTGGTAGAAACATAATTAATTTGAGTTATATTATATGCCATCTATCTACAGTATATCTAATAATATTTCAGCATGGCTGTTATGAGTGTCATTTTGAGGGGATACCCAGAGTGACTGTAGATTATTCTGCTTGTTATCGGTTGCAAGATACCAGTTGTGTCATTAAATCTATACCTTTTCAAAACTTTCACATGAATACAACCAACCACTGTACCAGAGACAAAAAATTATAGGATTACCTGCAAAATTATGTCTGCAGTTTCCTTTCGTCTAGCGGGGGCTGCTTCTCCTTCCTCCATGGGCTCCTCTTCCTCTTTGTATTTGGCACAAACTGCTGGACTGGTGGCTCTGGCTCTTTCAGCTGTGCTGGAAAAGGTTCTGCTTGTACCGGATGGGGTGCGAAGGTTGCAACAGGTGGGATTGTTGCAATCAACCTGGTCTCAGAGCATTTCGTATTATTCTGTACGTAAATCTGATACATTTTGGAATTATATGTAACGTTTCATATGGTTTGTATTCATTTGTGATGTCCATCACCCATTTCGTACGATATGTTACGGATTACAATTCGTATTATATGTTATGAATTTGGCTTAAAAATCCTTCTTTAACCTGTATCCTCCGCTTCAACTACACTGATTGAAGTGGATTTAACCGGTGACATCGATAAGGAATCATATCTTTCACCTGGGTTTACCTGGTCAGTCTGTGTCATGGAAAGAGCAGGTGTACCTAATGTTTTGTACATGTACACTGAGTGTGACACCTGCTCTTTCTATGACAAAGACTGACCAGGTGAATCCAGGTGAAAGCTATTATCTATTATTGATGTCACTTGTTAAATCCACTTTAGTATATTTTGACATTGAAAAAGCATATGATACAATGTGGCGGGAAGGTCTACTGATTAAATTGAATGGATTGGGTATTAGTGGGAGAATGTACACCTGGATTATGGATTTCTTGTTTGCCCGAACCTTCCAGGTCAGGGTGGGATCAGCGTTATCAAGAGAATATGAGTTGGAAAATGGAACTCCACAGGTTGGTGCTATTACTCCTATCTTAGTAATGTTGATGATTGATGATGGTGTTGAGGTTACAAAGAAATTATATTGAAATTCAGTTCCGTTGGATTCCAGATCATAGAGGTGTTTATAGAAATGATATAGTAGATATAATAGCAAAAAAAGCAGTGTAAAATACTATTGTGGATATACAGGTGCAGTTGGGTAGAGGGGAAATTAAAATATTGATTCAGAAAAATGGGTTAGATTGCTGGCAGAGACATTGGGATGAAAGTAGTAAGGGAAGACATTTTTATAGTACAAGGAAATCTGTATGGGAGATAATGTCATATAATGGTAACAGAAGGGAGGAAGTTATGTTGTGTAGGACGAGATTAGGGCATACAGGTTTGAAATCCTCTTTGAAATTGATAGGGAAACATGATACTGGATTGTGTAATGGCTGTATGGTAGAGGAAACGGTTGAACATGTATTGTTATTTTGTGAAATGTATGATGTAGAAAGGAAGGGGTTGTTGGACAGGGTCAGAGACGTTGGACGGGAATGGAGTGATGGGAGTAATGAGATTTGTACGGAATTATTTTATAATAAATTTTGGGTTAGTTATGAGAATATGGAGGCATAGATAGGTCGTGACCGGCCTCACACTCCAGTACAGTAGGTGGCGATGTATGCAGCTGTCAGTTGGTTGCGATCCGCCAATAAAAACTTAAAGAAGAAGAAACAGACATACAGCTTCGCTGAGGGAGTGCTTCGGTAGCGACAGAATCGTCCATTTTGTTTTAGTTGAGTTGGTCGCTGCATGAATCTCTAGCAAGGACATTATAGGGGTGAGGAAAGAGGTTAGTAATGTAAATTCACATGACTTAGCTACACATCGTAGACACACTATACTATCTATGGGCTCCCGAGTGGCGCAGCGGTCTAAGGCACTGCAGCGCTCAGTGCTAGAGGCGTCACTACAGACCCTGGTTCGATTCCAGGCTGTATCACAAACGGTCGTGATCGGGCGGCGCACAATTGGCCCAGGGTAGTACGAGTTAGACCGTCATTGTAAATAAGAATTTGTTCTTAACTGAATTGCCTAATTTAAATAAAGGTTAAATAAAAAAACATTGTATACAGCTAGTTGTGTTGGTGTGTCAGACCTAAGCTGGCTCTCCAGTAGAAATCTACCTAGCTAACTTTAAGAAAACTGTTGGCTTTTGACTCGTGCGTTGTTTTGGAGTATGTTTTTGCTACGCGAGCGATGTCCATGCATGGTCTTGTAATGCAACGAAATAGCGAACTAGCTAGCTCAGATGGGACAATAATATGTGTAACTAACTACAGTAAATAGCTAGTAAACTAACGCTACCACTACTAGGCGGTTAAGTACATTTCTAAACTGAATTCCTTGCCTGTGCATTAATTTCGTATAGATTGGAATTTCTGATCACTGAAGAAGTTGCATGAAAAATGAGTGGAATCAATGTGAAGAAGCTCAAAGTCAACGAGCTGAAGGAGGAGCTTCAGCTGCGAGGCCTGGATACTCGTGGGCTGAAGGCAGATCTTGTCTCAAGGTTGCAGTCAGCACTTGAGGCGGAGGCTGCAGGTGAAGGGGACGGGCCACCGATTGCCGATGTTGGGGAGGAGGGGGATCAGCAAAACGATATTGGCGGAGACGCTGGAGATGGTGATAACGGTACAAATATTGGGGGTTCAAAGTGTATGTAGACAGTTGTAAGATTGCACCAATACAGCCACGTCCACTGTTGTTCACAGATTGTTTGCAGATGAAACTGCTGTACTGCTCCAAATATGTAAAACAAGCAGCTTGTGGTACTGACACTGTTTTCTTTATTAGTTAAAGATGATGGGGAAGAAGAAAAAGATATTGAGGACAAGGAAGTACAGTTTGTCCCGCAGGCTGATGAGGCGAATGGTGATAATGAAAAGAGTGAAGAAGACAGCCGGGATGGGGCACAGGTGTATGGTCAAGTCCCTGCAATGGGATATGGGATGGTCGATTTCACAGAAGATGTGATGGAGCCACAGATTCCGCAGGCGTATGAGTCAGACAAAAGACAAGAGCCAGAGCCGCAGGTTCTAGAACCGGAGATGGAGGAACCGGAGATGGAGGAACCTGTGGAACCAGAGCCTCTGGAGTCGGCATCAATTGAGCCTGTGGAGATGCCTGAAATTCAGCCAGGTCAGTAATAACTTGTTCATGCTTAGTATATTCTCTCAATTCACACTGTTGCTCAAGCAGTAATTATTGACAACATTGACCTCATTGGTGCAGAGGAGTTTGTGACGAAAGCAGAGTTGAAAAAGGAGCAGGAGCAGTTGAAGGAAGAGAAGGAGCCACAGCCGCCAAGGGCTCATCATCCAGAGCCAGCCAATGAACGGGAGGCTGAGCAGGCGACCCAGGTCAAAACGGAGGATAACCGACACAACCGTAAGAGGCCATACGATGAAGGCCGTGGCTATGGATACTATGAACATCGGGAGGAAAAAAGGTACACTGTGTGTGTTAAAATGTTTCTAAGTGGAACAAGTTTGAAATAGGGATGGGGGTTTAAAATAATTTTGCGATTCGAATAGTATCATGAATTTTTGTTGGATATCCGGATATTTGAAATGCATGTGTTTTTTTTTTTAACTGCTGTGCGAGGGGAAAGGCTGGCGCTCTATTGCTGCATCTGCGGAGATGCCTGTGAGATTGGAGCGAGCAGATGGAGGCATAGAGAGCCACTACTCGAGTACAGCCAAGACTACCTAACTTGTAGCAGCCACGATGTTATTTATCATCCCATATAACAGTGCCTGTCTTGACTGGAGTAGCCTAGAGAGGCTAGCTACACTGTATAGTTAGTTGAGGCCACATTTAGTGATTTCTCCCCAAGCCCATTCGGATAAAACAGCCTACCTGTTGGTTGCTCGTTGTAGCCTACTCCTTCTAATTTCGCTAACTTTTAATTCAGTCATTTTATTCCGTTTTGCATTGCAATAGTGAACTCTCACTACACTTGCTACACATTGAGCCGCTTTGATTGGCCAACATAAACAACAAGCTACCAACGTGAAGGCTACCAGTATTTTTTATGTTTTATTAAATAAAATATTTGAAATGTCATGGTATATCCTTGTATCACATGGATATTATAATTTAATTTAGAAAAAGCATTTCCAGTGTTAAAACAAGCCCATAAAATGTTTTGGCACAACAAATTATACTCACAAAATATTCCAATACTAACGCCCGTTCGGATATTCCAATAACCGTGCACATGGCTAGTTTGAAAACTACTTCACTAAAGTGTCTTGAAAACATTCTATAGAACTACACCTCTAGCTTATGCTCCACACTCTCGTCACATAGGGGACGTTCTCCCCAGCCTCCAGCAGAGGAAGAGGAAGAAGATTTTGATGACACTCTTGTGGCCATTGATACTTGTGAGTGAAAGTACTATGTTTCGGGATGGTAGGAGGATTTGTTTGAATGGTTTAAATGGTTTATTATTGACTTTTGATGAGGTTTTGCTTTTCACAGATAATTGCGATCTGCACTTCAAGGTATCACGTGACCGGTATAGTGGATACCCGCTGACCATTGAAGGTTTTGCATACCTGTGGTCAGGTGCACGAGCTTCCTATGGCGTCAACAAAGGGCGTGTCTGCTTTGAAATGAAGGTAGAGTATTTCCTTTTCAAATTAAGTTGCATTTCACTTGGGTGCTTTGCAGGTGGAATATTGCATTATTTTTTATTTTTTTTGCTGTTGAGTCTCATTCGATTTTTATGAATAATAATTTGGTGCATGTTTTTGTTGCCCAGATAAACGAGGAGATCTCTGTGAAGCACCTTCCCAGCAGTGAGCCTGATCCTCATGTAGTGCGCATTGGCTGGTCTCTGGACACCTGCAACACACAGCTTGGTCAGTTTTTTAAAAATGCTTCTGTACTTGAGCTGGAACATTCTGGATTATGTAATTGTTATTATCAACATTTTATGTGATTTGAAACAACACACAAACTCCTATTTTTACTGCTATTACAGGTGAAGAACCATTCTCTTATGGCTATGGAGGAACTGGCAAGAAATCTTCCAAGTGTAAATTCGAGGATTACGGGGAAAAGTTTGGTGAAAACGATGTCCTTGGGTGCTACATTGTAAGTATTTGTGATGGTGCAGAAGATTCACTTCATCTGACTAATAGAGCCGAGTACTCAATAAGCATAAACGTTTTCCTTGTCATGTCTTGTTCAGGACTTCAATAGCGGTGAGGAAGTGGACATGGCCTTCTCTAAGAACGGCAAGTGGCTGGATGTGGCCTTCCGTGTGTCACGGGAGGAGTTGGCCGAGCGGCCACTCTTTCCCCACGTTCTTGTGAAGAACTGTGCCATTGAATTCAACTTTGGCCAGAAAGAGGAGCCCTTCTTCCCCCTGCCTGAGGGATACACCTTCATTCAGAACGTCCCTCTAGAGAACAGGATGCGGGGGACTGTTGGGCCTGCCACCAAGGCTGACTGTGAGGTGAGTGCCAGCCATGTTAGATCATCAAGTGTATCATGAATTTTTTCAAATCATTAGACTAGATTGCTTTTGACATCAGTAGCTGTGAGATGCCATGACCAATTGCACGTTTGACCCTCTTGTTTTACCTCAGCTATTGATGATGGTTGGCCTGCCTGCGTCTGGGAAAACCACTTGGGCCTTGAAGCACGCGGAGGAGCACCCTGCAAAGAAATACAATATCCTGGGCACCAACGCCATAATGGAGAAGATGAAGGTCAGTTGTTATCTTTGTTTGAACACAGAATCCTTTAGTCTTGGTCTTTTTTTAGTGTCAAGTTCCCCTCTAACGTAATGAAAACCTCCACCTTCAGGTGATGGGGCTGCGGCGTCAGAAGAACTATTCTGGTCGGTGGGATGTCCTGATCCAGCAGGCCACACAGTGTCTGAACAGGCTGATCCAGATCGCTGCCCGCAAGAAGCGTAACTACATCCTGGATCAGGTACTGTCTGATTTCTCATCCCATACTATATTTTTGTGCTCACCCTCCCTCCTTCCCTCCTGCCCACTGTTGTTTGCTGATGCACATGTCCATTAATGCACTCTGTGATGCGGTCTCTTGATCAACATCTGAACTCCTGGAAGTTATCACCCTGAACATGCTGCTGAAATCATTCTTTCTGTTTTGCTTAAATGAAAGCGGTATTGCAATTGTATGTTTTTACTCAATATTTTTTGGGATATCCTCTTTATGTCCTGTTTAAAGAGCTATACGCTGTACAAATAGTCCATGTCTATAATAAGATGTTGAAAAACAAGTAAACACTGCCGGGTGGTGAGTAAGAAATGCACCTTCTGTTGTTCGTTAACTGTAAGATTAGCTCAAGTTTAAACTCGCATCACCTCTGATGTATGATAGCTGATTTATACATGCAGACAGCATATGGAACTTTTTTGAATGTTGTATGTTAAATAAATAAAACCTTAAGGTAAGTGAACTAACATGTTTGAATTTTCAGGGTCGTTTGCTCAAGTTACTCAAAGTAGGTAAGGTCCTGGACATTCTAATGGGTGCCACAGTGTAAGTGAGTATTGACAGGTAGGTATTGTCTGTTGTTATTGTCATGAGACAGTTGGGCTATTGACAAACAGGTAAGTTCTGGTAAGTAAATGGGGACCCTGTTATTGTAGGTGAAATATTACCCAACTTTAAAAACGATTCATTATTTGTTGATTTTTAAAGAGGTCATTATCAGAGCAGTGGCGTAGCAAATACCTGCCACATTGAGAATAGTTAGAAAAACAGTTCATTATCCTTAAGGGTTTACCTGGAGACAATTCAATTGATTTTACAGATTTAGTTTCTCTACTGTTAATTATATGGAAGTGAATGTGAGCTGTGTGGCAGAAGGGATTAATGGGCACATTCATCTATTTGCTCAACCTTGTACGGGTGCGTTGTAAACATGGCAAAAATTGATTAAAAGATGCAGCATATTTTTGTAACAGAATAAAAAATAAATGCAACTGTTATTTTGTAATGTAGAATCTGGCCTTAAGTAGCTAACGCTCTCAGCTTTTCATTGGAAATGTTGAGAACTTGCAAGAATTTACCCAATAGATGGCTAACATGGGTCCCCAAAGTTTTTTCTCCCAGGAAATGTATTCCAGACACAAAAGTAAGTTGTTGGGTTGTGAGAGAACCATATGTAGTTCCAGAACAGTATGGGGGGGGGGGGGGGACTCTCACTTTCATCGTTGCAGGAATCCAATTTCCCTCCTATGGAACGCAAAGCCATAACAAAAGCAGACAAGTGAACAATAATAAACAGCTTCTACTTCTTTCTTGTCAACTTTGCTAGACAAATGTATATGGATCAGCCCAGAGACGAAAAATGCGTCCTTTTGAAGGTTTTCAACGCAAGGCTATTGTAATTTGTCCCACGGACGAGGATTTAAAAGAGCGAACGTTAAAGCGAACTGATGAGGAAGGGAAGGATGTTCCCGATCATGCTGTATTAGAAATGAAAGGTAGGAATTCCATGGATAACAAAAATTAAAAACTACACAAAGACAATGCATTTCCTATGTTTTTTTTGTTGTTTTATCGAAACTTGGAAGATCCCACCTGTCCCCCGCCCCCCTTTAAAGAGCTATTCCCACTATTTCCCCCTTTATCATCTATCATTCTCTTATTTTGAACCATTTCTTTCATCTTTCTCATTCTCATTCATCTATTTAGCACTGCAAACTCAGGGTGCAGGGTGACGTCCATTTCAAGTGTTGGGTATTGATTCTGACCCTTGAAGGATGAGATCTTTAATAGATTATCAATTGAAAATTTTAACAAAACCATTGGCAGTGCAATTTCCAGTACCAGGGGAGTAGAAAGAAATCAACATTTATTACTTAAGGACTAACTGAGGACATACGCCCACAGGCTATGCTTCCGTAAGCTATATTTGTGGTTTACAACTGAAAACGACATATTCATCACTCTCCTTAGTTTTGTTATTTTCCTATGGTCTCCTGAGTGGCGCAGCGGTCTAAGGCACTACAGACCCTGGTTCGATTCCAGGCTGTATCCTTACCGGCCATGATTGGGAGTCCAATAGGGCGACGCACAATTGGCCCAGTGTCGTCCAGGTTAGGGTTTGGCCGGGGTAGGCCGGCATTGTAATTGACTTGCCTAGTTAAATAGAAATCCTCCTTAAACTGGATCAAATTCTCCCCTGTCCCTTGAGGTAATGTTTTGCTATAATTCTGGTATAACTCTCCCCCACTTCCCTCTTTTCCCTTCCTACCCCTTCCTAGTATTGTCTATCAGATAGTAATAAGGATTTTCTTTGTCTTTCGACGGCGCCGCTATACTCGTCCTGACAACGTCCAACCCCTCTGCTTCCTGTAGCCAACTTTGTGCTCCCAGAAGCTGGTGAGTTTCTTGACAACGTGACCTTCATCGAGCTGCAACGAGAAGAGGCTGACACGCTGGTAAAGCAATACAATGAGGAGGGCCGCAAGGCCGGCCCACCCCCAGACAAACGCTTCGACAACCGCCAAGGAGAATTCCGTGGTCGCGGTGCACCTTATCAGCGCAATGACAACCGTGGTGGCCCACAAGGAGGAAGGGGAGGCTATCAGAGTCAAGGTGGCAACTTCAGAGGAGGTGAGGTGGAAGGGTTCTGCGGAATTTATTTATTTTTAAACTTTTAATTTTTTTGCTGTTAGTGAGCCTACTGCTTTTGCTTTACAGGGTATAACCATGGAGGCTACCAGCAGAACCGCTGGGGGAGCAACCGTGATGGTGCTGCAGGAGGACAACATGACTACAACCGCAACCAGCAATCTGGAGTGAGCTACAATCAGCACCGCCAAGGACAATATAACAAGGGAGTCACTGGGAGTTACAGCCAAGGACAGGTAAACTGTGTTAAATGGCATCTCCCTACATGTGGTTCTCCCTCTGGAATTTGTTCCTCTGTCAACTCTTCACCAGTCCTTCAAACTTTCTGACATCGTATGTTTTAATTTGTAGCCACAGACATACAACCAGGGATACAATCAGGGAAACTACAACCAGGGTTACAACTATGGCAGCTACAGCCAGTACCCAGGTTACAGCCAGAGCTACAGCCAAACTCCTGCCGCCTCCGCTGCTCCTGTTGCCACTGGACAGACCTACAACCAGCAGCAACAGACCTACAACCAGCAGTATCAACAGGTGAGTCGGGCCAACCTAGTTTCTTAGGTTGTCCCATATATCATGTTCATCTGTCTAAAGCTCTGTTGATAATGTCTTGCTCTCTCTGATCCAGTATGCACAGCAGTGGCAGCAGTATTACCAGAACCAGAGCCAATGGAATCAGTACTACAGCCAATATGGAAACTACAGCCAGGGTTCTCAGGGCACACAGTAGGCCTAAAGTAGTGCGCTGATGAGACGGATCTCATTCCCTCAGCAGCATTCCATTGCTTATCCTGCCTGCAGGCTAGACCTCTACCTTTTCATTGTCATACATCTCCTTAATGATTAGCCTTCGCTTTCTTATAGCTTATATTTTCAAAAAATGTTCAGGGTCCAGTTTTTCTTCCCTGCCTTTTTAGATACAGGATTTTTATTCTTGCCACGATGTTAGCATTATTTTTGCAGTAGGTCCTGCAGCAATTTAGTAACACAGCTTATTTTTCTTGCCTGTTCTAGACGTTGGCTATTTGAAATGAGCAACAGAGGTGTAGTTTAACATGCAGATGTAGGACAGTTCAGTGTTGCGCAGTGAATGTTTATTAGAGCTCATAAAAGGTAGCTGGGATTTGCATGTGTACATTTCAATGTGTTTTTAAGAGATGGAATATTTTTGGACAACATTGTTTTTGTTTTCAAATTTTGCTATTGACATGACATTTTTAGTTTTAGATCAAAGAACCATACGTTTTAAAGAAATTGGTGTAGAGTCTGGACTTATTATTCTCGTTTTGATTTAACCATTAATATTTTGCCCATATTTATTGAAATTGAAGACTGACATTTTGATTACTTTTTTTAATAACTTGTATAAAGAGAGAGAGTGATTGTAAAACCACATTTACCAGCATTTTTCACACCATTTAAAATATTCTGTAACATGTCCCTAAAGTCGTTTTTGAATCTTGTGATCAATAACTAGTTTGTGTGGTTGTAAAACTGTATAACATGTATGTCAAACAGTATCTGCATATGGTTCTGTGTTCAAACAAAATGTAATCTTTTTGTGTTTGAGAATATAATCTGAAGATTTTTACTTCAAAATGTAATTTTATTTGGTTGTCTCTATTTTTTTTTTTTTTTTCTGTCTTGTTTCCTTGAGTACGGCTCACAAAAGTCCAGATTTGAATTATGGATCATTACAAGAACCACACAGCTATAACATTGGACACCTAAAAGTTAGTGTTTTTTAAAGGCACATTGTAAAGAAGTAATTAGGTGGCTTGGGGTTAAACACCTCTCTGGGTTAAACTTCCTGTAATTCTCACAGAAACCATTATTTCAACACTTTCATTGGCTGCCGCTACTCTTGCTCAACTAAAAATGTATTTGTCTCATCTCAAAACAATTTTGATGTACATTGATATAACCCCCATCATAATGAGGATATTAATAGTGAGATGTGTAATGTCATTTTTACTTTGATATTTTTAATTAAAATACCTAGACTTTAGATTTTAAGTGTCAATTACTCAAATGTCAAAGTGAAACATAAAATAGATTAACACACCTTCAGCGGTCAGTTTGCCCTATAGGGGGGGTTGCCCTGATCTAAAACATATATATATTTTTTTTTCTGCCCACTTCTCTTTAAAAAGTGTTTGCTTACGGATAGCCAGTACTGTATGTACATATCTAAATCTTACCAAATGTTGCTTTTGGTTCTCATAAAATACATTTAAAGGGGTCGTTTTCCCCCCAACACTGCAGGCATAAACTAATATGATTACAAATGCCCCAATGCACATGAGTTAATTGCAATTTAGGTAAAATTAAGAACTACACAGAAGTGGATATCTCATGTATATGTCATGTGTGGTGATTTGATACAATTTATTTGACATTCGCATCGGTGCATCATCTTGACTCAATTATCGACATATTGGAAACAGGAAGTTAGGGTTTCGGTATCTTTGTAAACAAAACATTTGCGAAAGCCTGAATAAGAACATTACTCGCAGTAAGTGCAAGAGCTAGTTACATGTTTCAGGGTTTTGTGAATATAATGGGGAGAGATAGGAACAAGATGCTATATGGGCGAGTATATTGAAAACGGATTAGATAATGTTGACTTGTTATCTGAAGACTAAGCTAGCAGAAGCCATATTGCATGATTGATTTATTTTATTATGGTGTAATGCCTCTTCTCAGGGATCCCCAGCCCACATGAGCTAATAAAACACTATTTGCTGTAGCAAAATAAAATTATATATACACACACAGTGCCTTCAGAAAGTACTCATAACGTTACCCCTTGACTTATTCCACATTTTGTGTTACAGCCTGAATTCAAAATGGATTCAATTGTTGTTCTCACCCATCAACACAGAATTCTCCATAATAACAAAGTGAAAACATGTTTTTAGAAATTAACAAATGTATTAAATTAAATACAGATATCTAGTTTACATAAGTATTCACACCCCTGAGTCAATACATGTTAGAATCACCTTTGGCAGTGATTGCCGCTATGAGTCTTTCTGGGTAAGTCTTTCTCTGCAGACATGGATTGTACAATATTTACACATTTTTAAATTCTTCAAACTTTTAAGTTTGTAAATGCTAAACAGCCATTTAAGTATTGCCATAGATTTCCCAGCCGATTTAAGTACAAACTGTAATACAGGGGGTTGATGTCAACACCCCTCACCGAATATTTAAAAAAGTGTTAAAATAACGAGATGTGTCCACCAATCCAAAGAGGAATAGGCGGGAGCTTGACAGCTAAACATAGAGTCTTCTCTGCTTACAGATGTGTGCCATCAGGTAAGGATGAGACGGACTCCGACAGGAATGTGATATTCAAAGTGTCAGCAGAATTGTGCTGTGGATGCACATTTCTTCTATTCAGGTTCAGGTTAGCATTATACCTTTAGCAACAGCAAGCTAGCTAAATTGCCATAAATGTTTAATACTTTTCGACCTGTCCCCAAATGAATATAATTGGTTCAGAGTTTGTTATGATATTTTAACCTGCGTGTCGTGATCGTGTTTGGTGTGGGGGGAGAAAATACATTTATGCACGATGGCGCACGCGCGCAGCCGATTTAGGTTCGGTGTCAGACTACTTACTCATAGAAGTGCATCAGTGGATGCTTTGTTGTCCTCCCGCGTCACATATACATATTTAGATGTTCGCTAAACATAACCTCACATGGTTTATCCGTCTCTCTGGGACCACGGATAACTTCAGAACAAAGTTGACAACAAATACAAAGTTGCCAATGTCTTTGCAATTGATACAAACAAGCTATGTATAAAATATGCTTCAAGTGAAAACATAAATGAAATAAACAGTAGTCTATAGGCCTATTTCAATCACATTGAAATACGTTTCATGTTCAATCACGTTATATTTTTCTACTTGTAGGCTACTGTCTGTAATTTGTCTCAATATATTTCATGATGTGTAGCCTAACATATGCGCAATGATCTGCCGAATCGGTGAAAGATGCATAGTTAAAACATTCCTAAGCTTAAATTCCAACCTATCGGGAAATTGGGCTCGGACCTGTTAACTGACCTGTATCCTTACAGCGCTAAAATACATCTTGTTAGTCAGGAGCAAAAAGTTGGCCTCCGATTGTGAGCTCAGGGAAGAGAACAGAAGAGCAACATCATTTTGAGCACTTAAGAGGGCACAGCAAAGTGCAGTGAGTAAGTCAGAACCAGAAGATGAGTACAGCTCCACAGAGTCAGCAAGAAAATTAGTATGAGGACGTCTGTGCAAGTCAGTCAGCATGAACATTTAGCATAATTATATGAAGTGCATATGGGTGTAGACTTTTCACAGTAATGCTTATATATCCCCAAAATATATTGTTTAGTTATATTTATTTATATTGTTAATGGCTATATTAATGATGAACCTTTTTCCATGTTCTCCACAGCTGTGCAGTGCAGTGCATGCTTCAATACCTCCCCTCTCATCGCTTACCCGTGTCTCCCAAGTCTCCCTGTCTCTTCTGCTTGCAGCAAGAAAGGATCAGTCTTACATTTTGCCAGTAAAGGCAGTGGAAAGCACTGCAGTCTACAAGGTATGCTATAGCTGAGTAACTCTGAGTTTTGTGTTTGACTTTTTTATATTGAAGATAAAGAGAGAAACTGCTCTGATTCTCCTCTGTCTTCTCCTCTGTCTCTGTGAAGGTATTGATGGCTGGTGTACCATTCTGTGGGTGGACGGCCAAGAGAAATTGAGGCCCCCACGCCCATGTGGGAGGGCCGGACAGAGGGAGGAGGCAGGTGGCATGGAGGAGGACGTGGAGAGCAACGTCAGCAATGTCAACTTTTCTGGAAAAAAAGAAACGAGACTGAAATTATGTGACAGAATTGATCAAAATGAAGATAGAAAGACAAACCCACAAGGGGGGAGATTACATAATTCATGCAGATCCACAAAAGTGGCATCCTGACATTTTACAAAAAGTAAAATTCATAAACAATGTGTAGATTTGAATGTGCACTTTCAATTAAATTGTACTATGTTTGATGATGCATGTGTAAATAAGGATAGACTATAACTGTTTTATAAAATATTATTTTTGTTGGACAAATAGGAATTTGAGTATATGGATACAAGTCATTGTATTTTTTTTAATACGTGGTAATATATATATTTATATTTACATTTTAGTCATTTAGCAGACCCTCTTATCAAGAGCGACTTACAGAAGCAATTAGGGTTAAGTGCCTTGCTCTATGGCACATCAACTGATTTTTCACTTAGTCGGCTCAGGGATTTGAGCCAACAACCTTTCGGTGACTGGCCCAATACTCTTAACCGCTAGGCTACCTACCACCCTGTAGAGTCTATTCATCGTTTGATTGACATTTCTTAAAAGATAAAGTAATCAAGCTGTATCTGTTTAAATAAAGACAAGTACTTCCTTGTACTTTTTTCTTGTTTTGTCATCATGAGAAAACAACTTGCACAGTAAGATCTGTTAACTTTTATCAAATCAAATTTTATTGGTCACATACAGTACACGTGTTTAGCAGATGTCATTGCGGTAGCGAAATGCTTGTGTTTCTAGCTCCGACAGTGCAGTAATATCTAACAAATAATATCTAACTATTTCACAACATATACCCAATACAGACAAATCTAAGTAAAGGAATGATGAATTAAGAATATATAAATATATGGATGAGCAATGTCAGAGCGGCATAGACTAAGATACAGTATAATAGAATATATACATATGAGATGAGTAGTGCAAGCTATGTAAACATTATTAAAGTGACTAGTGTTCCATTTATTAAAGTGGCCAGGGATTTCAAGTCTATATAGGCAGCAGCCTCTAATGTGCTAGTGATGGCTATTTAACAGTCTTGAGATAGAGACTGAAAAACAGCTTCTCGGTCCCAGCTTTGATGCACCTGTATTGACCTTGCCTTCTGGATGATAGCGGGGTGAACAGGCAGTGGGATGGGTGGTTGTTGTCCTTTATTATCTTTTTGTCCTTCCTTTGATATCGGGTGCTGTAGGTGTCCTGGAGGGCAGGTAGTTTGCCCCCGGTGACAAGTTGGGCATACCGCACTACCCTCTGGAGACCCCTGCGGTTGCGGGCGGTGCAGTTGACACACCAGGCGGTGATACAGCCCGACAGGATGCTCTCAGTTGTGCATCTATAAAAGTTTGTGAGAGTTTTAGGTGCCAAGACAAATTTCTTCAGTCTCCTGAGGTTGAAGAGGCGCTGTTGCACCTTCTTCACCACACTGTCTGTGTTGGTGGACCATTTCAGTTTGTCAGTGATGTATATGTAACAGCTAGCCATTTCACATCCGTTACATATACGCCAAGGAACTTTAAGCTTTCCACCTTCTCCACTACGGTCCCGTCAATGTGGATAGGGGGTGCTACCTCTGCTATTTCCTGAAGTCCACGATCATCTCCTTTCTTTTGTTGAGTGAGAGGATATTTTCCAGGCACCACACTCCCAGAGCCCTCACCTCCTCCATGTAGACTGCCTCATCATTGTTGGTAATCAATACTGTTGTGTCGTCTGCAAACTTGATGATTGATTTGGAGGCGTTCTTGGCCACACAGTCATGGGTGAACTGAGAGTACAGGAGGGAGCTAAGCACGCACCCTTGTGGGGCACCAGTAGCGGCAGGTAGCCTCCCTGAGCTGACAAGGTAAAAATCTGTCATTCTGCCCGAGCAAGGCAGTTAAGCCACTGTTCCAAGGGGCCAAAGACATGGATGTTGATTAAGGTAGCCCCCCCGCACCTCTCTGATTCAGAGGGTTTGGGTTAAATGCGGAACACACATTTTGGTTGAAGGCATTCAGTTGAACAACTGACTAGGTATTTCCTTTTCCAGTGTTGAGGATCAGTGGAGTGGAGGTGTTGCTTCCTACCTTCACCACCTGGGGGCGGCCGTCAGGAAGTCCAGGACCCAGTTGGTTCAAGCTTAACGATGAGCTTGGAGGGTACTATGGTGTTGAATGCTGAGCTATAGCCAACGAACAGCATTCTTCTTGTCCAGATGGGATAGGGCAGTGTGATGGCGATTGCATCATCTGTGGATCTATTGGGGCAGTAAGCAAATTGAAGTGGGTGACAGGTAAGGTAGAGGTGATATGATCCTTGACTAGTCTCTCAAAGCACTTCATGATGACAGAAGTGAGTGCTACGGGGCGATAGTCATTTAGTTCAGTTACCTTTGCTTTCTTGGGTACAGGAACAATGGTGGCCAACTTGAAGCATGTGGCGACAGCAGACGGGGATAGGGAGAGATTGAATATGTCCGTTAACACAGCAGCCAGCCGGTCTGCACATGCTCTGAGGACGCGGCTAGAGATGCCGTCTGGGCCGGCAGCCTTGCGAGGGTTAACACGCTTTTAAGAAAAGGCCCTATGAATCAATGTCAATAAATGTGAAATATGTCAATTCCTGTAGGGCGGGTATGTATGGGGCTCTTTTTCATTATGTACTGACCATTTCAAACTACATTTGTGACTTCAGAACAGACAAGCGTCTCTGTGAACCGTGCCCATCACACCTACATTACGCCTTATTTGGGCACAGGTGACCGGAAGTATCTAATTTGATGGCGGCGGGATGAAAGGCTCAAAGACGCGCAACAACGTAGGCTACATCATTTTGCTACCTAGCTCTGACGAAATGTCGGTTTTTAATAGTGATGGAGTTTTCAAAAGCCACTACTTTCAACTTATTTAATTTTTAAAGAACACATCCTAACTGGATCTACCAATGCCAAACCCCATGGACGACCGTCTACGCGTGGTGGCCGTGATACACGCTTTGAAAGCATCTGGAGTTCGCGTGAAAAACTGGAAGAGCTTCTTGAATGGGCCATACACGAGCGACCCTGTCAGACAGGTAACCAACAAGGCCAATATGTTTGCTCAACAGTCAACCTCAATGCGTCAATAAAGCATGTTTTCCATTGTCCACAACACTATATGCTGCCACAGACTTTTGATGACTTGATTGATTACGTGATTGATTACTGTCAAGGTCACGTTTCTTAAATATTCAAATTTACTCATCATAATTTGCAAACGACCAATGTTGAGGTATTGATTTGTTGTTGAACGCCTTTTTAGCACATCACCATGATCTGTTGTTGATGGATGTCTTTCAGGAGAACCAATCTAAATTTGCTTTTGGTCGGGACCTGATAATGCTGCCACAGTGTGATTTAACTGATATGAGTGGGACAGTGCCAAAGTATGTAAACTTGAGTTGTATGGTTGCTTTAAATACAGTCATAACTGGGAGATGTGATAAAAAAAAAAAATCTAATGTGGCCTATTCTGATTACAATGAACAACTGAAAGCCCAAAGTTTTGGTTGGTCATGACTTAACTTCCATTTGAGTGATCTAACTATTCCATAGGTTCTTGGTGGATGCCTGTGAATTTTTATCCCAGCATCTTCATACTGAAGGGCTGTTTCGAAAGACCGGGTCGTTTAGTCGGATGCGAGCTCTGAGGGTGAGGCGGCACAGGAGGGATGTGCAGGAATGTCAATTTTCTTACCTCCATGGGTCTATCTTTTCTATGTTGACGCTCTACCTCCTCATGACAGGCTGGCCTGGAGCAGGGGGAGACAGTCTTTTCTCTGCCACATTCAGCCACTCTGCAGCCCTGTGATGTGGCGTCTCTTGTGAAGCAGTTCTTACGGGAGCTGCCCTCGCCCCTCATCCCTATGGATCTACAGGTGCCACTGTGTCGTGCACAGGGCTTAGAGGAGGAGGGGGGGCAGGAGCAGGGCAAGGATGGAGCTCTTCTTCTCACAGCCTTGTTCCCCCCGTCGCATTCACGGGCCCTCCGATACTTCTGTACCTTCCTGAGACAGACGGCTCAAAGGTTTGTTTCCAGAAATTCATGATGACTTCTTTTATCTGGGCTTAGAGAGGGAGGTCTATGTCTCTCTGTGCCTAAGTTTCTCCATCTCCTATCCCTCACATTCACTAGATGTAAAGAGAATCGTATGGAAGTGGGCAATCTGGCTCTTGTGATTGCACCTAATCTGCTACATTGTCCAGCTGGGGGCTCTAAACTGACCGCAGGTACAGAGAGACGACTGCATAGACAAGCAGCAGTGATCAAGAAACTCATAATACACGCTGATCGGATTGGTAAGTTTAGAGAAATATACATTTGTATAGTAGCTGATGATGGATGTTAGACTTAAAGTTGATACTAATTTCACTCTTCTATATGTCCCCAGGTGTTGTCCCCCCTTCTATTATGGACATGGCAACAGTAGCAGAGTCCTCCACACCCCCAGTTGATGGGGGGAGGTTTCAGGAGAGGGCAGGACTTGGTGTGTATAGACTTTTAGCACATCAAAGGAGGCGCAGTGTTGGAGGTGAGAGTTTTGCAATGACTGGATAATGAGGTTTATACTGTGATAATCATTTCAGAATAAATACGTTGCTGGAAAATGTATGAATTCAATTCAGATTATTATAATTTTTTGCTTAATCTCTCCAGAGATATTTGTGGATGCTCTCAGTAAATTGAAGACAGGCCGCACTCACACTGGCCTTTTACATCCCCCAGACAGTACGTGCATAATGTTGTGGTAATGATATGATTTTTGCTGCTTGTTAACTGGTTGCAAAGTTCAAATGCTTTTAGTATAAAGTGATGCTGAAAGGATTGTCGTCAGTAAGGGCCAATAAGTGTGTTGCTTCTGACTTTATAACCTTGACCTCACAGGCCAGCAAAATACAAAGACCGCTCACCACAACACACCTGAATCACCAGTCACATCTAAACGAAAATCGACTGAAGATCCTGTCCCTGATGTTGAGAGCTCTGCTAAAAAAAGGTACTTGCATTTAACTGTCTGTAAAAAAATATATAATGTACACACACTACCGTTCAAAAGTTTGGGGTCACTTACAAATGTCCTTGTTTTTGAAGATCTCGTACAATGCTGTGTACTACTCCCTTCACAGAACAGCGCAAACTGGCGCTAACCAGAATAGAAAGAGGAGTGGGAGGCCCCGGTGCACAACTGAGCAAGAGGACGAGTACATTAGAGTGTCTACTTTGAGAAACCGATGCCTCATAAGTCCTCAACTGGCAGCTTCATTAAATAGTAACCACAAAACACCAGTCTGAACGTCAACAGTGAAGAGGCAACTCCGGGATGCTGGCCTTCTAGGCAGAGTTGCAAAGAAAAAGCCATATCTCAGACTGGCCAATAAAAAGAAAAGATTAAGATGGGCAAAAGAACACAGACACTAGACAGAGGAACTCTGCCTAGAAGTTCAGCATCCCGGAGTCGCCTCTTCACTGTTGAGACTGGTGTTTTGCGGGTAGTATTTAATGAAGCTGCCAGTTGAGGACTTATGAGGTGTCTGTTTCTCAAACTAGACACTCTAATGTACTTATCCTCTTGTTCAGTTGTGCTCCGGGGCCTCCCACTCTTCTTTCTATTCTGGTTAAAGACAGTTTGCGCTGTTCTGTGAAGGGAGTAGTACACAGCGTTGTACGAGATCTTCAGTTTCTTGGCAATTTCTTTCATGAAATAGCCTTCATTTCTCAGAACAAGAATAGACTGATGAGTTTCAGAAGAAAGGTCTTTGTTTCTGGCCATTTTGAGCCTGTAATCGAACTCACAAATACTGATGCTCCAGATCCTCAACTAGTCGAAAGAAGGCCAGTATTATTGCTTCTTTAATCAGCACAACAGTTTTCAGCTGTGCTAACATAATTGCAAAAGGGTTTTCTAATGATCAATTAGAATTTAAAATGATAAACTTGGATTATCTAACACAACGTGCCATTGGAACACAGGAGTGATGGTTGCTGATAATGGGCCTCTGTACGCCTATGTAGATATTCCCTAAAAAATCTGCTGTTTCCAGCTGCAATAGTCATTTACAACATTAACTATGTCTACACTGTATTTCGGATCAAATTGATGTTATTTAAATGGACAAAGATGTGTTTTTCATTTCAAAAACAAGGACATTTCTAAGTGACCCCAAACTTTTGAACGGTAGTGTATATTTTGATGAACCACATCTCTGAGATTTTGTTTTTAAATACTTTATGGAGCTAATATTATCCTTCTCTGTATACAGACGCTCTATCCATGACCTTAGAGAAGACAACCAATCCATGAGCAAACAACCCTCCAATGGTGATGTATTTATAGCCTGTATTGCAGTATAGCTTTTAGTCACTCGCATAAGATGCGGTATGACAAGTTCTATGTTTTGACTGTCCCAGTAGATTCCGAGGCGGCGGTCGGCCAAAGCCCTACCCGTAGTCACACTTCTGTCCTGAGTGGAGTGGAGGGCAGTAGGGAGCACGAGCTCTCTGTCACTCTCACTGCCTCAGAGAAGAGGAGGAATCACAAGAAAGATCAAAAAACATCAAACAAGTCAATCTACAGCATCAGAAGCATTTATTCTAGTTCTTCTATTTGTCTATTGCCTTGTTTTTGTGTCTGACTGTGTCTGTGTTTCCTGAAGGCATCCGGTGCAGGAGGACAAGGTCCATCGAAGGACATCTCTTAGATTCTTCAACATGACAGTCTGGAGCAGCCCTGTAAGTCTGGTGCTGTCCAATATTATGTCCATAACACTGCGTCTTCACGTTGCTCATGCTTGTCTTTTGACGCTGAGCTCTATTGTTGGACTTATCTAGTTTCTCTACGACTTTATTCTCAGGACCCTTCCCCCACGTCCATTGGGAATGACACTGAGAATTGGATCATGGGCAGTATAATGGTCACTGATGGTATGACTAAAGCATCCAGCTCTGAGATTGGACCATCCAGGATTCCTGTCATAATGACTGATGGACAAGGTTTAGATTTTAATATAAATTTTTTCAGTTACATCCATGTATCTACATATTAGTCACTTAAATACTCAATGTGACATTTTATCTGTATTCAATTCTAGTGGGGAATGAAGTGGAGGATGACCCTGATCTGCTGAATTACAGCTTTGCTGAAAATCCTAATCACTTCCTGGATCTCGCGACATTGGACTCACCTACCAGGACACAAGCTGGGGAATCATATGAATGCTCTGGTGTCAAGTTGGAAAATGAGACGATAGAGGAAACCGTTAGACAGTATGAAACAAACCATGTATTGAGGGATCCAGAGCAGGTTGGGATAAAAGAGGACCCTGTAGACGTGGGTCTAAGCAAGAAGCAGTCAGAAGTGGATATATCTGTCAGTCAGAAGCCCCGTCAACCTCGTCGCTCCATCAGTATGCCAGAGGTGACATTGGACCAACTGAGGATTCAAGATGAAATTTACAAGAAAGAGAAAACAGATTGGATGATCAAGAAAGAAGATGGAGTCTCTGGGGACGCACTTCAACTGCCGGTGAAGAAAGAGAAGATGACAGAGTCAGGACTGGGTTTTAAGAGGACACACATGTCTGTAGCAGAGCGCATCAGGCGGTTTAACGCTCTGACAACGCTGCTCCGTAACCCCAGGGTTCCTCCAAGGCCCCCTGAACCTCAGCTCAATGATGTTCTGCATGAGAGTCAGCGGGAGGGAGGTCAGCGGAGCGTTGTACGTCTGCGCCGGCAGGGAGCGCGGCGGTTTGGACGCTCCATCAGTCATGATGGTGTTCCCGGACCTTGGCCAGGACAAGCCTCTAAAAATCAAGAGGTGCCAGTGGTTGTTCAAAGCCTCAGTGAGCCAGTCCTATGTCCACCTCTAGAGCCAACTCTTAGTGTTTATCAATTTGCCCAAGTGGGACAGTTTGAAATCCAACATACTCCTCAACTACAACAGGAAAACCTCATGCAGACCATCCAGGATTTGTGCGCTCCTCCGTCACCCAATCCAAAGCAGAACAAGGAATCCTGCCAAGGGCAATTTAAAGAATCACAATTGAATCTCAAGGAAAGACAATTGGAACCGGTGGAGGAACAACCTAAGGAGTCAGAGCTACATGATCTGCTGGAGATGCACTTGAATACATGCAATCCAAAGGAGGAGCAAGACAAACACATCACAGTTCCAATGCTGGTGAATAGACCGTTTCTGACCGACACAGTCTTAGATGTTCCACCTCAGACCATGGCCCCCCTACAGCAGGAGTCCAAAAGTACAGAAGTCAAACTCCCTCTCCCTTTTCCCTCCAAGCCCTCCTCTCCCTCTCAAACAGAAACATGCTCTCCCATTCCCAGTGGACCCTCTCCCACACCAATAGACACAACATCAACTGATCTCTACACTGCACACTTAGTGGCTAACTGCTCCCCTACCTCTGTCACGACCTTTGGCTTTATAGAGATAGACATGGGGGTCAGTGAGAGTGATGGGAGTTCGCTCCCTGTTGAACTCTCTCCATCACCAGCCTTGCAGATCAGGCTCCCGGCCACCAAGAGACGCTACAGAGACTCGCCCTGCTGGCCCGTCCATGAGATTAGCATGGCCACAGGGGACCCATTACAGATCTGAGGGGTACAGGACAGACTAAATGGTACTCCGTAACTAGCGCATTGGTCTTGAGTAGTAGGGTTTAAAAATTGGGAAAATAAGATCACTCGCACAAAGAATGCCATGTGTTTTGTTTTTTTTATATGTAATTTTCTGTTATGCCAAGATAGGTTATCCTAGAAAAGTAGTATTTTAAAGCGGCAGTCAACAGTAGAACAATAACAAAGTGGCCTCCCTGTTTCGGTAAAAATCTGAGGGATGGGGCTGGAGAAATGTAACCACTCTCAAATGTATAGACAAAGCTATGGATGCAAGGACTGCATGTCCATAATATAACAATTATAGTTTTAATCATGTATTGAGCCTATATCGTGTTTGTTTACTTTGTTTTTCAAACATTGGAGTAAAATAAGCTTATTTTGGGTTCTGATGGTGTACAACAGTCACTAAGTTGTCAATCAATGGGTAAATATCATTATCATATCAAGTAAATTATATTATGTAGCAACTGCTGATTGCAGATTTTATTATTGTCAAGTAGCGTTTTACATATCTGACTATATATAATTTGTGTAAATGTATGTATTTCAGTTTGAATAAAATTATTTCTTTTAATTTTTGATTTATTAATTTATATCAGATTAGTCTATCCCTCTTAGTAAAACTAGAGGCGTTTTCCTGATTGTTTAGAGGTTGACTTCATTTTTCTGACCTAGTAAGTAGCGAGGTTTAAAAAATCTGTGTACAGTATTCACAAACCTGTTGCAGACCTCACCAATGGGAATCTCGTTGGGACTAATGCAACAACGCTAACGTTTTAGGCTATGGCTTGGTCACTGACACATATTGTAGATATTTAAAATCTGACACGTTTACCAGTAAATTTGTTAATATGGTACAACAATTCTATAGGACTTCGTAAAGGTGGCACAATGTTTTACAGTTTGCTCCACCCACTTTTCCCTTTTCATCTTGCACTGAGCAGGAGTTAGTTAACTGTCACGCTGTTTCATCACACAGCCATAGCCACTGGACCTACATTGTCCTTCAGTACGCCCACACGCAGACAGACGCTGGGAGTGAGAGAAAAGAGGTGGGAGAGAGACAGCGAGGCTTGCTGAGGAACAACCAGGGAGAATAGAGTGATAAGTAATACATTAGAGGATGGCGGAAGGAGGAGATGGAGAGGAGGAGATTCAGTTCTTACGTACGGTGAGTGATGCTGGACCCCCTTTGCGCTGTTCGTTTTGATTGTAACTGAAAATGCTGTGAGAGAAACCATACTGCAGTATAGCTACGATAAGTTGCCTTATCTTTCTGTAGGTCTAATGTGTGACTTTGGTGTAACTTATAGTCCAATGTATTAAGTTTCATACGTTTTGTTAATGGCTTCCCTTTGACTTTGGAAAGACCAGATTGACATGGACAGGTGCTGGGCTTGTCTGCATTGTTATCTATTTATATACCAGAGCAGCTTGAAATGTTACTGTTTGGGAGTTGGGCAGCTTGCTGGGTGCCAAGTAACAGCTGACGCTGGCAAATAGAAACGCATGAAAACGAGGGGTAGTAATAATAAAAAACGAAGAATGATGAACATAAGATGTAATGGGATGCGAAATCAGATTGACTATCATATTGGTTTTTACTTTTAGGTACAGTAATATGGGTTTACTGACATATCAATTCATGAGGTGGCAGCATGATAGAAAGGAGTGGTAGGTTACGTTGGTCCAGTCAAGAGAAGGCATGTCTTCATAGCAATTTAGTGACTGTCTCAACACCATTGAGACCAGTATGATAAAGATGCTGATTTCCACACTGTTCATCTTCTGAATGTAGAAGAGGTATTGTGTTAGACACCTTTTCCTAATGGTGTGTTGTGACCTGTTCTTAGATGAAATTCCGTCTTCAGCTGTACAGTAATTAGAGACTGGCCTGCTTGTGGAGGGTTAAACCTTTCATACCACTGAGCCAGTGTGGAGAGACACTCTCGCACTGCGTCTCACTGAACCTCTGGGGACATGGTGGAGCAGACACAAGAAAACTGATGGGGTAAAGGTTTTCTCACAGGGACCAAAGGCCTCGGATGAATCAAGCATGTAGCATTTCATATCTGTTATATTAAGATACACCGAGAAACGAGTTAGTGGAAACAAGTACGCAAGTGAAACAATGTACCAATGCTAAGCACGGATATTTTGGGGAACAGGCATTGGCATACTGTATTAGATACTGTTCACATTATTTTCAAAGTGAATATATCTCTCTCAAAGACTACCTGTAAGCTACATAGAATGTACAATCACAACAAGACATTGACAAAGAGCATGGCATGCAACATGACTCTGAAAAAGGCTCTCCTGTTTCGATTTAGGCAGAGCTCTTTTCCTCATTAGGGACTCCCATGCTGACTTGGGGCTAAATCATATTTCAAAGGCAAGGCTTTTATATAACATGTATTGTTGTGTCAAACCTGACTGATGCCAGGCAGAGATGGGGTGTTGTGTGTACTTGTAGAGGTATTATTCACCACAGAACACAAACACTTTCTTTTTATAGTGCCTGCTGCATATAAAGAGCAGAGCAGGCTGGCTTTGTCCTACATTGCCTCTGCTTTGTTAAAGGTCCAGAGCAGCTGTTTTTATATCAATATCCAATCTTTTTTGGGGGTAACAATTAAGTACCTTACTGTTATTTTTTTGCCCATTTTAATTTAAAACAAAAATGGCTTCTTGTTAAGTAAAAAGCAAATTCTCAAGCAATAATTTTGTTAAGGCTGTCTGGGAGTGGTCTTAGTGGGGAAGGGAAAATGGAAAACTAGCTATTATTTGCAGAGAAGTTTAGAACTATTTTTCTTATTGGGGTGGCAGGTAGCCTAGTGGTTAAGAGTGTTGGGCCAGTAACCGAAAGGTTGCTGGTTTGAATCCCTGAGCCAACTAGGTGAAAGATCTACCCGTGAGCAAGGTTCTTAACCTTAATGTTATTGGTTTATTCATTCAATCACCAGGCATTCCAAAACTCCATCCCACTACAACAGGCTGAAATGTTATGCAGTCTTTTCAAACAGCTATTACACTAAAATGGCATTATCATCAATTTCACAGTAGTATTCCAACCTCATAGTGTGGAAATATACACTGAGTATACAAAACATTAAGAACACCTGCTCTTTCCATGATAGACTGACCTATGATCCCTTATTGATGCCACTTGTTAAATCCACTTCAGCCAGTGTAGATGAAGGGAAGGAGACAGGTTAACGAAGGATTTATAAGCCTTGAGGCAATTGAGACATGGATTGTGTGTGTGCCATTCAGAGGGTGAATGGACTAGATAAAAAAATATATATTTGCCTTTGAACGGGGTATGGTAGTAGGTGCCAGGGGCACCGGTTAGTGTCAATAACTGGGGGCGTTTCAAGCGTTCTACAGGGATGCTGGCCAATGGTGACGCCAATGCTCCCCACAGCTGTGTCAAATTGGCTGGATGTCCTTTGGGTGTTGAACCATTCTTGATACACACGGGAAACTGTTGAATGTGAAAAACCCAGCAGCGTTGCAGTTCTTGACACAAACCGGTGTGCCTGGCACCTTCTACCATACCCCGTTCAAAGGCACTTAAATCTTTTGTCTTACCCATTCACCCTCTGAATGGCAGACACACACAATCCATGTCTCAATTGTCTCGAGGCTTAAAAATCCTTCTTTAAGCTGTCTCCTCCCCTTCATCTAGACTGATTGAAGTGCATTTAACACGTGACCTCAATAAGGGATCATAGCTTTCACCTGGATTCACCTGGCTAGTCTGGCATGGAAAGAGCAGGTGTTCATAATGTTTTGTACACTCAGTGTCTCTATAAACACAGACAAATCACATTTTTGACTGCACTGGGCCTTTAAGTCTGTTTAGTGCTTCTCTCATGATCGTTACTTGAGTCGGTTAGATTCTTATTGGAGTTGTATTAGAGAGCCGCCCGCAGACATGTACAGTACTTACAATGAACATAAAGTAGTGTAAAGACATCTACTGTATTCATGTATGCATTTGTGTGTGAGTGTACCGTGGCTATGGTTATAGCAGTGTGTGGAAGATGACGCTCTCGCCAAGAAGGGAACCGTTTTCTTGAGTTGGTCAGCTGAATGTGGAGGTGTGAGAGAGGCTGCCCGTCACTTGCATTGATGCTGTTCATCTTGAACTCTGCTGAGTTCTATATTTACGGAGTCTTGGGATTAGCAGGTTTATAGCCAGGGCCATGGGAGCACCTGTTTAGTTCTGGCCCTATGAGAACTGCACTCGCTCTACACATTGAGTATGATGAAGTGCTTTTGTTTATATTATCTTTGCCAGGTTAGAGTGATGGCGTCGTATATATGTCATGTGTTCTGATTGTTTTGGTATGATTGACAGTGGTAGTACTAGTACAAATGAACTGAAGGACACTGAGTTCTACAGCACTGTAGGCTTTGTAAAAAGATTATTGTTACAACAACTTACCGGTGTCCCCTGTTCTTCTGTCATAACGAAGGAGTATGGCTTTTACCCACTTCTGGCTGGTCTCTATGGTTGACTTTGGCCAGATTTAGTGTGACTTGAGCTGTCAGCCTAAGAATGATAGTTTGACTCCGGGTCTGTCTGTCTCACTGCTCTCTATGTGAGTGCATTACAAATTATTATGCCAGACTGACTGGGTCTCAAATATCCACTGCTCCACTGAGAGGAATGTGTGAGCAGCAGGTGCAGGGTTCTGAAATAGAGGTCCGGGAGGAGCGGGTGCTTACCCACAGTCCGACTACCAAGGAGATTAGTGTTAGGACAGGGGTAGGGCCAGGCACAGCAGAATGACAGAGAAAATGTGGATGTGAAGGTTAGGAATGTGAGATTCAAGACCGGAGAGGGTCTGTTGACCACTCTTTGTTTGCTTTTTGACCTACTATGTTTAGGCTCCCCGTTACGACGGCTTTATCACTCTGCTGGCTCTATCTACTCTCGTTATTGTTACCATATGTTGGTCAGGGTTGCAGCCTTGTTCTTATGTGACATAAAATATGCCTGTTTGGTGCACAGGAATCGTATTCACGCTTCTACTATATTCTCTTCCACTACAACCATTACACATCCACACTTAAGCCCCTCTAAATGGGTTTTGGCTGTAACTCTACCCCTGGCCAGTATTCATGTCATATGGGCCTATCAAGGTTATGAATGGCAAGTTAAATATAAAATACTACTTTTGAAATGTTACCCAAGTGATGAAACATCTTAATGTAAAACAATTAAATAATAATGAAGATATAAACTAGCTCAGCTGATTAGCGTCATCTGTTTTGGCCTCTGACCCCTTTTCTTCCTGAATGTAGGATGACCAGGTTGTGCTACAATGCACTGCCTCCATTCTGAAAGAACAGATCAAACTGTGTCTTTCATGTGAGGGCTTTGGGAACCGCCTCTGCTTCCTGGAGACCACCTCCAATGCTCAGGTAGAGAGAACCACGTTCCACACTCTGATTACATCTATATGCTAGTTGTTGCCGTTCCCTGGGTTTTGCTGACAGATGTGTTGTGTTGTAGAATGTGCCACCTGATTTGGCGATCTGCTGCTTCATCCTGGAGCAATCCCTGTCGGTACGAGCCTTACAGGAGATGCTGTCCAACACCATGGAGCTCAATGAGGTAAGAGACCAGCAGAGGGGCTGATGGTTCTGTGGGATTAAAGGAGCTTCTTTTGCATCTGATGTTAAACAATTCTACAGTATACACTGAGTGTACGAAACATTAGGGACACCTGCTCTTTCCATGGCATAGACTGACCAGGTGAATCCAGGTGAAAGCTATGACTCCTTTTTGATTTCATGTGTTAAATCCACTTCAATCAGTGTAGATGAAGGGGAGGAGACATGTTAAAGAAGGATTTTTAAGCCTTGAGACAATTGAGACATGGATTGTGTATGTGTGCCATTCAGAGGGTGAACGGGCAAGACAAAAGATTGAAGTGCCTTTGAACGGGGTATGGTCGTAGGTGCCAGGCTTCACCGGTTTGTGTCAAGAACTGCAACGCTGCTGGGTTTTTCACACTCAACAGTTTCCCTATGTGTATCAAGAATGGTCCAACACCCAAAGGACATCCAGCTAACTTGGCACAACTGTGGGACACATTTGAGTCAACATGGGCCAGCACCCCTTGGAGCGCTTTCGACGCCTTGTAGTCCCTGCCCCAATGAATTGAGGATGTTCTGAGGAATAAAAGGGGTGCAACTGAATATTAGGAAGGTGTTCCTAATGTTTTATCACTCAGTGTAAAGTACATGGAAATAGTTTTTCTTTGACTGGGAAATAGAGGTGGTCTTTGTGTAGTGTCTGGTGAGCTTAGTTCTTTCTGAATCGAACTATTACAACAGATGTCATGTTTTCCCATAATATGGGAATCAGTACTTTTGGTTAAACATTTCAGAAAATACTGTTATGCCTTATATGGTAGTGAGAACATCCTCTCTTATGTCATCGACACATCGTTGTAAAAGTAGCGTTGTCGTGAATAGTTATGTGCTAATGACACATCACTGATGCATTTGAAATATGAATATTATGTCAAGGTCTCTTGTTCATTTAGCAACTTAACTTCGTTTTGTCTCTTTTCTGACCCCTCACCTCCCACCTGCCAACCATAGGCAGTCGATTTGGACAAATGGGTATGTCTGCTCATGTTTCCCTTCCTGTCACGTTTCGCCAAAGTTTTCCCCTCCTCCTCCACCCCTTGTCTACCGTGAGAGTGCTCTCACCTCTCACCCAATGTCCCTGTCTCCAGCAGTGATGCGCCTCTTTCGTCTGCCCTCACTCATACTACCTAACTCCACACTTTGCTCAGTGTTGTCATAGCTGAAATACCGAGCGGCGTTTCAGATGACACTCGAGGAAGGATTCCTGTCAGCAACACAGGAGCAACTAAGAAGCTCTCTGCCGTCGAGGGCTTCTGGCTGCCGTATAATCTCTACACTAAGTCCAACAGCAGAATCATGGACCACAGACCTAGTATTGGATGGTGACGTTTGAAACAGGGCTCTTACTGCCCTGTGTTCTTGTCCCTCTGAAAGTCTCCTATACAACCTTCATCATACTCCCATCTTCACTCCTCACAGCCACATAAGTCCCGTTCATTGAATGTGGACCAGACCAGCCCTTTACGTTTTCTTAATCATTGCTATTCCGTCATCCCGTGAGTTACTGGGGTTTGACCAAACCATCACGCCAATTCATCTTAATCTTCACAAAGTCTGGAATGTAGGGCAAAGTGTAACCTTAAATATCAAACTGCACGCACGCACGTACACACACACACGCACACACAGGTTCACTAAATCTGACCTAGAAGTCAGTCTTGCGCTGTGTTCCGACTCTCCACTTACTCATGGAATAATCAAGATGATAACAACGTTGACGGTGGAAATGATAACCACTAATTATAACAAATGTTGAAGAAACAATATTGTTTGATTGTCTGAATGTCAGTTTTTCTGCCTTCCAGTTAAATGTGACATGTGACTTTCTGTGGTATTGTTTCTTGCTTCCAGTATTGTTAATCATTTGACTTTTGTTAATCAATTTCCCTTTCCACTCACCCCTGGTTTGTATTGACACTATGTAGACATGTTTGCTGTTGTGTTGGTTCTCTGTGGTGGGCTCTCTGACTCCTCTCAGCCAGATACGTTCAGTACACAGGTTCTCTGTTGCCTGCCACGTTGTTCTCAGTTTGGTACGAGGAGGATGACTTCCTCAACTCCTGTCTCCCTCCTCAGTCTTTAACAGTCCTGTGTGCCTGACCTTAGCAGGCTGAATGTTGAATCATACACGACTCTCTTCGGTTGGATTTTTAACTCCTCGCTCTCCTGTGTTCTGCCCAGTCATCTCAAGGAGGGGGCCACCGTACCCTGCTGTATGGCCATGCCATCCTACTGAAGCACACTCACTCCAGCATGGTAATCAGCCTCCTCTGTCTCACTGCGTAGTCTCACATGTTTCTCATTTCACCAACCCACTATCATCCACTTCTTTCTACTTCTACCTCACCCAGACTACCACCCACACTATCTCCCCCACTACCAACACTATCTCCCACACTACCACCCACACTATCACCCACACCAACACTATCACCCACACTATCTCCCACACTACCACCCACACCAACACTATCTCCCACATTACCACCCACACTACCACCCACACCCACACTTTCTCCCTCTATCTCACTCGTCATAGCCACATAAGTCCCATTCATTGAATGTGTACTATACCAGCCCTTTATGTTTTTAGTGTGGGTGGTAGTGTGGGAGATAGTGTGGGAGGCTGTTTTGCAGTTACATGGGTTTGCTTTTCAATTAGCGCTTCATTATTCAGTGTGTAATTTTTACTCTTTGTGTGCTGCAGTACCTCAGCTGTTTGACTACCTCAAGGTCACTCACAGACAAACTGGCCTTTGATGTGGGCTTACAGGAAGATTCCACCGGTATGGCCTTTACCATAGAGAACAGTGCTCATATTAATTTTCTGCACAGTGTTCAGTTGAGTGACACAAGTGTTCCTCCACAGGGGAGGCGTGCTGGTGGACCATTCACCCTGCGTCCAAGCAGAGGTCAGAGGGAGAAAAGGTCAGGGTGGGAGATGATCTCATCCTGGTCAGCGTGTCCTCTGAGAGATACCTGGTGAGCCGCGTTGGTGACACACTGCCAAGTGGACTTTCAACCCCACCAGGTTATGGACGGAGCTGACATGTCCCCCCCCCCCCCCCCCCCCGCTCTTTCTCTCTCCAGCATCTCTCCTACGCCAGTGGTGACCTCATGGTGGACGCCTCCTTCATGCAGACGCTGTGGACCATGAGCCCTGTGATGTCTGGCTGTGAGCTTGCTGAAGGTGTGTATATGTTTTGATTGTTTTTCTATGTCATAGTCGTTAGCTGATCATCTAGAAACACTACACTTGACTGCCGTGTCTTTCTCTCATTGCCAGTGTAACATCAACCCCTCAGGCTTTCTGACTGGAGGCTACGTTCTTAGACTGTTCCATGGTCACATGGATGAGTGCTTGGCTATCCCTGCTGCCGAACAAGGAGACGACCAGCGCAGGTGATGAACACTGTTGAACTATTCCACATTTACATTTGACATTTTATATATATATATATGGGGAGGAGGCGGGGTGCTGTGGGATAATTTATATACTGTTTGAAGAGGTAGGGTTTCAGATGGGCAGGGAAGATGTGCAGGGACTCTGTTGTCCTAGCTTCAGGGAGAAGCTGGTTCCACCATTGGGGTGCCAGAACAGAGACGAGTTTTGACTGGGCTGAGCGGCAGCTGCCCTCCCGTAGCGGTGATGGGTCAAGAGACCTGATGTGGCAGAACAAAGTACTCAGGTTGGGTTGTAGGGTTTGAGTTTAGCCTGAAGGTAGGGAGGGGCAGTTCCTCTTGCACCATGGTATTGTAGTGGAAGCCAGTGAAGTGTGCGGAGGAGCGGTGTGACATGGGAGAATTTAGGAAGGTTAATCAGATGATAATCAGATATTTAATCTGACACTGCATAAACACCACCTGTCACTAACAGCCCATCTCTGTTTTCAGAATTGCTCATTATGAAGGGGGTGCTGTCTGTAGCCATGCCCGGTCACTATGGAGACTAGAACCCCTCCGGATTGGGTGAGTGGATGCCCTTCTGTTCATCAGCTTTATGTAACAAAAGAACATTACAATTGTCTTACATGAGTTCTGTCCTTGGGGTTGTACTTGTGGCTCTGTGTAGATGGAGTGGAGGTCACATGAAATGGGGCCAGTCGTTCCGAGTGCGTCATATAACCACAGGCCGCTATCTCTGCCTGGATGAAGAGAAAGGACTGCTGGTGGTGGACCCTGAAAAAGCCAACGCCAAGATGTCAGCCTTCTGCTTCAGAATCTCCAAGGTCAGGGTCGTCCCGAACGGCGCTCTGTTAATATAAAGAGCAGTGTGAAAAACGCACGTGGTCCTTTTTCATAGAATGGAACAAAAGCTTCTGGCAGTGTTCATGTCATCCCTCCGTACCTAGCGCTGTTGATAGTCATTCTTTCTCCTTGTTGTTCCGTGTTCCAACCTGCAGGAAAAGATCGAGGTGGCTCAGAAACGAGATGTGGAGGGCATGGGCACACCAGAGATTAAGTATGGGGAGTCCATGTGTTTTGTACAGCACGTCTCCACTGGCCTCTGGCTTACATACGCCTCTGTCGATGCCAAGTCCGCTCGCCTGGGACCTCTTAAGAGGAAGGTATGGAGAAATCGTGCTGCAAGGTGCCTAAAAACACCTGAGCTAAAGGACAGGAAGAACAACAACAAAGGGAATGCTAAGAGATAATGAAGACCCCGTAATATAGTGATTTACTGTGAATGCATTTTGCTCAGGCTTTTCAAATACTCCACTTTCCCCTGGAGTGCAACTGGTGTTTATCCTTGTTGTCAATGTCTCTCTCAGGCCATCCTTCATAAGGAGGGCCACATGGACGATGCCCTGACCGTGGCCCGCTCCCAGACAGAGGAGTTCCAGGCTGCCCGTATGATCTACAACACAGCAGGCCTCTTCACTCAGTTCATTAAGTATGATCTACAACACAGCAGGCCTCTTCACTCAGTTAATTAAGTAGGATCTACAACACAGCAGGCCTCTTCACTCAGTTCATTAAGTACGGCCCCTCTCCACTCCCAATGCGTTTGCTATGGCTATCTGAGAAAATACTTAGCTAGGAATCTCTTGAGTTTGTACACATTATTATGTATAGACCACTTTGACTTACTGTTATCCTTCAGGAGGGGCGGAGCGCCTTGGTTTAGTGTTTGACCTCATGGTCAGTACAGTGACGTTTTTCCCTGTTCCCTATGTCTCCAGAGCGCTGGACTCTCTGAGTGGGAAGAACAAGTCTTCTTCAGGCCCCCCGTCTCTCCCCATGGACTCAGTGGCCCTCTCCCTGCAGGACCTCATCTTCTACTTCCGGCCCCCTGAGGAGGAGCTGGAGCACGAGGAGAAGCAGACCAAACTACGCTCCCTCAAGAACAGACAGAACCTCTTCCAAGAGGAGGTCAGTGCTCACGCACAACAGATGAGGAAGATGTGCTGTACGTTGAAAATATTCTTCCCCGCACTGCTCCTCCCTTTGGTGTACCTATGTTATTTGTGTCATTCCACACAGGGCATGATCACCCTGGTGCTGGACTGTATTGACAGACTCAATGTCTACAACACGGCGGCCCACTTCTCCGAGTTTGCAGGGGAGGAAGCTGCCGAGTCTTGGAAGGAAATCGTTAATCTCCTGTACGAGCTGCTGGGTATGTGACCTTCTATTCATCCCGTTATTTCAGGTCCCATCATGTTTCTGCATGGCTGTGGTTACTGTGGCAACATGCCCTTTCAATCTGAACATGACCTAGCTCTGATCGCTGTCGTTCTCTTCCTGTGAAGCCTCTCTCATCAGAGGTAACCGGGCCAACTGTGCTTTGTTCTGTGATAACCTGGATTGGCTGGTCAGCAAACTGGACCGTCTGGAGGCCTCCTCAGGTTAAGTCCCACTACAACACTCTCCGTCACCTTTCAGCACAGAATCACATTGACTTGAATGTGTTACGGGAGTGCCCTCTGTGTTTCATTGCGTGTTATGCTCACCACAGGCATCCTGGAGGTGCTGTACTGCGTTCTGATTGAGAGTCCAGAGGTCCTGAACATCATCCAGGAGAACCACATTAAATCTATCATTTCTCTACTGGATAAGCATGGACGCAATCACAAGGTCAGTGAATGCGTGTGCAGGTCATTGAAGTTTGTTATTATTATTTTAATATTTATTATTACTATTATTAAGTTGTATTATTTAGGCCTGTGCTTATCCAGAGAAGTGTTCATATGTTGTTGACAGTCCATCTCCTTATGATTTGAGAGCTGATTTTTCGAATTTTCTCTCTCCCTAGGTGTTGGATGTGCTCTGCTCTTTGTGTGTGTGTAACGGTGTGGCTGTAAGGTCCAATCAGAATCTCATCACCGAGAATCTGCTTCCAGGTCGCGACCTCCTCCTGCAGTCCAACATCATCAATTATGTCACCAGGTATCTAGACATCTGGTCGTACTAAATATCCTTTGTGACAATACAACCAAGGCAATTCGTTTTTTTCTTCAAACCATTAACTGTGTTTTATCTCAGTGTGAGACCCAACATCTTCCTCGGAACCTGTGAGGGATCCACACAGTATAAGAAGTGGTATTTTGAGGTGATGGTGGATTATGTAGAGCCCTTCCTGACCGCCCAGGCCTTCCACCTGCGTGTGGGCTGGGCTCTGACCGAGGGCTACAGCCCCTACCCTGGGGGTGGTGAGGGCTGGGGCGGCAACGGGGTTGGCGACGACCTTTACTCCTACGCCTTTGATGGACTCCACCTGTGGTCAGGTACGGCACGCAGGGCCTCGCTTTAGAATACAGAACTCTATTACTGGTTGACATCTTATAGATCCGTGTGTCTCCACAGGACGAGTCCTCCGGCATGTCGCCTCCCCTAACATGCACATCCTAGCGGCAGACGATGTGGTCAGCTGCTGCCTGGATCTGAGCGTGCCCAGCATCTCGTTCCGTATCAACGGGCACCCGGTGCAGGGCATGTTTGAGAACTTCAACCTGGACGGCCTCTTCTTCCCTGTCGTCAGCTTCTCTGCAGGCGTCAGGTGAGAACCGTCGATGGGGCTTATAGAGCTGCTGTCATTTTACAATGAGTCTTAAGAAAATGAGTGATGTCAAATGAGTGATCACTGTTCATGTTCTTCTCGCAAACGCCAAGGGTTCGTTTTCTCCTGGGAGGGCGTCATGGGGACTTCAAATTCCTCCCACCGCCAGGCTATGCCCCATGCTATGAGGCTGTGCTGCCCAAGGACCGACTGCGTATTGAGCCCATCAAGGAGTATAAGCATGATTTCAATGGTGTCCGCAATCTGTTGGGGCCTACACAGTCCCTCTCGCACACCGCCTTCACCCCCTGCCCTGTGGACACAGTACAGGTAAAACCCTTGAATGATCTGTGCACATCTCGTTCTCCTATCTCTTGCCTCCATTCACCGCGTTGTCCTTTCAGATTGTGCTTCCGCCTCACTTGGAGCGCATTCGGGAGAAGCTGGCGGAAAACAGCCATGAGCTATGGGCCGCCACTCGCATTGAACAAGGATGGACCTACGGGTCGGTGAGTGCTTCCCGTACTGCCTCAGTGAGATCACATGACTTACTGATATCTATTTAGTCCAATCTGGCAAACGTCTTGATTCTTTCCTCTCCTCCAGTTCCGAGATGACAACAAGAAACTGCACCCCTGTCTGGTAGATTTCCAGAGCCTGCCAGAGCCAGAGAAGAATTACAACCTTGCAATGTCTGGAGAAACACTCAAGTGAGTCAAGGTCATGGACACTCACTCTCAAGGTCATGGACACGCATTCTCAAGGTCTTGGACACGCCCTCTCAGCCTAGTATGTCTGTGTGTGCTAGGTGTTCACCACCTCTCCTTCTGTTCCTCAAAGGACTCTGCTGGCGCTGGGCTGTCATGTGGGCATGGGGGATGAGAAAGCAGAGGAGAACCTGAAGAACATCAAGATGCCCAAAACGTGAGCGATACCTCAAGATTGTGATCTGACTTATTTAGGCACGACGCCATTATTCTCTGATATTCACTTACGTGGTTGAAAAGTGAATTGTTTTACGTGATCTGAGCATTGTGAAATGTTGGATTGTCATTTAAGTAGAGGCCGGTTCACTTTAGTGAGATGTATAGAATAGCAATAATGACATCTGACTTACTAGTGTAATCATGACATCCCGTTTGTTCCATTAGGTATATGATGAGTAGTGGATACAAGCCTGCCCCTCTGGACCTCAACCATGTCAAGCTGACACCCAACCAGACCAACCTAGTGGAGAGACTGGCAGAGAATGGGCACAACGTGTGGGCTCGTGACAGGGTCCACCAGGGATGGACCTACAGCATTGTACAGGTAGCTTTTCCTCCCTCTGCCTGTCCTTGGTTCTCGCAGGAGACTCGCACACAGCAGATAGGGCCAAACCTGTGGTAATACTGTAGCTCAAGTCCTTTTCAAACAAGGACTATTGAATATCAGTAGTGTTTCTGTGGGGTGGGTTTTAATGCGCACGTAGGCGTGCAGGTGGGCACACAACAAGCTCACCTAAAGTGACGCAGCTATAGTACTTTATAGAAGTTGAACTCCGGGTGAAGCATTATTCATACCTGACTCATGAGTCGTTGAAGTTGGGATGTTTTCGGAGCCAACATTTTATGTAACTGTTCAAGACAAATAGAATAATAATCAGTTTTATTTTGTGGAGCTAGTACAGTATCACTCTTTCTAAGATGTATCAAGATGTAAGTCCAGGACTTACAGAATCAATCTATGACTCCCACAATCGTTTGAGTTGATCTCAAGTCTTTATTTCCATGTTCAGGACATTATGAGCAAGCGCAACCCGCGCCTGGTGCCGTACAACCTGCTGGACGAAAAGACCAAGAAGACCAACAGAGACACTGTCTGTGCAGCTGTCCGCACTCTCATCGGCTACGGTTACAACATTGAGCCACCTGACCAGGAGAGCAGTGAGTCTGTCTGTCTGCCAAGTTGTTCATATTTCAGTACTGTACTGAACTAGCCACTAGTCCTGTTAAATACAGCGAGATATACTGTACACACACATACATATATATACTACTGGACACGGGTGCCAATAATTATGTACCTGACTGCTATATATATATATATCATCTTAATAATGACACCTGTATCTCTGTTTGTGCAAGGTGGTAATGGGGAAGGTCATTCCCGTGGAAATAAGATCCGTGTGTTCCGGGCTGAGAAGTCATACGCGGTGACCCAGGGGAAGTGGTACTTTGAGTTTGAGGCTGTCACCGTGGGGGATATGAGAGTGGGTTGGGCCCGACCCAGTGTCCGCGCGGACACAGAGCTGGGGGCGGATGAGCTGGCCTATGTCTTCAATGGTTTCAAGGTATGGTCGGTGATGAAGGATCTGTTCTGTGTCTGTTTTAGGGAAAACATTTACTAATGTGTCCTACTTTTAAACTTTGACTTTTCTTTTTTGTAGGCTCAGCGCTGGCATGTGGGCAATGAGCCGTTTGGTCGTAGCTGGTTGCCAGGTGACGTGGTGGGCTGTATGATCGACCTGGTAGAGCAGAACATCTTCTTCACCCTGAACGGAGAGATGCTGATCAGCGACTCTGGCTCTGAGATGGCCTTCAAGGACATAGACACAGGAGATGGTGAGTGACTGCTGTGGCAGGTAAATCCTTGTAGGTTGGATCTGCTGCCTAAGAGGTGAATAGTATGATTCAGTATGATTCAGTGTCATTTAAATCTATGCCATTCATTAAACTGTGTCTCTCTGTCTCCAGGCTTTATCCCTGTGTGTAGTCTGGGCCTGTCTCAGGTTGGCCGGCTCAACCTGGGCCAGAACGTCAGCAGCCTGCGCTACTTCACCATCTGTGGCCTGCAGGAGGGCTTTGAGCCTTTCGCCATCAACATGAAGCGAGACATCACCATGTGGTTCAGCAAGAGCCTGCCCCAGTTCATCCCTGTTCCTACAGAACACCCTCACATTGAGGTACAGCATAGCTTGTTCAGTAACAGTGGCTCGTTATGCTTAGAAATGGCTTCTGTTCCCATATTACATGATCGTAAATGGACAAATGTCAAAGTTAGATTTCTCTTAGATTTCCACCGTCCCATGTGCCCTTTGTAGGTGTCCCGTGTGGATGGGACAGTGGACAGCGCTCCGTGTCTGAAGCTGACCCACAAGACCTTTGGCTCTCAGAACGCCAACACAGACCTGCTGTTCCTGAGGCTCAGCATGCCCGTGGAGTTCCACGAGACCTTTAAGGTTATGGCCGGGACCACCCCCCTCACCCGAGCTCTGACCATCCCTGAGGACGAGGTTCTGGAGGTTGACCCCGACTCTGACTTTGAGGTGCTGAAGAAGTCTGCCAGCCGCACGGAGAAGGAGGAGGAGAAGAAGGAGCCCTCTGTGCCAAAGGAGATCCCTGTCAACGAAGGAGGAGAGAACGTGAAAGATGCCTCTACAGAGAAGAGCAAGAAGAAGGGGTCAGTACTGAGCAGGGGTCAGATGGGTAAAGAGAAAGACAGTAGTCTTTGGACAGGCTACAACAACTCTGTTGGTAAAAAGTGTTAAGTGAATGCTGAAAACCAGGGTTGGGGTCAATTTGAATTGAAGTAAGCCAATTCAGGAAGTGATTTGAATTGAAAATTCGAAAAATGGAAAAACTTTGAAATAAATATCTTCTCCTTCTCAGTTAATTGAGAAATCGTTGAGCACAGATGCCCTTTTTACCCTATTAAATTGGAAGTTTCAGTTGACTTCCTGAATTTAACTGCTGAAAACTGCACTTTAACTGTAAATAATTGTCATGTTTTCTCAGTCATATTGTATAGGAGGTCCTACTACACTGCCACATTGTGTGCCCCTCAGGTTCCTGTTCAAGGCCAAGAAGGCAGCTTTCACTCCGCCCCCTGTTGTTCCCACCATGCCCCGCCTGATGGAGGAAGTTGTACCAGACGATCGAGATGACGACGACATCATCCTCAACACCACCACAGTATGACCTTTTACATGTGACCTCTTCAGACCCTAGTGTCTAAACCTAACTCTCTGATTGGATAATCACTTCTCTTCACCATTTGGAGTGATGATTATTATTTGTTGTTTGGTTTAGTTCAATCCATTGTTAAGTCATGTTTTCTGCCCACTTCCTCTGTGTGCAGTACTATTATTCAGTGCGAGTGATTGCGGGACAAGAACCCAGCGGTGTGTGGGTGGGCTGGATCACCCCGGACTACCACCAGTACGACCTGCACTTTGACCTCAGTAAAGTCAGAAATGTCACTGTCACCGTGGGAGATGACAAAGGCAACATCCATGACAGGTGAGGCACACACACAAACACACACATACACAAACACACAGAGATATTAAGATATTATCTTAGCGTACTGTTTTCTCTCCTGTCTCCCTCAGTATGAAGCGCAGTAACTGCTACATGGTGTGGGGAGGGGAGTTCAGCAGCTCCCAGCAGACCCGTGTCAGTCAGGAGGACTTTGTGATTGGCTGCCTTATTGACCTGGACACTGGCCTCATGACTTTCACAGCCAACGGGAAAGAGATCAACACCTTCTACCAGGTGAGATGATGTATTCACAGTGTAAACATGTATTTATTTACCCAGAAGCATGTCAAGGGTTAATGGACTTAATGGGAAAAGTACAAACTGCTATGGGCTTCGTCTGTGACACTGGTTGTTTGTTCCAGGTGGAGCCCAACACGAAACTGTTCCCAGCTGTCTTTGTCCTGCCCTCCAGTCAGAACATGCTGCAAGTGGAGCTGGGCAAGCTCAAGGTCAGACTCACAGAGAATCACTCAAGTAGATTTGTCACTGTCTGCTTTTACAGTGTTAACTCATTACTGTCTGCTTTTAAATTGTTATGGATGTTTTTTTCCCTTTAATTCTCTCACTCAACCTATCACGTCACTTCAAACGACCACCCTTCTACTCTCCAAAGTAAGTGTTTGTACTCTCTTCTCGCCGCAGAACATCATGCCCATCTCGGCAGCCATGTTCCGCAGTGAGCGTAGGAACCCGGTCCCCCAGTGTCCTCCGAGGCTGGACGTCCAGATGCTGACCCCAGTCATCTGGAGCCGTATGCCCAACCACTTCCTGTCCCCAGAGACGGGCCGTGTGAACGAGAGGCACGGCTGGATGGTGGAGTGTAGAGAGCCTCTCACCATGATGGCCCTGCACATCCCTGAGGAGAACAGGTCAGAACACGGCCACAGTTACTGACCTCTAAGCAGAGGATTATTCTATTTGATGAACTGATTATCAAGTAATCAAGAATGGTAGCAATTGTTCATATGTTGAGAACTTACAAATATTTCAGAAAGTATTAATACCCCTGGACTGATTACACGTAAATTAAATATTTTTTTCTCACCCATCTACCCACAAAATCCCCCATAATGACAAAGTGAAAACATGTTTTTAGAAATGTTTGCAAATGTATTGAAAATGAAAGGCATAAATATCTAATTTGCATAAGTATTCACACCCCTGAGTCAATACATGTTAGAATCACCTTTGGCAAAGATTACAGCTGAGAGTCTTTCTGGGTAAGTCTCTAAGAGCTTTCCACACCTGGATTGTACAGTATTATCCTATTATTCTTTTCAGAATTCTTCAACCTCTGTCAAATTGGTTGTTGATCATTTGATAGACAACCATTTTCAAGTCTTGCCATATATTTTCAAGTAGATTTATGTCAAAACTGTAACTCGGCCACTCAGGAACATTCCCTGCCTTCTCGGTAAGCAACTCCAGTATAGATTTAGCCTTGTGTTTTAGGTTATTGTCCTGTTTAAAGGTGAATTCATCTCCCAGTGTCTGGTTGAAAGCAGACTGAACCAGGTTTTCCTCTAGGTTTTTGCGTGTGCTTAGCTCCGTTCCATTTCTTTTTTATCCTGAAAAACTCCCCAGTCCTTAACGAATACAAGCATACCCATAACAAGATGCAGCCACCACTATGCTTGAAAATATGGAGAGTGTTGTATTGGATTTGCCCCAAACATAACAAATTTTTTGCAGTATTACTTTAGTGCCTTTTTGCAAACAGGATTCATGTTTTGGAATATTTGTATTATGTACAGGCTTCCTTCTTTTCACTCTGTCAATTAGGTTAGTATTGTGGAATAACTACAATGTTGTTGATCCGTTTTCTCATCTATCACAGCCATTAAAGTAACTGTTTTAAAGTCACCATTGGCCTCATGTTAAAAATCCCTGAGCATTCTTCTCTGGCAACTGAGTTAGGAAGGACCCTTTGTGCTGACCGGGTGTATTGATATACCATCCAAAGTGTAATTAATACCTTCACCATGCTCAAAGGGATATTCAATGTCTGCTTTTATTAAATTTTTTTCATACTTTTTTTTCAGCTACCAATAGATAGATGCTATTTTTTAGACCTTATAGCTAGAACATCCATCAGAAGCTAGCCATCAGATGCTAACCAGCTAATTAGCTACTAGCTATTTAGTCATTGTTAGCCACTGCTAGCGGCCTTTACCTTTAGCTCAGACACCAGCCGCTTTTAGCCTGGATAATACCCGCCAGTCTGCACAGCGCGATATCAACCCTGAGCATACCGGACTGCTTTTCTCCACTACATCACCAGATTCCTGCCGTAAGCTCTGGACCATTACTCCAGATAATCGCAGCTAGCTAGCTGCTGCCGAGTGGCCCAGCCCCGAAGCTAGCCTTGAGCCAGGCCCATCTCCCGGCCTGCTCAGTGGACTCTATAATCACTCGGCTACACAGCTGATGCCTCCCGGACTCTTCACTAACATGACTAGAAGCCACTACATCACCGGATTCCTGCCGTAAGCTCTGGACCTTTGCATCGGTTCATCGCAGCTAGCTGCGACCGAGTGGCTATAGTGGCTAACACCCTTGTCCTGAAGCTAGCACCAGTTAGCCTCGAGCCAGGCTCATCTCCCGGCTAGAAAACAAAATTACTCCAACTACAATACCTCTTTTGCCAATTGGCCTGGACCCTTTTTCGACACGGAGCCACGCTGATCCATCAGGACTGGTCTGCCGACGTAATTCCGTCCATTGTGCCCTCAACCGGCCATTGCCGGACATCGGTGAAGACGCTTCTGCTAGCCCCGGCCTGCTATTTTTATGAACGCCATGTCTCCCGCTTGCTAGCGTAGGAACGACTACCTAATGGCTTCCCTGTTTCATCTATTGCTGTTCACTGGGCCCTATGATCACCTGGCTACAAAGCTGATGCCTGCTGGACTGTTCATTAATCATAGTACTCCATTTTGTTTATCTGTTGGCCCCAGCTTCGAACTCTGATTAGCTGTTGTTGTCTTACCCGTTGTTGTCTTAGCTAGCTCTCCCAATAAACACCTGTGATTGCTTTATGCCTCCCTTTATGTCTCTCTAATGTCAATATGCCTTGTATACTGTGGTTTAGGGTAGTTATCATTGTTTTATTTTACTGCGGAGCCCCTAGCCCCACTCAACTTGCCTCAGATACCTCTTTTGTCCCACCTCCCACACATCCGGTGACCTCACCAGGCATAACTAGTACCTCCAGAGATGCAACCTCTCTCATCGTCACTCAATGCCTAGGTTTACCTCCACTGTACCCGCACCCTACCATACCCCTGTCTGTACATTATGCCCTGAATCTATTCTACCACGCTCAGAAATGTGCTCTTTTTATTCTCTGTCCCCAACGCACTAGACGACCAGTTTTGATAGCCTTTAGCCGTACCGTCATCCTACTCCTCTGTTCCTCGGGTGATGTAGAGGTTAACACAGGCCCTGTGTCCCAAGGCGCTCTCATTTGTTGACTTCTGTAACCGTAAAAGCCTTGGTTTTATGCATGTTAACATCAGGAGCCTCCTCCCTAAGTTTGCTTTAGCACAGTCCGCCAACCCTGTGTCCTTGCCTTGTCTGAATCCTGGCCTTGGAAGGCCACCAAAAATCCTGAAATTTCCATCCCTAACTATAACATCTTCCGACAAGATAGAACTGCCAAAGGGGGAGGAGTTGCAGAGATAGCCTGCAGAGTTCTGTCATACTTTACAGGTCTATGCCTAAACAGTTTGAGCTTCTAATTTTAAAAATGAATCTCTCCAGAAATAAGTCTCTCACTGTTGCCGCCTGTTATAGACCCCCCTCAGCTCCCAGCTGTGCCCTGGACACCATATGTGAATTGATTGCCCCCCATCTATCTTCAGAGTTCGTTCTGCTAGTTGACTTAAACTGGGATATGCTTAACACCCCGGCCGTCCTACAATCTAAGCTAGATGCCCTCAATCTCACACAAATCATCAAGGAACCCACCAGGTACAACCCTAAATCAGTAAACATGGGCACCCTCATAAATATTTTCCTGACCAACTTGACCTCCAAATACACCTCTGCTGTTTTCAATCAGGATCTCAGCAATCACTGCCTCATTGCCTGCATCCGTTATGGGCTCGGACCACCCCTCATCACTGTCAAACGCTCCCTTAAACACTTCTGCGAACAGGCCTTTCTAATCGACCTGGCCCGGGTATCCTGGAAGGATATTGACCTCATCCCGTCAGTAGAGGATGCCTGGTTGTTCTTTAAAAGTAATTTACTCACCATCTTAAATAAGCATGCCCCTTTCAAAAAATGGAGAACTAAGAACAGATATAGCCTTTGGTTCACTCCAGACCTGACTGCCCTCAACCAGCATAAAAACATCCTGTTTCTTCCTGGCTACCCCAACCCTGGCCAACAACTCCGTACCCCCCGCAGCTACTTGCCCAATCCTCCCCAGCTTCTCCTTCACCCAAATCCAGATAGCAGATGTTCTGAAAGAGCTGCAAAACCTGGACCCGTACAAATCAGCTGGGCTAGACAATCTGGACCCTCTCTTTCTAAAATCATCCGCCGCCATTGTTGCGACCCCTATTACTAGTCTGTTCAACCTCTCTTTCGTATCGTCCGAGATTAGTAAAGATTGGAAAGCTGTTCAAAGGGGACACTCTAGACCCAAACTGTTACAGACCTATATCCATCCTGCCCTGCCTTTCTAAAGTCTTCGAAAGCCAAGTTAACAAACAGAGCACTGACCATTTAGAATCCCACCGTAACTTCTCCGAGGTGCAATCCGGTTTCCGAGCTGGTCACAGGTGCACCTCATCCACGCTCAAGGTATTAAACAATATCATAACCGCCATCGATAAAAGACAGTACTGTGCAGCCGTCTTCATCGACCTGGCCAAGGCTTTCGACTCTGTCAATCGCCATATTCTTATCGGCAGACTCAACAGCCTTGCTTTCTCAAATGACTGCCTCGCCTGGTTCACCAACTACTTCTCAGATAGAGTTCAGTGTGTCAAATTGGAGGGCCTGTTGTCCGGACCTCTGGCAGTCTCTATGGGGGTACCACAGGGTTCAATTCTTGTGCCGACTCTTTTCTCTGTATATATCAATGATGCCGCTCTTGCTGCTGGTGATTCCTTGATCCACCTCTACGCAGACGACACCATTCTGTATACATCTGGCCCTTCTTTGGACACTGTGTTAACAAACCTCCAAATGAGCTTCAATGCCATACAACACTCCTTCCGTGGCCTCCAACTGCTCTTAAACGCTAGTAAAACTAAATGCATGCTTTTCAACCGATCGCTGCCCGCACCCGCCTGCCCGACTAGCATCACTACTCTGGACGGTTCTGGACACTACTCTGGACGGTTCTGACTCTGAACTACAAATACCTAGGTGTCTGGCTAGACTGTAAACTCTCCTTCCAGACTCATATTAAGCATCTCCAATCCAAAATTAAATCTAGAATCGGCTTCCTATTTCGAAACAAAGCCTCCATCACTCATGCTGCCAAACATACTCTCGTAAAACTGTCTATCCTACCAATCCTCGACTTCGGCGATGTCATTTACAAAATTTTCTCCAACACTCTATTCAGCAAACTGGATGCAGTCTATCACAGTGCCATCCGTTTTGTCACCAAAGCCCCATATACCACCCACCACTGCGACCTGTATGCTCTCGTCGGCTGGCCCTCGCTACATATTCGTCGCCAGACCCACTGGCTCCAGGTCATCTACCATAACAACACCCACCCGTAGCACGCGCTCCAGCAGGTATTTCTCACTGGTCATCCCCAAAGCCAACAACTCCTTTGGCCGCCTTTCCTTCCAGTTCTCTGCTGCCAATGACTGGAACGAATTGCAAAAATCGCTGAAATTGGAGACTTATATCTCCCTCACTAGCTTTAAGCATCAGCTATCTGAGCAGCTCACCAATTGCTGCAGCTGTACACATCCCATCTGTAAATAGCCCATCCAACTACCTACCTCATTCCCAACTTGTTTTTATTTACTTTTTTTTCTCTTTTGCACACCAGTATTTCTTCTTGCACATCATCATTTGCACATCTATCACTCGAGTGTTAATTTGCTAAATTGTAATTACTTCCCTACTATGACCTATTTTTTGCCTTACCTCCTTACTCCATTTGCACACACTGTATATAGATTTTTTCTATTGTGTTATTGACTGTACTTTTGTTTATTCCATGTGTAACTCTGTGTTGTTGTTTTTGTCGCACTGCTTTGCTTTATCTTGGCCAGGTCGCAGTTGCAAATGAGAACTTGTTCTCAACTGGCCTACCTGGTTAAATAAAGGTTAAATAAAAAAATTCAATAGTTGCCCTTCTTTGCGAGGCATTGGAAGACCTCCGTGGTCTTTGTGGTTGAATCTGTCTTTGAAATTCACTGCTCGACCGAGGGACCTTGCAGATAATTGTTTGTGTATGGTACAGAGATGAGGTAGTCATTCAAAAACACTATTATTGCACACAGAGTGAGTCCATGCAACTTATTATGCATATTGTTACTCCTGAACTTATTTAGGCTTTCCGTAACAAAGAAGTTAAATATTTGTTATTTATTTAACTAGGCAAGTCAGTTAAGAACAAACTCTTATTTACAATGACGGCCTACCCCGGCAAAACCCTAACCCGGATGACGTTGGGCCAATTGTGCGCCGCCCTATGGGACTCCCAATCACGGCCGGTTGTGATACAGCCTGGAATCGAACCAGGGTCTGTAGTGATGCCTCTAGCACTGAGATGCAGTGCCTTAGACTACTGCGCCACTCGTGAGCCAATACTTATTAACTCAATACCTTTCAGCTTTTAATTTTTTATTAAATTGTAAAAATGTATAAAACATAATTCCGCTTTGACTTTATAGGGTATTGTGTGTAGGCCAGTGACCAAAGCATCTCCATTCAATCCATTTTAAATTCAGACTGTAACACAACAAAATGTGGAAAACAACAAAATGTGGAAAACAACAAAATGTGGGAAAAAGTCAAGTGGTCTGAATACTTTCTGAAGGCACTGCAGCTGTTAACGAAGATCACATGATGAAATGGAAAAGTTTTAGTTGATTTCAGTGTTTGCTATAGTATTGGAAAATAAATATAACCAATAGCCACCCACTCTGGCTCTGATGCAATAGACTTGTCAATCTATACAGCCTTGTGCCATACAGTTCTCTCCCTTTGTCCCCTCTAGATGTATTGACGTCCTGGAGCTGTCGGAGCGTATGGACCTGCTGAAGTTTCACTACCACACTCTGAAACTGTACGGCTCGGTCTGTGCTCTGGGGAACAACCGCGTGGCTCACGCCCTCTGCAGTCATGTTGATGAGTCCCAGCTGTTCTACGCCATAGAGAACACCTACCTGCCTGGACCAATGAGGAGCGGCTACTACGACCTGCTCATCAGCATGCACCTGGAGTCGGCCAAGAGGAACCGCCTCATGACCAACAAGGAGTTCATCGTGCCCATGACAGACGAGACGCGCAGCATCAACCTCTACTCCGACACTGACAACTCCCATGCTTTACCAGGGGTGGGCCTCACTACCTGCCTGCGCCCCAAACTCCACTTCTCCCCTACTGGCTTTGTGGGTACAGACCTGGACATCTACACCCTCAGCCCATTCATCCCCCTACAGGTAAAAAGCCTCAGGCTGATGGAGGGAGAGCGTAAGGGTTTTCTGTTTGAACTGACTAATGGTGATTAATGTCTCTCTTTCTCCTGTAGGTGCTGAAGGCGAAGGCCCTGACCATGCTGACAGAAGCTGTACAAGACGGTGGTCAGGCCATGAGGGATCCTGTAGGAGGCAGTGTTGAGTTCCACTTTGTCCCCATCCTCAAGCTCATCAGCACCCTGCTCATCATGGGCGTGTTCGAGAATGAAGATGTCAAGCACATCCTGAAGATGATAGAGCCCACGGTGTTCAGTGGAGAGGCAGAGGCTGCTGCAGAAGAAGCAGAAGCCACAGCCAAGGGCGCGGGGAGCCAAACGCTGGCGCTCAAAGAAGGGGGGGAGGAGGTGAAGGAAGAAGAGGAGGGAGCAGTGGAGAGCGGACATGAAACAGAAATGGAGGACGAGGGGATGGGTGAGGAAGATGAGGAACTGGAGGCAGAGCTGGAGGAGCTGGTAGAAAAAGAGGAAGAGGAGGACGGAGAGAAAGTGGATGGAGAGAAAGGTGCTGAGGAGACGGAGAAGGAGGCGACGCCTGGAGAGGCAGACGAACAAGTAGGTCTGGAAGAGGGATTACTGCACATGAAGCTGCCAGAGTCTGTCAAGCTACAGGTTGGTGTGTGTCTCTTATCACTTCACTGTAACTTTCAAAATCCTCCAAAGTTTGACCGATTTATACTAATCAATATTTCTACATCTCATGTCTTTTCCTTTCTGTCTGTCAGATGTGCACTCTGCTTCAGTATTTCTGTGACTGTGAGTTGCGCCACAGGGTGGAGGCCATCATAGCCTTCTCAGACCAGTTTGTGAGCCAGGTGCAGGCCAACCAGAGAGCCCGCTACAACGAGCTCATGCTGGCGTTCACCATGAGCGCTGCCGAGACTGCCCGCAAGACCCGCGAGTTCCGCTCCCCACCGCAGGAGCAGGTACCTTCAGCCTGTGTGTACTGTCCCACTTTTAACAATACATGAACGGTGACAACAACGTGTTGTTTTTCACCTGCAGGTCAACATGCTGATGAACTTTAAGAGCATTGCGGAGGATGAGGAGTGTCCTGTGCCTGACGAGGTCCGCGATGCCCTGCTGTCTTTTCACAAGAACCTACTTGCTCACTGCGGTCAGTCAAACTCATTCAGTACCTATATCGCCAAATGTAACTTAGAACGTATACATGTATATAGCCTAAATTTGAGGTGAGCAGCTAGTGTCAATGGTCTTTCATCCCTCATGTCACTGTCAGGTGTACACATTGAAGAGGAAGAGGTGGAGGAGGAGTTGGATATGTCTCTCAAAGGACGACTCTTCAGAATATTGGACAAGTTGAGGCACCTCCGCAAGAAGAAGGTAGAGGAGGAGCCGGAAGCTGTAGAAGAGACCAAACCCAGTGAGTCTCACTCTTTATCACTTGTCCCACTGAAAAACAGTAAAATCAAGCCAAAGATGTACATTCAATGCAAGAAGACAATCTTAATGATTGATTGATTGTGTTTATTGGATAATGAATTAATGTAACTTTTTGCGCTACCTGACCAAATTCACATACAGTTGAAGTCGGAAGTTTACATACACTTAGGTTGGAGTCATTAAAACTCGTTTTTCAACCACTCCACAAATTTCTTGTTAACAAACTATAGTTTTGGCAAGTCGGTTAGGGCATCTACTTTGTGCATGACACAAGTCATTTTTCCAACAATTGTTTACAGACAGATTATTTCACTTATAATTCACTGTATCACAATTCCAGTGGGTCAGAAGTCTATATACACTAAATTGACTGTGCCTTTAAATAGGTTGGAAAATTCCAGAAAATTATATCATGGCTTTAGAAGCATCTGATAGGCTAATTGACATAATTTGAGTCAATTGGAGGTGTACCTGTGGATGTATTTCAAGGCCTACCTTCAAACTCAGTGCCTCTTTGCTTGACATCATGGGGAAATCAGCCAAGACCTCAGAAAAAAAGTTGTAGACCTCCACAAGTCTGGTTCATCCATGGGAGCAATTTCCAAACGCCTGAAAGTACCACGTTCATCTGTACAAACAATAGTACACAAGTATAAACACCATGGGACCGCGCAGCTGTCATACCGCTCAGGAAGGAGACGCGTTCTGTCTCCTAGAGATGAACGTACTTTGGTGCGAAAAGTGCAAATCAATCCCAGAACAACAGCAAAGGACCTTGTGAAGATGCTGGAGGACATAGGTACAAAAGTATTGTCACGACGTTGCCCTCTTTGGGTACAGCGAGCACTATTTCCCCCTCCCTCTGCACCATCCCCCTACCTCTGCACCATCCCCCTACCTCTGTCTCCCACACCCAGGCTGCGGTGGTCAGAGAGGTCGTAAATTCCTAGGAAAGATTCTGCCTCATGGCCAGACAGTATAGAGAGAACAAAGGAATTTCTTCCACCTCACAGAACTGGAGGTCCGAACAGTATTTATGTTCTGGAGAATGTATAAAAGATGGGTGAAGAATCCAGCTACGAACTGGTCCGTTTGGTACAATTTTGTGAAACTCATGAGAGACAATACGGCCACATTACCATAACGCTGTTTATACAATAGTCTCAGTTATGAGGCTCACATCTAATTGTTGTATAAAATGAACGAGTGAGGATGGAACTGTTTGTGAAATTGTGTAATGTGATTTTGGACTGTTTAATGAAGGAAACTCCAATTCCCTAAAAAGTTTCACTAAGTCATTGGCACGCCCCCAGGGGCACAGACAGAACCTGGTGTCATTAGACAGCTATGTCCCGAATAAAACCCCCACCTGGGTTTTCTATCATCAGACCGAGCTTATCTCAATTTCGAGGGGGCTAAGGGTTGAGACGAGACCAGTACCTCTATCATAGAGGGAAATAAGGTTTAAGTAGATTACTGAATCTTTTAATCATCCCACGTGGTTAAACTCTTAGACTATCGTTACCGACAGAATAAGAACAAGTCTTTGATATTAATTACTAGTCTGCAGCTAGGAATTCGTATCGTTGGACGCGAAGACCAACAACCGCCGAAACCTCTATTCTATAACGACATGAATCACTCTGAACTCTCCATTCTAACCACCACACAGAGAGAGAGAGGGCGTACAAACTCTCCAACAGAAACAAACTTTTCAACAGAGATCCCGACGACACACTGAGCATAAATATATTGATTGCAATTATTCCCGAATGACTGAGCGTTCATGTGCAAAGGATTAGCATTTCAATTGTTATAATTATCAACTCTGTAGTGCCTTCTCAGCTGACCCCAACTCCCCTTTTGTCTAACAAGCCGCCATGCCGGTTTAGCCCACTAGGGCACATCCCCCTATCATTTATTTGTAACCATATCTACTTTGTTTGTTTGAGTTATGCATTTCTGTGAGTACTTAGTTATTAAATAAATAAGACAATTGATGTATGGATGACTCATAGTGAAGACTGGGTTCGTGCAGATAACCAGCAATTTACGATGTTTGGAATGAGACTAACGTGAGGTAAAGAATAAATCATTAATCAAAAGACTAAGTGATCAGATATTAAAATATCTGAAAGTTATATTAGGAAAATTATAACGTTGTAATCTGAATATTTTCCTTGGTGCCCCGACTTCCTAGTTAATTACAGTTACATGATTAAGTAGTTTAATCACGTAATAATAATTACAGAGAATTCTTGATAAAGATTCATCTTCAGTTTAATGATGCCAAAGACACGACAGTATCTATATCCACAGTAAAACGAGTCCTGTATCGACATAACCTGAAAGGCCGCTCAGCAAGGAAGAAGCCACTGCTCCAAAACCACCATAAAAAAGCCAGACTACGGTTTGCAACTGCACATCAATTTTCAATCAATTTTATTTTATATAGCCCTTCGTACATCAGCTAATATCTCGAAGTGCTGTACAGACACCCAGCCTAAAACCCCAAACAGCTAGTAATGCAGGTGTAGAAGCACGGTGGCTAGGAAAAACTCCCTAGAAAGGCCAAAACCTAGGAAGAAACCTAGAGAGGAACCAGGCTATGAGGGGTGGCCAGTCCTCTTCTGGCTGTGCCGGGTGGAGATTATAACAGAACTATGCCAAGATGTTCAAAAATGTTCATAAGTGACAAGCATGGTCAAATAATAATCATGAATAATTTTCAGTTGGCTTTTCATAGCCGATCATCAAGAGTTGAAAAACAACAGGTCTGGGACAGGTGGCGGTTCCATAACCGCAGGCAGAACAGCTGAAACTGGAATAGCAGCAAGGCCAGGCGGACTGGGGACAGCAAGGAGTCACCACGGGCGGCAGTCCCGACGCATGGTCCTAGGGCCTAGGTCCTCCGAGAGAAAGAAAGAGAGAAGGAGAAAATTAGAGAGAGCCAAGATTTTCAAAATTTCCATAAATGACAAGCATGGTCAAATAATAATCAGGAATAAATCTCAGTTGGCTTTTCATAGCCGATCATTAAGAGTTGAAAACAGCAGGTCTGGGACAGGTAGGGGTTCCATAACCGCAGGCAGAACAGTTGAAACTGGAATAGCAGCAAGGCCAGGCGGACTGGGGACAGCAAGGAGTCACCACGGCCGGTAGTCCCGACGTATGGTCCTAGGGCTCAGGTCCTCCGAGAGAAAGAAAGAGAGAAGGAGAAAATTAGAGAGAGCCAAGATTTTCAAAATGTTCATAAATGACAAGCATGGTCAAATAATAATCAGGAATAAATCTCAGTTGGCTTTTCATAGCCGATCATTAAGAGTTGAAAACAGCAGGTCTGGGACAGGTAGGGGTTCCGTAACCGCAGGCAGAACAGTTGAAACTGGAATAGCAGCAAGGCCAGGCGGACTGGGGACAGCAAGGTGTCATCATGCCCGGTAGTCCTGACGTATGGTCCTAGGGCTCAGGTTCTCAGAGAGAAAGAGAGAACGAGAGAATTAGAGAGAGCATACTTAAATTCACACAGGACACTGGATAAGACAGGAGAAGTACTCCAGGTAACCAACTGACCCTAGCCCCCCGACACAAACTACTGCAGCATAAATACTGGAGGCTGAGACAGGAGCGGTCAGGAGACACTGTGGCCCCATCCGAAGAAACCCCCGGACAGGGCCAAATAGGAAGGATATAACCCCACCCACTTTGCCAAAGCACAGCCCCCGCACCACTAGAGGGAAATCCTCAACCACCAACTTACAATCCTGAGACAAGGCCGAGTATAGCCCACAAAGGTCTCCACCACAGCACAAACCAAGGGGGGGCGCCAACCCAGACAGGAAGATCACGTCAGTAACTCAACCCACTCAAGTGACGCACCCCTCCTAGGGACGGCATGAAAGAGCACCAGCAAGCCAGTGACTCAGCCCCTGTAACAGGGTTAGAGGCAGAGAATCCCAGTGGAGAGAGGGGAACCGGCCTGGCAGAGACAGCAAGGGCGGTTCGTTGCTCCAGAGCCTTTCCGTTCACCTTCACACTCCTGGGCCAGACTACACTCAATCATATGACCTACTGAAGAGATAAGTCTTCAGTAAAGACTTAAAGGTTGAGACCGAGTCTGCGTCTCTCACATGGGTAGGCAGACTGTTCCATAAAAATGGAGATCTATAGGAGAAAGCCCTGCCTCCCGCTGTTTGCTTAGAAATTCTAGGGACAATTAGGAGGCCTGCGTCTTGTGACCGTAGCGTACGTATTGGTATGTACGGCAGGACCAACTCGGAAAGATAGGTAGGAGCAAGCCCATGTAACGCTTTATAGGTTAACAGTAAAACCTTGAAATCAGCCCTTGCCTTAACAGGAAGCCAGTGTAGGGAAGCTAGCACTGGAGTAATATGATCAAATTTCTTGGTTCTAGTCAGGATTCTAGCAGCCGTATTTAGCACTAACTGAAGTTTATTTAGTGCTTTATCCGGGTAGCCGGAAAGTAGAGCATTGCAGTAGTCTAACCTAGAAGTAACAAATGCATGGATTAATTTTTCTGCATCTTTTTTGGACAGAAAATTTCTGATTTTTGCAATGTTACGTAGATGGAAAAAAGCTGTCCTTGAAACAGTCTTGATATGTTCGTCAAAAGAGAGATCAGGGTCAAGAGTAACGCCGAGGTCCTTCACAGTTTTATTTGAGACGACTTTACAACCATCAAGATGAATTGTCAGATTTAACAGAAGATCTCTTTGTTTCTTGGGACCTAGAACAAGCATCTCTGTTTTGTCCGAGTTTAAAAGTAGAAAGTTTTCAGCCATCCACTTCCTTATGTCTGAAACACAGGCTTCTAGCGAGGGCAATTTTGGGGCTTCACCATGTTTCATTGAAATGTACAGCTGTGTGTCATCTGCATAGCAGTGAAAGTTAACATTATGTTTTCGAATAACATCCCCAAGAGGTAAAATATATAGTGAAAACAATAGTGGTCCTAAAACGGAACCTTGAGGAACACCGAAATGTACAGTTGATTTGTCAGAGGACAGACCATTCACAGAGACAAACTGATATCTTTCCGACAGGTAAGATCTAAACCAGGCCAGAACTTGTCCGTGTAGACCAATTTGGGTTTCCAGTCTCTCCAAAAGAATGTGGTGATCGATGGTGTCAAAGGCAGCACTAAGGTCTAGTAGCACGAGGACAGATGCAGAGCCTCGGTCTGACGCCATTAAAAGGTCATTTACCACCTTCACAAGTGCAGTCTCAGTGCTATGATGGGGTCTAAAACCAGACTGAAGCATTTCGTATACATTATTTGTCTTCAGAAAGGCAGTGAGTTGCTGCGCAACAGCTTTTTCTAAAATCTTTGAGAGGAATGGAAGATTCGATATAGGCCGATAGTTTTTTATATTTTCCGGGTCAAGGTTTGGCTTTTTCAAGAGAGGCTTTATCACTGCCACTTTTAGTGAGTTTGGTACACATCCGGTGGATAGAGAGCTGTTTATTATGTTCAACATAGGAGGGCCAAGCACAGGAAGCAGCTCCTTCAGCAGTTTAGTAGGAATAGGATCCAGTATGCAGCTTGAAGGTTTAGAGGCCATGATTATTTTCATCATTGTGTCAAGAGATATAGTACTAAAACACTTAAGTGTCTCTCCCGATCCCAGGCCCTCGCAGAGCTGTGCAGATCCAGGACAGCTAAGCCCTGGAGGAATACGCAGATTCAAAGAGGAGTCCGTAATTTGCTTTCTAATGGTCATGATCTTTTCCTCAAAGAAGTTCATGAATTTATTACTGCTGAAGTGAAAGCCATCCTCTCTTGGGGAATGCTGCTTTTTAGTTAGTTTCGCTACAGTATCAAAAATAAATTTTGGATTGTTCTTATTTTCCTCGATTAAGTTGGAAAAGTAGGATGATCGAGCAGCAGTGAGGGCTCTTCGGTACTGCACGGTACTGTCTTTCCAAGCTAGTCGGAAGACTTCCAGTTTGGTGTGGCGCCATTTCCGTTCCAATTTCCTGGAAGCTTGCTTCAAAGCTCGGGTATTTTCTGTATACCAGGGAGCTAGTTTCTTATGACAAATGTTTTTCGTTTTTAGGGGTGCAACTGCATCTAGGGTATTGCGCAAGGTTAAATTGAGTTCCTCAGTTAGGTGGTTAACTGATTTTTGTCCTCTGACGTCCTTGGGTAGGCAGAAGGAGTCTGGAAGGGCATCAAGGAATTTTTGTGTTGTCTGAGAATTTATAGCACGACTTTTGATGCTCCTTGGTTGGGGTCTGAGCAGATTATTTGTTGCAATTGCAAACGTAATAAAATGGTGGTCCGATAGTCCAGGATTATGTGGAAAAACATTAAGATCTACAACATTTATTCCATGGGACAAAACTAGGTCCAGAGTATGACTGTGGCAGTGAGTAGGTCCAGAGACATGTTGGACAAAACCCACTGAGTCGATAATGGCTCCGAAAGACTTTTGGAGTGGGTCTGTGGACTTCTCCATGTGAATATTAAAATCACCAAAAATTAGAATATGATCTGCTATGACTACAAGGTCTGATAGGAATTCAGGAAACTCAGAGAGGAACGCTGTATATGGCCCAGGAGGCCTGTAAACAGTAGCTATAAAAAGTGATTGAGTAGGCTGCATAGATTTCATGACTAGAAGCTCAAAAGACGAAAACGCCATTTTTTTTTTTGTAAATTGAAATTTGCTATCGTAAATGTTAGCAACACCTCCGCCTTTGCGGGATGCACGGGGGATATGGTCACTAGTGTAACCAGGAGGTGAGGCCTCATTTAACACAGTAAATTCATCAGGCTTAAGCCATGTTTCAGTCAGGCCAATCACATCAAGATTATGATCAGTGATTAGTTCATTGACTATGACTGCCTTTGAAGTGAGGGATCTAACATTAAGTAACCCTATTTTGAGATGTGAGGTATCACGATCTCTTTCAATAATGGCAGGAATGGAGGAGGTCTTTATCCTAATAAGATTGCTAAGGCGAACACCGCCATGTTTAGTTTTGCCCAACCTAGGTCGAGGCACAGACACAGTCTCAATGGGTATGGCTGAGCTGACTACACTGACTGTGCTATTGGCAGACTCCACTAAGCTGGCAGGTTGGCTAACAGCCTGCTGCCTGGCCTGCACCCTATTTCATTGTGGGGCTAGAGGAGTTAGAGCCCTATCTATGTTGGTAGATAAGATGAGAGCACCCCTCCAGCTAGGATGGAGTCCGTCACTCCTCAGCAGGTCAGGCTTGGTCCTGTTTGTGGGTGAGTCCCAGAAAGAGGGCCAATTATCTACAAATTCTATCTTTTGGGAGGGGCAGAAAACAGTTTTCAACCAGCGATTGAGTGCTGAGACTCTGCTGTAGAGCTCGTCACTCCCCCTAACTGGGAGGGGGCCAGAGACAATTACTCGATGCCGACACATCTTTCTAGCTGATTTACACGCTGAAGCTATGTTGCACTTGGTGACCTCTGACTGTTTCATCCTAACATCGTTGGTGCCGACGTGGATAACAATATCTCTATACTCTCTACACTCGCCAGATTTAGCTTTAGCCAGCACCATCTTTAGATTAGCCTTAACGTCGGTAGCCCTGCCCCCTGGTAAACAGTGTATGATCGCTGGGTGATTCGCTTTAAGTCTAATACTGCGGGTAATGGAGTCGCCAATGACTAGGGTTTTCAATTTGTCAGAGCTAATGGTGGGAGCCTTCGGCGTCTCAGACCCCGTAACGGGAGGAGTAGAGACAAGAGAAGACTCAGACTCAGACTCCGACTCGCTACATAATGGGGAGAACCGGTTGAAAGTTTCTGTCGGCTGAATGAGCGACACCGGTTGAGCATTCCAACAGCATTTCCCTCCAGAAGCCATGAGAAAGTTGTCCGGCTGCGGGGACTGTGCGGGGGGATTTATACTAACGTTACTATCTGTACTTACTGGTGGCACAGACGCTGTTTCTTCCTTTCCTACACTGAAATTACCCTTGCCTAACGATTGCGTCTGAAGCTGGGCTTGTAGCACAGCTATTCTCGCCGTAAGGCGATCGTTCTCCTGTATATTATGAGTACAGCGACTGCAATTAGAAGACATCATGTTAATGTTACTACTTAGCTTCGGCTGTTGAAGGTGTTGACGAACCATGTCCAGATAAAGCGTCCGGAGTGAAAAAGTTGAATGAGGGAAAAAAGTTGCGATGGAAAAAACTAAAAATATAAACGGTAATTAAAAACAAAAACAAAACAAAAAAACGTAAAGTTGTCAGCTAGCAAAGTAAAGTTGGCAGCAAAACGCACAGCAACAAAACGCACAGCAACACGTCTGCAGATTCAACAGGAAGTGACGCAGTAGACACACTGACCTTCAATGGGGACAAATATCCACATGGGGACAAATATTGTACTTTTTGGAGAAATGTCCTCTGATCTGATGAAACAAAAATAGATCTGTTTGGCCATAATGACCATTGTTATGTTTGGAGGAAAAGGGGGGAGTCTTGCAAGCCAAAGAACATCATCCCAACTGTGAAGCACCAGGGTGACAGCATCATGTTGTGGGGGTGCTTAGCTGCAGGAGGGACTGGTGCACTTCACAAAATAGATGGCAGGAAAATGATGTGGATATATTGAAGCAACATCTCAAGACATCAGCCAGGAAGTTAAAGCTTGGTCGCAAATGGGTCTTCCAAATGGACAATGACCCCAAGCATACTTCCAAATTTGTGGCAAAATGCCTTAAGGACAACAAAGTCAATGTATTGGAGTGTCCATCATAAAGCCCAGACCTCAATCCTATAGAAAATTTGTGGGCAGAACTGAAAAAGCGTGTGCGAGCAAGGAGCCCTAAAAACCTGACTCAGTTACACCAGCTCTGTCAGGAGGAATGGGCCAAAATTCACCCAACTTATTGTGGGAAGCTTGTGGAAGGCTACCTGAAACGTTTGACCCAAGTGAAACTATTTAAAGGCAATGCTACCAAATGGTAATTGAGTGTATGTAAACTTCTGACCCACTGAGAATGTGTTGAAAGAAATAAAAGCTGAAATAAATCATTCTCTCTACTATTATTCTTACATTTCACATTCTTAATATAAAGTGGTGATCCTAACTGACCTAAGACAGGGAATTTTTACTAGGATTAAATGTCAGGAGTTTAAATGTATTTGGCTAAGGTGTATGTAAACTTCCGACTTCAACTGTAAGTTTAGTTTTTGCGTCTATTACTTTTGATTTTGTACACTAGCTTCAAACAGCTGCAAAAAAAAAATAGGTTATTGAAAAGATATTTCACAGTGGTTTACAATGATTCTCTAGACTCTGAGTGCTTGTTTTGTGTCACATAAACTGACATTTGGCAAACTATTAGAATTTTAGCAACCAGCAAATGGCATAGCGATTCCTGCGTATTGCACCTTTAAAAGCAGTAGGCTGCTCCAGCTGGAGACAACATTACAAAATGTAAATGTCAGTCGAGTCATGGGATAATTTCATTCGGTTTCAACAATCAATCAATCAAGTGATGCCTCTTGTTTATAACCTCCCCTCTCTCTCCTCCAGGTACTCTCCAGGAGCTCATCTCCCACACTATGATCCACTGGGCCCAGGAATCGTTCATCCAGAACCCTGAGCTGGTGCGTCTGATGTTCAGCCTGCTGCACCGTCAGTATGACGGGCTGGGGGAGCTGATCCGGGCCCTGCCCAAGGCCTACACCATCAACGCCATCTCCATAAAGGATACCATGGACCTGCTGGAGTGCCTGGGACAGATCCGCTCGCTGCTCATCGTCCAGATGGGCCCCGAGGAGGAGAGACTCATGATCCAGAGCATCGGGTCAGTAGTACACAGTAGACCAGTAAAATAATTGACTATACAGAGAACTGGATGGATTGAGGATCAACTGGAGGAACTGAGAGTCAACATGAGCCTTCTCTCTCCATCAGAAACATCATGAGCAACAAAGTGTTTTATCAGCACCCCAACCTGATGCGAGCCCTGGGCATGCACGAGACTGTCATGGAGGTGATGGTCAACGTGCTGGGTGGTGGCGACTCCAAGGTAAAGTGGTTACATGGCTCATAACAACAGGATCAATGCTTGGCTGAACATGGGAATGCGTTAAATGTTATTACACCGTAGTCAGTGGATTCCCCTTGCATGTGTTCCTCCGCAGGAGATCAGATTCCCTCGCATGGTCACCAACTGCTGTCGTTTCCTGTGCTACTTCTGTCGTATCAGTCGCCAGAACCAGCGTTCCATGTTCGACCACCTCAGCTACCTGCTACAGAACAGTGGCATTGGCCTTGGTGAGGGACATTGATATCTTCCAATTGGCTCATTCATCCCCCCCTCCTCTCACTTGTAACTATTACCCAAATCGTTGCTGTAAATGAGAATGTGTTCTCAGTCAACTTACCTGGTAAAATAAGGGTTAAATCAAAAATCTTCTGCCAATACAAGTTTGTATTCTTATAAGGTTAGGTTGACACAATCCCTCTAAAGGCAGAGTAGTTTTGCTGTGTGTTGGGACTGAACATGTCATGGATGTCTTTCAGGAATGCGTGGCTCCACCCCTCTAGATGTGGCTGCAGCATCCTGCATTGACAACAATGAGCTGGCTCTGGCTCTACAGGAACAAGACCTGGAGAAGGTTGGACAGCCTCAACAAACACGTGCAGTTTCTCTGATGCAGCCGTGTATAGCACATTGGTCATCTTTCTTTCTGTCTATTTTGTCCTGTGTTTTTCCTCCCAGGTGGTGAAGTACCTCGCAGGCTGTGGGCTCCAGAGCTGTCCCCAGCTCCTGGCTAAGGGTTACCCTGACATTGGCTGGAACCCGTGTGGCGGGGAGAAATACCTGGACTTCCTCCGCTTCGCTGTCTTCGTCAATGGTCTGTGTTTGTGGACCTCGTAATGGAATACACTACTGTTGGGATGATGTCTTTCTGTTTACCTTTCATCACTGAGCGTGGTTTGGCTCTATGCCCCCCCTGTAGGAGAGAGCGTAGAGGAGAATGCCAACGTGGTGGTGCGTCTTCTGATCCGTCGGCCAGAGTGTTTTGGCCCGGCCCTGAGAGGAGAGGGTGGGAACGGCCTGCTGGCTGCTATAGAGGAGGCCATCAAGATCTCTGAAGATCCTGCCAGGGACGGCCCCACTGTGAAGAAAGACAGGCGCTTCCCCGGCATGTAAGAGCCAAACCACTGAGGGACTGATTGAATATCTACAGTATTTACTAGTGTAGTAGATGAGAACACGTTCTCCTTTGACACGTTTTGTTGATTCTTCCTTTTCACTGGTAGGTTCCCTGGTGGGGAGGAGCAGCATGAGGAGAACAAGGTTCACCTGGGGAATGCCATCATGTCCTTCTACTCAGCTCTCATTGACTTGCTGGGACGCTGCGCTCCAGAGATGCATGTGAGTACTGAGCATTGGAAAACATTCAGAGAGAAGCCAAGGGTTAAGGAATGGAGATGGCAAGCTGCTGCGGTTCATTCTAAGACGTTGCTATTTTTTGTTTGCCCCGCAGTTGATCCAGGCTGGGAAGGGCGAGGCTCTGAGGATCAGGGCCATCCTGAGGTCCCTGGTGCCTATGGAGGACCTGGTGGGAGTCATCAGTCTGTCTGTCCAGATACCAGACTTTGGAAAAGGTGAGTCAGAGGCAAAACCATTTGTATTCAATGAACTCTTGTGCTGGCTCAAGGAAGGAGAATATTGATGAGGAAATGGAACTAAAGAGGGTTTCAGTTTAGTTTGATCACAATATATTCCATTTTATATCTGTAATTAGTCAGAATCGTTAAATAATGTGAATCCTAACATTATTCTCCTCTTCAAATTCCCTCTGTCTTTTTGTGACGTCTAGATAACAGCGTCATTGAACCCAAGATGTCTTCCAGTTTTGTGCCGGACCACAAGGCTCCCATGGTGCTGTTCCTTGACAGAGTGTATGGTATTGACAACCAAGACTTCCTGCTTCACGTGCTGGAGGTAGGCTTCCTGCCTGACATGAGGGCAGCTGCTTCTCTGGACACAGTGAGTCATCCTCTCTCTATCTCACTACTCATATACACTACATAAGGCATTCACTTTGTCTGCTCTTATGTTCCTTTTTGATTTAGGTGTCATATAAACACTTGCTTTGTATTGAATAGGTAGTGTGTGGTCTTTTGAATGCAGAGAATGTGACCGTTTAAATGGATTTCTCCCCACTAGGCGGCTTTCTGCACCACAGAGATGGCCCTGGCTCTGAACCGCTACCTCTCTCTGGCCGTGCTGCCCCTCATCACCAAGTGTGCCTTTTTGTTCGCTGGCACTGACCACCGGGCCATCATGATCGACTCCATGCTGCACACCATCTACCGGCTGTCCCGCGGACGAGCCTTCACTAAGGCCCAGAGAGATGTTATAGAGGAGTGTCTCATGGCTTTGTGCAAGTGAGTTGGACTTATTACCCTGGCACGGTTCACCTTCTAACTGTCGTTATCTAAAATCTGTCTTTCTGCATTGCGTAAGTGGAATTTCTTTCTTTGTTTCCCCTATAAGTTAATGTTAATGTCTCCTTGACATTGGGATGTCCTCTTCCGTAAACTATTTGTACAGTGAACTTTTAGTGAGTTGTTTAACCTTGATGCATTTATTTATTTATTATTATTTATTCAGATTATTTACATGTGCTTATTTATTTGCCTCTATTTCTTAGGAATCTGCGGCCATCCATGTTACAACACCTGTTGAGAAGGCTGGTATTTGACGTGCCAATTCTCAATGAATATGCCAAAATGCCACTCAAGGTATGGACATGTCGTAACCTGTCATTGGACAATCAAAACGTTATAGAAACAAAACAAATAAATGAAGATGGCCACGTCAACATAGTCAATGAATTTATCATCCAGATGTTAGTATGCCAGATTAAGCTGATTTCATCCTCTTATTTTGTTGGCTGCAGCTTTTGACCAATCACTATGAGCGTTGTTGGAAGTACTATTGCCTGCCCAACGGCTGGGGCAACTTTGGAGTGTCGTCAGAGGAGGAGCTGCATCTCACCCGCAAACTCTTCTGGGGCATCTTTGAGTCCCTGGCCCACAAGGTTACACTATTACACTGCTCTGTCAGCTGCATAGAAACCTAGGAAATGTTTGCCTCCAATAAGAAAACGTTGATATGGTATATCATTGTAGATTTTTTTGTTGTTGCCATGTCCTCTGGTTCTGGTTTCAGAAATTTGATGCTGAGCTGTTCAAAATTGCCATGCCGTGCATATGCGCCATTGCTGGGGCCATCCCTCCAGATTATGTAGATGCCAGCTACTCCTCCAAGACTGAGAAGAAAGCTTTGGTGGATGCAGAGGGAAACTTTGATCCCAAACCAGTGGAGACCACAAAGTGAGAAGGCAGTAAACCAATAAGAGAATACTCTAAAACTATTTATAAACTGGGTGGTTTGAGCCCTGAATGCTGATTGGCTGAAGGCCATGGTATATCAGACCGTATACCACGGGTATGACGAAACATTTGTTTTACTGCTCTAATTGCGTTGGTAACCAGTTTATAATAGCAATAAGGCTCTTCGGGGGGTTTGTGATGTATGGCCAATATACCACGTCTAAGGGCTGTGTCCAGGCACTCCGTGTTGCGTCATGGGTAAGAACAGCCCTTAGCCGTGGTATATTGGCCATATACCACACCTCCTCGGGCCTTTATAGCTTAAATAGATAAGACACAGTATCAACGGATAGTGTTGATATTTTCATAAATATTACGCAATATCCTCTGATTTTAGCTACTGTATAGTAAGTTATGACTATGGCGTACTGAAGTCTACTATGTTTTGTATTCTAGTACTATCATCCCTGAGAGATTGGATGGCTTCATCAACAGATACGCTGAGTACACACATGACAAGTGGGCTTTTGAAAAGGTCAGTAAAAATATCAACTTGAAGTGTTTGTGTATCAACATCAGTTGCACTGTGTAACTGAAGTAATTTGCTGCATGTCTGTTCACCTGCAGATTCAGAATAACTGGACGTATGGAGAGATGTTGGATGAAAATTCAAAAACTCACCCCATGCTCCGACCGTACAAAACATTCTCCGAGAAGGTAAGAGGCACAGTTGATCATTTTCTTCCGCAATGCATAGTGATTTCTGTCAACCACCGCAGGTCTTTATGTTGCTGCTCACTGATGCCCTCAGTCTGAAACGATCTCTTCCCTTATAGGACAAGGAGATCTACCGTTGGCCCATCAAAGAGTCCATGAAGGCCATGATTGCATGGGAGTGGACTCTGGATCAAACGAGGGAAGGAGATGAAGCCAAGACTGAGCAGAAGAAGGCAGCTCGGAAGATCTCTCAGACTGCGCAGGTACAGAGAAGTGGGAAGATCAAAAAAGGATGAATAACCGTTCTTCAGATCAGACAGAGATGATGAAAAGTCTTAATGAATGTTACGAACACAAGTATGTATATTTCAGGCAACATATGACCCCAGCCATGGCTACAGTCCCCAACCAATTGAAATATCCCACACGGCACTGTCAAGAGAGCTGCAGGTATGATGACACTGAAGTTTGGACCGCCCGTCTTATTTGCTTCACACGTTGTTATTTGACCATGTTTTTCACTTCTTTTAATTTCTCATTTGCCCAGTCAATGGCAGAACAACTTGCAGAGAACTATCACAACACCTGGGGTCGAAAGAAGAAGATGGAGCTGCAGTCCAAAGGTCAGAGGTCATTCTGTTCTGGGGGGGGGGGGATATAGACTACGGAGTTACCAGTCACCTTTTGCTTTTAGCAACGTAAATGGCAACTGTGTGTGTTTTGACTGTGTGTAGGAGGAGGCGCCCACCCTTTGCTTGTGCCCTATGACACCCTGACAGCAAAGGAGAAGGCACGAGACAGGGAAAAGGCTCATGAGCTTCTCAAATTTCTTCAACTCAATGGATTTGCAGTCACCAGGTAAAAGGAGAGTCATTGACGTGATAGAAGTCATTGACGTTATAGAAGCAACTGAATATGTATTAACAAGTCATGCTTTTTAATGCTTTCTCTAGGGGAATGAAAGACATGGAGTCAGACATCTCATCTATCGAGAAGCGCTTTGCCTATGGTTTCCTGCAGAAGCTGTTGAAGTGGATGGAGATCGCCCAAGAGTTCATAGCTCATCTTGGTAGAGTGGGCTCTGGGAGGAGGGTGGATGATAATAACCAATGAAATAGTGCTCAGTTAATGTCAGTGTTGACATTTCACTTGTTAACAACACTCCAAAATGTTGTCTTGTGTGTTTTTCCAGAGGCTGTGGTGAGCAGTGGTAGAGTGGAGAAGTCGCCTCATGAGCAGGAGATCAAATTCTTTGCCAAGGTGAGAGCAGAATCACTTTGAAACAGGCCCGTGTCGAGGGGAGGACAGATGACATTTGATTCAGCTGTTGCATGTTTACTGCAGGGGTATAACAATATATGTGATGATGAACTGTGTTTGTCTCAGATCTTGTTGCCCCTGATCAACCAGTACTTTAAAAACCACTGTCTGTACTTCCTGTCCACACCGGCCAAAGTCCTGGGTAGTGGAGGACATTCCTCTAACAAGGAGAAAGAGATGATTGCCAGGTAACTCTCGGTCACATCGTATTAAGTATATTGTTACGCCTCACTTTAGTTAGTCGGCTGTAGCCACTTTTATCTCTATTCATCCTCTCAAGTCTCTCTTTTGAACCTGTGCTGTAATTTCTCCTTTTCTCTTACCTTTATTTTCATAATTCATTCCCTTTCTCTGCATTTCCTTCTCTTTCTGTTGGATTTCTCTCCTGTCGTAGTATCTTCTGTAAAATGGCTGCTCTGGTGAGACACAGAGTTTCTCTCTTCGGTAAGACATCTGCATTGTCCTGATGATTTAGTTCTGTCTCGTCCAGTCAGCCGCTGTCTTTTCCCTTATGTTTTCCTCTGCACTATTTAAGGGAATGATGCTGCTGCTATTGTCAACTGTCTTCACATCCTGGCACGATCACTCGATGCAAGGTAATCGGGCACTTGTCTGAAACGTTTTCACAATCCGAATACAAAAGGTATTGGATCAAGATTTTCCCATAGCCGTACTTATTCCTCCCTGCTCCCTATTCCTCAGGACGGTGATGAAGTCTGGGCCTGAGATTGTGAAGGCAGGGCTCCGGTCGTTCTTTGAGGGTGCAGCTGATGATATCGAGAAGATGGTGGAGAACCTCAAACTGGGCAAGGTGTCTAAAGGCAACCAGGTAAGAGCAAAGTGTCTACAAGTGAAACAGGTAGGAATGGAACTATTCCAGAACTGTTGCCTTTTGGTCTGACATGTCTTGTCCTACTGTATGGTCCGTCTACAGCAGGTGAAAGGCGTGTCCCAGAACATCAACTACACCACCATTGCTCTGCTCCCAGTCCTCACCTCCCTGTTCGACCACATCTCTCAGCACCAGTTTGGAGATGATGTCATGCGTGAGTCATATGCCATCACAGCATTCATGTGATGACACAGCATTCCAGTTTACTTACTCTCAAAACTGTGAAAAAGTGTCTTGTTGATTTTAAAAAATGTAAAAGATTTTTTCTTCTTTGTGTCTGTGTGTTCTTGGTGGTCAGTGGATGATCTCCAGATGTCGTGTTACCGCATCATGTGCGCCATCTACTCCCTGGGCAGTGTCAAGAACCCTCATGTGGAGAGGTGAGACTGGATTAGGCTCTGTTTCTCTGTGTTAACAGTACAGCTATAAAAACCTGATCATCTGTGAGTTTGACTGGCCTTGACATCCCTCCTCCAGGCAGAGGCCAGCCCTGGGAGAGTGTCTGGCCCATCTGGCGGCTGCTATGCCTGTGGCCTACCTCGAGCCCCATCTCAATGAGTACAATGCCTTCTCTGTTTACACCACCAAGACCCCCAGAGAAAGAGCCAGTGAGTGTCCATCTGCTTCTGTGACGTGTTCTCTGTCCAACCCCTGACTTTTGAGTTCCTCAACACTCTATCCTCTAACCTCCCGTCTATCTCTCGGTCTCTCTCGCTCTGTCTCTGTCCATGTCCATAGTCTTGGGTCTGCCCAACGAGGTCCAGGAGTTATGCCAGGACATACCAGAGCTAGACATTCTGCTGAAAGAGATCGGGGACTTGGCAGAGTCAGGTGCCCGTTACACTGAGATGCCCCATGTGATCGAGATCACTCTGCCCATGCTGTGTAACTACCTGCCCCGCTGGTGGGAGAGAGGATTAGAGAACTTCCCTGAGCTGGAGGGCCAGATCTGCACCGACGTCACCTCTGACCAGCTCAACCAGCTGCTGGGCAGCATCATGAAGATCGTGGTCAACAACCTGGGCATTGACGAGGCCTCCTGGATGAAGAGGCTGGCTGGTGAGGTTGCCACAATGCTGTGTGTGTACTATGCCTGTCTGTGTGTGTTTTCTTGCCATCTCACCATGGCCACTCCTCTTCTATCCCTAGTCTTCTCCCAGCCTATTGTGAGCAGGGCCAGGCCAGAGATGCTCAAGTCCCATTTCATCCCCACCATGGAGAAGCTGAAGAAGAGGACAGGGAAGGTGGTGGCCGAGGAGGACCACCTGCGTATGGAGGGGAAGGCCGAGGGGGACGAGGAGGAGGGCACCATCAGGGATGAGTTTGCTGTGCTCTGCAGGGACCTGTACGCCCTCTACCCTCTCCTCATCCGCTATGTGGACAATAACAGGTACAGCACACAGGCAAACTAGTGGCCAGTCATGTTTTTTCTTTAGAAATGTACACCCTTTCATAGCCAGTATTTTACTGTAACAGTCCATGTCAGAAGCCATTCCCCCTGCCAGTTGTCTTTGCCTACATGTGTGTTGTGGTGTTGGCGGTCTCTCGGTCAGTAGGACCTTAAAGAGATGTCCTCCATTTGCAGGGCGAGGTGGTTGACATGCCCGGACCCAGATGCAGAGGAGCTCTTCAGAATGGTTGGAGAGGTCTTCATCTTTTGGTCCAAATCTCATGTGAGTAAATGGTTGAAAGGTGACAACTTTTTCTGTCATATCACCAGCAGCATACCACCCTGCGTCCCACTGCCGGCTTGCCTCTGAAGCTAAGCAGGGTTGGTCCTGATTGGTTCCTAGATGGGAGACTAGATGCTGCTGGAAGTGGTGTTGGAGGGCCAGTAGGGGGCACACTTCTCTCTGGTCTTAAAATGATTGAATCCCAATGCCCCAGGTCAGTGAAGGGGACGTTGCCCTGCGTAGGGTGCCATCTTTCGAATGGGACGTTAAACGGGTGTCCTGACTCTCTGTGGTCATTAAAAATCCCATGGCACTTTTCGTAAGAGTAGGTGCGTTTACCCCGGGGTCCTGGTTAAACTCCCGACCTGGCCCCATTTCCATCATGGCCACCTAATCATTCCTAATTGGCATATATCACTCCTTACCGCTCCACCATGCTAGCTGATGTGTGGTGAGCGTTCTGGCACAAAATGGTTGCCATGCGTCACCCAGGTGAGTGCCACACATTGGTGGTGGATGAGGTGAGTTTCCCCCCTTACTGTGTCAAGCTCTTTGAGTACCTCAGTTGGTGCTATATAAACCCAATCTATTATTATTATTATTATTATTGTTATTCCTCTTCTTTCTCTTTCTTGTGTCTCTGTAGAACTTCAAGCGAGAGGAGCAGAACTTTGTGGTGATGAATGAGATTAATAACATGTCTTTCCTCACTGCTGACAGCAAGAGCAAGATGAGCAAGGTGAGACCGTCTGGGGTTAAAGAGCCGTTCAGTTACCTTCAGCGTTGAAATGTTGTGACATGTTAGACCGATGTCAGAGGATTTGGCAAGACTATGAATTTCTGAAACGTCGATCATAAGTGAGGTCATCATTTACGCCTCAGAAACAATGGAGCCGGCGTTTCGTTTCACGTCCTGCGTCATTTGCTTTCAAATGTTTCAACAGCAAAAAAAAAAAAAAGATGTCTCACGTACTTAATTGTCAATTAATTTTTTTTTATCTTCTCCTAGCCTATTGGAGCTAACCATGTTGTGTTTACTTTACCAATACAACTCGGGTGTATCTTTTTCAAAATTTTGTACTTGATATCTGCATAGTACAATGCTGTATCATCACTGACAATAACCCTACAGAAAAGCCTCTTCTTTCAAGTCTTTTCCCTACGACATCTTCAGCAGGTATTGTATATTGGAAACCTTTAAAAACAATTTTTTTTTTTTGCTAGATCATTTTGGCAACTTTTCAGCCATGTTTTTCATGCCGGCCTTGGCCTCTCTCTCTCTCTCCGTTTGAGGACTAAGAGAAGCATACGATCCTAATCTATAAGATTACGCCGTGTATATGTCAGTAGAGAGGTCGGGTATTGTAGCGATAGCAGGTGTGTTAAGTGTTCTCTCTTTGACTGTCCCTTGTCCTCTTTCTCTGTGTTGATGCTGGGTTTCCAGGGCAGCGACTCAGAGGTTAGACTTTTGTTTCTGCACGACCGCTGTGCTGACCGCATGGCACCTCACTTTGAGGGGCTTTTCATCAACCCCTCCGACACACTGGCACACCGGGACACCACAACCACACTTCTAGCGTGTTCCAATACAACACCCACACACAGCTAGCGGCCAAATACTTTGTATATAGAGACAGGTGTGCATGTCCACTCAGTAACTAGCTACGTGTTTCGCACTCTACTGCAACACCAATGAGACGAAACTGGGTCCAGTATTTCACATGTTTATATCTGCACTGTGACACACAGAAATAGAAAACAGTTGGTCTGAATTGACTTACATGCGTCACTGATATGCTTTGGATCCAGTTACACTGTCGACAACACTGGAGACAGGCTTGTGTTCACATATCTAGACGGTGACATACACTCAGCTAAACGTCCAACTCTTAATCTCTCATAAAACATTTACTGGTCATCTGCATAGAATTACATTCATAAACACACTTGTGTGACAGGCACAGTAGAAAAGGCCAGATAAAAGCGGCATACTGATACAACACTATTGGACGAAGGGCCGGGCCATCGTGGGCCACCCTCAGTCCTGCCAGTGTGTGACGGGGGGAGTCTGGAGGAGCTTGATGAAAGTACTCTGCCTTAGAGTCGGGCTCATGGCACTAGGCTCCGCACGAGGCCTGCCCAAAGCAGCAGTGGGAGCAGAGTGCCATCATCCTGCCAATGAGTTTGCACTTAGTTGATTGTAGTTGGGTTGGAGTCATCTTGTCATGTCTTTACTTGTCTGTTGAAGGTTGGTTGGTCTATAGCGTTTGTGATCAAGCTCCCTCCGCAAGGGGATGTTGTTAGCCCCTCTCTCTGCGCTCAGCACTCACTCCCTTTAACTGTGTCAGACCATGGCTTAGCTTCTTCATATCCCCCAGTCAGTCTCCACCCACCCACCTGTCCCACTTTAACCCTGACCCGACACTATATTTAACAGGACTGAAGCAGGTCTCTGGGGACAAGCTCTATACTACCCTATGTAGAATATGCCCGATGTGACTTTTCCTCACCTCATTCTATTTTAATCAAACCTGTCTTCTAAAATCTCCCCTAAAACCATCACACCCACCTTCCTCTAAACTAGCCTTATTCGTAACACACTCCTTGCATTGAAGTACTGGTTTGGAGAAGCGGTTGAATCTGCCTGGACTTATCAGTGGCTTTGAAACACTCCTACCACTCACACACACACACACTCACAGGGAAACGTAACGGGGAAAAGCTAGATGCACTTTTTTCGGCATGAAGGGCGTACTCTGAGATGCAGATACATAGAGCCGGTCACTGTAACACATTGTTCTCACTTTTCACCACTGCAGATTCCCTTAGTCCTTCAGTGCATTTATCTACGACACATTCTCTGTTCATAGCGACTTTGCCATAGAAGTAGTAGTTAGAATACTAATTTAAAAGGATCTCTATGGGCTTTGCATCCTTTCCTGTTCTGTGGGGCGGCCATTACTGTGAGGTCCTCTGTTATCTTCACTCCTTTGGCCATCCTCAGCCTGCTGTATGACACATATACACACACACACACACACACAGACACACATACACGCTTGCTGGGGACGTCAGAAAGGGCAGACAACAGACAATGTTCCCTCACAGAAACAGCACAGGAGTGCGGGAGGAGAGCACAGGGGCGACGGGACGTATCCCACGGACATTTGGTTTGCTTGTGTGATTTGCTAGTTGGTAGCTAACACCTTTAGTCTGATTCTAGTTCCCATCAACATGATGCTACTAACAGCAAATAGTTTTGTGTGTTTTCAACAGGAGCGTCTGTTACTCTCCGACACCATGTAACGTATTCATTCTTCACCTAGTTCTGCTGGTGCCAAACCCACCTGAGAAACATACTGTAAAAGGTTGTTTTTCACCAGTGTTTCCATCGAATGCTGGATGATGTTTCATGTGGACGTAATGTGTGTGTTGTAAGCATGTTTTTATCTGTGCAGTTTGACTGATTTCCTGTCCTACAGATTAGAATGATTCCTTTCAGTTGTCGTCCCCCAACCCCCATCACCTTCCACCCTAGCCCCAACCCCCCAGTCCTTCTCAATCCAGTATTACATTCTCACATTCCCCTCCCCTTACCAGCCAGGAGTTCAGAGATTCGGATCATTATGGTGCTGAGATGTAGCCCTCATTCTGGGTATCCCGTAGGTTGCTCATTCAGTACATTGCTTGTCCACGTGCGGCAAACACTGAAGGCTATGATAATGTAAAGGAAGTGACCTAGACTGAAGGGTTCAGAGAGGAGTCCATGGCTCTTGATATTACAGGGTGTTAATTATTGGTATGGTGATAGCTACTGTCCGGTTGAACAGGTAGGTGGACACTATCTAACTCAACAGGTCATTCAAATGAGAAGCAATGGTCACATGTCCACTGGAATACAGGTAGCAAGTTGGGAATAATGCGTGTTGTGACATTGAATCAGTGCTGTCGTGGGTTCAATGCTAAGCAGTGTTAATTGATACGTGGTACAGTGCCCCCACATAGTGGTTGTGGCGCCAACCGTATGTATGAGGAAGACATGCGTAACGCCTTGGTCCCTCCTTATGTTCTCCAGGCTGGTGGCTCAGACGTGGAGCGTACCAAGAAGAAGAGACGGGGAGACCGTTACTCGGTGCAGACGTCACTTATTGTGGCTGCCCTGAAAAAGATGCTCCCCATCGGCCTCAACATGTGCTCCCCTGCAGATCATGAGCTTATCAACCTGGCCAAGATCCGATACTCGTTGGTAGTGTGCCCTCGGCTGTCTTGAATAACTCTGCCATAGTAACCATGTAGACTAGTCTTATGTGCCGGACCATAGGGCAAAGAAATTGTTCCCAAAATAAATATCAAAACATTTTCTTCCAGAGGGACACCGATGAGGAAGTAAGGGAGTTCTTGCAAAACAACCTGCATCTTCAAGGCAAGGTAAGATGGAGTGGGTTGGTACAGTAAAGTGATACATGGTGTTCCCCCAGCTGCAGTGTTTGTTCCCCCAGCTGCAGTGTGTGTTCCCCCAGCTGCAGTGTGTGTTCCCCCAGCTGCAGTGTGTGTTCCCCCAGCTGCAGTGTGTGTTCCCCCAGCTGCAGTGTGTGTTCCCCCAGCTGCAGTGCGTGTTCTCCCAGCTGCAGTGTGTGTGTGTTGTGTCCAGGTAGAGAACCCGTCCATGCGCTGGCAGATGTCCCTGTATAAGGAGATGGCAGGGAAGGCTGAGGATGCTGACGCTCCAGAGAAAGTGGTGAAGAGGGTGCAGGAGGTGTCAGCTGTGCTCTATCACATTGAGGTGGTGAGTAGAGTAATACACCCATTTTCAATCCTACAGCATCAATATAATCCTACAGCGTCCCTATAATCCTACTTGACACACATGGCATGATGTCAGTGGTGCCGTTTCTCTCAGTTCTTTCTTCTCTCACTTAGACGGAGCACCCCTTCAAATCCAAAAAGATGGTGTGGCACAAACTGCTGTCCAAGCAGAGACGCAAGGCTGTGGTAGCCTGCTTTAGGATGACGCCACTCTACAACCTACCCAGGTCAGAGAGACTACTACAGTCTTGTATTCAAACACATATACACAGCGTGTACAAAACAGAACATATTAAGAACATATATGAACATTCAGAGCATATATGTTGAGAGAATGCCAAGAGTGCGCAAAGCTGTCATCAAGGCAAAAGGTGGCTACCCAATTTGTAAGTCGCTCTGGATAAGAGCGTCTGCTAAATGACTTAAATGTAAATGTAAATGTACTTTGAAGAATCTAAAATCTAAAATATATTTTGCTTTGTTTTAACACTTTTTTGGTTAATACATGATTCCATATGTGTTATTTCATAGTTTTGATGTCTTCACTATTGTTCTACAATGTAGAAAATATATAGTGTGTGTGTGTGTGTGTGTGTGTGTGTGTGTGTGTGTGTGTGTGTGTGTGTGTGTGTATATATATTTACAGTTGAAGCTGGAGACTCATATCTCCCTCACTAACTTTAAGCACCAGCTGTCAGAGCAGCTCACGGATCACTGCACCATTTTCATTTATACATTTTTTAACCAGGTAGGCTAGTTGAGAACAAGTTCTCATTTGCAACTGTGACCTGGCCAAGATAAAGCATAGCAATTTGACACATACTACAACACACACCCGACACATTTGACCCAAGTTAAACAATTTAAAGGCAATGCTACCAAATACTAATTGAGTGTATGTAAACTTCTGACCCACTGAGAATGTGATGAAAGAAACAAAACCTGAAATAAACCATTCTCTCTACTATTATTCTGACATTTCACATTCTTAAAATAAAGCGGTGATCCTAACTGACCTAAAAACGGTAATTTTTACTAGGATTAAATGTCAGGGATTGTGAAAAACTGAGTTTAAATGTATTTGGCTAAGGTGTATGTAAACTACCGACTTCAACTATGTATGTATGTATGTATGTATGTATGTATGTATGTATGTATGTATGTATGTATGTATGTATGTATGTATGTATGTATGTATGTATGTATGTATGTATGTATGTATGTGCGTGTGTATACACATGCATCTTTTTAAAATATATTTTCCTTTAACCCTACCACCCCCCTTCCCCTAATTGGTGTAAACTAATGAACAACAACACTTATCCTTCTACTTTTCTAGCTTATACATATATAGATTTTACGTAACTATTTTACAATAGTTATATTTAATTTGTTTTAGTCCCACCCTTCAGCTCCATTCAACTCCTCCCATCTATCTCTTAACACCATCCATATTGGATTTCTATTTTTCGTATATTTTTCAACTGCGCTGTGATGCTTCACAAAAGTTCTGAACCTTTCTATTTTCATAGTTTCTACAGATTGTAAATTCCTGGACCTGTGTCCAAAAACTAGCTACATATGGACAGTACCAAAATAAATGACCTAATGACTCTGTCAGAGCAGAGCTGGGAAGCTTGTATACCCATATATATATATATATTTATAACATTCTATTGGTTGCAAGAGTTTTGTATAATAATTTCAATTGAAAAGGTTTTGAATCCGGTGTCGTTTTTCGTATAATTTCATAAACCACGTTCCATGGAATCGATACATCGAAAATGTCTTCCCAACTATTTTGCAATCTATATGGTACAGCTGTTTTATTTTTTGGTCCTTAAATGAAACTGGTACATATTTTAATTTATCACAATTTTCCTTAACAAATGTTGGTCTTTAATGCAGGGCCGACAGACCAGTTCCTTACTTTTTCCACTTTCCTCTTTCATTTTTGCGTTAATGCTGCAATTAGTTGGTTGTAATTTTGGGTAAAGCAGACATTTCCATATATTTTTGTTAACTGCATGTGTGACATATCTCCACCAGTTCTATTTATGATATAATTTACAAAGTTTATACATAAAAAAATAAAATAATAATGGTTCTTTTATATTTGAGTAAATATTTGTTGTATTATTTGTTCTGTTTTTTCTGGTTGATTAAACTGAAATTGCAACCAACGTTCTATGGCTTGTTTTAAAAATAATAATATTTGTATCGTTTTCAAATAAACGAAAGTGAGAGGTTGCAATCTGAATAAAGGGAAAAAGGCCATTCTTGAACATGGGGAAGACATTCTTACTAATTTGCTAGAGAACCAGTTTGGATTGAATTATAACTTTTGTACGACAGATGCCTTTAGTCAGCTGTCTAATGCTTTAATATTTAATCATTTCTGCCCTCCGAATTCATATTCATTATATAAATAGGCCCTTTAAATTTTGTCTTGCTTGCCATTCCAAATAAAATGTTATCTTTTTTGCTCATATAATTACAAAAACGGGTCGCTAGGTCTAGGCAAGACCATAAGCAAATGGGTGAACTGTGATATGACTAAGGAGTTAATCAGGGAGAATTTTCCCCCCTCAAATAGACAGGTATTTTCCTTTCCATGGTAGCAAGATCTCATCTATTTTTGCTAACTTTTGATTAACATTTATTGGCGTAAGATCATTTCTTTTTTTCGGGATATGTATACCGATAATGTCCACATCCCCGTCATAACATTTTATTGGTAAACTACACGGTAATGTAAAAGTTTTATTTTTTAGTGATCCAATACGTAATATGGTACACTTATCATAATTTGGTTTTAATCCAGAGAGGTTAGAAAAAGTATCTAGATCCTCTATGAGGCTGTGGAGGGATCCAAATTGTGGATTTAAAGAAAACATGAATCATCAGCGTACAATGACACCTTTGTTTTTAAGCCCTGGATTTCTAACCCCTTAATATTATTGTTGGATCTGATTTTAACAGCTAACATTTCAATGGCAATAATAAATAGATATGCCGATAGTGGACAACCTTGTTTTACTCCTCTTGACAGTTTAAAACTTTCTTAGAAGTAGCAATTATTTACTATTTTACACCTATGGTTACGAAACATAACTTTAACCCATTTTATAATAGATTCTCCAAAATTGAAATATTCCAGGCATTTATATATAAATTCCATTCAGACTTTATCAAAAGCCTTTTTCAAAGTCAGCTATGAATACCAGGCCTTGTTTCCCAGATGTTTCATAGTGTTCTATTGTTTCCAGTGCTTGTCTTATATTATCTCCAATGTATCGTCCATGTAAAAAATCTGTCTGATTAGGATGAATAATATCCGACAATACCTTTTTAATTCTATGCGCTAAGCAGTTTACTATCATTTTTGCATCACAACACTGTAGTGTAAGAGGCCTCCAATTGTTTTAATGGACTATATCTTTATATGTACCACTTGGATCCTGTTTCAGCAATAATGAAAGCAGACCTTCTTGTTGAGCGTCCGATAATCTACCATTTATTTAGGAGTGGTTAAAACATAACGGTCCTCTGAGTATATCAAAAAAAGTTCCCGGAGTCGCCTCTTGACTGTTGACGTTGAGACTAGTGTTTTGTGGATACTATTTAATGAAGCTGGCAATTGGGGACTTGTGAGGTGTCTGTTTCTCAAACTAGACACTCAAATGTACATGTCTTCTTGCTCAGTTGTGCACCGGGGCCTCCCATTCCTCTTTCTATTCTGGTTAGAGCCAGTTTGAGCTGTTCTGTGAAGGGAGTAGTGTAGTACACAGCGTTGTACAAGATCTTCAGTTTCTTGGCAATTTCTTGCATGGAATAGCCTTCATTTCTCAGAACAAGAATAGACCGACGAGTTTCAGAAGAAAGTACTTTGTTTCTGGCCATTTTGAGCCTGTAATCGAATCCACAAATGCTGATGCTCCAGATACTCAACTAGTCTAAAGAAGGCCAGTTTTATTGCTTCTTTAATTAGAACAACAGTTTTCAGCTGTGCTAACATAATTGCAAAAGGGTTTTCTAATGATCAATTAGTCTTTGAAAATGATAAACTTGGATTAGCTAACACAACGTGACATTGGAACACAGGAGTGATGGTTGCTGATAATAGGCCTCTGTACGCTTATGTAGATATTCCATAAAAAATCTGCTGTTTCTAGCTACAATAGTCATTTATTTATTTATGGCCAGCAGCATACCACCCTGCATACCACTGCTGGCTTGCTTCTGAAGCTAAGCAGGGTTGGTCCTGGTCAGTCCCTGGATGGGAGACCAGGTGCTGCTGGAAGTGGTGTTGGAGGGCCAGTAGGAGGCACTCTTTCCTCTGGTCTAAACAAAGATCCCAATGCCCCAGGGCAGTGATTGGGGACACTGCTCTGTGTAGGGTGCCGTCTTTCGGATGGGACGTTAAACGGGTTTCCTGACTCTCTGAGGTCATTAAAGATCCCATGGCACTTATCGTAAGAGTAGGGGTGTTGACCCCGGTGTCCTGGCTAAATTCCCAATCTGGCCCTCAACCATCACGGTCACCTAATAATCCCCAGTTTACAATTGGCTCATTCATCCCCCTCCTCTCCCCTGTAACTATTCCCCAGGTCGTTGCTGCAAATGAGAACGTGTTCTCAGTCAACTTACCTGGTAAAATAACGGTAAAATAAATAAAATAAAAATTTACCATGTATACACTGTATTTCTCATCAATTTGATGTTATTTTTATGGACAAAAGATTTGCTTTTCTTTCAAAAACAAGGACACTTCTAAGTGACCCCAAACTTTTGAACGGTAGTGTATATTCACTTGATCTTTCTAGAAATAAGTTCCTCCATTTATTTTTGTTTTCCCTCTAACTTATTCTGAGCCTCTATGGTACAGTTTTTGTATTGCTGTTTATCTGTACTGTTAGTCCTTCCATTTTCCTATGGACTCTTTCAACCTAAATTGCTTTTGCTTTAGAGATGGGTACTGAATTACATGGCCTCCAAATGTACATTTTAAAAGTGTCCCATACAATAAGGGGATCTGCTGTACCTATGTTATGTCGGAAAAAGTTGGTTATAAATTCTTCTTTCCTAGTTAAAAACAAGTTATCATCCAATGGGCTCTGGTAAAATTTCCAATATCCTCGCCCATGTGGAAATTCTGTAGGAGTAATATATATGCCAATTATGTGAGGGCCCGACCGCATTCTGTCCCTTATCAACACTTTTTAATCTTTTGGTGCCACTGTATATTTAATAACACCCAGCCACAAGTAAAATACAGATACTAACATAGTTTTTCTGTCTGACTCACAGGCATAGAGCTTCCAATATGTTCTTGGAAGGGTACAAACGCAACTGGATCCATACTGAGGGCTACTCCTTTGAGGACAGAATGATAGACGACTTGTCTGTAAGCTCTGCCGCCGCATGCTTGGCTCACCTTTTGAGGATTTCAGGATCTGCGAGTTTCCTCCTATAGTTTTACTCCCACATTTCTTTCTCTAACACAGAAAGCCATGGAGCAAGAAGGAGAGGAGGAGGAAGAGACGGAGACCAAGCCAGACCCCCTTCACCAGCTCATTTTGCATTTCAGCCGTACTGCTCTCACAGAAAAGAGGTGGGACTCCTTTTCTCCCTCAAGTATTTTAGTTGAGCAGCTTTTGGATTGAATTCAACACATCTCCACTTTTTGATATGTTGCCTAAGCCTCTGTTCCTTTTCTTTGTTACAGTAAACTTGATACAGATTACCTATATATGGCATACGCTGATATTATGGCAAAGGTGAGTTATCTTTCTGTTTGAATTACATTTTAGGAGGTAACGTTTTAGCGTGTTATGCTCATTTGTATGTTCATGTTTTGTTTACAGTATGTAATGTTTTTTTCCTTCATTTTCTTTGTGTTGTAGAGCTGCCACATTGGTGAGGAGGACGAAGGGGGAGAGGAGGTGGAGGAAGGGGCTGAGGATGAGATGTCCTTTGAGGTGCGACAGACAGAACTGGTATGGGGCGACCAGGGACAGGGGACCGGGGAGACACTGGAGCGGTAGCTCTCAACGCATCGAGTGACCACATCATTCATTGCACATGTCTTTCTTCTGTCTCTCCTGTCTGTTTCGTCTCTCTTTCTACTGTATGTGTGTTGCTTCATCAAAAATGTTATCTGTCCCTCTTTCTCCTTATGTGTGTTTTGCGTCAACCCAAATGTTTCTGGATTGTACCTTGCCATTGTGGTTAACATCGTGGTTAACATTCTGGAGATGTTGCATGACAAAGTGATCCGGGAAAAAAACACATTCTGTAGACCAGGCATCATCAACTAGATTCTGCCGCAGGAAAAAATAAAATTGAGTTGATGGTTGGGGGGGTGGAACATAATTACAAATAATTTGTAGACTGCAAATTGATTGAAAGAAGCCCAAACAGATATAATATTGGACTAAAACAATCATTTCAAACTTTGCTTACATTTGTATATGATCACATCTCTCTATTATGCATGGGAATACTTGGGAACAGATTTCCAAAATGAAAATCACTTGGAGCTGATTTCCTGGTGTTTTTACAGTATTTTATGTCCATCAACAACAACAATATATATATATAAAAATGTTTGCTCAGAAACCACCTGCGGGCCAAATTCGGCCGCCAGTTCAGCAACCCTGCTGTAGACCATACAAAAATCATGTGGACCCTCCTAAAGCATCGACCTACCTGCTAAGCACAAAGTTTCACTGTGTATTCCTTCATTTTGGCAGGCAGAATGTGTTTACATGGGTCAAATTAATGTTGTCAAGATATAATGGCTCCTCCACTTTTTTTCGCCAGAAATACAAATTACATTTTCCATAATTTGTATATACACTGTGGCCAGTTTGTTAGGTTTGTTACGAGTGACCTAAGTGACTTTGAGCGTGGAATGATTGTCGGTGCCAGGTGCGCCGGTTCCAGTATCTCAGAAACGACCGGCCTCCTGGGCTTTTCACGCACGGCATTTTCTAGTTTTCCAGAGAATGGTACAACAAACAAAAAACATCCAGTCATTGCCAGTCCTGTGGGGAAAACAGCTTGTTGATGAGAGGTCGAAGGAGAATGGCAAGAATTGTGCAAACTAACATGCAGGCCACAAACAGGCAAATATAGGTTTGTAGAAACAGGCAAAGTGGTTTGTAGAACGGCATCTCGGAACGCACAACTCGTCGGTCCTTGTCACGGATGGGCTATTGCAACAGACGACCACGCCTGGTTCCAGTCCTATCAGCTAAAAACAAGAAGAGTGGAAAAAGATTGCCATCAGCATGACGCAACAGGAACTGGGATTCGTCGGACCAAGCAGAGTCAGGGTTACCTTTATGTAACAGTATAACTTTAGTCCGTCTCCTCGCCCCGACCCGGGCGCGAACCAGAGACCCTCTGCACACAGACAACAGTCACCCACGAAGCACCGTTACCCATCGCTCCACAAAAGCCGCGGCCCTTGCAGCGCAAGGGGAACCACTACTTCAAGGTCTCAAAGCGAGTGACGTCACAGATTGAAACGCTATTAGCGCGCACCACCGCTAACTAGCTAGCCATTTCACATCGGTTACATTTATATCGTATATTATATGGCCCCATCCTGCCTGGTGTCAGCGGTTCAGGCTGGTGGTGTAATTATGTGGGGAAAGTTTTCCTGGCACACGTTAGGTCCCTTGATACCAATTGAGAAACGTGTCAATTCCCCGAAGAATCAGGTGGTTCTGGAGGCAAAGGGGGGTCCGACCCGGTAGTAGATGGGTGTACCTAATAAATTGTGTATATCGGTATATTTTAATATTTATATACAATAAGTGGTATGTTTGGATGAATAGGAATTCTGTAAATAGTTACCTTTAGAGTGGAGGAGGTCATTAGCCATGTTGTTAGCTACATGTATACTACTACACATTGTCCCAAGTCTAGCCTATCACTGTCAGCTCACTCCCCTTGTGTACTGTATGGACTTTCATGTAGATTCAGATGGGAATCTCTAACAGAACAGATCCTGTCTGTTTCTCAGATGGGAATCTCTAACAGAGCTGATTCTGTCTGTTTCTCAGATGGGAATCTCTAACAGAACAGATCCTGTCTGTTTCTCCGATGGGAATCTCTAACAGAACTGATCCTGTCTGTTTCTCACACCGTAACCAACTAATGAACCTTTGACTGACTTCTGTCCGTGGCAGTTCCATGTTCTCTTTCCACTCTCCCACTTACTCTGGCATAACACGTTCATTTCTATTAACTGAATGTTACTAATCAATGTTGTTCCTTTCCATACTTACTTAGCCTATTGACCAATAGACTACAGTGAAAGCCAGTCTACTCTCCTAGACACATAGGCAGACACATACAGTAACAGTATGTGTACACATAGTTACAGCAACAACACATTCACTGGTAGACAAACTGTATACTACACCTCAGGCAGGGCTTATCCAAAAATCCCTATTGTTTCCATGGATTGGAAACCCTCTAAGTAATGTCAAGTGCACCTTCACCACACTTACTGGGTAGACCATGGTCAGGCATACGCGGGCGGTGGGTGGCGCTTTGGGTGGGTGTGGGTGGGGTAGGAGGGTGGGAGGCTGTGGGTGGGGATACTGATAAAACATGTTTGTATTTTGTTTGAATTAAATCTTGTTTTAAAGAAAATGTTGGTTACAATAATAGATCTGGTTAGTTTTTATACCTTATATATGCTGAACTGCATTACAGTAAATGTGGTTCTGTGACAAAGAGATGTTTTTTTTTTTTAAATAGAAACATCATAATATTCCTTTGAGCAGAACAGCTCCACTCTGAGGGCTTGTGTAAAGTTCAAAATGTGATATAAGACACCAGGGGAGACGCTGTGGTTATTCAATAGATCCTGTATGGTCCTTTTGCATTTGCTACCACTGCATTATGCAAGGCCATCAGGGCTGTTTGCTGTAGTCGAACGTTTGCTCAAGTCGGCAAACGTGAAGAACTAGTGTAACGACTCCATGACTAATTAACCGGGGAGAGAGAATGAGACAGACAGGTGATATAAAGGTAATGAAAAGTGGAAAAACGAGTCAAAAAGCACACCAAGCATGCAGGTTTGAATTCGTTTTTTCCACACAATGAGAGGATAATGACAAGAAAGAAATAGAGACAGAGAAGATACTGAGAATGAGAAACAATATCAAATGTAGACGGATACAGTATGTAGCACAGGATGCTGGTGAGGGGAGGATGGCTCATAATAATGACATGGAAACTATGTGTTTGATACCGTTCCATTTATTCCGTTCCAGCCATTACGTTGAGCCCGTCCTCCCCAATGAAGGTGCCACCAGCCGCCTGTGATGTGTAGCATGTAAAACTATAGGCCTACACTAATAAAAACATTTACGGCTGTAAGTCAGTGGGGGTCAGGGAGAACGTCTAGCCAGCTAGGAACTAGCTGTGTGAATGCAGAGTGACTGCGGGGTGGGATGTGTGACCACCAGGACACAGTCACAGCATCTGTGTCTCTTATCGCAGGAAAAAGAGATGGAGAAGCAGAGGCTCCTATACCAGCAGTCCCGTCTCCACAACCGTGGGGCGGCTGAGATGGTGCTGCAGATGATCAGTGCTTGCAAAGGTACTTCCCCGGCCTGTACGGTACATCATGCATGCGCCCTACAGGCTAACCCTACAAGTCGACGTCTCTCAGTCACAGTGCGCGTATTTGAAGGATACCTGTCATGGTCGACACATTACGAAGACATTATTTATACCCGTCATCTAGAATGGTAACGAGTACTTTTTGCTCCATCTAGGTGAGACTGGCTGCATGGTGTCCTCCACTCTTAAACTGGGCATCTCCATCCTAAACGGTGGTAACGTTGAGGTTCAACAGGTTAGTGTCACCTCAGTGGGCTCTGTCTATCTGACCTGAGGTTATAATCGTTATTGACTGGTCTCACTATCTGTTTGCAGAAAATGCTTGAGTACCTGAAGGATAAGAAGGACGTTGGGTTCTTTTTGAGTGTCCAGGCTCTAATGCAGACGTGCAGGTTTTTGTCTTCACCCCTTGAATTACTCAAGTATAGAATAGAACTTACATACACACTAGAAAACGGAGTCAACAGCTTATGAAGTTTGATTAAAGGTGACTATGTATGCTTAGAAAAGTGTGGTTTTTCATGGCAGTGTCCTGGACCTGAATGCCTTTGAGAGACAGAACAAGGCAGAGGGGCTGGGTATGGTGTCGGAGGAGGGAACAAGTAAGTGTTTAAAGCTCTGACCGTACTGGACACTGGTTCTCCACCTTTGCCTCACCTTGCACCACCTTTGCATCCATGTCCTGTCCAGGAAATCACACACACTTGTTCAGCATCAGGGCCTATGGTCACTGAGTGATAGTTCCTCCACTTCATTCCTCATCTTATGAGTGTTAACTAGTAGTAACATCCATAAACGTTGCTGTCCAATAATGATTGAATGATTCAATGTTTTGATCTAACTGTGTAATTTTGTCAGATGGTGATTTGAATTTACAGAGTGTCTGTCTAGTACTGTATTTTGACTTGCTAATATTTTGTGTTTACACTCAATGTTTATTTGTAGAATATTTTGTAAGTCTAATGTACTTGTAAACTAATTCTAAGTTAGAATTGTTGACAATAGACTGTTGTTAACCACCCCTCCCAACTCCTAAGTATTCTACTGTCGTCTGTCAACTCACTACCCCTCTCTTTCCCTACCTTGCCATCATTGCGTCCCTCCCTCCCCTCTCCCATTCCGTCCTTTGCTGGTCCTCAGACATGAAGTCAGAACGGGGTAAATGATACCTCTGTCCCTCTGTTTTTCTACCTTTTTCTCTTTCTCTCCCTGTCACCTTCCCTGTCTCTTCATCTCCTTCAGCTCTTTTGAATGATCTCGTGTTGTGGCGCCCACCTCTATTCAATTTCACACTCAAAGAGTTTATGAAATAAATTTTCAGTCATGTCAAGTAATGCCAATGCCGTTGTTTTCTTCGTACGTATTAAACTCTCAAAGAGTTCATTGCACGAGCAACAGACAATGACTGAAAAGCATTCTTTCCCCTTGAGTGTCTAACCGCAGATCTACTGAAACTCCGAAGCTCGCCACTATTGTGATTTATAAGAATTCCTGAGCACGGAATCAGCGCAATATCTCAATCCCATCGATCTCTCAAATTCACCCTCAGTGTTGACTCGCTAACCCTGGTCCCTGGCCATGATTCCCCGATAAGCCCTTTGTGTCTGCTCCACCCCCCCGCAATGACATCAACCCCCCTATTTACCTTGCTTGGACAGAACACCAAACTCTGGCCCTAACCTACACTCAGGGGAGTTAAAGGAGTATAGCAGGTCTGTGCTGCATGACTCTGTGTTTCTGCATGCACTGACTAAGCAACTGAGGGAGTGAACTTCTCCATTACGTTGTATGTCTGTATACCGTGATGTCCATTGTATCTATCCATGTTGATGTGACCATGTCCTTTTATCTGTGTATACTGTCTATAGAGTATACTGTGTTTTTCAGTGTTTATGGACAACTGTTTCTGTACGTGTTTTATGTATGTGGCGTTAATGGTGTTTGATTGTGTGTCTAAAAGTGCAGAAGTTCTTATCATAGCTTGTTGCTGTGAATGTGCTTTTACAGTACAAGCCAACCTCTTGGCCGTGATTCCAGCAAGTGTTTGAGGTTTCCTGTTTTGTAGTTACAGCGAACAACCCCGGTATCCAACTAAAACTGTTGTTCGTCTATGTTGCCAAGGTGATCAGGAAGATGGACAGTCTGTAAGGAGGTCATTGCAGCTCTTACTAACACGATTACCCAGACGTGATGGAGAGCTGTGCAATGATCATCACGCTCACCTTATTACTGCAGGCTTGTGTGCTGCTGACCATGGCGCACACAGGCTAACACTCCGATGAATGGCTCAAATTGTCTAGTTAGCCTCCAGCCTACACCTCATACAAATACAGGCAGCCTGACTGAACCCCCCCCCCCCCCCCCCCCATCTTAAAGACTTCCAGTATTCCTAGAACTAGTCTGATGCTCCGTCCCTTTGTCTCTCCCCCTCCCAGGTGAGAAAGTCATGGCGGATGATGAGTTTACCTGTGATCTGTTCCGCATGTTGCAGCTGCTCTGTGAGGGCCACAATAACGGTGAGAGGAATTATGCCAATGGTGTTCTATTTAAGGAATAACAGATTTATCATTGAATCATGACTTGAATCATGACTCGCTGTAATGCTAATCAAAAGTTGGCCGTCTTTGAGTGGACTCTGACTGTATGTGTTGTCTCAGATTTCCAGAACTACTTGCGGACACAGACAGGCAGCACCACCACTATAAACATCATCATCTGCACTGTGGATTACCTCCTCCGACTGCAGGTACTAGGACTCTGATTATTAACACATACCTGTTAAAGAGGTGTCCTGTTATCCCTTTCACCATGCACATATTTCATTCTCCTGCTCTCTCTCTCTCTCTTCGCTTCTCCTCTCTCTTTCATTCTCTCTCTACTCTTTCTCCCTCAAGGAGTCAATCAGTGATTTCTACTGGTATTACTCTGGGAAAGATATCATTGATGAGCCAGGCAAGAAGAACTTCTCCAAGGCCATGATAGTGGCTAAGCAGATCTTCAACAGTCTGACTGAGTACATCCAGGTGAGTATAAACCCATTCATCTGTACAGCATGTAGATGACTGAATGTTACTGGGTATGGTATGTGTGTGACCGTACCTGGTGCCCCCCCCCTCAGGGTCCGTGTACAGGCAACCAGCAGTCCCTGACCCACAGCAGGCTGTGGGATGCAGTGGTGGGCTTCCTCCACGTCTTTGCCCACATGATGATGAAGCTGGCACAGGTACAAGCTGCCTACCTCAACACATACTGTACCCATCTCTCACCATACAAAACACCACCAGCAGCATTTAGAAACCTCAAATGGTCTACCTTAAGCGAACATTGATTTGTTGTGCATGAGGAAATGACACAGTTGAAATATCACACACATGTATCTGATATGTGAACGTACACATCTGTACGTAGCTAGTATACACTGCTTGCTGTGCACAAAAGACACGATCAGCTTGCAACTGCACCTACAAGATTGTGGTTTCACAATCAAAGTGATCTGTGTTACCGTTGCAGGGGTGAACATTTGTTATGAACTTACACTTGACTGCCAACTTTGCATTTAACAAACACTTTTCAAGTAAACAACTTGAATTATTTTGTTGCATTGTTTGAGTCTGTCATTTCTAAAAAAATATATATATTTACGGTAGAAGTAGTTTGTAGAAACTGAATCTGGAATGGTGAACTAAATATTATTGTGATGCTAAAACCCCTGTTACATCAAAGTGTCTGCCCTTACCCCCCCCCCCTCTCACAGATATCTCCTCATGCTCTTTTTACCTGACATTCACACAAATGCACTGGCTTGCAGACATACCACCTACAGTGGGGAGAACAAGTATTTGATACACTGCCGATTTTGCAGGTTTTCCTACTTACAAAGCATGTAGAGGTCTGTAATTTTTATCATAGGTACACTTCAACTATGAGAGACGGAATCTAAAACAAACATCCAGAAAATCACATTGTATGATTTTTAAGTAATTAATTTGCATTTTATTGCATGACATAAGTATTTGATACATCAGAAAAGCAGAACTTAATATTTGGTACAGAAACCTTTGTTTGCAATTACAGAGATCATACGTTTCCTGTAGTTCTTGACTAGGTTTGCACACACTGCAGCAGGGATTTTGGCCCACTCCCCCCTACAGATCTTCTCCAGATCCTTCAGGTTTCGGGGCTGTCGCTGGGCAATACGGACTTTCAGCTCCCTCCAAAGATTTTCTATTGGGTTCAGGTCTGGAGACTGGCTAGGCCACTCCAGGACCTTGAGATGCTTCTTACGGAGCCACTCCTTAGTTGCCATGGCTGTGTGCTTCGTGTCGTTGTCATGCTGGAAGACCCAGCCACGACCCATCTTCAATGCTCTTACTGAGGGAAGGAGGTTGTTGGCCAAGATCTCGCGATACATGGCCCCATCCATCCTCCCCTCAATACGGTGCAGTCGTCCTGTCCCCTTTGCAGAAAAGCATCCCCAAAGAATGATGTTTCCACCTCCATGCTTCACGGTTGGGATGGTGTTCTTGGGGTTGTACTCATACTTCTTCTTCCTCCAAACACGGCGAGTGGAGTTAGACCAAAAAGCTCTATTTTTGTCTCATCAGACCACATGACCTTCTCCCATTCCTCCTCTGGATCATCCAGATGGTCATTGGCAAACTTCAGACGGGCCTGGACATGCACTGGCTTAAGCAGGGGGACCTTGCGTGCGCTGCAGGATTTTAATCCATGACGGCGTAGTGTGTTACTAATGGTTTTCTTTGAGACTGTGGTCCCAGCTCTCTTCAGGTCATTGACCAGGTCCTGCCGTGTAGTTCTGGGCTGATCCCTCACCTTCCTCATGATCATTGATGCCCCACGAGGTGAAATCTTGCATGGAGCCCCAGACCGAGGGTGATTGACCGTCATCTTGAACTTCTTCCATTTTCTAATAATTGCGCCAACAGTTGTTTCCTTCTCACCAAGCTGCTTGCCTATTGTCCTGTAGCCCATCCCAGCCTTGTGCAGGTCTACAATTTTATCCCTGATGTCCTTACACAGCTCTCTGGTCTTGGCCATTGTGGAGAGGTTGGAATCTGTTTGATTGAGTGTGTGGACAGGTGTCTTTTATACAGGTAACGAGTTCAAACAGGTGCAGTTAATACAGGTAATGAGTGGAGAACAGGAGGGCTTCTTAAAGAAAAACTAACAGGTCTGTGAGAGCCGGAATTCTTACTGGTTGGTAGGTGATCAAATACTTATGTCATGCAATAAAATGCAAATTAATTATTTAAAAATCATACAATGTGATTTTCTGGATTTTTGTTTTAGATTCCGTCTCTCACAGTTGAAGTGTACCTATGATAAAAATGACAGACCTCTACATGCTTTGTAAGTAGGAAAACCTGCAAAATCGGCAGTGTATCAAATACTTGTTCTCCCCACTGTATATGACTATGGCACGCTATTGGACAGTGGCAATTGAAGAAATGAACACCATATTTGTATCGTACTCTAAGTATGTTAGTTACGTACGAGGAAATAGTTAGTAGATTGATAAAGTATATGTACAGTACTTAGAATTACGTATATTAGTGATGTAATGCCAGTACATAACACCTTGATAAAAGTTGAACAGGAAAAACCAAAGTACTTTGAAATGTAGCACTGTCTTTACGTTTTTACTCTGCTTACAAATCGTATGAGATAATGATTATGTAAACTGTCTTTCACATGGTCTATGCAGGGTAAAGTATGTATTCCTTTTATTTATCTATCATTGACGTGATTGAGTGTCTACCAGTTCTTTTCCTGATTCATCCCTGGTTTCCTTTTTTCCCGGTTTGTTTTATACTCACCTGCCTTTAAAGCTGGAATAAGAACTAGACAAGTACTCATTGTTTTTGTAATGCAGCATCCAAAACAATTAAAACAACTGAAAACAACCTACTGCAACAATGAAAGGCAGAGGTTCACATTGCTTTATTTGGTTAACGTCAAGTGCTTTATAAAATTACATTACTAACCTACCTGCTGTATATTGGATTCTCATTCCAGACTTTACTCAACTTCTTTAAAGTGGCAATCAGCAGTAGAATCAATAACAAAGCGTTTTCCCTGCCCGGTTTCGGGTAAAACGCTGAGGGAAGGGGCAGGAGAAATGTAACCACTCTCAAATTCATAGACCGAGCTATGGATGCAAGGATTGACCATACATTATATCAAAATGACAGGTGTCACCATGTTTTTGTTTACATTTACAGTATTCATTTCAATCAAATGGATGTAGCAACTGCTGATTGCCCCTTTTAACGGTCTGCATTAGGCATAGTAACATGAAATGCTTAAAAGCAGGTGAATGTAAAGCTAAGTGAGAAAAGAGACAGCCCTTTAACAATCCCTGATTGAGCATACACTGTATTAATCTGCCCCTCTGTGTGACCTCATTTATGACTTGGATGACCTCGATACACAGTAATGGATGGTTGGCTGTAGACTGTTCACTTCTGACCTGATGCTTTCTGACTAATTCTAACTTTGCCACAGCATAAGTTGGAGTTGCATGCTACTAGTCTTTCTGTGTTCAATTAATATTATTTTTCACTTTTAATAGTTTTTCAACTAATGTTGTTGGCCAAAAAACCAAGTGAACACACAGGTTCTCTTGAATTGTAAGTTCCGTACATGTAAAATGTAACTTGATGTGTGTGGTAAATTTTTCTCCTGATTTGTTCATTGTTTATGGTGAAATATTTTAAATGTGTGTCTCAATAAAATGCAAGCAAAGGATCATCTTAAGGGTAAGGTGATATCCCTTTAACCTTCAGCTTCTTATGTCTTAACATGGAGACATTTACTCGAATGGCAGTTTTGTACTAGTTCATAATGTATTTCTCGGAGCACATATAGGTAACTGCCAAAATAAAGGAAACACCAACATTAAGTGTCTTTAAAGGGCGTTGGCCGCCAGAATAGCTTCAATGCGCCTTGCGTACATTTCTGGAACTCTATCAGAGCTACACCATTCATCCATGATAAATTCCACCATTTGGTGTTGATGGTGGTAGAAAACGCTGTCTCAGGCGCCGCTCCTGAATCTCCCATAAGTGTTAAATTGGGTTGAGATCTGGTGACTGAGACACACACACTTTAAACCCCCTATGCTCCTTTGACATCCCTCTTTCAAAGTCACTGAGACCTCTTTTGCCATGGTAGCAAAAATAATGGGCAACGGGGCATTTTTATACAGGACCCTAAGCTTGATGGGATGTTTTATTTGTTTTAACTCCGGAACCACACCTGTGTGGAAGCACCTGCTTTCAATATACTTTGTATCCCCCATTTACTCAAGTGTTTCCTTTCTTTTGGCAGTTACCTGTATATACAGCGCAGACCCCAGATGACGTACAGGAGTAGTTATTCAACCACTGTGGGTGAATTTATCAAAGAAGATATAGCATGACTCTCAGGAGTGGTAGAGCACATAGTCGGTGGGAAAGGACATTTTAGATTTGGAGACTCATTGTGCTGGTGAACTCATTGAATACTCATTAATGAAAGGTGTTTGCACTGAAATCCAAACCATATGGGTTCGGGCCATCCCACTACTGTCATACTGCATGAATACTTCTAGATTCCATTGGCATAAGAATTATCTTCATTATCATTATACATCTACAGGCCTAATATGTTCTGTACAGTGTCTTTAGGAAGTATTCACACCCCTTGACTTTTCCCACATTTTGTTGTGTTAAAGCCTGAATTTAAAATTGATTACATTTAGATGTTTTGTAACTGGCCTACACACAATACCACATCATGTCAAAATATACTAGTTTTTTTTTATGTTTACAAATTAAAAATGAAAAGCTGAAATGTCTTCAGTTAATAAGTATTCAACCCCTTTGTTATGGCAAGCCTAAATAAGTTCAGGAGTAAAATTGTGCTTAACTTCGGGATCGGTGTCTCTTCCACGGGACGGTTGAGCTAACGTAGGCTAATGCTGCTGAGGTTGAATGTAACAAGAAAATTTCCCAGGACATAGACATATCTGATATTGGCAGAAAGCTTAAATTATTGTTAATCTAACTGCACTCTCCAATTTACAGTAGCTATTACAGTGAAATAATAACATGCTATTTTGTTTGAGGAGAGTGCACAATTTTGAACATGAAAGTTATTAATGAACAAATTAGGCACATTTGGGCAGTCTTGATACAATTTTTTTAACAGAAATGCAATGGTTCTTTAGATCAGCACATACAGTGCTGCCATCTAGTGGCCAAAATCTAAATTGTACCTGGGCTGAAATAATACATTATGGCCTTTCTCTTGCATTTCAAAGATGATGGTACAAAAAAAAGACAAAATAATGTTTTTTTTCTTCATGGTATTATCTTTTACCAGATCTATTGTGTTATATTCTACTACATTCCTTTCACATTTCCACAAACTTCAAAGTGTTTCCTTTCAAATGGTACCACGAATATGCATATCCTTGCTTCAGGGCCTGAGCTACAGGCAGTTAGATTTGGGTATATAATTGTAGGTGAAAATTGAAAAAAAAGGGGCTAATCCTAAGAGGTTTTAACAAGCCACATAATAAGTTGCATGGACTTACTCTGTGTGCAATAAGTGTTTAACATTATTTGTTTAATGACTACCTCATCTCTGTACCCCATGCATACAATTATCTGTAAGGTCTCTCAGTCGAGCAGTGAATTTCTAACACAGATTCAACCACAAAGACCAGAGAGGTTTTCCAATGCCCCGGAAAGAAGCAGACATTTAAATATCCCTTTGAGCATGGTGAAGTTATTATTTACCCTTTGGATGGTGTAATACACCCAGTCACTACAAATATACAGGCTTCCTTCCAAACTCAGTTGCCCGAGAGGAAGGAAACTGCTCAGGGATTTCATCATGAGGCCAATGGTGACTTTAAAATAGTTACAGAATTTAATGGCTGTGATAGGAGAAAACAGGATGAATAAACATTGTAGCTACTCCACAATACTAACCTAATTGACAGAGTGAAAAGAAGGAAGCGTTTACAGAACAAAAATATTCCAAAATCCTGTTTGCAACAAGGCACTAAAGTAATTCTTTAAAACAAAAATATAATCCTGAAAACAAAGTGTTATGTTTGGGGCAAATACAACACATTACTGAGTGCACTCGCCATATTTTCAAGCATAGTTGTAGCTGCATCATGTTATAGGTATGCTTGCAATTGTTAAGTACTGGCGAGTTTTTCAGGATAAAAAATAAACAGAATGGAGCTAAGCACAGGCAAAATCCTAGAGAAAAAACTGGTTCAGTCTGCTTTCCACCAGATACTGGGAGATGTTATCACCTTTCAGCAGTACAATAACCAAAACACAAGGCCAAATCTACACTGCAGTTTCTTACCAAGAAGACAGTGAATGTTCCTGATTAGCCGAGTTACATTTTTTACTTGATTCTGTTTGAATAACTATGGCAAGACCTGAAAATGGTTGTCTAGCAATGATCAACAACCAATTTGACAGAGCTTGAATAATTTTTTCAAGAATAATGGGCAATTGTTGCACAATCCAGGTGTGGAAAGCTCTTAGAGACTTACCCAGAAAGACTCACAGCTTTAATCGCTGCCAAAGGTGATTCTAACATGTATTGACTCAGAGGGTTGAATACTTATCTAATCAAGATGTATTAGTGTTAAACTTTTTATATCTATATTTCTTTTACAGTTAAAAAAAAATTCTTCCACTTTGACATTAGAGTATTTTGTGTAGATCATTGACCAAAAAAGACAATTAAATCAATTTTAATCCCACTATGTAACGCAACAAAAAAAGTCAAGGGGTGTGAATACTTTCTGAAGGCACTATGTGTTTGTGCTGTCTCATAGGATTCCAGCCAGATTGGCCTGCTGAAGGAGCTACTGGACCTCCAAAAAGACATGGTGGTTATGCTGCTCTCTCTACTGGAGGGTAAAAATGCATTTTTATGACAGAATCTTTCTGCTGTTTCTGCCTTTTCTCTTTAATTTCTCTCACCTCCTTTATTATTTGCCTCCATTTTATGCCATGTTTCAGGTAATGTTGTGAATGGCACCATTGCCCGTCAGATGGTGGACATGCTGGTGGAATCGTCCAGCAACGTGGAGATGATCCTCAAATTCTTTGACATGTTTCTCAAACTGAAGGACATTGTGGCGTCAGACGCCTTCCGTGATTACGTGACCGACCCCCGAGGGTTGATCTCTAAGAAGGACTTTCAGAAGGCCATGGACAGCCAGAAACAGTACTCTCCCTCTGAGATCCAATTCCTGTTGTCCTGCTCAGAGGCCGATGAGAATGACATGATCAACTTTGAGGAGTTTGCCGACCGCTTCCAGGAGCCAGCTAAAGACATTGGATTTAACATTGCAGTGTTGCTGACCAACCTGTCTGAACATGTCCCTCATGACCTCAGGCTGAAGAACTTCCTAGAGCAGGCAGAGAGTGTACTCAACTACTTCCGCCCCTTCCTGGGCCGTATAGAGATCATGGGTGCCAGCAGGAAGATCGAGCGTATTTACTTTGAGATCAGCGAGGTCAACCGCACACAGTGGGAGATGCCTCAGGTCAGAGAGTCCAAACGACAGTTCATCTTTGATGTGGTCAATGAGGGGGGCGAGTCGGAGAAGATGGAGATGTTTGTCAACTTCTGCGAGGACACCATCTTTGAGATGAACATTGCCTCCCAGATCTCGGAGCAGGAGGAGGAGAAGGAGGAGGAGGATGATGATGAGCCGGCTGAAGGAGGAGCTGAGGCAGGAGGAGGTGGAGGGGGAGATGAAGAGGGCAATGGAGAGGAAGGAGAGCCAGAGTCCAGCTCTGCCTTTGCAGACTTCATCAACAGCTTATTGAACTTCCTGAGTATCTTCACCTTCCGTAACCTGCGCAGGCAGTACCGCAGAGTGAGGAAGATGACCATCAAGCAGATAGTGGTGGGTCTGGCCACCTTCTTCTGGACTATCCTCATTGGCATCCTGCACTTCATTTACAGTGTATGTAAGGGCTTCTTCCTGCTCATTTGGCAAACTCTATTTGGAGGAGGCCTGGTGGAGGGAGCCAAGAACATCACAGTGACAGAGATCTTGGCCAGTATGCCCGACCCCACCCAGGACGAGGTGCACGGGGACCTGCCAGGGGAGCCTAGGACTGGGGAGGAGCAGGAGGCAGGAGGCGTGACTGACCAAATGGACACAGGCGGTGGAGAGGAGGAGGAGGTGGACAACCAAGACAAGGAAGGTGGGGGGCCACCACGCATTGATGCTCCAGGAGGACTTGGTGACATGGGAATTGAGGCCACTGTTGAGCCTCCTACTCCTGAGGGTACTCCTTTGACCAGGAGGAAACAGGTGAGGCACCTTTCCTATTTAATGCAGAGACTAAAAAGTGCATTGTGAGCTTTCCAGTAAAGTATGTCTACATTCACTTATACTAATTAGCTTTTCTTGTGGTTTGCAGCAACCAGAGGAGGGTGCTGCTGCAGCTGCTGATGGCCAATCTGCTGAACCTGCTCCTGCTCCTGCCATAGAGGAGCCCCCTCCAGAGCCTGAGAAGGCCGAGTGAGTACCTCAGGCCATCTTCCTACATGTACAGTAGATAAACATGTCCTGCCTCCCTACACTTTCCCATCCCCCTTTATTAACCAATACTGTACATGCGTTCATCTTTTGGTGTTTGTTGGAACGTGCTATAAACCAAACACCCCATTTACCTAATTTTCAGCACTGAAAATGGAGAGAAGGCTGAGAAGGAAGCCGAGACCAAAGAGGAGGAGAAACAGGAGGAACCGAAGGAAAAGAAGGCCAAGGATAAGAAAAATAAGAAACAACACCGGGAGCAAGGGTTCCAACTCTGGACTGAGCTGGACATCCAAAGAAACAAATTCTTGGTTAGACATGGCAATTCAATAATTGCTCTCCTCTAATAGTTTTTGTGACGTGCTGATGTGGCAATTTGGATACTGTCAATTCCTCTGTCCACCTGTGATTAATACAACGTTTTGTCTCTTTCTTTCCCAGAACTACCTCTCTCGGAACTTTTACAATCTGCGTTTTCTGGCACTGTTCATTGCATTTGCTCTAAACTTCATTCTACTCTTCTACAAGGTGAACAAATTCTTACAGTATATATAAAAATAGCTGTCACTTGAAATACACAAAATATACATAAGTATGTGGACACCACTTGAATAATTTCCGGTCCTGCTAGAGCTGCCCCGGTCAACTGTAAGTGCTGTTATTGTGAAGTGGAAGCATGGTACAGTAGGCTACACAAGCCTACCATTTGATTTGATTTGAAGCTCACAGAGGGACCACCGAGTGCTGAAGTGCGTAGAGCGTAAAAATCTGTCCTCAGTTGTAACACTCACTAACGAGCTCCAAACTGCCTCTGGAAGCAACGTCAGCACAAGAACTGTTCATCGGGAGCTTCATGAAATGGGTTTCCATGGCCGAGCAGCCGCACACAAGCCTAAGATCACCATGCGCAATGCCAAGCTGGAGTGGTATAAAGCTGGCCACCATTGGACTCTGGAGCAGTGGAAACGTGTTCCCTGCAGTGATGAATCACGCTTCACCATCTGGTAGTCCGACGGACGAATCTGGGTTTGGCGGATGACAGGAGAACGCTACCTGCCTCAATACATAGTGTCAACTGTGAAGTTTTATGGAGGAGGAATAATGGCCTGGGGCTGTTTTTCATGGTTCAGGTCCCTTAGTTCCAGTGAAGGGAAATCTTTACGCTACAGCATACAATGACATTCTAGACGATTCTGTGCATCCAACTTTGTGGCAACAGTTGGGGAAGGCCTTTTCCAGTTTCAGCATGACAATGCCCCCGTGCACAAAGCGAGGTCCGTACATAAATGGTTTGTGGAGATTGGTGTGGAAGAACTTGACTGGCCTGCACAGAACCCTGACCTCAACCCCATCAACACCTTTGGGATGAATTGGAACGCCGACTGCGAGCCAGGCCTAATCGCCCAACATCAGTGCCTGACCTCACTAATGCTCGTTGCTGAATGGAAGCAAGTCCCCGGCCGCAGCAATGTTACAACATCTAGTGGAGGCTGTTATAGCAGTAAAATGGAGAAAAACCCATATTAATGGCCATGATTTTGGAATGAGAATGTTTGACGAGCAGGTGCCGACATACTTTTGGTCATGTAGTGTATCTGACCATCATTTGATTTGTTTTATGTGTAATACCCTCTCCAGGTGGGAAGTGACATGTGGTTGTATAGTGTTCTGACCCAAACATTACATATAACCAGGGTTTTAGAATTGTAAATTCAAAGCACTTCCTGAATTGACTGCCTTCCTTCAATTGGAATTGACCTCATCCCTGCATAACACGTCAAGTGTTAAATGTTCACATGCATCTGTGTTGTGTCTCTGCCTGTGTCCATTGTTCAGGTGTCGGACAGCCCCCCTGGAGAAGGTGATGAGGTGGAGGGCTCTGGCATGTTTGAGGGCTCGGGGGTGGGGGCGCTGTTTGAGGGCAGTGGGCTGTTTGAGGGCTCAGCAGAAGAGATGGAGGGATCTGGTGGGGATGAAGGAGGAGACGACGAGGAGGAGGAGGAGGGCCCAGTCTACTTCTTCTTGGAGGAGAGCACTGGCTACATGCAGCCCACCCTCACATTCCTGGCCGCCCTGCACACAGTCATCGCCTTCCTCTGCATCATCGGCTACAACTGTCTAAAGGTGAGGTTCATGCAATAGTAGATACTACTACTACTACACATACATACATACATACACTACTACAGTGGAGGCCGCTGAGTATCAAACATACCATTCCATTCACTCCATTCCAGCAATTATTATGAGCCATCCTCCCCTCATCAGCCTCTACTGTACTACTACTACTACTACATACTAATCAAATCAAACTGTCTTAGTCACATGCTCCGAATACAACAGACCTTACAGTGAAATGCTTACTTACGAGCCCCTAACCAACAATGCAGTTAAAAAAAATATGGATACAAATAAGAAATAAAAGTAACAAGTAATTAAAGAGCAGCAGTAAAATAACAATAGCGAGACTATATACAGGGGGGTACCGGTACAGAGTCAATGTGCGGGGGCACCAGTTAGTTGAGGTAATATGTACATGTAGGTAAATTTATTAAAGTGACTATGCATAGATGATAACAACAGAGAGTAGCAGCGGTGTAAAAGAGGGGGGGGCAATGCAAATAGTCTGGGTAGCCATTTGATTAGACGTTCAGGAGTCTTATGGCTTGGAGGTAGAAGCTGTTTAGAAGCCTCTTGGACCTAGACTTGGCGCTCCGGTACCGCTTGCCGTGCGGTAGCAGAGAGAACAGTCTATGACTAGCGTGGCAGATTGTTGTTGCCTACCCTTACCACTTGGGGGCGGCCCGTCAGGAAGTCCAGGATCCAGTTGCAGAGGGAGGTGTTTAGTCCCAGGGTCCTTAGCTTATTGATGAGCTTTGTGGGCACTATGGAGTAGAAATCGGAGCTGTAGTCAATGAACAGGAATTGGCTGTCTCTTTTGTCCAGGTGGGAAAGGGCAGTGTGGAGTGCGATTGAGAATGCGTCATCTGTGGATCTATTGGGGCGGTATGCCCTTTCAAAGCACTACATGGCTATCGACGTGAGTGCTACGGGGCTGTAGTCATTTAGGCAGGTACCTTTGCGTTCTTGGGCACAGGGACTATGGTGGTCTGCTTGAAACATGTAGGTATTACAGACTTGGTCAGGGAGAGGTTGAAAATATTAGTGTAGACACTTGCCAGTTGGTCCGCGAGTGCTCTGAGTCCACGCCCTGATAATCCGTCTGGCCCCGCGTCCTTGGGAATGTTGACCTGTTCAAAGGAAAGTGTGATCACACATTCGTCCGGAACAGCTGGTGCTCTCATGCATGCTTCAGTGTTGCTTGCCTCGAAGCATAAAAGGCATTTAGCTCGTCTGGTAGGCTCGCGTCACTGGGCAGCTTGCGGCTGTGTTTCCCTTTGTAGTCCATAATAGTTTGCTAGCCCTGCCACATCCGACAAGCGTCAGAGCCGGTGTAGAAGGATTCAATCTTAGTCCTTTATTGACGCTATGCCTGTGTGATGGTCCATCTGAGGGCATAGATCGATTTCTTATAAGAGTCTGGATTAGTGTCCCGGTCCTTGAAAGCGGCAGCTCTAGCCTTTAGCTCGGTGCGGATGTTTCCTGTAATCCATGGCTTCTGGTTGGGATATGTACGTATGGTCACTGTGGGGACGACGTCGTCGATGCACTTATTGATGAAGCTGGTGACTGAGGTGGTATACTCCTCAATGCCATTGGATGAATCACAGAACATATTCCAATCCTGTAGCGTAGCATCCGCATCATCTGACCACATCCGTATTGCGCGAGTCACACTATTACTACCAACTACTACTACGACATACTACTACTACTACATACTACTACTACGACATACTACTACTACTACATACTACTACTACACACTACTAATACATACTACTACAACTACAATAACAACAGACATCAAATGTATCTTTGCCCTATAACAGTGAGTGGGATTTTTTTTTCTCATCAAGAACACGAGTGATCTGACATCTCAATGACAACAGACAATGTGTGTTCCTCTCAGATCCCTCTGGTGATCTTTAAGAGGGAGAAGGAGCTGGCCAGGAAGCTGGAGTTTGATGGTCTTTACATCACAGAGCAGCCTGAGGATGATGACATCAAAGGTCAATGGGACAGACTGGTCCTCAACACACCGTAAGCAAGCTCCTAGAAGTCCACCTCTACCAATAATATTATATCATCTCTCTTCAGAAAATGTGAGGAATTACAGCTTAAATGATGCACATCTTTTCACAATTCTATTCACAGTTCTTTCCCAAACAACTACTGGGACAAGTTTGTCAAGCGAAAGGTGAGACACTTTTTGGTCTTGGAGGCTATATAGGGATGAAGTTGGTTGAGTTGGTATCTGTATGGAATGGTCCATGTTGTATGTCTGTGTGGCCAGGTCCTGGATAAGTATGGAGACATTTACGGCAGAGAGAGGATCGCAGAGCTTTTAGGAATGGATTTAGCCTCGTTGGACGTCAGTCAACAAACCGATAAGAAGCCGGAGGAACCAGACAATTCCACGTTGGCCTGGTATTAACCAATGCTGTTATACACACATCCAATGCTGTTATACACACAAGATACACATATCTTGATAGGGGAGCTTTTCATGGGGTTATTGAGCCACTTAAATTAACAGTATATTGTTAACCCTACTAGCTACATAAAAAGTAGAACATTTTGTCATTGAAATCCAATCATATATTTTTCAGGTGTACATCTATTGACTTTAAGTACCAGATCTGGAAATGTGGAGTTGTGTTCACAGACGGGGTAAGAGGGATCATAGATGAATAGTATTTTCTATATTTGTGCTGTAGATTGGTTATAATAATTGTACCTTTTCATACTGTAGGTTGAAGACAAACCTTTATATTATCATTTCAATCTCTTCCCCCCAGACTTTTCTCTATCTCTGTTGGTACACGATCATGTCCTTGCTTGGACATTACAACAACTTCTTCTATGCCTGTCACTTGCTGGACATAGCCATCGGTGTGAAGGATCTGCGTACTATCCTGTCCTCTGTCACCCACAATGGGAAACAGGTAAAAGCTGAACAGGAACACCCTTCCGTTTTTCAGTGACTGTGCTGCCGATACGACTCATTCCCTGTCTCCCTCCTAGCTCATGATGACATTGGGCTTGTTGGCAGTGGTGGTGTATCTCTACACTGTAGTGGCCTTTATCTTCTTCCGCAAGTTTTACAACAAGAGTGAAGATGAGGATGAGCCGGATATGAAATGTGACGACATGATGACTGTGAGTCGGTGCTATGTTTTCTGCCAGCTCTATGCTATACCATATACTCTATAGTCGTACAGTATGTTTGAGTTTACTTACTACTTTTCTATATTCAATGTGCTCTCTTCCCTCCACCTGTGTCAGTGCTACCTCTTCCACATGTACGTGGGCGTGCGTGCTGGCGGTGGCATAGGGGACGAGATCGAGGACCCGGCGGGAGACGTGTACGAGCTCTACCGGGTGGTCTTTGACATCACCTTCTTCTTCTTTGTCATTGTCATCCTGTTGGCCATCATCCAGGGTATGGCACCGTCCCTCTTATGCATTCCAAAACACTACTCCACCACTGTACAGTACCTCAAGCAAGGGCAATCTCGGATATCTAGTCATAATTTAAAATAATTGACTAGATATCTAGTCATCATTCCATTCGACTGTGAGGGATGGGATGGCTGTGAGTTTGTGTGTTTCCTACAGGTCTGATCATTGACGCCTTCGGAGAGCTCCGAGACCAACAAGAGCAGGTTAAGGAAGACATGGAGGTACAGATCTTTAAAAAATATATATATATATTGTATCTTTGGCGTTCATCAGTTTTAGGTGAGTTTAAGTCAGTCACATAGTTAGGCACATACCACCATCTTGCCTACTGTTTCTGTTTATTTGATTCTTGTAGACCAAGTGCTTCATCTGTGGAATTGGAAGCGACTACTTTGATACGACGCCGCACGGCTTCGAGACCCACACCCTGGAGGAACACAACTTGGCCAACTACATGTATGTGTTCTCCCTGTAATCAGTCAACAGTGCGTGTCCATGACCATCTGCCATCACGCTGACCTGCCTGTCTGTCTGTTCTCTACAGGTTCTTCTTAATGTACCTCATCAACAAAGATGAGACGGAGCACACTGGCCAGGTGAGTCTGTCAGTCAGTCTTTGTGTTCGTGGCACCAAATGCCTCACATTTTGTAGCCATTCATTTCAATTGGCTGTCTCTTCTTTTCTCCCTCTGTCCTGGTTCCTCCTCTCCTCTGTTCCAGGAGTCATATGTGTGGAAGATGTACCAGGAGCGAGCGTGGGACTTCTTCCCTGCTGGGGACTGTTTCAGGAAGCAATATGAGGATCAGCTTGCATAACCATACTACTACATTTAGTAGGTTTAATAACATAGTAAACCATACTGAAATAGCTGTACTATACTGTATGGAAGAGAGTTGGGCACAAACACATGCAAACTAAATAACTGCGTTTAGAAGTGTTTGTAGCAATGTCAAGTTGAAACATTCAGTGACAGTAATTCTTCAAATGTCATTGTGCGAGTGAATGTGGGAAAATACTCCCGTTTGCCAACACACACAAATATTCTCAAAAATTAAGTGCATTATGCATGTACATTTTGTAAAACTTCAGTGCCTAAATGATTGGAACAAACTTTATTAGTCGCATGCTACAGCAGCATCTTGATACTGTACCAAAACGGTCATTATTGGTATAGTACTTTGATACCCGGCTATCTCCTCCTACTCATAAAGCAAGAGATACCGGTACCAGATATACTGTAAACACAACTGGAGTATAGTTGATGGTACTATTTACACAGCAGTCTCTTAGATAATAATTTACCAGCCCACTGGAAAAGCGCTATAACCACTACATACAGTACAGCATTGACTTCAAATGCTCTTCAACTGCTGCTTTTCAACTCACAAGGTTTTTCCTGAAATGTTCTTTGCATCTGTTTTAATTATCACTATTTCTCTCAACAGAACCGACGATGGTTCATGTGTTGTTGACGTAGTAACTAGGGTTTGTGTATTTATTTGTTTTTAATTTATTGAATGTATTTTAAGCCTGGCTAGTCTGAATGCCAGGAATGCATTATTGTATCCAGTACATTGTTTAGTTTGAGGGAACTCGCTACTTTGTTTTATTAAAACAAAAAAATACTGGTTTATTAATGGGTTTGTTCATTGGTTTATTAAATAAAAGGCTTTGATGCACTTACAGTTTGATGTAGTTTCCTTTCAGGAAAGGATTATACCAATTTATTACACAGTCCGTGCCAACGGATTAGTTGATTTGGTTTCTTAATATTCATATTGGGAAGATAAATATTTATTTAGCATGTGGTTGGTGGCTGCACATTAGTGACAATTGACTACAGTGTATACAGTATGTACACAACTGTTGAACCGTCCGTAACACAACTAATCCTTGATTTGTTTTGATCTTGTTCATTTGACTACCGTATTGTAGTGAACTTGTCTACTTTCTTCAGTATTTCTTCACAACTACTGGAAGTCCCTCTGTGTGCCTTTAAACCTCACTTCCTGAAGACCCTCCGGTCCCATCCTTCTCCTTCCCTGTTGTCCTGCCCGTCCAGCAGGAGAGAGGAGGTGGGGGAGGAGGAGCAGGAGGCCTGGAGCTGCAGGGTGGGGCTCGACGAGGAGGCCATCCAGCTCAGGCTGTCAATAGAGTCATTGAGATAGGGCTGGGCCTCGCGCTGAGGGCAGAGTACATAGCGATCAGCATGATGATGATGCACCTGGACGGTTTCCAGAGGGTCCATGTTCTTCTGGTAGGACGGGTGAGGCAGTCCAAAAGGCTCCCAGCCCCCCACGGCCCCCGACAGAGAGCCCAAGGGCTCCTCCATGTTGACGTAGAGCAGGTCATCGGCCTCCTCCTGCTCGGGCATCTCCTCCAGGGCTTTCTCCAGGTCACAGCGCAGAGAGGGGAACCCCGGGCGGTCCTTAGGACTCAGTAGCCAGCAGGAGAACATCAGGGAGTAGCTATAGTATAGAGGACATACAGAATTCCCCAAAATCCAGATACTCCAGGAAAGGTACATTGGTTGCCTCTACTATACACCACTAAATAATGATAAGTCATACTACTCAATGATTCATGTGTACAGATCCAGAAACAGGCACTCACATGGTGTCCAGGCAGCTAGGGGGCTGTTTGAGGCGGTTACCCTGTCTAAGGTAGTCGTAGATCTCACTGTTTTCCACTCCAGGGTAGGGCGTCTGCCCCCGAGTGGCTATCTCCCACATAGTCACGCCAAACGACCACTTCGAGAGAGGGAAATAAGCAGCGTCACAAAAATAATGTACTTGTATTTACTCTTTGCTATGAATTCTGCTGCAGGATGTTAAAACCCAAATACAGTAGGAGACATGGGTCACATAATGTAGCTGGACAAAGTTAGGATAGCTCACCACATCACTCTTGGTGGTGTACACTCGGTCTGCCAGGCTCTCGATGGCGATCCATTTTACTGGCATCTTTGAAATGCGTCCTTGTCTATAGTAGTCCCCGTTATAGATCTTCTTAGATAGGCCAAAATCAGCCACACACACAGTCATATTCTCGTTCAGCCTGCAGGACAGATATACACTGAGTGTACAAAACATTAAGGACACCTGCTCTTTCCGTGAGAGACTGACCAAGTGAAAGCGATGATCCCTTACTCTTGTTAAATCTACTTCAATCAGTGTAGATGATTTAAGCCTTGAGGCAATTGAGACATGGATTGTGTTTGTGTGCCATTAAGGGTGAATGGGCAAAACAAAAGATTGAAGTGCCTTTGAACAGGGTATGGTAGTAGGTATCAGTTGCACTGGTTTGTGTCAAGAACTGCAACGCTGCTGGGTTTTTCACACTCAACAGTTTCCCATGTCTATCAAGAATGGTCCACCACCCAAAGGACATCCAACCAACTTCACACAATTGTGGGAAGTATTGGAGTCAACATGGGCCAGCATCCCTGTGGAACGCTTTTGACACCTTGTAGAGTCCATGCCCCGATGAATTTAGGCTGTTCTGAGGGCAAAAGAAGGTGGGTAGAACTCAATATTAAGAAGGTGTTCTTAATGTTGGGCACATGGGGATGTCCGACACCTTTCTAGGGAGTTTTTCCTAGCCACCGTGCTTCTACACCTGCATTGCTTGCTGTTTGGGGTTTTAGGCTGGGTGTCTGTACAGCACTTCGAGATATTAGCTGATGTACGAAGGGCTATATAAAAATAAAATTAAAATAAACTTGATTGAATGTTTTGTACAGTGTGTATGCAGATGAGCACAAACAACGTAATAGCAACAGAAAACAGTACTGTTACTCGTATCACTCAACTTGTTTCACAATCATTCTCTCAGACTATCACAGAAAAACATTGAGGAGTATGTGTGAGAAACAGGAGGACACAGACAGAACAGAGAGGTGAGAATCCCCACATGCAGTTTCGCGCTGCCAGGTCTCTATGGATGAACCTCTTGTTGCTCAGGTATTCCATTCCCCGTGCGATGTCTGTCATGAACTTCACCAACATCTGAGAAGGCAGGGACTGATGAATGGAGACACAGACGATAAGATACAGACAGGGGGTGCTATACAGCAGCACAAATGGAACATGTATGAAAGGAGAATAGAGGACAACGCTACAATTTATTTGTGTAACAAAAACTTTTCCGATCTGCGTGGGAGGGAAGGGAACTGACCAGAGGACTGTCCCCAAGTCGAGAGTAGAGCAGGAAACTGTGCAGGTCCCCATGTTTCATACAAGGCAGGATGACGACAGGGGATGGGTAGCCTCCCCTCTCTACCGTCTGCAGACACACTCCTACAGGGAGGATTGGGGAAACAACAGAATGAATCTAGTCAGACCTACTTGGTAACGGACTCTTGTGAGACAACAACGACCGCGTCTTAATAGTAGCTCGATAAGTGACAAAACAAAATCAGCCCACTCTCTCACCGAGGAGTCTCATGACGTTGGGGTGGTCAAACTCCTTCATACAAGCAGCCTCCCTGAGGAAGTCCTCCATCTCGGTGCGAGTACAGATGGAAACTACGAGAGGGAGAAGGAGAGGGTGGCTGAGGTCAAACTGACACATACTGCACCATGGGGGAGACACGTGGGGATGTCCGATCACTCACTCTTCATGGTCTTCACAGCCACTTTGAGGACAGTCTCTTCATGCACCAGAAGCCCTTCCACGACGGAGCCAAACTCCCCTGCAGATCAAGACACGGACGTGTTGTTAGTCGGGTGGGTTGGTGTAGCTGGGGATCGAAGCCTCTTAAGGCCCTGGGATGGAGTAGTTAATGACTGACTAGGTTACAGTACATAGAGCATGATGAAGGCTTCAGTCGGAGCTCACCCTCTCCGAGGGTCTTGCCCAGGGTCAGCTTGTGTCGGTCCACCATCACATCCTGCAACTTCTGCTTCAGTTCGTCACTGATCACCAGGCTGTTCACTGCAGACAGGGTTAATACTCTCTCTTACACAGAAACAGGGATTCTTGAAACATTACATATTGGAAAATAACTTTAGCGTTAATCCTCTCCCATTGCCCTTAAACAAATGAGAAATTCCATTTTGAAAAACAATACAGAATATGAGTCCATTATTGTGAAACTGTTCTAGGCTTACAGTCTGTTTTCTCTTCCTGTTTGCCTTTTCACAACAATGTGTGTTGAAACAAAATGCTCTGGCAACAAACACATCCCAAAACTATGATTTAGAACATTTCCCATTTGTCCTGAAAGAAATGTAATAAAATATTTAGACGCCTTTGAATAATAGCAGCGTGACTTTACAAAGATTTGAACTCCATTCTCAAACGAATTACTCTGTGCTCCCCAGCGGATTGTGTTAACAGCCAGATCATGACACCACTCTGCCCCACCACATCTGGCACAGAACAACATTGAGCAAATGGATGAAATCTGATCTTCAACATCTGTTCCTGAACTCCCATACTTCATGACACACCATTTGGTTCCAAGGCGTTTACTGGTGACTGTTTCTCTTACGTCACGGGCATGACAACTCACATGTGGCTTCATTCGACTGGTGATTGTAGGTGCGTCGGGCGCTGTATCTTACTACGAAGTCCCCACCACCGTTTCTCATAGGGTAAAATGTTTTCCTGTCGCGCAGCACACACACACACAGGTGTTTTTAACTGATCATCGAACAGTAATGACAAAACAATTGAAGAAAGGGATACAGGGAGATCCATAGGTACATACCCAAAGCATGTCTCTCTTTGACACAGTATGATTGCATATACCACGATGAACCCTATCAAGGCCAGACTGACAGCAATCCCCATGATCACATACCACCAATGCCAGGAAAATGCCTGATGTGGGGAGAAATCTAAAAAGGCAGGAAAGAGAGGTATGTCAGCTATTACACGAACAATAGAATATGCTACCTAATGAATCAACCGGGAACATTTGGAATCTCCTGCTGTTTTCTCCTCTCCTTTGGCCCATCCCAACCATCCTACTGTCTCCCTCTGTTCTGTCCAGACTCACCAGGCTGTTTCTGTTTGAGGGTTTGGACAGGGCTCCAGGGGCCACACCCTGCCACAGTACAGGCACTCACACTCAGGGACACACTGTCCAGGAGGCTGGAGAGCGGGATAGCTAGCTCAGAGGACTGAACTGACTCCATAACAGCCTGAAGCAGGGAAACAAAACAACAGCAAAGATGGTATGTGAGGGGGAGAGAGAGAGAATGCCTACAATGTATGTTTACTTTGACAACTGTAATATGGGTTACCTTGGACTTGTTAGGGGTTCTGTACTCCACTATGTACCCTAGTATCTGGCCATTCAGTCTGCCTGGTGGCTTGGTCCAGCTGACAATAACCTCTGTTCCATTAAACAGTCCACTCACATTGTCTGGTGCTGCCTCTGGTACTGTCAGATCCATGCCAAAAAAGGAATAATGTTTACAACATATCAAATGACCTGTAACACACACTACCAGACTCATGTTGTTAAAACCAGTGTGCAAAGTTCCGTGTGTAATATTTATCTTATTAAGACAACAATGTAAATAAAGGCATCTTTGTCTGTCACGTTGTGAGTCATTGCGTGGGCTGCGGCTGGAGCCTGTACTGGACCCTGCCTGGTGATGTCATCGGTGAGTGTTCCACTGCTGATCGTTTCCACATGTGGCTCCACCCCGGCCAACAAAAACACAAGCACCTTCCCCTCTCCCTCCATCTACCCGGCTCTCTCTCGCTCGCTCCCTCAGCCCGCGCCCCTCTCACTCCCCTCTACCTCTGACCCAGGAGCAGTGGAGAGAGATGTAGATGGGAGGGATAAGATACTTTTACTTTGTGGGGAGGTCAGGAATATAGCTCGCTCGTTCTCTCACACACACACACACACACACACACACACACACACACACACACACACACACACACACACACACACACACACACACACACACACACACACACACACACACACACACACACACACACACACACACACACACACACACCTTACAGGTCTGCCACGTCATGCGCGCATGTTATTTTCAGATAAATAGGAGAGACAAAAGCAAAGAGTCTAAATGGTTTGGTTACACTAAGAACTAGGAGTCATGAGTTATCTACCGCATGCAACAACAGAAAAGTGTTTGAAATGAATCAATTTTGACGGTGACTTCTTTTTGCTTCACACGGTCAGCATCGTTTAGCTAATGGAATCAAATGAATCCAAACACGCATTCTCCCAGCACAAGAAGGGTGTTTTCTTTTAAGCCTGACATCTGGTAACTGATTTGATAGAAGGAGGACTTTTCTTTCCATGAGGAAAATTCTTTATTGGTCAGTTGATGGTGGGTTGATGTGCACTACGCCACTGTGAAATTGGCTGTTTCCCCCTTTCCCCTTCTCTCCGAAAGTCTCTCTTTCTATTTCCCTTCTACACAAACATGTCTACATTACAGACTGCGGAAAGCATGAGTTGGCATGGAAAAACCGCTTCTCCACCGGCCATAATTCAAACACACTGCGGCATTATATGGACACAGCAGGATTGAGCCACCTCTGCCAAGCCATGAATAGAGAATGTTTCATCTGTTTCCCTCCTGCCCTCAGTACCTCCTCCTTCGCTCAAGCAACTTTCTCAATATAGAAGTTTATATTTTAAAACACTGAGGATGAAGAGGAGGGTGTTCTTACTGACAAATGTGACTGTCTGTTGCCAGCTCAGAGGAATAGCACTGAAAATCTTGATTTAACGTCAGGTTCCATCCATCTGGCCCTTTTCAGATGAATATTTTGGATGAAACGCTAGACCCCTCTGCTTTTCTAAACCATAAACCTGTATCTCTTCTGTCTGTTCTACCAAAAACACTTGAGAATCCTTAACCAATTCCAAAACGTTTTTTCCCCCCCAGAACAATCTTTGACCCATAACCAGTCTAGTTTCACAGTCACTCAACTCTCGTTGTTCCCCCTGTAAGTCACTGACCTCTGCTACATAGGTATCGCACTTTAACATTAACTTATTGTGCTGTAAGTCACTCAGGACGAAATCATCTGCTAGAATACCTAAGAGTTGTAGATGTGAATACATATAACAAAATACATGATCAGTAATAGAATTGCTATAAACACTCGCTGATGGGTTGCGGGTGGCAACTGTGGGGACTGAGGACTGTGGCAAACAGCTTACCTCCTTCAGATGTGCGCAGTGTTACCCATGGTGTCCAGGGGGAAGCACCTTGACTGCTACGGCAAGCCACCCTCACGTCATAGGAGGAGTAGGGCTCCAGGTCTGGGATCAGGTGTCGGGCAGGTGGTACATTTATATTCTGATTATGGATCAGGTGATTAAGCAATGCAGTGCGGTCAGGACCAGATGGAGCTGCCTGTATAGAGCACACAGAGACAGGATACACCCCTCCAAAGCCAGGCTCCCAGGAGATCAGCAGGGACGAGATGGTAACCTCTACAGCCTGGACTTCATGTGCCTGGGAGGGAACCACTACACCAAGACAAGAGAGGAGGTCATGAATAAGACCAAACAAATCAACATAATCATAAGTCGTTTACGTTGAACGCCTTCCCTGTTGGTACGGACCTGTCACTGTTCCGGAGGCTGAGGTAGCCACACCTTTACTGTTGTGGGCTTCACAGGAGAAGCTGCTTGTATGGTTGAGGCCTAACAACAGGGATGCAAGGAGGTGTTCAGTCAGAGGGAAGACTGACAGAAAAGCAAATATACAGTTACAGAATGCGGTTTCAATTTTAAGCCTGTATAATGTGCTGTTTGTAAGCAAAATGCAAAAGTAAGAGAAAAGTCTTTACCTGTGATGTTGAGAGTGGAGGGAGAGTGGGATACCGGGTCCTGGAGCGTGTTGAGTGGTCCTCCATTCTGCAGCCAGATGATCCTGACAGGTTCTGGAGGCCCATGGGCCATACACTGCAGGCTGAGGCTAACATTAGCCACTACTGTCACGTCATGAGGCTCCACTGAGAAATGAGGGATTCCTGGAAAAGACGATGAACTGTGAGTAAGATACTGGAGAAAATAAAAAGACAGATTATCGAAGAGGCAGACAGAAACTCTACCTTCTAGCTGAATGACCCCTTCCTGAGACATCAAGTCCTTCCGCCCCACTGTTGCCATGCAATGGTATCTCCCAATGTCTGACAGTTTCACATGATCAATTCTGATGAAAGACAGACATATTACTATCGCTGAAAAAAAGATAAGTCAGACCAAGAATGTGTGACATAAACAGAGAGAGAGAGAGTCATAATTGAGAATGACCTGAGTTCACTGATGGTCAGCCAACCTCCTTCAGTGACAGGCACTTGGACTTGATTGGTGTCAGCGTAATCCAGGGATTGACCGTCCCTGAACCACACCACATCCGGAGGTTCCTCTCCACCTCCATCTCCCTGGAGAGTACAGAGCACCTGCACCGGCTTACCCAGGGATGAGGTTACATTGGCTGGGCTCTTCACAAACTGAAACACTTGATTCAAAGGACACATATTAATCTGAATGTTAAACTGACATTCAGTAAATATGGTCCCTAAATTAGATTAATGAATACCAAGTTCACTTGGGGAAGCATGAGTTAAGTTTACCATTAAATATAGTGTAAAATTGTCTTGTCAATTAACTGTAATATTAGACTAACCCTATATACCTGCCTAAAACGTTCATAAGTAAGATAAACCGTAATGAAAGAAAAGCACATACGTTTTTCAAATAATACAATTTTGAAAGTTTTTCAAATGATAAAACATACGTTATGATCATTTCTGAGAGGTAATTTATATTGCTAAAATGTTAACAGAATCTCTGTTATCATCAATGCTGACTCACCTGGCACAGGGACCACTGTACCCATCAACAGAAGAACAAATAACGGCAAACACCCTCTGCTGCCCTTCATCCTCGTTCAGGTTTGCTCTTGAAGAACAAGATTGGTCTCTACTACGACTAAAATTATGCCTCAGACAGACATCTTTACATCCTTCCTGGCAAGAAATGTGTCATCTTCTTCCTCGCACAGTATCCACGTTAGACTATTTCTTGAAGGTTTCAGACGCTTTCCAAAAAGTTATCCTTGAGAGTAGACTATGCCATTCATAGCAATTATTGAAACAGTTTTTCTTCTTCCAGGAGTCGAATTCACAATATAACCTACTACTGCTGGATATGATGTAGCCTATCCCCGAGACTGAATTTAGTTTAATAGGCAAATAGTCCGCGAGTATTATGCATGTCTCTCACGATTGAATTACTCATAGGGAAAAGTTTAGCTCTTGACTAGCTCAGCTGGCCGCAAGATGGCGCTATTATTCCATTGCGAAATAATAGCGCATTCCTGCGGCCGGTTGGGCTAGCTCTTTACATTTTTTTCCTCCATTACTCCCTCTTCTTCATTCACTTTTCTGACTTTCATGCACACTCAACCGTTGAAGAAATAGTAAATTGAGAATACTACATACTTTTAGAGAATTTGTTTATCTGATGTTGGAAAGTATGCTGCGTTCGTAACCAAATGGGATGTGGGAATTTACCAGTTGTGAAGTCGTAAATACCAGGTGGATGCATTCAAATGGTCTGAAGTATTTTAGAAACGCTGATTTGTTAAGGGTAAACAAGCGTTATGTCAATAAAATAAATATAATTTAAGATGCAAATGTCCCTCCTGGGTAAATCCATTTGAATTCAATCACTTTTTGACAGCATCCCTTTTGATTTGAACGAAACCTTCCATACATATTGAGCCTATTGTAGAAGTGCTCAGAAAGTGACTTTTTGGACCTGAATGACAAAACATTCAAGAAATAAAGGTGCTCAAAGCTCACCTATTTTGCGTACCCCACCATACCATGAGACATCCATGTCTTCATCAGTGGAAAAGATAAACGGTTGATATTGATATAATTTAAAAGCTTACAAACATGGTTGTCAAACTATTTAATAACTTGTTGAAAAAAATTGTCATTTTTAACCTTAAACGTCAATTATCTAAAAACCTGTAAACTCCAATTGTTTTCATATTCACATATATTGTAGCTTAGCCCCTATTGTCATCTGAGTTTTTTGTGTTGTGCTGCCATTGGTTGACAACATTCTCTTGAATACATTTTTAGGCTGATAAATTCACTAAAATGGGAGAAATTAAATGTCAACTTTCGAATGGCACCACAAAAATGGTTGTTGGAGGTTCACACATCAGAGAATGTTGACTTGAATGGGAATATTTGTTGTTTTAAATTATACTGTCAATCCTCCATATTGAAATCATAGAAATATAGACAATAATAGACATGACCGTTAAAGTTTAAATTAGACTGTGGGAGGACCATCTTTGTGGCAGTAATTAGAAGTAACAATTTCAATTCAATTGAAATGTCAATTGTGTACCAGCTAAATTGCAGTGGCCTGAAGGAATATGTCCATTCTATGAATTATATTTTTATGACTAAAATGACACCCATACTGTAATCAAGAGCATGATGTGTCTCAACCGATGGCAGGCACAACACAAAAAAAATATGAGTTAAAGCGTTTTTAGATAATTTACGTTAAAGGTTAAAAAAACAAAAACATTCAAAAACATTTTCTTTAAAGAAATGATAAAATAGTTTGAGAAGACTGTTTGCTAGCTTTTCATTAAATAATATCAAACGCAACCGTTTATATTTTCCAGTGATGAAGGCATGAATGTGTTATCGTATGTTGTGGTAGGGTGAATTTGGAAATGGTGGGACATCATATAAACTGGGACAGTTTAATCCTGCCGTGTTTATTTCTTGGTCTGACAAGAGAAAATCGAAACTATTGTTACTAAACCCTTGCAGAGAATCCACATGATCAAAATTCCATCACTTCATTGGTGTGACATCACAGAGGGGGGCACAGCAAGCTTCAAACACGAAGCTCAAGGTAAGGCTTTTTTTTCTCTTTTGATGTTAAGGTTCTAAAACTGTCCAAAATAATGCACTGTGCATACTATGTACTGGTGCATCAAAATATATAGAAAGTTGCCAATATTATGTTTCAATTTTGTAATTGTCATTTTTTTGGTTTACCAACCATAGCTAGCTAAAGTAGAACAGTATGGAGTAGATAAAGTGATATCTTTGGAGTAGATAAAGTGACATTATGGAGTAGATAAAGATAAAGCATAATAAACTTTTCCAATGGAGAAAAGAGATCCAGTTTTTATTAGAGACCCCATGTACTTCGGTTAGGCAGGGCTCTGGTTCTTGTAGTACTGTTATTTGAGTTAACCTCTTCAGACATCTATCCAACATATTATCCCAACACGTGATACATTTCTGAAATCCTCAGAAGTTTCCTAATCACACAAAAGTTTATTGAATTGTCATTGGGGTACAATTAGGACTATAATAATAGTGTCCCAGTTTAGCTAACCTGCTGTCCCAGTCTACCAAATGTGAATTGAAAATATGGTCTTGCCTCAGTATACACAAATGGGTGTGTCATGCCTCCTGTAAATATGATATCAAAATGTTTTGTTTTTTTTAATTAGAAAACATCTTGATTTCAGAAATGTATCATGTACTGGGTTAATATGTTAAATAGATGTCGAAAGAGGGTACAGAAGACGGAAATGCAAAGTGTCCCACTTATTCGTAATTCACCCTATGCAAAATGGGTCAACTTTGAGCCCCTTTTCTTTCCTAAATGTTTTGGTATTCCGGTACAAAAATTTACTTTCTGACCACTTCTTCCATGGGCAAACATGTATGGGAAAGTTTTGTTTAAATCAAAAGGGATGCTGTCAAAAAGTGATTGAATTCGAGTGGAATTTCCCTCATAACTAGCCAGTTTGTTTCTAACATGTGGAAATGGGGATTGTTCGACAATGCAGCTGACAGTGAAGGCGACTGCTGGCTGACTGATCTACAATGCCGCGTTAAAAACAACTGGGAACTTGGAAATCTCTGACTTCCGACTTCGGTGCGTTCAACACAACATGGGAACTACGATAAAACACGAGCTCCGACTGGGAAAAATCGTTTTGAACGGTCATCCAACTCAGAATTCCAAGTCTGGAACTGGACCTGAAGATCCCTAACGAGTTCCCAGTTGTCTTGAAAGGACCATAAACTCAACTCCACGTCATACGATGGAGTTCAGCGGTGACGAGTGTGGGCGGACTGCACCCCTGACTACATCGAGTCCCTATCTGTCGATAGTACAAATTTTCATTCTTTAATGCTTTCTTTGTACCTATGTTTGTCCTGTGTAAATGCAAGCTTTTCTTTGGGTGCTGAAAGCCAAAGTTTTTGATAAAAGTAGAGTTTTATGCGACGTGTAGTGGTGTAGATTGCAATTAAGGATGTGCATGACAGATGTTCTCTCTACCATCCACCACAGGCATGCAATCTCCCCACATGAAGAGGAACAAAGGGACAAATAGTCCAGTGGACTGTCTGCACCTTGGCACCAGCCATGATGCCCGGGCAATGAGGGCTGTGTATTTACTGATGAGAGGGGCTGCTGCTTCCTCTGCCATGGCTTACCTGGGTGCATGCTCTGCTAACTCTGATGCAAGGCCTCCTGACCTGCCGCCCACCACAGACTTCTCTGACCTGGGCTCAGCAGGGGTGTACCACTCCTGCAACCAGACTGTTGACTCTCCTCACTTCCACAACTTTGGCTTTAAAGGGGGTTGACTCTGACTTTGATGTCTTTGACTGTGGGGGACATTCATTCTAGTGGGGAAATGATGACATCTACTGCCAAGACTTTCAATCCTCCTGTCCATCCTTAATAGAGCCTCACAGTGGAGGTGTCATAATACCCATAAAACTTCGCGGTCAAACAGGGAATTGGTTCCAATCGCTTTTACACCATTTTTCCCATGGAATTTTAGAAACACTTAAAATAAGGGCTATGTTTTGTGTAGGCTTACCATGGCATGACGTTTTGATAACCATGTAAATCTCTCTCGGACAAGGTGATTTCTAAAATCCCCTATGGGAAAAATGATTGGAACCATTTCCTTGTTTGACCGCTAGGTTTTATGGGTATTATGACTCATACTGTGGTACTCTATGAAAATACAAGGGCAAACAAGGAAATGTTGTCTTATTGTTAGCCCATTTGTAAGTGATATGTGGTGATAAAAAAAACATTGGAGCTCTATTTTCTTATTTTTTATCCTTGTTTGTTTTCAACCTGTCTGTATCCATTCTCTGGCTGTGGATAGAGCATGGCTTTCTTGATACTGTTTTTAATGATGTAATGTAAGCATACCTTCTCTTTTCAACTATTTGTTTTTAGTTTACTTATATGTTGCTTAATTAAATACCAGGGTCCAATGGAAAAGTGTTTCATTGTCTCTTATCCCCATAGCGAGCAATATGCTGCCTTGTGTACCCTAGTTAGTACACAATAATGCATCATCACAAACATTTGATTGATATAAATGTACATAGCCGGCTATACTGTTGCGCATCTTTGTCTACAGAAAACAGTCTTCAATTGCAATAAGGCAGTTCACAATTTCCCTAGTTTTCTACAAGGTCATCCAAGCAAGGAGTACAACTATAAGAGCATTAGGTAAACACCAATTATTGATTTAAAAAATAAAGTTTATAAAGACAAATTCCCTCTCTTGACATAAATATTTGATTCCCTTGTGGAAGGAAGGGAACACAGCGGTCAAAACCTTTTGCCGATTTCTCTCAACGTCAGCTTCCGTAGTTTCTTGTTTGGTTGCCAAGGAAATGAGGATCATGGTGGCTTCAGCATTTTCATCTGATTGAATCCAAGCGGTAGCTGTGTTTTTGACATTATTGTTTTTGTTTTACTGACTATGTTTTGTATAAAGTGATGTATTAAAACGTTCATCAAATGTTCTAGTTTGCTAACTAACTAACAACCATATTTCAGGCCAGCTATGTTGACGAATTTATCATTTGAACCTACGACTACGAGGCTAGCTGGCTAACGTTAGCCAGATAGCTAACTAGCTAGCTAATCCCAGCTAGCCACTGACACTGTAAACAGATGTTCAATTCAGCGTTATTACGTGCTTTACCTGCAGGCAGAGGAGCTGCACATATACCGGTAATGGCAGAGCTGCACATTATCGGTCAGATAGTTGGGGCAAGCGGCTTCCCCCAGAGCAGTCTCTTCTGCAAGTGGGGAATTCATACAGGTGTCTTGTTGTATTCAGATTATTTTATTGAGCATTTTACTTCACCTCATCCGTTGTGATTGTGATACTCAGTTTCCAACCACACGTCTATTTCGTTATGTAAGGGGGTGCATGGCGACTTCTCTCTGGGTTGAAGGAGGGGCAGACCCAAGTGGATTTGCCTCAGACAGGGGACATGGCATCCTGGAGTCATCCCATTGATCTGCACTACACCACTAAAGGACTGCAAGGTAGTTAGCTAGCTTCCTGACAATTTATAAGTAGCAGTTCATCACAGACGTCAATTAAAAGCTACATAACTTACATACCTACATCTACCAAGCCTAGCTTTCAGGTTAATAATAACAGGGTAAGACTGGAAAATTGTCAAAGACTCCAGCCACCCAAGCCATAGACTGTTCACTCTGCTACTGCACGGCAAGCAGTACCGGAGTGCCAAGTCTGGGACCAAAAGGCACCTGAACAGCTTCTACCCCCAATTCATAACACTGCTGAACAGTTGATCAAATGGCTACCCGGACTATTTGCATTTACCTTTTTTTGCACAGACTCTTTTACACTGACTCTATGCGTGGACACTCATTGGACTCTACCCACACACATACACTGACATTCCAACATATGCACACACGTTACACACACACATGCATATAGACGCCTCACACACACACTTTCACACTCTCCACATACGCTGCTGCTCTGTTTATTTTCTATCCTGATTGCCTTGTCACTTTTACCCCTACCTACATGTATATATTACCTCAACTACCTCGTACCCCTGCACATTGACTCAGAACCGGTACTTGTATGTAGCCTCGCTGTTGTTATTTATTATGATTGTTATTCATTGTGTTACTATTTTCTATTTTTATTTGCTAATTTTCTTACTTTTTAATTCTGCATTGTTGGGCTCATATGTAAGCATTTCACAGTAACGTCTACACCTGTTGTATTTGGCACGTGACAAATAAAATGTTACTTTATTTGACTTCTCTTCCCCATTAGGCTGGCCCAAGCTTCACCTGCAGGTTTGGCACCAGGATGCATTTGGGCGCTGTCAGCTGTATGGGTATGGATATTGCCATGTGCCCTCCAGCCCAGGGCACCACCATGTATGCTGTGTGACCTGAAGACCACTGGGATCCTGGCAAGAGCAGATAGCTCAAACCTTTGTGGGTGGAAGTCCCCAGCTGCGCTCCCCAGACATCATATACAGTGGGGCAGACAGATATAGGCTGCACACAGTGGCTATGGGCACTGTAGAGCTGGAGCTAGGCATCATCATGCGACACTTTGACAGATATGGTGTAGAGAGCTGAAATGTTGAGAGATGGGACAGAGCAATGGGTGAATGGAGAGAGGCCTGAATGGAGCACTGTATTGTTAGTGGGTGTGGATTTTGACCATATCTGCAATGGGTACATAAGACTGAGCAGGTCAGATTAGATATTTTGCCTTGTGAGATGTGTTGATGTTGCATACATACACTATAGATACAAAAGTATGTGGACACCAATTCAAATTAGTGGATTTGGCTATTTCAGCCACACCCATTGCTGACAGGTGTATAAAATCAAGCACACTGCCATGCAATCTCCATAGGTAAATATTGGCAGTAGAATGGCCTTACTGAAGAGTTCAGTGACTTTCAACATGGCACGGTCTTAGGATGCCATATTTCCAACAAGTCAGTTTGTCAAATTTCTGCCCTGCTAGAGCTGACCCGGTCAACTGTAAGTGATGTTATTGTGAAGTGGAAATATCTAGGAGCAATAACAGCTCAGCCGTGAAGTGGTAGGCACACAAGCTCACAGAACGGGGCTGCCGAGTGCTGAAGCGTGTAGCGTGTAAAAATCGCACTCAATACCAAGTTCCAAACTGCCTCTGGAAGCAACGTCAGCACAATAACTGTTTGTCAGGAGCTTCATGAAATGGGTTTCCATGGCCAAGCAGCCGCACACAAGCCTAAGATCACCATGCGCAATGCCAAGCGTTGGCTGGAGTGGTGTAAAGCTCGCCGCAGTTGAACTCTGGAACAGTGGAAACGTGTTCTCTGGAGTGATGAATCACGCTTCACATTCTGGCAGTCCGACGAACAAATCTGGATTTGTCGGATGCTAGGAGAACGCTACCTGCCCCAATGCATAGTGCTAACTCTAAAGTTTGATGGAGGAGGAATAATGGTCTGGGGCTGTTTTTCATGGTTCGGGCTAGGCCCCTTTTTTCCAGTGAAGGGAAATCTTAAAGCTACAGCATACAATGACATTCTAGATGATTCTGTGCTTCCAAATTTGTGGTAGGCCTTTTCCTGTTTCAGCATGACAATGCCCCATGCACAAAGCAAGGTCCATACAGAAATGGTTTGCTGAGATCGGTGTGGAAGAACTTGACTGGCCTGCACAGAGCCCTGACCTCAGCCCCATTGAACACTTTTGGAATGAATTGGAACGCCGACTGCGAGCCAGGCCTAATCGCCCAACATCAGTGCCCGACCTTACTAATGCTCTTGTGGCAGAATGGAAGCATGTCCCTGCAGCAATGTTCCAACATGTAGTGGAAAGCCTTCCCAGAAGAGTTGAGGCTGATATAGCAGCAAAGGGGGGACCAACTCCATATTAATAGCCATGATTTTGGAATGAGATGTTCGAGCAGGTGTCCACATCATTTTGGTCATGTATGTGTATGCTGAGAAGACCCCAACATGCAAATGTGTGTCTTTCCCCTCTTTCTCCACAAAGGGGGGGTGTGAGCCTTTAAACACCATCTGCCTTCCTGATTTTCAATATTTTATATTATTTTAAACATTTTATATAACTGAGGTATTTAAAAATGCAAACCAGATTTTATACTGTACTTAATTTCAGTTTTCTATTAACTTAAAAAAATATATATAGTAGAATTATGTAAATAAATCATTACCTGCATGCCTGTGATCTATAATCTAACCTGCATCATTTTGCTTTACAAATATTCCCTCAAAGTTTGCAAGTTTCATATCTACTGACACAATTAATTCACTCATCAATAATTTTATTTTTTGTAATAATATGCAGTCTTTAAAGTTTGATAGTATATTGTAGTAAACACAGGATGGAGACAAAATACACTGAATATACAAAGCATTAGGAACACCTTCCTAATATTGAGTTGCACCCCCCCCCCCCCAGTTTGCCCTCAAAAAAGCCTAAATTCGTCGGGGCATGGACTCTACAAGGTGTCGAAAGCATTCCACAGGGATGCTGGCCCATGTTGACTCCAATGCTTCCCACAGCTGTGTCAAGTTTGCTGGATGTCCTTTGGGTGGTCGACCATTCTTGATACAAACAGGAAACTGAGCACGAAAAACCCATCAGCGTTGCAGTTCTTGACACAAACCGTTGCGCCTGGCAGCTACTACCATACCCGTTTCAAAGGCACTTAAATATTTTGTCTTGCCCATTCACCCTCAATGCCACACATACACAATCCATGTCTCAAGGTTTGAAAATCCTTCTTTAACCTGTCTCCTCCCCTTCATCTACACTGATTGAAGTGGATTTAACAATAAGGGATCATAGCTCTTACCTGGTCAGTCTGTCATTGAAAGAGTTTTGTATACTCAGTTTTGTACTGCCAGTGTACAGTTGAAGTCAGAAGTGTACATACACCTTAGCCAAATACATTTAAACTCAGTTTTTCACAATCCCTGACATTTAATCCTAGTAAAAATTCCCTGTCTTAGGTCAGTTAGGATCACCACTTTATTTTAAGAATGTGAAATGTCAGAATAATAGTAGAGCGAATTATTTAGTTCAGTTTTTATTTCTTTCATCACATTCCCAGTAGGTCAGTAGTTTACATACACTCAATTAGTATTTGGTAGCATTACCTTTAAATTGTTGAACTTGGGTCAAATGTTTCGGGTAGCCTTCCACAAGATTCCCACAATAAGTTGGGTGAATTTTGGCCCATTCCTCCTGACAGAGCTGATGTAACTGAGTCAGGTTTGTAGGACTCCTTGCTCGCACACACTTTTTCAGTTCTTCCCACAAATGTTCTATAGGATTGAGGTCAGGGCTTTGTGATGGCCACTCCAATACCTTGACTTTGTTGTCCTTAAGCCATTTTGCCACAACTTTGGAGGTATGCTTGGGGTCATTGTCCATTTGGAAGACCCATTTGCAACCAAGCTTTAACTTCCTGACTGATGTCTTGAGACGTTGCTTCAATATATCCACATAATTTTCCTGCCTCATGGTGCCATCTATTTTGTGAAGTGCACCAGTCCCTCCTGCAGCAAAGCACCCCCACAACATGATGCTGCCACCCCCGTGTTTCACGGTTGGGATGGTGTTCTTCGGCTTACAAGCCTCCCCCTTTTTCCTCCAAACATAACGATGGTCATTATGGCCAAACAGTTCTATTTTTGTTTCATCAGAACAGAGGACATTTCTCCAAAAAGTACGATCTTTGTCCCCATGTGCAGTTGCAAACCGTAGTCTGGCTTTTTTATGGTTTCTTCCTTGCTGAGCGGCCTTTCAGGTTATGTCGACATAGAACTCGTTTTACTGTGGATATAGATACTTTTGTACCCGTTTCCTCCAGCATCTTCACAAGGTCCTTTGCTGTTCTGGGATTGATTTGCACTTTTCGCACCAAAGTACGTTCATCTCTAGGAGACAGAACACATCTCCTTCCTGAGCGGTATGACGGCTGCGTGGTCCCATGGTGTTTATACTTGCGTACTATTGTTTGTACAGATGAACGTGGTACCTTCAGGCGTTTGGAAATTGCTCCCAAGGATGAACCAGACTTGTGGAGGTCTACACATTTTTTTCTGAGGTCTTGGCTGATTTATTTTGATTTTCCCATAATGTCAAGCAAAGAGGCACGGAGTTTGAAGGCAGGCCTTGAAATACATCCACAGTTACACCTCCAATTGAATCAAATGATGTCAATTAGCCTGTCAGAAGCTTCTAAAGCCATGACATCATTTTCTGAAATTTTCCAAGCTGTTTGAAGGCAGTCAACTTAGTGTATATAAACTTCTGACCCACTGGAATTGTGATACAGTGAATTATAAGAAAAAGTACTTGTGTCATGCACAAAGTAGATGTCCTAACCGACTTGCCAAAACTATAGTTTGTTAACAAGACATTTGTGGAGTGTTTGAAAAACGAGTTTTAATGACTCCAACCTAAGTGTATGTTAACTTCCGACTTCAACTGTATATGAACTATAAAGATATTGTAGCCATGTCAGTCTTTTTAGATGATACTATGGATGATGCTACGTTTTTAGCACTTGCAGGTGAATTGAATTTAGCAAATCAACCAGTTATTTTAAGTTCTTCCATGTGTCTTGTCTTCCAGCAAAGCTAACAGAACAAGCAGCCCTGTGCTTTGAAATGGCAGAAGTTTCACAATGCTGCTCACTTCCTGGACTTAGTGTCATACATTTTTAGTGCAAGAGAGGAACTAGATAGAAATTCAAAGGAACTTGAGAAAAATATCAGTGGCTGAGGATGACTAGTAAAACAAACCGCACAATGAAATGTGTGAACAGTAGGGTCTAACAGGAAAGATTGTGTGCAGAGTTTTTATTTTAGTCTGAAACGTTTTAACTAACTGGATCTGAATATAGTAAAGACTAGAGAGGGAGCTGTAACTACGTGTGGGCGAGTTTGTTGTTGCTGTTAGGATGTCTCTGCTCTTTCATTTGTTGTGGTGTTCTCTGGCAAGGTTGGGATTGGAAAGTGCGTCTACTGGTCTAGTGAGTGACAGCATCAGTCTTGGAGAATTTGAATTGAAACTAGGCAGTAGTTTTTGACTCCTAACATTTCTTGTGCTTAAAGCAATATGCTGTGTGCATGTGTTTATGAATAACTCATTAAGACATTTCCATTTTTCAATATTGTGATTTTTCTACACTAATGAAACGGCCCTTTTGCTTGGAAAGGGAATTGGGTCAATTGACAAACATTTCTTCAGTAATGTTGTAAGAATACTGTCACATTTGCAAAAAAAAATTCATTGAGATTTCCCTTTTATAGTTCATGACTTTCCAAACCTCACAGTTTACACAGGGCCACCTGTTTCCAGAGCTTGTTTGTTATATTAACGCGTGTGTGTGTATTTGGGTCCCAATGACAGGTAGTAATGTGGTGACAGGACATTCCTGAATTGAGACTGCCTCTAGGGAGCACTGAGAGTCTGTGCGGCACCGTACCAGTGAGACAGTGACTCAGTCTAGGCTGAGCTCTTGTGGTGCTTCTCCGTGGTCTGACCTCGGTTCCACAGCGTGCGCCAGTCACAGAGGAGCTCAACTCGAGATCCTGAAGAGCCTCCTGTGTTTCAGTGAGTATTGTGACAGCAGCAGGAGTAGTGCATTGAAATCAGCTCCCGCAACGGGACTCGGCGAGCTCAAACAGGACGGTAAAATCCACATAATAGTCATCTCTGAAAGCCTGCTGTCTTTAGACATCGTTCCTCTTTTAAAGTGTGCCATGAGGGCAGAATGTTTGACGCTGGTTGTCTTATTGGCGCTGGAATATTTGTGTCGGAGTGAAGCCATGTCCACCTGTAAGTCACTGGACTTGGAGCTGGTGAAGAGAAAACGCATTGAGGCCATCCGTGGACAGATACTGAGCAAGCTGCGGCTGCCCAAGGAGCCAGAGACTGATCAGGAGGGAGACACTGAGGAGGTCCCAACCTCCCTGATGTCCATCTACAACAGCACAGTGGAGATGAGTGAGGAGCAGGTGCACCCGTTCATACCGCCCACTCAGGATGCAGAAGAGGAGGCATACTTTGCAAAGGAGGTCCACAAGTTCAGCATGAAACAAAGTGAGTACACTCAGTGCACTACCCTTGCAAGGATAATGACGCTGAGCCTTTTTCTAAAATGTTTTATGAGATTAGTGGACACATTGGAAGGGATCTTAGACCGGCAGGTAGCCTAGTGGTTAGAGCGTTGGACTAGTAACTTAGGTTGCAAGATCGAATCCCCGAGCTGACAAGGTAAAAATCTGTTGTTTTGCCCCTGAACAAGGCAGGTAACCCACTGTTCCTAGGCCGTCATTGAAAATAAGAATTTGTTCTTAACTGACTTGCCTAGTTAAATAAAGGTGAAATAAAAAATTCCTCCATACAGAATCTTTCCAGATCCTTGATATCCTTCATCTGCTCTTTCGGACTGCCCTCTTCAATTCAAACCATAGGTTTTCATTGGGGTTCAAGTCCGGAGACTGAGATGGCCATTGCAAAATGTTGGTTTTGTGGTCAATTAACCATTTATTCGTGGATTTTTGATGTGTGCTTATGTTATTGTCTTGCTGGAAGATCCAATTGTGGCCAAGTGTCATCCTCTTAGCAGAGGCAACCAGGTTTTGGCTAAAATGTCATGGTACTTTGTAAAGTTCCTGATGCTGTTGACCTTAACAAAGGCCCCAGGACTAGTTGAAGCAGAATGGCCCCATAACACCATACCATTGCAAGTAACAAAATATATTTTGGTACTTGTAACAAAATATATTTCTCTGTGCAATTGTATTAGTATATTATCATTTGCAAATGTTTTGAGCATGCTATGTAGCTCGGTATTTGTATGACTTGTTGTACTATTTATTTTGCTAATCTTTATCAAGGGGGCCAATAATTCTTAACCTACCTGTATATCCATGCATGCTGCTGCTTACACAGATAATAAAGCCTGGGTAATTCCAGTCCTCGGGGGGCCTCATTGGTGTCACACTTCTTCTCCATCCCTAGCAAACACAGCTGATTTAAACTAATTGCGTTCTAAACTGAAGATCATGATTAGTTGATTATTGGAGTCAGGTGTGTTAGCTGGGACTGGGGCAAAAAGTGTGACACCAATCAGGCCCCCGAGGACTAGCGTGGCCCAGGCATGCTAGTAGCTTGTCAAGTTAAAGTGGATGTTTCCCTAGCCTTACTTTAGTCAGGTATAGGCGTGTTAAATGGTCGATGTGTGTAGGGGTATCTTCAAAGGTTGATTTTTAAGGTATAAATCTTTAAACAAGGCTGGCCGTTGTGTACAGTTATTTTAACGTTTCATCTTAAGGCATACCATTGGAGAGGCGTGCGAGATATTTGCAGACCTATGCCTATTTGGCAACGCTTTTCCCACGTCGGAGAGTATATCCGTGGACGGTTCTGATAAGGAAATTGTCGTTTGCATCGCTGGGCAGTGCCCAGGAATGAATTAAGTCCAATTGTCAGATGCTACCACCCCCATCGAAATCAAAACCAAACATGCTCAGTTCTACTTCCCGTCTGCGGCAGCAAGTTACCCAATTGCGGGTCTGATTATCTATTCTAGACAAACATGTGAAACACCAGTGTGTATGCTAAGCTAGACACAACGGGGATTCCATGTTTGGTTTTGATTTAGAGGGGGTGGGGACATTTAACAATTGGATGTCATTCTTTAAAAAAGTATAGCCAAACAGGGTCAGCAATCTCGCAAGGTGGCTCAATGTTATACAGCTAGACCAGAGTTAGACCATATTGTCACTTAGAATGTGGAGGGTGAGACCGATGGATGGGGAAAGGGAGGTTTCCTCGGACTGATTCCCGTGTGCTTATCTGAACAGCTGGCAGGGAGGAACACTTCAGGATACATTCTGTTAAATGACTCAAGTCGTGCCCTCGGAAATAAAATGGCTTCTATCCCTGTAAACCATGAAGCATCTGTCAACCGTTTCACCACACTGGATTGTGCGACGTAGGATGATGCAGAGAGGGTTAGCAGACATGCAAATGATTAAGCTAATCAAGGCTATTTCACCCATGTCATATGTTGTGAATATGATGCATTTGAAATAGTGCTGTAGTTTCTGACTGAGCAAATTTAGAAACTGCAGTTGGTGGAACATTTTTAGGATGTAAATGTGTATAATTATGTCCTTTAGATAAGGTTGTTGACTGGAAATGGGTGTTTCTTCCATTGGTTTACTGAACTGACTGCAATGGCCCTGTCTGCTGTGTTTAAAACCACGGCCTGCCTCAACCTTTTACCTCTCCCTACCAGATGTTTCCTTCCCTTTGCTGGATCCTTCCCCTTTTCTGTCTAAAGACAGTATAAATCTCTGCAGTGTAAACTTGTTGTCCAGGCAGTCACTGAGCCGGTTAGGTTTGCCCCAGAAGCTCTCAGGATCGTGACCTCTGATTAGCTCCCTTTTTTATGCTGCTGGTTTAGTGTAATGCTATGTGGTGATGCATCATGGTTTGCTCTCGAGAACCCAAGGTGGCATTCTGCTCAGAGTTCTCAGGCGTAAGTATCGCCCAGAGGCTGGGACCATGTGAACTACAATCCCCACACTCTGCTTTAATGTTTATAAACGTTAATAATCCTCACTTGCAATAAGGTTTTGGAAACATAAAGCCCTCTCTTTTCACATCACATAAAAAACAACTTCACAAATGCAAATTATACACTTACAATTATACACTGTTTTAACACAGTTGCAGCCAACAATATTTTTCAATTAAAACACTGTTTTGGCTTCCTTATTCCGTTACACACAGGTGTTCGGAGCACTCTAGATAGCTAATTAGCACAGGTGGTCGCCTCTGTCTTCTGTCTGTCTTCCGTAAACAACCGCTGTAACATGGAAATATGGCTGTTTGGGAACCCTAACCTTATAAAGGTTCCCCCTCCCCCACGCCGACAGAAGATACCTTTGTGAATAGATGCTAGAGTTAGCTAGAGGCTACAGCATGGTGTGATCTGGCCCCCAGAGCAGGCTCACTTCCTCAGCGGCCTTTCCCATGTGTAATTATTGTTATAGACTCGCAGGGGTAATTTTGGCTCCAGCGGATAGTATTTGAGGCAAAGCCAAACCTGAAACTGCATTCGCCTCTCCCTGAGAGTGTCTTTTTATATAACAGAATCTATCCACAATAGTTTTATTACCGGTACAATGCTTTGTCTATGGCCTCCTCTCTTGCACTGACTGGTCCTGTAGTAGAAATAATTAACAATCACTGACTGACTCTCCTTCTTTCCCAGGTGAGAACACCAGTAAGTACCAAATGCTCTTCAACATGTCTGAGATGCGGTCTGTATTGGGGACAGATCGACTGCTCTCTCAAGCTGAGCTCCGTCTCCTCATCAAAAATCGTGGCATGCTCGACGGCATCGAGCAGAGGCTGGAACTCTACAGAGGCATTGGAGATAAGGCACGTTACATGAAGTCCCATTTTGTCTCAAAGGAATGGGCCAATCGCTGGATCTCCTTTGATGTTACACAGACTCTGAGGGAGTGGCTGCAAGGGGCTGGTAAGTTACAATTTCCTTTAGGGTTGTAGTCATAATTGCATAACACAAACAGTATGTTGAAACACTAACAATCATATCCTGTTACAAATCTGTGTTTGATTGAAGTGGCACTACAAAGAAGGCCTTTGGAAAGCATGTGTAAGAACTTTCCAATAGACTTTTACACCTAAAACAGTAGACCTATTCCTTCAGGTAAAAAAATAAATAAATGATACACAATTTATATTTGGATTTTTACAACATTTTCCAGGAGAGGAGCAAGGATTCCAATTGAAGTTGTCTTGTGATTGTGGGAAAACAATGGAAGATTTCCTCTTTGAAATATCAGGTATTTGCAGTCTACTAGCTATATTCACTATATTGAAATCAACTCAAGCCACACACTTTCTGACAAACCTCCACTGTAAATCTCTTTACTGACAAATGTGTCAATTTTTTATACAATAGGGATGAACAAGCCAAGGGGAGATAAAGAAACTCTCTTCATGAACATGCCAAAGCCTCACATTTTACTGATGTCACTTCCTGTGGAACGCCACAGCCAGCTTAGCTCTCGGAAGAAACGACAAACTACTACTGAAGAGATCTGCTCAGAGTGAGACTATTCTTTATTCCACCGGCCCAAGAGAACATTTTATAACTATCAATTCATGTCTCTTAAATGTGTGTTAATTAAGCAATAAGGCACAAGGGGGTGTGGTATATGGCCTATATACCACGGCTAAGGGTTGTTCTTGTCTGGATACAGGCCTTAGTCATGGTATATTGGCTATGCACCACAAACCCCCGAGGTGCCTTATTGCTATTATAAACTGGTTACCAACGTAAATAGAGCAGTAAAAATAAATGTATTGTCATACCCATGGTATACGGTCTGACATACCACGGCTGTCAGCCAATCAGCATTCAGGGCTCGAACCACCCAGTTTATAATCTCTTTTAGCTGATGGATATAATGTAGGCCTACTTAGACGCCCTGTTAACGCCCTCTTTTTAAGAGATGAGGTGTATAACTCACAGGTGTGTGTGTGTACCCCCAGCAAATCGGAGAGTTGCTGTGTGCGAAAGCTTTACATTGACTTCCGTAAGGACCTGGGCTGGAAATGGATTCATGAACCCACTGGCTACTTTGCTAACTACTGCATGGGCCCATGCACCTATATATGGAACACAGAGAACAAGTACTCCCAGGTAATGTTACCAATCATGTACTTGTAAGCCTCCCTATTGTTTACTGTCTCTAAAGGATCTGTACAGTAATGCCACTATATAGCCACGGGGTGAGATTGAGACCACATACAGAACGAGATGGTCTGTAACTGTTCAATGAGATATCTAGTAACCTTTTGTTTACTTAACCACAGGTACTGGCTCTGTATAAGCACCACAATCCTGGAGCCTCTGCCCAACCTTGCTGTGTTCCACAGGTCTTGGAGCCCCTGCCCATTCTCTACTATGTGGGTAGACAACACAAGGTCTGTGAATACTGTATTGTTAACTCAAACTCTCATAACATCCTCACTGAATTGAAATGATAGTCAAGGAAGCTGCTGGGTTAAAATGTTTCTGAACAATGTCTCCACTGAAGGTACTCTTCCTTTTCTTTTCTTTTCTTGCACAGGTGGAGCAGTTGTCCAATATGATTGTTAAGTCCTGCAAGTGTAGCTAGAATTACATATATCCATTTTCTTATTCATCATATTTCCATGTACTCATGGAGTCCTAGCGAAAATCTGGATGTAGTCCAGACATCATTTCCGAATGTTAATAATATTATTTGACATATTTCCCAGCCGAGGATTTCCCTATTCAATGATTAGTGGATGTTTTTTTTTATTTTTTATATATAGTGGTTTATGGAGTTTTTTAATAGTTATTTAGATTTGCCAATGTCCTGGGTGTGTCAATAGACTTGTCTTATTGTCATTGTGTTTCAGTATTTACAGTGTATTCACAAAGTATTCAGACCCCTTCTTTTTTCCCACATTTTGTTACGTTACAGCCTTATTCTGAAATGGATTAAATAAAATAAAAATCCTCATCAATCTACACACAAGACCAGTAAAAAAGACGATTTGTTCCCCCTCCTCTCCTCTCTACCTAACTTCCCCTTCACAGTCCCTTCAGTTTCCCTTCAGTCCTGTTAGTTTGGCTGCTCAGCCCACCTAAGTTATCCCTCACCCATCATAGCCCTGCCATTCCCAACCAATCAGAGTGCTTGGAAAGGGGCATCAGGACACTGCACCCACCCACTCAGGTCAGAGCATTATTGTTGTCTGAATGGAGAAGACGCATGTGTCTGAGGACTTTTTATTGTCGACAGTAACACGAATGTCTGACTGTTGTGTGCGTCGAAATAACCACAACAATAAGAATCCAAGTCATTCGGATGACCAAAATCATAGAAACACCTACAATGGAAATATCTGTGTGTGTGTGGTGGTGACTATCAAGAGTACAGTGATGGGCCTCAACATCATGTTCTAACCAGACAGCACTATAGTGGGCAGAACCAAACCAATCAGTTATAAGTATATAGCGGGTGAGGGAATTCAGAGCCGACCGCTTAGACAGGTGAGGGCATACCAGCCAACCGTTTTTACGTGGTTCTTCTAGCCGGATTTAGTGACCAACTTTTTTTTTTACCTGTCCCTCATTTGTCCAGATTAGTTTTTACAATACCACATAATGACAAAGCGAAAACCCGTGATTGTGTCGATGCACAGATCTGGGGAAGGGTACCAAAACATTTCTGCAGCATTGAATGTCCCCAAGAACACAGTGGCCTCCATCATTCCTAAGTGGAAGACGTTTGGAACCACCAAGACTATTCCTAGAGCTGGCCGCCCGGCCAAACTGAGCAATCGGGGGAGAAGGGCCTTGGTCAGGGTGGTGACCAATAATCTGATGGTGTCTCTGACAGAGCTCCAGTTCCTCTATGGAGATGGGAGAACCTTCCAGAATGACAACCATCTCTGCAGCACTCTACCAATCAGGCCTTTATGGTAGTGGCCAGATGGAAGCCACTCCTCAGTAAAAGGCACATGACAGCCCTCTTGGAGTTTGCCAAAAGGCATCTAAAGGACTCTCAGAACATGAGAAACAAGATTCTCTGATGAAACCAAGATTGAACTCTTTGGCCTGAATGCGAAGCGTCACGTCTGGAGGAAACCTGGCACCATCCCTACGGTGAAGCATGGTGGTGGCAGCATAATTCTGTGGGGATGTTTTTCAGCGGCAGGGAGTGGGAGACTAGTCAGGATCGAGGGAAAGATGAACAGAGCAATGTACAGCGAGATCCTTGATGAAAACCTGCTCCAGAGCACTCAGGACCTCAGACTGGGGTGAAGGTTCACCTTCCAACAGGACAACGACCCAAAGCACACAGCCAAGACAATGCAGGAGTGACTTCGGGATAAGTCTCTGAATGTTCTTGAGTTGCCCAGCCAGAGCCCAAACATGAACCAGATCGGACATCTCTTGAGAGACCTGAAAATAGCTGTGCAGCGATGCTCCCCATCCAACCTGACAGAGCTTGAGAGGATCTGCAGAGAATGGGAGAAACTCCCCAAATACAGGTGTGCTAAGCTTGTAGCGTCATACCCAAGAAGAATCAAGGCTGTAGTCGCTGCCAAAGGTTCTTCAATAAAGTACTGAGTAAAGGGTCTGAATACTTATGTAAATTTAATATTTGTATTTTTTATAAACTAGCAAAAAAAATCAAAATGTATTTTTGCTTTGTCATTATGGGGTATTGTGTGTAGATTGATGAGGAAAAATTTATTTAATCAATTTTAGAATAAGGTTGTAACATAACAAAATGTGGAAAAGTCAAGCGGTCTGAATACTTTCCAAATGCACTGTATGCTCCCTGGGGCACTTCCTCAGGAAGTATAGAGGAAGGAGACGGGATTAGTTTGGGTCTGTTACTCAAAATACTGAATGTACAATAGCATGAACTCCCTCTTATAAGTTGCCGTTCATCTTTTAAAGAAACGCATCTTCATCACACCCCTCATCAAGTCTCAAGAAGATAATTGAATAAAAATTAAAAAACAAATTATGATTAAGCCTACTCGACCAACAGTTTACATAATTTGTAGATACTGTGTGTCTTTAACTATAAATATGTTAACAGGCTGCTTGACTGACACTATCTGTTGGTATGTCAGGTCGACGTGATAGTGCTGGTTGGCTCTCACTCAAGGTTAAGTTCATGTGAGAGTCTTTGTGCTTGCAGACACCTGCGGCCCACTTTTCACGTTTTCCCTCTCCGCAGTGCATTCCATCTGGTGGAAATACAGTACCACTCCCTCAATGGGAGGCAGTCAGAAGGTGATTAGCACAATACAAGTGAATAAGAGGGAGGCAGATAAAGTAGCTTGAATGAAAGGGTTCTCATCTTCAGGGGTGAACACATGGCAAATGTGAACACATGGCAAATAACGAGACACCCAGGTGTCCACAACATGTTAAATTAGTCTAAAGTTAATCTACTAGTAAAATGTATTTTGAAGCATGGCTGACTTTTGAGACAATATTATTTTAGGCTTTCTAGGCCCGTGTCTGATTGGTCTTTAGTGCCCTCTAGGGGCTTGGCTCAATAAACCAAGTTACAGTATTGAACAAGGTTTCCCAGTAAATCACTGTCTCAGACATTTTATATATATATATATATATATACACATCTTTTAATAATTTAAGCAGGGAAGTCCCATTGAGTTCAATATCTCTTTTTCAAGGGAGCCCTGCATGACAAGACCAAGCAATTACACAATAAAAGTTACAATCAAGGCAGGAGCATATGAAACACACAATGAAAAAAAAACATCTACATTCCTCAGTGAAAAGGTCCTCTACCAACTCTCTGAACTGCCCAAAAGGCACTAATGCATCCAACTGTAAGGTATTCTGTAGATTGTTACATAAGTGAGGTGCGAAGAAACTAAAAGCTGTTTTACCTAAATCTGTAGTGACAGAAGGAATTTCAAAGTTCGCCAGCCCTGTGACCTGGTATGCTATCTCGTACATCTAAAGGTTAGTAATGGCAATAGGTAATGCGGGAGTTTTTGCAAAACAGAATGGCACATTTTTTTACCTATGCGACGTCAAAGAGGGCCAGTCTCCTTTCTGATAGAGAATGCAGTGATAAGTGCAAAATCTGTCACCTGTGGAAGAAATGCAGTGTGCTGTGGTAAATGGCATCTAACAGCTGTAATGAAGTGGCAGCTGCCTTCATGAAGATCCCGCCCCCCCTCCTATACACGTTGCCATGTCTAATGTGTGTTCATGTAATATTTGAGTGACCAAAAAATTACAACAATATCTATGGGCTGAAAAACCTAAATAAAAAAAACATTAGCTGACATGGGCTAGTTGATCTGGACATTTCTGACAAGTTATAAATAGCTCTCTAAGGTATGCAATGACTGACATGACAAGAGGAACTGATGATTCACTACCTAATTTCGAAAATGAACCTGAGTTCCTCTAAAAATATATATTTTTTATTATTATATATATTTTTTTCTGAGATAAGGTAAACTTCCTGCTGTCTCCCATCTACCATTCCTGAACGGTCTTGTCCCACACCAACTGTCCATGTGGCTCCTTGGCCCACTCAGAAAGAAGTGCCTAAGTGGTGGACTAGGGGCCTGCCATGTCAGTGCAGACCCAGCCAGGGCAGCGGGCATTCCATCAGCTGCCCAGTTCTTAGCCTGAATCCTGGACAGCACAGTCACTCCAATCTATAAAGAGGTCAACAAAACTATATGATACATATTTCTACATGGCTAAATCTGCCATTTCCCCTTTCCCCTTGATAGTTGTGTGGACAGACAGTAGCCTATCTTTGTTGTGCTATAGGCTGTATTTGGCCTGGGCCTGATGGTTCCCCCTGCTGAGAGGCAATAACGAACACCCCTATCAGCAAGCATAGAGGGGGAAGGTAGGGGCTCAATGTCAATTAGCATCACCTTCACCAGTGTTGGGGCCATTACTCAAAAAAGTATATATTACCTACTACGACTTTCTTTTTTCAACAGTAACAAATTACTTTACTTATTACTCCCTGGGAAAAGTAATTAGTTACACTCTATATTACTTTTTGCATTCTGACTCAATTTAAACAATGTCAATGTTATGTTACTTAGGCCTGCACACCACTGGATAATGGCAGTATTTCCTCTACTACATACCCAGCTACAAGCATGTTCAGCTCTCCCTGGGTTACAGCCTGTCCTCCTGAATGATTAAAATCAAGCCTTAGTTGTTTGGAGGAGGTAGGCCTACAGTCATCTTCAGCAGCAGTGGTCAGGCCTCGGGGGTCTTTCGCTACGAGTTTTGTCATGGCGTGATGCTTTTGCAGGTGCTTCAAGAGGTTGGAAGTTGTGTTTCTTGCAGTGGAGAGGTGTTTCTCTCCTGGGCACAGTTTACACTTTTTACAGTTCTATTCTTGACATTTTGTCCTTCTACCAAATCAAAGTACTGGGAGTACTTCCACACTGAAAAACTATTTCAAATCGTCTCTCATTGATTCAGGCAGGTGGGTGTCCACCCCAAAGTGCCGCATGTAATTTTTGATTTATTTCAGCTTTATTTAACCAGGTAGGCCAGTTGAGAATAAGTTCTCATTTACAACTGCGACCTGGTCAAGATAAAGCAAAGCAAAGCAGTGCAACAAAAACAACAACACAGATTTACACAAAAAAACGTACAGTCAATAACACAATAAAATAATCTATGTACAGTGTGTGCAAATGTAGAAGAGTAGGGAGGTTAGGCAATGAATAGGCCATGTAGGCAAAATAATGACAATTTAGCATTAACACTGGAGTGATAGATGTGCAGATGATGATGTGCAAGTTACTGGGGTGCAAAAGAGCAAGAGGATATATAACAATATGGGGATGAGGTAGTTGGGTGTGCTATTTGCAGATTGGCTGTGTACAGGTACAGTGATCTGTAAGCTGCTCTGACAGCTGATGCTTAAAGTTCAAGAGGGAGATATAAGACTCCAGCTTCAGTGATTTTTGCAATTCGTTCCAGTCATTGGCAGCAGAGAACTGGAAGGAAAGGCGGCCAAAGGAAGTGTTGGCTTTGGGGATAACCAGTGAAATATACCTGCTGGAGCGTGTGCTACGGGTGGGTGTTGCTATGGTGACCAGTGAGCTGAGATAAGGCGGGGATTTACCTAGCAAAGACTTATAGATGACCTGGAGCCAGTGGGTTTGGCGATGAATATGTAGTGAGGGCCAGCCAACGAGAGCATACAGGTCACAGTGGTGGGTAGTATATTGGGCTTTGGTGACAAAACGGATGGCACTGTGAGACTACATCCAGTTTGCTGAGTAGAGTGTTGGAGGCTATTTTGTAAATGACATCGCCTAAGTCAAGGATCGGTAGGATAGTCAGTTTTACGAGGGTATGTTTGGCAGCATGAGTAAAGGAGGCTTTGTTGCGAAATAGGAAGCCGATTCTAGATTTAATTTTGGATTGGAGATGCTTAATGTGAGTCTGGAAGGAGAGTTTACAGTCTTGCCAGACACCTAGGTATTTGTAGTTGTCAATATATTCTAAGTCAGAAGCGTCGAGAGTAGTGATGATAGTCGGTCGGGCGGGCGCGGGCAATAATCGGTTGAAGAGCATGGATTTAGTTTTACTAGCATTTAAAAGCAGTTGTAGGCCACGGAAGTAGTGTTGTATGGCATTGAAGCTCGTTTGGAGGTTTGTTAACACAGTGTCCAAAGAAGGGCCAGATGTATACAGAATGGGGTCGTCTGCGTAGAGGTGGATCAGAAAATCACCAGCAGCATATATACATATTGATATATACAGATAAAAGAGTTGGCCCGAGAATTGAACCCTGTGGCACCCCCATAGAGACTTCCAGAGGTCCGGACAACAGGCCCTCCGATTTGACACACTGAATTTGATCTGAGAAGTAGTTGGTGAACCAGGCGAGGCAGTCATTTGAGAAGCCAAGGCTTTTGAGTCTGCCGATAAGAATGCGGTGATTGACAGAGTCGAAAGCCTTGGCCAGGTCGATGAAGACGGCTGCACAGTACTGTCTTTTATCGATGGCGGTTATGATATGATTTAGGACCTTGAGCGTGGCTGAGGTGCACCCATGACCAGCTCGGAAACCAGATTGCATAGTGGAGAAGGTACGGTGGGTTTCGAAATGGTCGGTGATCTGTTTGTTAACTTGGCTTTCGAAGATTTTAGAAAGGCAGGGCAGGATGGATATAGGTCTATAACAGTTTGGGTCTAGAGTGTCTTCCCCTTTGAAGAGGTGGATGACCACGGCAGCTTTCCAATCTTTGAAGATCTCAGAGGATCCGAAAGAGAGGTTGAACAGGCTAGTAATAGGGGTTTCAACAGTTTTGTCGGATAATTTTAGAAAGAGAGGGTCCAGATTGTCTAGCCCAGCTGATTTGTAGGGATACAGATTTTGCAGCTCTTTCAGAACATCAGCTGTCTGTATTTGGGTGAAGGAGAAGTGTGGGGGGTGGGGGGGGCAAGTTCCTGCAGGGGTACTGAGCTGTTGACCGGGGTAGGGGTAGCCAGGTGGAAAGCTTGGCCAGCCGTAGAAAAATGCTTATTGAAATGATCGATTATCATAGATTTATCGGTGGTGATAGTGCTTCCGAGCCTCAGTGCAGTGGGCAGCTGGGAGGAGGTGCTCTTATTCTCCATGGACTTTACAGTGTCCCAAAACCTTTTGGAGTTTGTGCTACAGGATGCACATTTCTGTTTGAAATAGCTCGCCTTAGCTTTCCTAACTGACTGAGTATATTGGTTCCTGACTTACCTGAAAAGTTGCATATCGTGGGGGCTATTCGATGCTAATGCAGAATGCCACAGGATGTTTTTGTGCTGGTCAAGGGCAGTCAAGTCTGGGGTGAACCAAGGGCTATATCTGTTTTTAGTTCTACATTTTTTGAATGGGGCAAGCTTATTTATGATGGTGAGAAAAGCACTTTTAAAGAGCAACCAGGCATCCTCTACTGACGGGATGAGGTCAATAGGATACCCGGGCAAGGTCGATTAGAAAGGCCTGCTCGCTGAAGTGTTGTAGGGAGCTTTTGACAATGATGAGGGGTGGTCGTTTGACTGCGGATCCATTACGCACGCAGGCAATGAGGCAGTGATTGCTGAGATCCTGGTTGAAAACAGCAGAGATGTATTTAGAGGGCAAGTTGGTTAGGATGATATCTAAGAGGGTGCCCATCGTTATGGATTTAGGGTTGTACCTGGTAGGTTCCTTGATCATTTGTGTGAGATTGAGGGCATCTAACTTAGATTGTAGGATGGCCGGGGTGTTAAGCATGTCCCAGTTTAGGTCACCTAACAGTACGAACTCTGAAGAAAGATGGGAGGCAAACAATTCACATATGGAGTCCAGGGCACAGCTGGCGGCTGAAGGGGGTGGATTTTTAAAAGCAACATGTAAAATGTTGGTACCATGTTTCATGAGCTGAAATAAAAGATCCCAGAAAATGTCCATATGCACAAAAAGCTTATTTCTCTCACATTGTGTGCAAAACTTTGTTTACATCCCTGTTGGTGAGCATTTGTCCTTCGCCAAGATAATCGATATACCTGACAGGTGTGGCATATCAAGAAGCTAATTGAACAGCATGATCATTACACAGGTGTACCTTGTGCTGGGTAGTCTAAAGGCCAGTCTAAAATTAGCCGTTTTGTCACACAACACAATGCCCCGGAGCATGCAATTATCATGCCGACAGCAGGAATGCCCACCAGAGCTGTTGCCAGAGAACTGAATGTCATTTCTCAACCATAAGCAGCCTCCAACGTTGTTTTAGAGAATTTGACAATACATCCAACAGGTCTCACATCCGCAGACCACGTGTAACCACGCCAGCCCAGGACCTCCACATCCGGCTTCTTCACATGCGGGATCATCTGAGACCAGCCACCCGTACAGCTTATGAAACTATGGGTTTGCACAACCGAAGAATTTCTGTACAAACTGTCAAACATCTCTGTGAAGCTCATCTGCATGCTCGTCGTCCTCACCAGGGTCCTGACCTGACTGCAGTTTGGCGTCATAACCGATTTCAGTGGGCAAATGCTCACCATCGATGGCCACTGGCAACGCTGGAGAAGTGTGCTCTTCACGGATGAATCCTGGTTTTAACTGTACCGGATAGATGGCAGACAGCATGTGAGGTGTCATGTGGGCAAGTGTAACGATTCTCGTCCTCCTCGTCTGAGTAGGAAGGATCGGACCAATATGCAGCGTGGTAAGTGTTCGTCATATTTTAATAATAAACTGAACACTACAAAATACAAAAATAACAAAGTGAATGAAAACCGAAACAGTCCTGAATGGTAACACAAACCCAGGAAAACAACCACCCACAACCAAAATGGCGAAAACAGGCTACCTAAATATGATTCTCAATCAGAGACAACGAACGACAGCTGCCTCTGATTGAGAACCATATCAGGCCAGACATAGAAATACAACAACATAGAAAACAGAACATAGACTACCCACCCCAACTCACGCCCTGACCAACCTAACACAAAGACATAAAAAGAAACTAAGGTCAGAACGTGACAGCAAGCGTTTTTGTTAGGTGAGAATTATCGGTTAATTGAATGATTAGAATATTCCGCCCTGAAACATATAATTGTATGGAAGTGATTAGAATGTATAACATCATAATCAATAAATGTGTAGTCTAGTCAGAATTAGGGTAAAGACAATATATCTTTACGGTATTATAAACACAGACTGTCTGAGCTTGGTGCCGACCTGACTAGAGATTTGGGAGAAGAACAGGGAGTGTGTCTCAAGGACAAGGTCACTAATCTCTGGCGGCTGGGTAGCAGGACATGTGTGTGCGTCTGTTTGTCTGTTTTTATGCATGTGTGTGTGTGTGTGTGTGCGTATGGTTGTGTGAATGTGTGGGCGTGAGAAGTCAGTATAAAATGAATTGTTTTGTATTCCTGACTTTAGAACGTTCTCTGAAGAAACTGTACTAACCTTTTGTATAAGCTGAGTCTTTGACTAATTATTATTATACCCATGGTCTTACAAACCTCGGGAATTGGTCAGAGCTATTGATTGATTGTTATTATCATTGGGATTGGAAATTCTCTTATCAGTTTTGCTGATGTTAATGTTGTGAACAGAGTGTCCCATGTGGCGGTGGGGTTATGGTATGGACAGGCATAAGTTACAGACAACGAACAAAATTGCTTTTTATGGATGACAATTTGAATGGACAGAGATACTGTGACGAGATCCTGAGGCCAATTGTCATGCCGTTTATCCGCCGCCATTACCTCATGTTTCAGCATGATAATGCACGGCCCCATGTCGCAAGGATCTGTACACAATTCCTGGAAGCTGAATGTCACAGTTCTTCCATGGCCTGCATACTCACCAGACATTTCAACCATTGAGCATGTTTGGGATGCTCTGGATCGACATGTACAACAGCATGTTCTAGTTCCTGCCAATATCAGGCAACTTTGCACAGCCATTGAAGAGGAGTGGGACAACAGTCCACAGTCCACAATCAACAGCCTGATCAACTCTATGCAAAGGAGATGTGTCACGCTGCATGAGGCAAATGGTGGTCACACCAGATACTGACTGGTTTTCAGATCCATGCCCCTACCTTTTTTTAAGGTATCTGTGACCAACAGATGCATATCTGTATTCCCAGTCATGTGAAATCCATAGATTAGGGCCTATGAATTTATTCCTTATATGAACTGTAACTCAGAACATTTTTGAAGTTGTTGCATATTGCCTTTATATTTTTGTTCAGTGCATATTCAAACGAACCCCCTGCAACTAGACATGGACGTTTACAAGACGTGTTGTTTTCCAAGTCAGGAATTGAGGAAGTATTGCCAAGAGAAGGTTGGTCGAAAATGATTTGTGCTATGCTTTACAGTACCTACTGTGTAACAGCTGTATGGAAGCATTCACATACAGTATCATCTTTGTTTCAAAGTGTAGCTAAGTCTGAGGCTACTTTTGGAAACAAAGGAATGGGCACAGCCACTCCGACAGACGTTGTGTAATCTCTAACCTGACCACACTCATTTTATATAAAATCGTATTATACATGGTGGGTATCTGATCAAACTTTGTAATAAGACTTTGAAAACATATTTTCAGTTTTCCCACTCCCAGACAGTCCGAGCAAAATTCTTGCTTGAGAAATTGCCCTTTGGTAAGAAGCATTTTCTTTTTTTTTTTTAAACAATCTTAATACTTAATTCTAACCCAGAAATGATTTGATATTGAGATAAAAATGGCTGCATTGGACCTTTAAGTGATTAAAATTCCTAATTATATGACCAAAAACAGAATTATTGCATTTGAATAGATGTGGTAGAGGCCAAAACCATTGAAATGCCATGGCAATGCCACTCACGTGTCACCCTGTGGGGGAAAGATTCAGCATCTCCTCATTGCCGGCCATCAAATTAGTCTACATTTAGGCAATTTCACACTATTGTGGGGTAAACATCTGAGTATAATGCTTGTATGGATGTCAACCCCAACACATGTTCATGTCATCGTCATCAATCAACTCCATTACGCTTAAAAATGGCTTCAAGTACCACCATCGATTTCTAGCTATGCTACCAGTTTATAAGAACAGGGGTAACATTTAGCAGGAACATTTCTAAATATTATGCAGCATAAAAAAAAGAATATATCCAAATCAGATTTTAGTAACCACATTGTGGGCCTGTTAGAATACAAACATTATGAAGGATTTGACAAATACACACTGTAAAATCAGATTTTGACGGCATCCTTGTTATTTTCACCTGTCTGCCTTTCATTGATCTCTTTGCCGCATGTATTGGGCTACAATAGGAAGTCAGTTGGATCACTTGCTACTGCCCTCCCTTCCACTGGCATATAGGTCCCACAGGTCAGTGAGGTTAGGTCCTGTCAGGCCTACACCTTTGTCTTGGGTGTGTGTGAGGCAATATAGCAAAAACAGATTGTTTTTTAAGGGAACAGGGAACATGCCCGAATGATTCCAGGTCCTGTACCTACCTGTCAATCCCACACCTTAGCCCTTGGGTGGTTATTGGTCAGTCCCACACCTTAGCCTGTGTGGTGTGTGTGTGTGTCTGGTGCTTGGTCAAGAATGTGACGTGCACGGTGCATCTCAAGCCTCTCAAAACTTGATTAGGGATTTGCCCATTAGCTTTGTAAAATCTAAGTAGTTTAGGACATATACAGTTGAAGTTGGAAGTTTACATAGACATCGCCTTCCTCTGCATCATCAGCTACAACTGTCTAAAGGTGAGGTTCATGCAATAGTAGATACTACTACTACTGCTACTACTACATACATGCATACCACTACTACTATACATACATACATACATACATACATACATACATACATACATACATACATACATACATACATACATACATACATACATACATACATACATACATACATACATACATACATACGTTTACATACACCTTAGCCAAATACATTTAAACTCAGTATTTCACGATTCCTGACATCCTAGTTAAAATTCTCTGTCTTAAGTCAGTTAGGATCACCACTTTATTATAAGAATGTGAAATGTCAGAATAATAGTAAAGAGTGATTTATTTCAGCTTTTATTTCTTTCATCACATTCCTAATGGGTCAGAAGTTTACATACACTCAATTAGTATTTGGTAGCATTGCCTTATGTTAATTTATTAAAAACAGAACACTAAACAAAATAACAAAGAGAATTAAACGAAACGAAACAGTCCTGTCTGGTACAGACACAAAGACAGAAAACAACTACCCACCAAAACACAGGTGGGAAAAGGCTACCTAAGTATGGTTCTCAATCAGAGACAACGATAGACAGCTGCCTCTGATTAAGAACCACACCCGGCCAAACACACAGAAATAGAAAACATAGAACACAAAACATAGAATGCCCACCCCAACTCACGCCCTGACCAAACCAAAATAGAGACATAAAAAAGGAACTAAGGTCAGGGCGTGACACAAATGTTTTGGGTAGCCTTCCACAAGCTTCCCACAATAAGTTGGGTGAATTTTGGCCCATTCCTCCTAACAGAGCTGGTGTAACTGAGTCAGGTTTGTAGGCCTCCTTGCTCGCACACGCTTTTTCAGTTCTGCCCACAAATGTTCTCCCGCGACCGGGAGACCCATGGGGCGGCGCACAATTGCTCCAGCGTCATCCGGGTTAGGCCGTCAGGGATGTCCATGTCCTATTGCGCACTAGCGACTCCTGTGGCTGGCCGGGCGCAGTGCACATTGACACGGTTGTCAGGTGTACGGTGTTTCCCCCGACACATTGGTGCGGCTGGCTTCTGGGTTAAGTGGGCATTGTGTCAAGAGGCAGTGCGGCTTGGCTTGGTTGGGTTGTGTTTCGGAGGACGCACGGCTCTCGACCTTCGCCTCTCCCGAGTCCGTATGGGAATTGCAGCGATGAGACAAGACTGCAACTACCAATTGGATACCACGAATACGGGGGGAAAAATCTAAATAAACACAGCCAATGTGCTTAACAAATAAAATAATGAAAGATGTGACAGAAAAACAGTTTTCTATACAAATATATAATTACGATAGACAAGAATATAATTAAGAGACAAATTAAAATAGTAAAACAATAGTAAAATAGCAGTGGACGTGAGAGACTAATGCAGCAATACATTTAAAAAAAGGATACTGTATATAGAATGGGATAAAAATAAATAAAGTATATAGTATGGCTAATACAACTAAAAGCACCCTAGGTAAAATCATTGTGAAAAAAGTATGCATTCAAGCTGGAATCAGTAATGGTAAAACTGCCATTCCGTTTGCGATATTACAACAACAAAGAAATTACTTCAAAAAACGTTTTTTTCCCTCATAAATCATTGCATCTTCGATAGAACAGTAGAATATGTATTGCAAATGTTTTTACTGCGATGCTGGATGCTCCCCTTCTCCGTTTCATAAATAAAATAAAAACAACTAGATGGTAACTGCTGTGTGGTCAGCAATTGTGGTCAGTAGTTGTGGTTGTGGTTGTGGTCAGTAGTTTTGGTAAGTAGGTGTGTGGTTCAGAAGTTGTGGTCAGTAGTTGTGTGGTTATGCTCAGTAGTTGTGGTCAGTTGATGTGTAGTTGTGGTCAGTAGATATGGTCTGTAGTTGTGGCCAATAGTTGTGTGGTCAGTAGTTGTGTGGTTGTGGCCAGTAGTTGTGTTCAGTAGTTTTGTGGTCAGTAGTTGTGGTTCAGTAGTTCTGGTCAGTAGTTGTGTGGTTGAGGTCAGGTGCTGTGTTCAGTAGTTATGGTCCCTAGTTGTGTTGTTGTGGTCAGTTGTTGGTTGGTTGTTGTCAGTAGTTGTGTGGTTGAGGTTAGTTATTGTAGTCAGTAGTTGTGGTCATTAGTTGTGTGGTTGTGTAGTTGTGTGGTCAGTAGTTGTGGACAGGAGTTGTGTTCAGTAGGTGTGGTCAGTAGTTATGGTCTCTAGTTGTATTGTTGTGTTCAGTAGTTGAGTGGTTGTGGTCAGCAGTTGTGTGGTGAGTTGTTGTGTGGTTGTGGGTAGGAGTTGTGATCAGTAGTGGTCCGTAGTTTTTTTAAGTAAGTGTATGGTTCAGTAGTTGTGTGGTTGGGGTCAGGGTTGTGTTCAGTATTTGTGGTCAGTAGTTGGTTGGTGGTGATCAGTAGTTGTGGTCAGTAGTTATGGTCTCTAGTTTTGTTGTTGTGTTCAGTAGTTGTGGTCAGTAGTTATGGTCTCTAGTTTTGTTGTTGTGTTCAGTTGTTATGGTCAGTAGTTATGGTCTCTAGTTTTGTTGTTGTGTTCAGTAGTTGTGGTCAGTTGTTATGGTCAGTAGTTATGGTCTCTAGTTTTGTTGTTGTGTTCAGTAGTTATGGTCTCTAGTTTTGTTGTTGTGTTCAGTAGTTGTGTTCAGTTGTTATGGTCAGTAGTTATGGTCTCTAGTTTTGTTGTTGTGTTCAGTAGTTGTGGTCAGTTGTTATGGTCAGTAGTTATTGTCTCTAGTTGTGTTGTTGTGTTCAGTAGTTATGGTCTCTAGTTTTGTTGTTGTGTTCAGTATTTGTGGTCAGTAGTTGGTTGGTGGTGATCAGTAGTTGTGGTCAGTAGTTATGGTCTCTAGTTTTGTTGTTGTGTTCAGTAGTTGTGGTCAGTTGTTATGGTCAGTAGTTATGGTCTCTAGTTGTGTTGTTGTATTCAGTAGTTATGGTCTCTAGTTTTGTTGTTGTGTTCAGTAGTTGTGTTCAGTAGTTATGGTCAGTATTTATGGTCTCTAGTTGTGTTGTTGTATTCAGTAGTTGTGGTCAGTAGTTATGGTCTCTAGTTTTGTTGTTGTGTTCAGTAGTTATGGTCTCTAGTTGTGTTGTTGTATTGTTGTATTCAGTAGTTGTGGTCAGTAGTTATGGTCTCTTGTTGTATTGTCGTGTTCCATAGTTGAGTGGTTGTGGTCAGTAGTTGTGTGGTTGGGGTCAGGGTTGTGATCAGTAGTTGTGTCTCTAGTTTTGTTGTTGGGTTCAGTAGTTGTGTTCAGTAGTTGTGGTCAGTAGTTATGGTCAGTAGTTGTGTTGTTAGTAGTTGGTTGGTTGTGATCAGTAGCTGGGGTCAGTAGTTATGGTCTGTAGTTGTGTTTTGGTCAGTAGTTGTGTGGTTATGCGCAGTAGTTGTGTTCAGTAGTGGTAAGTAGATGTGTGGTTGTGGTCAGTAGTTATGGTATGTAGTTGTGTTGTTCTGGTCAGTAGCTGTGGCCAGTAGTTGTGTGGTTGTGGCTAGTAGTGTTGTGGTTAGTAGTTATGTGGTCAGTAGTTATGGTGTATGGTTCATTAGTCTTGGTCAGTAGTGTTGTAGTTGTGTTCAGTAGTTTTGTGGTTATGGTCAGGAGTTATGGTCCCTAGTTGTGTTGTGGTCAGTAGTTATTTTTATTTAACCTTCATTTAAATTGGCAAATCAGAACAAATTAATATTTACTATGATGGCCAACCGCGGCCAAAGCCTAACCCGGACGAAGCTGAGCCAATTATGCGCCGCCCTTTGGGACTCCCAATCACGGGAGGTTGTGATACAGCCTGGAATCGAACCAGGGTCTGTAGTGACGCCTCTAGCACTGAGATGCAGTGCCTTAGACTGCTGCGCTACTCGGGAGCCCAGTTGTAGTTGTGGTCAGCTGTGTGGTCAGTTGTTGGTTGGTTGTGTTCAGTAGTTGTGGTCAGTAGGTATAGTCTCTAGTGGTCAGGAGTTGTGTGATCAGTAGTTAGTTGGTTGTGGTCAGTAGTTGTGTGATTGTGGTCAGGGGTTGTGTCCAAGACTGCTGTGCTGAAGAAATGCCAGGCCACGCAGAGACGCAAGAGATTGAACTTCACTGAGTTCGCTCCATTAGTTTGCACTATATATATAGATCAACGTTTTTTTCTGTGATCGAATCAACATTATATCAGCCCCTTTTCAATGCAAAAAAAAACAACAAATCTAACTTTGCAAGATTGAGTCTGTGATTTTGTTGTAGGCAGAGCCAGAGCGCAAGGGAGTGGGGGTAACCCACAAGTGGTCTTTCAATCACCCAGGATTGAATGTGCTTTTCAAATCAGTTCAGATCAGATCCGTGCGTGTGCAAATTTGTTGATATTCTTTGCTAGTTATTAGCCCAGTTATAGATAAGTATAGGGCAGCAATGGAGAATTACTGCTTCCTACAAAGCACAAATCGTTTAGGCTTAGGCTACATTTCAAGCTGTCTTTGAAAAGCCAGTCAGTTAAAAAGCTTATGTCTTAATGGGGCAGTGTTGTATTTTGAAACATGATTGAAGACGCAAATAAGCCAATAGGCAGAGAGGAAGCCTACATTGTCTAATTCTCTCTATGGTAATAATAATTTATTTTGCTTTGTAAAGTGGTTTCTTGCATCATACAACACATTACTATGCAATTTACAGTCACTTATTTGGCTCATGGTGTTACAGACCAAGTAAAAAACAATGAATTAATATCAAGCCCTTCAATGTAAAAACGTTTTTAAAAGTGTCATGCAATGGAGGCCACATATAGACTACTGTAGGCTATATCATAGAAATCAAAAGCTATTTCCATGTGGAAGTGTTATTGGATTTGCTCTATTGGTTTTGTTGGTAGGCCTACATTATGCTCAAATAGCCTAATGCCTAAAAATGTAAGGGTACAGTTTCAGTGTTCACTGTAAACGAGCGCCGGAAGTTGCAACTCAATATTAGGAAGGTGTTCTTAATGTTTTGTCCCCTCAGTGTATTTGTCTCTGAGTATTACCAATGTGCTATAGTGAGAATGATTTTTGAGGGATCTCCACTAAAACTAAACAGGTTCACTATTGCTGAATGCCAGCACTCCCATTCAAACGGCAAATCCAATACTGAAGTTTCCCAAACTTTCAATAGTTGAGTGAATGAGACAGGATTTGGAAGGACGTCCACGCGACACTATAACAGATTACATGTAACAAGGATTATAATGTAATCAGATTACGAAAACTAAGTAACTAATCAACCCAGATTACTTAAATGTGTGGCCCTAATCAGATTACAGTTACATTCTTAAAAATAGCCAATTACTTAATCTAATTTCAAGATGTGGGCTGCAAGTGTTTTTATCAAACACACTGAAATTGCAGATTTTTGTATTTACTTTTTTAACATCTAAGAGACACACAGCTTTAAGTTTCCTTTCAGTGGGAAAGGAAGCTTTCCCTTCTGTTATTATTTATCTGAAATCTCCAAAATCTCCCCCATTTAACCAGGATCTTTGTATCAAAAGGACATTTTTGATTAGTCAAAACAGTTCACTTCCCAAGCACTGAGATGAAATGCATAAGAAATCAGCTGCTTAGGCTACTCAGCTAAATCTCTAGTTTCGTTAAACTAAATTAAAATACACTGCGGGATGTGCTTATTAAATTGGCTGGATGCTGTGGGCTGAAGTTGCCCATCCCTGCAAAGGACTGGAGTGTGGAACACATAAAATATTAAAGCTCCAATGCAGACATTTTTATCTCAATATCAAATAATTTCTGGTAACAGTTGAGTACCTTACAGTGATTGTTTTCCATTAAAATTCTCCCCAATAAACAAAAATAGCTTCTTAGCAAAGAGCAATTTCTTAAGCAATAATTGTTCTAGGACTGTCTGGCAGTGGTCTGAGTGGGGAAGGGAAAAATAAAACTAGCTGTTATTGGCAGATCTCTTTCTTATTGGTCTATTAACTAGTTTACTGCCTGATGATGTCACCAGGCAGGCCAAAACTCCTTCCCACCAAAACAGGCTGACATTTCAGGTGTTCTTTTCAAACACTAGAAGGAAATTATCATAATTTTTGCAATTTCATAGTATTCCAACCTCAGTGTGAAAATATATATATATATAACCTTCTTGACTGCACTGGGCCTTTAATCTCAAGAAAGAAAAAAAAAAAGTTAGTTTGGGAACAGGTCTCTCTCTCTGCCCAGCTCACAGGAAGCCTACTGTAGACCTAGTCTGAACAAAGCACGAGGTAGACTAGCCACAGAGTCATCGGACCATCCCCCTGCGAACCCACAAACAGACCAGTCTGCGTTCTAGAAAACCCTCTCACTCAAGCAGCAGCAGTGGTACTGGCAGTACGAGCACGGCCCCACGGTTCCTCCTTCAGTCTCCACAGGCAAACTCCGTTTTCACACCGGCTGCCTACTCCAGGCATGGCTGACGGCTGTACCCAGTCATGGCACTGCGACATTACACCCTCGACTTCAACCTCTCAGCGCCAGGTAAATTGCACACACGGGCATTCGCTACACTACGAACGGTTTCAGCACGAAATGCTCTGAGACCAGGTTGCACTACAGGACATGGGCCGTTGTCTTTCCGCATCTAGCTAGCTAACTACTGTACGTTAGCTAGCTAATCGTTGGCAATACGCGCAGTCTGTCCAATATACTTGCATAATATAGCTAGTTAGCTAGCTATGCACGATTAGTGGGGTGGGGGTGGGGTTCTCCGAGGACATAACTCGTTAAAACTGAGTAAGAATATGTCTAGCTAAATGGCATCCGCTATCTTGATAGCTAGCTAGGTAGCATAATTCCAAGTCACTGGTTGCCAGCAGATTGACAGGCAAACGGGTAATATGACCTTTCGTGCAGTTGCTAGCAAGCTAACTAGATTAGCAAAGCCATGTGTCTGCTGCTGCGCCTGTCTGCGTGACTGGACAGACAGTCAAACTGCGACTAGCTAAACAATGGTGACCATGTTTATTGATGTGCTTTATTGATGGCTAGCCTCAAGGTCCCAGTGGCCAATAATCGGTATGATATCCATAGCCATTCACTGTAAAATAGTTAAATTAGGCTACTGCCATCATTTTCTTTGCATTGTGCTGCATAGCACTTTCAACTAACTGTATGGTCTGCCTGTATGGTGCACACTCAGTCAAGATAAGAACATACAGCAGTTAGCTAGTTATCAAGAGTATTATTTGTAATTTTCGCCAACTATTATAGGTGGTTGTTACAAGGTACAGTTCCGGTGTGTGCAGTAAGAAACCCATTCTTATTTACCTAGGAAGATGACACCTACTTAAACCTGCACAGGGACTGCAGTCATTGGCCCTCTCGAACACACCTGACACATTCTGTTTAGTTGGGGTTGGAAGAGGCTCCCAGGGCTAATCCCCTACCTAGCAGGCCTACTCACACTATGAAACACCGAGATGTCTGAGCTATAGCCTACTTCTCCCGTCCAGTTCAGTCATCAATCAGGCTAGGCAGAAATGAGTCTGGGACTGCCCTCTGGGAGAATGGGCCATTTAATGGTGATTCTGTCTGGAAGAGGAATTTGATGAGGGGGTTGGTTGTGGTCATAACTGTGTTCTCACTATATATACCCCTCTCCTTTTCTGTTTAGCTGACTGTCCTTCGACTGTGCGTGGGCTGCAGTCTATATTTCAAGAGCAGGAAATGACAGAGACTGTCCATGACACTGAGGGACATGGATACCTTGCTACCTTCATTGGCAAGAATGGCAGGTAGGCACCAGTTCAATCAACACCGTCATTATTTATGTCACAATCAATATATTTTGTTGAATAAATATATATATATTTTTTCAAAAAGTCAAAGTGCTATAATAATAATAATAAGACATAAAAAAGCACAGGAGACAGTCAATGGGGATGTATTCAAACTTTTTTTAGGCACTCTGTAGGGCAGGGTGCCACTAGTTCATGTATGGGCATTTCCATGTGACACAGACACCCAGACACAGACTCTTTTTCACTTTAAAATGTTTGCCAAACAAAAAATATTGATTGCAAAGTTTAACAAACCATACCCCTATGTATATGCAAAAGTCTACTTTTAACAATTGCCACTGAAAATGTTGCTGAAACACATTTTCTTGAGGTGCAGATGCAAAGTTTGGTAACAGAATGACAGTAAAATCTCCCTCAGTTTTTTGACTGCATTTTTCCAAAACTTGGTTAAATATCAACTCCGAATTGAGATTCAAAGATGTCTGCAGAATGAATGACGTGACACCTTGAGTTTGAAAAAAATCTATTTTGGTTATTGAACTACAGTAAGTGAATAGAAGAAGGTCAACACCCAGCAACAGAATGACATCATGTGTCCTTGATCTGTACTATACAAAAAGGCCTAATTATAAATGTCATTCTCTTCATGAATAGGTTACAAAAGGTATAACATTTTATTATGCGCCTTTGCATGTTTGGATATTATTCTACACACGGGCTATTATTCTAATGAGCTTCGCCACCAAAGATCTGTACCCTCTCTTCTCTTGCGGCTGCTTAGATTCACCATAAGTTTGCATGCTGTTCTGTTAGGTCAAATGCAGTCAACAGATTGTTCCAAACTAGAACGATGTTGCTTTCCATTGCTTCCTAATATAAATAATTATATTTCTATAATCACATTTCCATCCAACCTTTTTTACACAAGTAAAGTACATGTTTGATAAAAGAATGTCACGACAGGCCTGATGGAAACAGCAAATTTGTCGGTAAACTTTCCAAATGTCGACAAAACAAAATACGCTAGACAGGGTAGGTTATTTTTGTGCCTGAAATTAATTATGTAAGAAATGGAGGTGGAGGCGCCTTTTTTAATGCACAAATATTGAAATAACAACCATCATATTGAAGTAAATTTGGAGTCACGCAAAAAATATGTTGTGTGGTCCAACCACTACGACTCGGGAAAGCGTGCAGTTCATTAGGCTACAGATGAAATAAGTTATAATGAACTTGGCAGGGTGGTAAACGTGCATGATGATGAGCTTGACGCTTCTTTCCAATAAATATTGAGGGTCTTATTCTGGTGACGTGATGATCGATGCTTGACTGCCGTGTGACAAAATAAAATTTAGCTCAATTGTCCATTTTGTAATCTCGTGTAGGTAGCCTACCCGCACTGTATCTGCGAGCTGTTGACTGGAATACACATGCCAAGACCAGAGTGGGCCCCCTTTGGCCCTCAGAACAACCTCAATTTCTCAGGGCATGGACTCTACAAGGTGTTGAAAGTGTTCCACAGGGATGCTGGCTCATGTAGACTCCAATGCTTCCCACAATTGTGTGAAGTTGGCTGGATGTCCTTTGGGTGGTGGACCATTGTTGATACACACAGGAGACTGTTGCGCATGAAAAACCCAGCAGCGTTGCAGTTCTTTTACACAAACCGGTGCGCCAGGCTCTTACTAACATACCCCGTTCAAACGCACTTAATTCTGTTTTGCCCATTCAAACTCAGAATGGAGAACATGCACAATCCATGTCTCAAGGCTTAAAAAATGTGAATAGTTCGCCTAATTTCAGTTTGTGTGACAAAACAAGCAGTCATTGTGTAGGGAATCATTGTAAATCAAGTCAAATGTTATTTGTCACATACAAGTGTTTAGCAGATGTTATTGCGGGTGTAGCGAAATGCTTGTGTTTCTAGCTCCGACAGTGCAGTAATATCTAACAATTTCACAACACCCCAATACACACATCTAAGTAAAGGAATGTTATTAAGAATATATAAATATATGGACGAGCAATGTCAGAGCGGCATAGACTAAGATACAGTATATACATATGAGATGAGTAATGCAAGATATGGGTAAAAAAATGGAAAAAAAGTGACTAGTTTTCTCCGTTTTATTAAAGTGGCCAGTGATTTCAAGTCTATGTATATAGGCAGCAGCCTCTGTGCTAGTCATGGCTATTTAACAGTCTGATGGCCTTGAGATGGAAGCTGTTTGATGCACCTGTACTGACCTCGCCTTCTGGATGATAGCGGGGTGAACGGGCAGTGGCTCAGGTGGTTGTTGTTCTTAATGATCTTTTTGGCCTTCCTTTGACATTGGGTGCTGTATGTGTCCTGGAGGGAAGGTAGTTTGCCCCCGGTGATGCGTTGTGCAGACCTCACTACCCTCTGGAGAGCCCTGCGGTTGCGGGCGGTGCAGTTGCTGTGACCAAGCAGTGATGCAGCCCGATAGGATGCTCTCAATTGTGCATCTGTAAAAGTTTGTGAGGGTTTTAGGTGCCAAGCCAAATTACTTCAGCCTCCTGATGTTGAAGAGGCACTGTTGCGCCTTCTTCACCACACTGTCTGTGTGGGTGGACCATTTCAGTTTGTCAGTGATGTGTACGCCGAAGGAACTTGAAACGTGTACCATCTAAACTGCTGTGAAACATATTTTACATAACCAAAAATATTGTATTTTCATCTGTTTGAAGCTGGTGTACAAAACTGAAGAATGGGAAGCATAGAAATAGATCTGCTGCTTCTTAGGCTTGCTTTCAATGAGTGACAGATCTATAACTATATTTTCTATGTGAATTTGGTCGAGTCCACCCAAAAGTTACATATTGTAGCTTTAAATAAAGTTTGATTTAGTCCTATTCTTTAACTTTAATACAAATGAGGAGTAAGCCAGTAGCTCAGATGAAACTATCCAAGCATTACATATCCTTTAAATGTTGATTTTTGGTTGTGTTTGTCAACCAAACTGAATTCAATAATACTTTTGTTATACAGTAAGGCGGAGATAAGTGGCCGAGATTGAGACGTGCATGTGTAGCTTACAGCAGTGAATGCACCAATTCATACTACAAGCACAGTGAGCCTAATGACAATTGCCGAATGTCATTACACTATTAGATGTTTTGTAACATATTTCTCTTTCCATTCATCAAATTGCGGGTGCACTTTTGAGATGCTGGAAATATTTTGTGAGTGGACAAACGTGCATGGCTAGCCAGCAGGAGGGGCTTTTGAAGTGATTGTTTGACAATCGGACACAAACGCCATAAATTAATGTGTTCCTTATGTAAATCTATGACTGTATATAGTTGGTCCCATACCGGTAAGACATGAAATGCACTTTCACCCCTGAATGTAACAGTATTTATTCAACCTTTAAAAATGAGTAATGCATCCATGTCCACATTGAGGTTAGCTTACTGTAACTATACATGTCTTCCTATGCAATCATATTCTGCGCGGAATCTTGGTTGTGCTATTAGCTGAAGCACAGTGATAACTCATTAAGTTGATGTATACAGTTGAAGTCGGAAGTTTACATACACCTTAGCCAAATACATTTAAACTCAGTTTTTCCACAATTCCTGACATTTAATCCTAGTAAAAATTCCCTGTCTTAGGTCATTTAGGATCACCACTTTACTATTATTCTGACATTTCACATTCGTCAAATAGAGTTATTTCAGCTTTTATTTCTTTCATCACATTCCCAGTGGGTCAGATGTTTACATACACTCAATTAGTATTTGGTAGCATTGCCTTTAAATTGTTGAACTTGGGTCAAACGTTTTGGGTAGCCTTCCACAAGCTTCCCACAATAAGCTTCCCATTCCTCCTGACAGAGCTGGTGTAACTGAGTCAGGTTTGTAGGCCTCCTTGCTCGCACACACTTTTTCAGTTCTGCCCCCAAATGTTCCATAGGATTGAGGTCAGGGCTTTGTGATGGCCACTCCAATACCTTGACTTTGTTGTCCTTTAGCCATTTTGCCATAACTGTGGAAGTATGCGACCAAGCTTAAACTTCCTGACTGATGTCTTGAGATGTTGCTTCAATATATCCACATAGTTTTCCTGCCTCATGATGCCATCTGTTTTGTGAAGTGCACCATGCCCTCCTGTAGCAAAGAACCCCCACAACATGATGCTGCCACCCCCGTGCTTCACGGTTGGGATGGTGTACTTCGGCTTGCAAGCCTCCCCCTTTTTCCTCCAAACATAACGATGGTCATTATGACCAAACAGTTCTATTTTTGTTTCATCAGACCAGAGGACATTTCTCAAAAGTAAGATCTTTGTGCCCATGTGCAGTTGCAAACCGTAGTCTGGCTTTTTTATGGCGGTTTTGGAGCAGTGGCTTCTTCCTTGCTGAGCGGCCTTTCAGGTTATGTCGATACAGGACTCGTTTTACTGTGGCTATAGATACTTTTGTACCTGTTTCATCCAGCATCTTCACAAGGTCCTTTGCTGTTGTTCTGGGATTGATTTGCACTTTTCGCACCAAAGTATGTTCATCTCTAGGAGACAGAACGCGTCTCCTTCCTGAGTGGTATGACGGCTGCGTGGTCCTATGGTGCTTATACTTGCGTACTATTGTTTGTACAGAGAACATGGTATCTTCAGGTGTTTGGAAATTCCTCCCAAGGATGAACCAGACTTGTGGAGGTCTACAATTATTTATTTTTTTAGGTCTTGGCTAATTTCTTTAGATTTTCCCAATGTTGTCATGCAGAGACACGGAGTTTGAAGGTAGGCCTTGAAATACATCCACAGGTACACCTCCAATTGACTCAATTGATGCCAATTAGCCTATCAGAAGCTTCTAAAGCCATGACATAATTTTCTGGAATTTTCCAAGCTGTGTCAAGGCACAGTCAACTTAGTGTATGTAAACTTCTGACCCACTGGAATTGTGATACAGTGAATTTATAAGTGAAATAATCTGTCTGTAAACAATAGTTGGAAAAATTACTTGTGTCATGCACAAAGTAGATGTCCTAACCGACTTGCCAAAACTATAGTTTGTTAACAATACATTTGTGGAGTGGTTGAAAAACAAGTTTTAATGACTCCAACCTAAGTGTATGTAAACTTCCGACTGCAACTGTAAATACAAAATATCTGACATTTGTATTCCCATTTAATATATAATAATCCCATTTGAACTTTGTTGTGCTTTTAAATGGTTGAAAGCACAGTGATAATGCATTTAGATGACAACTAAACAAAAAATCAGACATTGTTTTTCCATTTGAATTTGGTTGTGCTTTTAGATGGTTGAAACCATAGTGATAACACATTGGGCATTCAACAAACTTCTGGCTGTCTTTTTGAATGGGTGAATAAAGACTGAAATCTCGTTGATAAATTTCTCAACCAAATATTACCCAAATTTCCATATTGAAATTACGTGGTGTGCCTGATTTGGTAACAGTGGCGCATTTTATTCACTTATTTGTAAACAAAATTGTTATCAGTAAAAACACTAACTAATTGGTAGGTCAACTTTTACTTGTTACTTCTGTGAACCTCTATAATAAGCATGCACACCAATAGAACATATTTTGTGTAGAGGTGCTAACAGCGAATAAACTGTGAGCTATAAAAATAGTTGCACATTCTATATTCTATATTCGGCATCATGCCTTTTTCAGACCTTAAAGAAGGCATAGTGATGCTGAAACGTTGGTGCATTACCCAATAAATTACTGTGAGTTTAAATATAGAGTGCGACTGTCTTTATTTTTTAACTTCTGTGAACTTCCTCACGAGGTAGAGAAATTCAAAAATATAAAGATGTTGGTAACGGAATTACAATTTCATAAGCTTTTACAGAAAGTAAATAATTTCTGTAAAACTAAATATAAATGTTGATATTAGTTGGCAGGGGACTTCAACATTGTGTTTTAATGTATTTCTAATACCTTAGGACTTTTTCTAGTAATGTTTTTTAAGAACCATTTTCCATCTGTGTGACCAGAAATCAAAGCCTTTGCTTATTCCTTATTTTTACGATGGAAAATGGTTGAAAAACGTATCAATGCCTTAATTTCCCCAAAATATTGACTCTTTTCAATTGACACCAAATGTGATCTGCTCCTATAAACTTCCCTGGTTGGTGCTCATGGGTCCTTTTTACGTGGAAATGACTGTATTGGTAGATAACCTCTTAGATCATCACAACATTTAAATTCAGAAATTCCAAACAATGTAGTTAGCTCAACAGTGTAATATTCCCTCAGCAAATACTCTAACAGCAGTTATCTGTCACGGTTAGTCGGGATGAAAGGGAAGGCTATACAGGCTGCACAAAATGTTGTAATTGAGAAATATTTAATGTGTGTGAGGAATTTGTAAAATCCCAGTTCTTTTTACCAATACCCAGACTGTCCAATGAAAACACCAGGTGTGTTACAGTGGTCAGACACCCTTTAGGAAGACCATTGATTGGCCAGTTAAGTGTATCATTGGTACAACAATGGCTTTCGTTCAGTTGAACGCATGGCCCTTTAGTGGCTTTGTGTATCGGATCAAAGGGCTTTGGTGCTTCCTGTTTTGTTTGGTGAGTGGTAAACACAGCTGGTGAGGCATTGTGTGGGCCTAAGCCTGCATGAATATGGCTGCCCGCAGCAGCACAACACACCATTTTGGATAAAAAATGCTCAACCTTCAGCTGCCCCTGGCTCTCCACTGGGCTTTCAGAAAGGTTAGGTCAGTAATAGGTCACAACCTGTATCATTCCACAGCCGTAGCCTATAGGATATCTGCTAATCATGAGCTCTAGGTTTAAGGAGAGAAGTGAGTGAGAAGTTATAGCCTAGAATCAATGCTATTCTCCCCCTCACTTTAACTCTGCGCTTCTTTTTTGTCTCTCTTTTCAGGTTGGTTATTCTGCGTGTGCACTCCCAAGGTCTGGTTACCGTTGATCTGCAGTGTTGTGAAGGAGATAACATTGCACAAGTAGATAATGTAGGTGACGAGAGGAAAAACAATTGTCTTTGCACTGGACCTGCTAATATCCAATCACTATAACGGAAATATAAAAACAAAATATATACTATTTAACAGACCTTCAGAATGCCCTTAGTAAGACACCTTTCCATGAGTTCGTTACAGCAACACTTGACCATAGGCCTTTGGACTGTTTTGACATTTAGGATATTTTGCTTCATGTAACATTGGGATATGCAACATAATAAATACGATTTTTCTGTTTTTCTCTCAGCTTTTGAATGCACTGGAAAAGAAGCTAAAAAGTCTCCTACATGGAAACATTAGGAGGGTCAAGAGGTAAGCCCTGAGTGGTGGATGATCATACTGTAGTGGCCTTGTTGTGTGATGACTGGAGAGCTACACAAGCTGTAGTGTGACGTGATTACCCTGTTACCATGAACATGATTATCGACTATTCCCCCCCCCCTTCCCCAGGCTCCCAGCTCTGACACGAGGTGCAGCTGTTGATCGATACTGGCCCACAGCCGATGGCAGACTGGTGGAGTATGACATTGATCGGGTTGTATACGATGAGGACTCTGCATACCAGAACATAAAGATCTTGCACTCACAGCAGTTTGGCAATATCCTGATTCTCAATGGGGATGTTAGTAAGTAAAATATAACATTTCTACCAGAGTATGTGAGCGTGTCCAATATGATTGGAGCACGGAGCTAGTTTCCCATCAGCCTTCTTGTCCGCTCCAATTTCGCTGAGGGCATGCCTGGCCCAGCATGCATTTGTAGGCTACTTGTGTGCTGCTATAGCCCCTTGCTTTAGCTACTGTCATGGAGTTCACTAAATATTTTCATGAAGAAACAGATTAAACACACAGGTGCAAAATCAAGGTGACTTACAAAGATGAGGAGGACCAAGAGCAAGAGAGGCAGTGCGGTGATGTAGTGTCCACAACTAAATAATCATTGTGGAATCTGAAAAGCCATATCCCGAAAGCATGAGGGTGTACTTACTACGTGCACATGAGGAAGGAAGGAGGTAGGTAGCTAGCTAAGTGTGTGAAACACATTTTCTAAAATCAGATCTCTTTAAGGTTTGTTAATTTTCGTTCTATTATCTATATGATAGGCTATCATTGTTGGCCCAATAGGCCTGGCATATTACCTCTTTCAAGGAGCTTTCTGTTTTGTTAGGGTTATTTTGCCTAAAAAACTTTTAGGCCTACCTAAATAAAACTCTGCATCCCTGTCCTGCCTGGCAAGAGGGCCTCGAAGGGTGTTTAGCATCCCCGGTGGTTCTGCAAGTGTGGAGAGGGTATTCTCCACTGCTGGCCTGCTCTCCAGGCACCATCGCATGAGCTTGAAGTCACAGACTCTGACCAAACTCGTGTTTCAAAATTCAAAGACACTAGACTGAGCCTAATAAGGCATTTTTCATAGATTTTTTATTTTTTTTATTCTAAGTAAGTCACAGCCTATATGCGCAATTTATAGACTAATGATTTAATACAATGTTTAAATGCTGAACGCTGTAATGTCCCTGCCAGCCTAGTGTGTCGAACTCGCAAATGCTTCACAATTTATGTATTTGTAGGCCATTTATGTATTTGTAAGCCCTGAAATAATAGGCTAATAATATATTGTTCCTTATTAGGATCCCTGTCTGGATCCTGTCCTATTTAGTGTTTATATGTTTAATACGACATGTAGCCCATATGATTTCATTGAAATCATCAAGTTTGGTTTTAATACTTCAAAACCATATTATAGGTCCAGGTAGACACAAAAATAGATGGATGTTGGTTAAATTGTGATTTTAATGAATGGAGCAAATTTGGAGCGGCAGTTTTAAAAACCATTTGAGTTTGGTGCGGTTTTTAACGGAGCGGTTGGAAAGGATGTGGAGTGCCGGTGCGCAAACACCGCTACGTAAGCGATGAGCGGGATTTCCAACCACTCAACTCTGTACTTTGATTCCTACAGGCTGTGATTTAACGGGTTAGTTCACTAAAATTACATATTGGTTTCCTTACTCTGTAAGCAGTCTATGGACGAGGTATGACACCAATCCATGCTTTGGTTTGGTATCCCGGGCACTGTTTCCAAATGCTCTCGTTTTAGCGATTGTGGTACATCCCATTTAAGTCATGGTACCGATATTAGTGTTTTTCCGCACATCTTGTTCTCATCATCTATACATGATTTTTGTTGAGCTTCACAATACATTTGACATACTTTCTGATTAATTGGACTTGATGTGTGAGAAATGCATGACTTAAATGGGATTTGTGCCACAAATACTAAAACATTAGCATTTGAAAACCGTGCCAGGAAAATCGAATCAAACCAAAGCATGTCTTACCTTGTCCATAGACTGCATACAAGGTAAGGAAACTAATGTGATATTTGTGTGAACTATCCCTTTTAAGATATCATTTTTGATAATTATTCCATCACTTACTGCTCACTCATTAATTTATATTTACTTTTATAATTGTTATTTACTGTAATTGAGGTCACTATTGTAATTTTTCATGATTTGAAATCTGAATCTAGTAAGATTAACATTTGACTGGGTTTCAGTAATGGCATATCTAATAATATTGTAATGTAATTATATGGCAGATCTGTCAGAGAGTGACCTGCCCTACACCCAGGCCATCATGGGCAGAGGGAAAGAGAACTATGCAGGGAAGGAGGTGCTGATCTTAGGAGGTGGTGATGGAGGAATCCTCGCTGAGGCCGTCAAACTCAAGCCAAAGATGATCACCATGGTGGAGATATCCTTTCAGGACGCTATCTGTCACTTCTCTCTGTACCCAGTTAAATAGTTGTGGTGCAAATCCCTGAAGCAATATGTTAACACTAACCTTTGAGCGTTGTTTTTAGACATAACCCGGTAGGACTATCTGGTCTGTGATCTGTGCCTGGTTTGTAATGCCTTGACAAAGTCTCTACATCGACCAAATGGTGATTGATGGGTGCAGGACGCACATGAGGAAGGCATGTGGGAGTGTTCTGGACAACCTGAAGGGAGACTGTTACCAGGTGAGGATTACAGTGCTGTCCATTGCACTTTTCCTTAGTAGAGATGGAACATTTGTCATTTGCCCACTACTCTTGAAAGGGTTGAACCGGTCTGTATTAGAGGTCGACCGATTAATCGGAATGGCCGATTTAATTAGGGCCGATTTCAAGTTTTCATAACAATCGGAAATCTGTATTTTTGGACAGCGATTTGGCAGATTTATTATTTATATATATATACAGTGGGGAGAACAAGTATTTGATACACTGCCGATTTTGCAGGTTTTCCTACTTACAAAGCATGTAGAGGTCTGTAATTTTTATCATAGGTACACTTCAACTGTGAGAGACGGAATCTAAAACAAAAATCCAGAAAATCACATTGTATGATTTTTAAATAATTAATTTGCATTTTATTGCATGACATAAGTATTTGATCACCTACCAACCAGTAAGAATTCCGGCTCTCACAGACCTGTTAGTTTTTCTTTAAGAAGCCCTCCTGTTCTCCACTCATTACCTGTATTAACTGCACCTGTTTGAACTCGTTACCTGTATAAAAGACACCTGTCCACACACAATCAAACAGATTCCAACCTCTCCACAATGGCCAAGACCAGAGAGCTGTGTAAGGACATCAGGGATAAAATTGTAGACCTGCACAAGGCTGGGATGGGCTACAGGACAATAAGCAAGCAGCTTGGTGAGAAGGAAACAACTGTTGGCGCAATTATTAGAAAATGGAAGAAGTTCAAGATGACGGTCAATCACCCTCGGTCTGGGGCTCCATGCAAGATTTCACCTCGTGGGGCATCAATGATCATGAGGAAGGTGAGGGATCAGCCCAGAACTACACGGCAGGACCTGGTCAATGACCTGAAGAGAGCTGGGACCACAGTCTCAAAGAAAACCATTAGTAACACACTACGCCGTCATGGATTAAAATCCTGCAGCGCACGCAAGGTCCCCCTGCTTAAGCCAGTGCATGTCCAGGCCTGTCTGAAGTTTGCCAATGACCATCTGGATGATCCAGAGGAGGAATGGGAGAAGGTCATGTGGTCTGATGAGACAAAAATAGAGCTTTTTGGTCTAACTCCACTCGCCGTGTTTGGAGGAAGAAGAAGTATGAGTACAACCCCAAGAACACCATCCCAACCGTGAAGCATGGAGGTGGAAACATCATTCTTTGGGGATGCTTTTCTGCAAAGGGGACAGGACGACTGCACCGTATTGAGGGGAGGATGGATGGGGCCATGTATCGCGAGATCTTGGCCAACAACCTCCTTCCCTCAGTAAGAGCATTGAAGATGGGTCGTGGCTGGGTCTTCCAGCATGACAACGACACGAAGCACACAGCCATGGCAACTAAGGAGTGGCTCCGTAAGAAGCATCTCAAGATCCTGGAGTGGCCTAGCCAGTCTCCAGACCTGAACCCAATAGAAAATCTTTGGAGGGAGCTGAAAGTCCGTATTGCCCAGCGACAGCCCCGAAACCTGAAGGATCTGGAGAAGATCTGTAGGGAGGAGTGGGCCAAAATCCCTGCTGCAGTGTGTGCAAACCTAGTCAAGAACTACAGGAAACGTATGATCTCTGTAATTGCAAACAAAGGTTTCTGTACCAAATATTAAGTTCTGCTTTTCTGATGTATCAAATACTTATGTCATGCAATAAAATGCAAATTAATTACTTAAAAATCATACAATGTGATTTTCTGGATTTTTGTTTTAGATTCCGTCTCTCATAGTTGAAGTGTACCTATGATAAAAATTACAGACCTCTACATGCTTTGTAAGTAGGAAAACCTGCAAAATCGGCAGTGTATCAAATACTTGTTCTCCCCACTGTATATATATATATATATTATTTTTACACCTTAATCTTTATTTAACTAGGCAAGTCAGTTAAGAACACATTCTTATTTTCAATGAGGGCCTAGGAACGGTGGGTTAACTGCCTCGTTCAGGGGCAGAACGACAGATTTTTACCTTGTCAGCTCGGGGGATTCAATCTTGCAACCTTACAGTTAACTAGTCCAACGCTCTAACCACCTGATTACATTGCACTCCACGAGGAGCCTGCCTGTTACGCAAATGCAGTAAGCCAAGGTAAGTTGCTAGCTAGCATTAAACTTATCTTATAAAACACAATCAATCAATCATAATCACTAGTTAACTACACATGGTTGATGATATTACTAGTTTATCTAGCGTGTCTTGCGTTGCATATAATCGATGCGGTGCGTATCGTTGATCCAATGTGTACCTAACCATAAACATCAATGCCTTTCTTAAAATCAATACACAGAAGTATATATTTTTAAACCTGCATATTTAGCTAAAAGAAATCCAGGTTAGCAGGCAATATTAACCAGGTGAAATTGTGTCACTTCTCTTGCATTCATTGCACGCAGAGTCAGTGTATATGCAACAGTTTGGGCCGCCTAATTTGCCAGAAAGTTACGTAATTATGACAACATTGAAGGTTGTGCAATGTAACAGGAATATTTAGACTTATTGATGCCACCTGTTAGATAAAATATGTAACGGTTCCGTATTTCACTGAAAGAATAAACGTCTGGTTTTAGAGATGATAGTTTCCGGATTCGACCATATTAATGACCTAAGGCTCGTATTTCTGTGTGTTATTATGTTATAACTAAGTCTATGATTTGATAGAGCAGTCTGACTGAGCGGTGGTAGGCAGCAGCAGGCTCATAAGCATTCATTCAAACAGCACTTTTGTGCGTTTTGCCAGCAGCTCTTCATTGTGCTTCAAGCATTGCGCTGTTTATGACTTCAAGCCTATCAACTCCCAAGATTAGGCTGGTGTAACAGATGTGAAATGGTTAGCGGGGTGCGCGCTAATAGCGTTTCAAACGTCACTCGCTCTGAGACTTGGAGTGGTTGTTCCCCTTGCTGTGCATGGGTAACGCTGCTTCGAGGGTGGCTGTTGTCGATGTGTTCCTGGTTCGAGCCCAGGTAGGAGCGAGGAGAGGGACGGGAAGCTATACTGTTACACTGGCAATACTAAAGTGCCTATAAGAACATCCAATAGTCAAAGGTTAATGAAATACAAATGGTATAGAGAGAAATAGTCCTATAATTCCTATAATAACCACAACCTAAAACTTCTTACCTGGGAATATTGAAGACTCATGTTAAAAGGAACCACCAGCTTTCATATGTTCTCATGTTCTGAGCAAGGAACTTAAACGTTAGCTTTCTTACATGGCACATATTGCACTTTTACTTTCTTCTCCAACACTTTGTTTTTGCATTATTTAAACCAAATTGAACATGTTTCATTATTTATTTGAGGCTAAATTGATTTTATTGATGTATTATATTAAGTTAAAATAAGTGTTCATTCAGTATTGTTGTAATTTGTCATTATTACAAATACATTTAAAAAATTGGCAGATTAATCGGTATCGGCTTTTTTGGTCCTCCAATAATCGGTATCGGCGTTGAAAAATCATAATCGGTCGACCTCTAGTCTGTATGGTCTTTTATGTTACTACAAGGGGTTACCATGACTGTATTTCCAGGTGTTGGTAGAAGACTGTGTTCCGGTTCTGAAAAAGTATGTTGAGGAAGGGAAGACGTTTGATTACGTCATCAATGACCTCACAGCAGTTCCTATCTCCACAGCGCCAGAGGAGGGTGAGTGACAGATGCTCTCATGAGGTTCTCTTGGACATGAATTTCTAACTGTATATTGATGAATACCGGTATGGCTCATGTAAAGAGGAACTGCATTGTACCTCTGCAAAGAATTGATCTGATTTAGGATGTGGACAGTGTAATGTTAAACTGTTTCTTGGATAGGAGGAAATAGGCTTATATGGCACACTCACATAATTGATTGACAGATGGTTTACTCTGTCTCAGACTCTACATGGGAGTTCCTACAGCTTATCTTGGATCTTTCAATCAAAGTACTGCGTCCTACTGGGAAGTACTTCACACAGGTAAAACCGCCTTTCTCATATTAGCTGAATGCTTCATACAGTCACTCTACTAACTAGTCAAGTCAGTTAAGAACTAATTCTTATTTACAATGACTGCCTACCCCGACCAAACCTCAAACCGGATGACACTGGGCCAATTGTGCGCTGCCCTATGGGACTCCCAATCACGGCCGGTTGAGATACAGCCTGGAATCGAACCAGGGTTTGAATCAAACCAGGGTCTGTAATTACGCCTCTAGCATTGTGATGCAGTGCCTTAGACCTCTGCACCACTCAGGAGCCCCCGTGCCGTCTGCCTCTTGGGTCTTTTTTGTTCATGAGAGTAGTTTATCATAATGTGATGTTTTTAATGATACATATATTTTGTCACATGTGGTCCATGTTTTAACCCCGAGTTGTGTGTCCTCAGGGAAACTGTGCAAATCTGACTGAGGCACTGGCTCTCTATGAGGAACAGCTTGGAAGGCTCTCATGTCCTGTGGACTTTTCCAAGGAGGTGGTGTGTGTGCCCTCTTATATGGAACTGTATCCTTCTAAAAAGAAGTATTGCCGTTATCAGACACTCCTGCCATTTACAGCCAGACATAGTCGAACATTCATACAGAGACGTGTGGTTGCTTGTTGTTGTCTGCATGGAATTCTCCTTAACGAACTGACTCAGGTGGGTTTTCTACACCGTCTGGAAGAAGTAAAGAGCTCCCTCTCTCCCCTTCAAGCCCTGCCTGCCGGAATGTGAAAACTGTCCCCCCACCCATGATCCGCTATCGCACTGAGGGGAGATATGACCCCCCCCCCCGAAAAAAAATTCTCTACTCACACTGTTTATTTTTTTTTATCCTTCCAAGTCGAACTCTCAAACTCTTTTTAGATGTTGGTTTTATAATTTAATGTCTAAACTTGCAAGAGATTGTATTTCTGTTAATTGGATATTTTGAGTTGGGCTGTTTTTGCGTGTGCCCTCCAGGGAGAGCTGTGGGGCTGCTACCACTGGATACACTGAAACCTACTGTAGAGGATGACTCAGCATTTCTATAGCTGGTCCCAGACCTGTCTGGGCTTTAGACTTCTCTGACTATAGCCTGGTCCCAGACCTGTCTGAGCTTTAGACTTCTCTGACTATTGTTGTCATGCCATACATGTTACATGTCTTATACATGTTTGAAAGGGCAACAATACTCCTGAGGAGTTGCCTAAAGCTCATAGAAATCTGGGACCAGGCAAGTATTGACACACACCTTCTGCACCTGTCCCTCTGGGTTACTTTTCAAATTTGAGTTATAAAAGCAGCACCAACATACTTTTGGGTTCAGATTGTGTGATAGAATATGTGCTCACCATAGTTTCAACTGAATGTCTGTTTGTGTGATTGTTTTTCCTCTTCTGTTGTAACTGCGGCTTGAGTGTGATTTTGATTACAGGTGCTTTTCAAGATGTTGAAAAGGCAGTGTGACCCTGCCCATTGAGGCTGAAGTGTCTGAACGTGTTTTTAAAAGGGAAAAGGGTCCTCCTTTGTTGGCGGTTTCTTGCTTGTAATGGTTTATTTTTACATACTTCGTTTTAAATTTGTCTAAAATTCTGTTTGGTGCATGTGCTGGAAAATGAAAGTTTTATTGAATGTAGCTTACCATATACACAGTGCACATTCATGCCTTTGGTCATTATTGTGGTGCTTTGTTACATTTATTTATTGGATATTATTTCACCAAATGCTGTTTTATCCCACTGGAAAAATGTTATGTTGTTCAGCAGTGACTACCTGCTATTAAAATGAGTTGGAGAATAAAATATTTGGTTTCTTTCTTTTGCATGGAAATGTTAGATTTTTGATAGATTAGCTAGTAATCCAAGATGTTAAAACTGACTGACAATTTCGGTTACAACTAAAAATCAAGAAAAATAAAGTAACCAATGCAAAACTTCAGAAAGAGAACTGGGGTGTACAAGTATTTAATTGTGTTATGGCAGGTGGTAACTTTTGTAATAATACTTTCAGTAGTTAGCATACCCTGCTGCTGCATACTCAGTGTGGTTTTAAAATTCAACCACACATTTATACTTGTGAGTTGTCACAACTCCTTTGTCTCAACTGTATTTGCCCCAGCGTTTGTTTTGCCGTAGAGTTTGTATATTGGTCAAGTAAACACTAGTAATACAGTATTTCTTTATTTCCTTGAGCAGGCTTTCCTCAGTCTTTTGTGGTTCTATGAATGAAGCATTTGACATTGTTCAATTTGTATTGGAGTTCTTAGCATATTGTACTGTTTGCGTATTGTCTCGCTTGTGTGTAGAACCTGAATGGCAAATTCTCAGGTAACAACGCCACTGGATAGGTCTGAACATGAGAAAATCATCATTATCTTTCACCATCATTAACCCCTCTGTGATCTCTGCCTGTGGATTTTCTCAGTCCAGCATGTATACATGGATCGGATATAGAACTCATGAACAGAGTATGCAGGGTTGGGGAGTAAATGACATGTAATCTGATTACAAACAAACCAGATACGTTACCAGCTAAAATATTGTAGTCCGATTTAGATACTTTTGAAAAACTCGATTACTTCTCGATTACTTTCTGTTCTCAATGACATTCAATTCAGCATTGAAAAAACGTGCAAGTTTTTACGTTTATTCCACCTGAGAGTCTGACCACTGATGACACAACATATGTGTTTAATGTATCATTTGTCTTCTAATGCCTTTTAAGGGGAAAGTCCTCTCAAAGTAATCAGATTAAGAGTTTGGGTATGCAAAAGTTACATTACTGATATTTAGACAGGTGACTAGATTACATTTAGAAAGTAGCCTGCCCAATCCGAAGAGTATGTAGTAGTGTGTGGCCAATTGACTACTGAAGATGGGTATGATCAGGACCTGACTAAAGTACGCCACAAATTGTGACGCGGAATATGTGTGCAACTAAAGAACTAAACATTCAACTTCTGCTACCATTTCTGCCAAGCCATCTATACAGTTTGACACGCGTTCGATAAAGCAAACGTATGCACCACACAACGCACTGCTCTGCAATGCTGCAAGGCAAACGTAGCGAATGTACTTCTGGTATGCCAAAACGCAACTATACTGTCGGTGTGATCGAAGCGTAACTACATAACTACATTTGGGGGGCTGCGGCCTCATTCATAACCGTGGCGTACATTTACCACTAAATATCTGTGTGCGCCATTTCTAAAACATCTGCACATGTACAACAATATTGCGATTTATAAACTTGGCGTCCGCCAAACAAACACGTTTTTGGTTATGAATCAGACCGGTCGTAAAACTGCGCTCGTGAACGAGCAATATAACTGCCTGAACAACCCATCATTCACCTTTTTATGGTGACAATAACGCCCCTACCTGCTGTATACGTTATAAGTATTGGAATTAGGCCAAGATAGCAATGGCGAACTTTGTCAAATGTCTTTGGAGGTGTTTGCAGTGACGATACCTGTTTCTGAATTGTTGTGTACCTGAAACATTGTCTACTCGGAAAGAAATTAAAACTTCCGTATGCCTACTTACAGTGGTAGCCTACACACTTCAATTCAAATGTCAACTGTCTGCTGTAATATTTGTGTAGCGGAGAAAATTACCAGGTAGGAGACAAGAGTACAGTTTAGTGTCGTTTAGTAAAAACCTCGTGCTCTACAGCCGGGCCTAATCGTGCGCATGAGCATTTCCTATTAGTTGTAACATAACACTGCCATAATACATTACTGCTTAGTAACAGCATAGTAACTAATATAAACAGATATAGATCACCGATACTACATCTGTAATTTGTTGTATGTCTATTTCGAAAATATGAACTCAGCATGGCCAGAAAAGGTGAGGAATTTATTCTGCAATGGTTATGATAAACACTATATATACAAAAGTATGTGGACACCCCTTCAAATTAGTGGATTCGGCTATTTCGCGTTGCTGACAGGTGTATAAAATCGAGCACACGGCCATGCAATCTCCAGAGGAAAATATTGGCAGTAGAATGGCCTTACTGAAGAGCTCAGTGACTTTCAACATGGCACCGCCATAAGATGCCATATTTCCAACACGTCAGTGCATCAAATTTCTGCCCTGCTAGAACTGCCCCGGTCAACTGTAACTGCTGTTATTGTGAAGTGGAAATGGGTAGGAGAAAAAAAGTCTCAGCTGTAATGTGGTAGGGACTGCCGAGTGTTGAAGCGCGTAGCCCGTAAAAATCGTCTGTCCTCAGTTGCAACACTCACTACCAAGTTCCAAACTGCCTCTGGAAGCAACATCAGCACAATAACTGTTCGTTGGGGTAGCTTGTTGAAATGGGTTTCATTGGCTGAGCAGCAGCACACAAGCCTTTGATCACCATGCGCAATACCAAGCGTTGGCTGGAGTGGTGTAAAGCGCGCAGCCATTGGACTCTGGAGCAGTGGAAACGCATTCTCTGGAGTGATGAATTAGGCTTCACCATCTGGCAGCCCGACAGATTAATCTGGGTTTGGCAGATGCCAGGAGAACGCTACCTGCCGCAATGCACAGTGCCAACGGTAAAGTTTGGTGGAGGATAAATAATGGTCTTGAGCTGTTTTTCATGGTTCGGGCCAGGCCTCTTAGTTCCAGTGAAGGGAAATCTTAACGCTACAGCATACAATGACATTCTAGACAATTCTGTACTTTCAACATTTTGGAAACAGTTTGGGGAAGGCCCTTTTCTTGTTTCAGCATGACAATGCCTCTGTGCACAAAGCGAGATTCCATACAGAAATGGTTTGTTGGTGTGGAAGAACTTGACTGGCCTGCACAGAGCCCTGACCTCAACTCCGTCAAACACCTTTGGGATGAATTGGAACGCCGGAGTGCGAGCCAGGCCTAATCGCCCAACATCAGTGGCTGAATGGAAGCAAGTCCCTGCAATAATGTTTCAACATCTAGTGGAAAGCCTTCCCAGAACAGTGGACTGTTACAGCAGCAAAGGGAGGACCAACTCAAAATGAATGCCCATGATTTTGGAATGAGATGCTAGACGAGCAGGTGTCCATGTCATTTTGGTCATGTTGTGTATATATAATGTAATGTTTATGAATGAAATATTGTCAATTCGAGAAATTTGACAGTATTCAGACGTAGCCTACAAACGTCAAAGGAAAAGGTGAACTGTCTGTGCTTAAACGTCGGATCGCATAGAGCAAAACTTGAAATAGCATATCTGTTTACTACTGTGAAGTAGGTCAAATTAAAATGAGATATGGGACGAATGGTAGCCTATTCTAACTTGTCGTAGGCCTATAGGCTATTTGGAAATGAAATGAAATAATAGGAAATAGATGCCTATTTTAAAAAAGAAGGCAAAGATTAAATACAGCAATTTTCACTCCTCACTAATGGCAAATGATTGCATCTTATTATATTTAGCTAACTGTTTTCTTCTTATAAATAACAGTGTCATCATACATTCCCCATTTGCACAAGGCTACTAGGATACGTTTGCCTTCTTGCAATGCAATACTTGAACTACTGGAACTGTGAGTATGCATGGTTTAAAGTTTGCGGGAAGGAAAGCACATTCTCAAGTCAAGTTCAGATAAATTCCAAATTTTGCATGAAAACTGGGACACGCACATTTTGGGGTCTATTTTGTACTTACACACAGTTTAAAAATGATCAAGAACATTTTGGAGACCCCCCTCATGGTAGTGGAGCGATTTAAAAAAAGAAGAAGCAAACTTTCATCAGTTATATGCATTTTGCCATGGGTCTGAGAGAAAGTGTTGCCGTTTTCAAACAAATTTCTTGCTATTCTACACATTCTGCCATGACGTGTTCATATGCTATCTGAGCAGGACAGCTAGCCTTTTGGCGCTCCCTACTGGTGAAAATTATCATAAATCACTGTCCATGAAACAAACTATCAGTCAACTGCTAAACACGGTGCTACTGAACTACAGAATATTTGCACTACTACATTAAAAATTGAAATACTTAACTACTTCGAAATTGCACCTTGAGTATTCAACTATTTAAACTCTCAACAGAAATACTTTTTTAGTATTATCATTTTTTGGTTGGGGGGACCTCATCGGTAATCCAGCCATGGTCACGTCCACTGTGGATATGAACTGGTAAATTATCTCAAAGCAACAGGATTTTCCATTGTTCACTGGCTTGTGCCAACCATAAAGTTGGCCTCTGCTGTCTGTCACTAGCATCTGTTTCCACTTCGACACTCCATTCATCCTTTTGGAAACTAATAGGTGACCCAGTAGATATAAACATTTAGAAATATTCCACTATTCCATTCATCTATTGTCCCTGTAAATTCCTTGATTATGCTGTTTTCCCTAACAATTCATCAATGATGTCCTTCATTAATGCACTATATTCTGAACAGGGCAATGGCAGCACTAGAGAGGAATGTGACAGAGCTGTACTGCAGTGTGTTGCAACACTTTGTAACCTACCTGTTTATATTGTCATGTTACTGGATATAGCTCTTCCTAGCTACTGATGCATGGGTGAGGAATTGCCAGGACAAGAATGAGTCAAGTTTGATGGAAATTTACTGAAGGAACTTCTCAGATAATACAGGTATGATGATGATGGGAATTCACAATACTGGCATTCAGTAGATGTTATTATACAAATGGAAATAACACATGCTATGTCTAGGTGCTCTTGCTCGGGCACAGAACGATGTTCATGCGATGAGCATGCAAGCAAACCTTCAACTACTGTGGGAAAAACTAGACAACTGGCTAACTTAAACATGGCACGCCCATTTACCAATGAGCGGCTGTCATGCATACAGAACATGTATGCACCATAGAGCACATGGGGGTGGTGGTGGTGGTGGTGGGGGGGGGGGGCAAGGCCTATGCCATCTGCACTACACTACTCCCCTCCAGGAGTACCAAGTTCCTTCGGTACAGGTGACCCTAAGTTACTTGCTGTAGACTGGCTTAAACAATAAAGATTAATAAACAAAGTCCACAGTCTCTCTGACTTATAACTTTTTACATTACATTTACATTTAAGTCATTTAGCAGACGCTCTTATCCAGAGCGACTTACAAATTGGTGCATTCACCTTATGATATCCAGTGGAACAACCACTTTACAATAGTGCATCTAACTCTTTTAAGGGGGGGGGGGGGTTAGAAGGATTACTTTATCCTATCCTAGGTATTCCTTAAAGAGGTGGGGTTTCAGGTGTCTCCGGAAGGTGGTGATTGACTCCGCTGACCTGGCGTCGTGAGGGAGTTTGTTCCACCATTGGGGTGCCAGAGCAGCGAACAGTTTTGACTGGGCTGAGCGGGAACTGTACTTCCTCAGAGGTAGGGAGGCGAGCAGGCCAGAGGTGGATGAACGCAGTGCCCTTGTTTGGGTGTAGGGCCTGATCAGAGCCTGAAGGTACGGAGGTGCCGTTCCCCTCACAGCTCCGTAGGCAAGCACCATGGTCTTGTAGCGGATGCGAGCTTCAACTGGAAGCCAGTGGAGAGAGCGGAGGAGCGGGGTGACGTGAGAGAACTTGGGAAGGTTGAACACCAGACGGGCTGCGGCGTTCTGGATGAGTTGTAGGGGTTTAATGGCACAGGCAGGGAGCCCAGCCAACAGCGAGTTGCAGTAATCCAGACGGGAGATGACAAGTGCCTGGATTAGGACCTGCACCGCTTCCTGCGTGAGGCAGGGTCGTACTCTGCGAATGTTGTAGAGCATGAACCTACAGGAACGGGTCACCGCCTTGATGTTAGTTGAGAACGACAGGGTGTTGTCCAGGATCACGCCAAGGTTCTTAGCACTCTGGGAGGAGGACACAAAGGAGTTGTCAACCGTGATGGCGAGATCATGGAACGGGCAGTCCTTCCCCGGGAGGAAGAGCAGCTCCGTCTTGCCGAGGTTCAGCTTGAGGTGGTGATCCGTCATCCACACTGATATGTCTGCCAGACATGCAGAGATGCGATTCACCACCTGGTTATCAGAGGGGGGAAAGGAGAAGATTAATTGTGTGTCGTCTGCATAGCAATGATAGGAGAGACCATGTGAGGATATGACAGAGCCAAGTGACTTGGTGTATAGCGAGAATAGGAGAGGGCCTAGAACAGAGCCCTGGGGGACACCAGTGGTGAGAGCACGTGGTGCGGAGACAGATTCTCGCCACGCCACCTGGTAGGAGCGACCTGTCAGGTAGGACGCAATCCAAGCGTGGGCCGCGCCGGAGATGCCCAGCTCGGAGAGGGTGGAGAGGAGGATCTGATGGTTCACAGTATCAAAGGCAGCCGATAGGTCTAGAAGGATGAGAGCAGAGGAGAGAGAGTTAGCTTTAGCAGTGCGGAGCGCCTCCGTGACACAGAGAAGAGCAGTCTCAGTTGAATGACTAGTCTTGAAACCTGACTGATTTGGATCAAGAAGGTCATTCTGAGAGAGATAGCAGGAGAGCTGGCCAAGGACGGCACGTTCAAGAGTTTTGGAGAGAAAAAAAAGAAGGGATACTGGTCTGTAGTTGTTGACATCGGAGGGATCGAGTGTAGGTTTTTTCAGAAGGGGTGCAACTCTCACTGGTAACTTGACTGGAAACTACACAGTCCATGTTCTTTCTTTTCCTTATTTAACTACTGTTGTATCTCACAGGTTTGTGAACCTTTTGTCCATGCAGTGTCGTCTTCACTGTCTTGTTTTCCGTCGGGTCTTTGTCTTCGTCCGTGTCTGACGTTTCCACTTTTTGTGTTTTGTACTGTCGACGACAGCGTGCAGCAGGTTACCGCTTCTTTTCTTTCCTGTTTGGCTCCTGTTCAGGAGTCTGAAGCTGTGTTGCTGCCATCTGGTGGTGGCTAAGGTAGTTGCTGAAGTTCCAGGTGTGCTGGGTGTCTCAGTGGAGTCTACACTGCTGTAGGACCTGATTAATTTGTTGCCTGACCCACGTCGGGATAACCTCACTATCGTAGGACTTGAGGCGGTCGTGGTGCATTATCCCTCTGTGTAGTTTTCCTTGTATCTCATACAGCACAGGGCCACGGCATGCAGAGACAACATAGGGGCCCTTCCAGGGTGCATGGAGTATATTTTCTTTTGACGCTGCTCAGAGATGCTCACTTGAAGTTCTGTGTGCTTCCTTTAGACCTTCTTCCATGTTGTAGAGGAACTCTGGGACTTCCATCCTGTCAGACCTGTCCTCTGCTGCATCAGACCAGATATCCCAAGGTTGATGGGCCTCTGTTCCAAGCATCAGCCTATTTGTAGTGAACCCAGTATTTGCATGCTGGGAGCTGCGGTAAGCTGACATCAGGATCGGCAACTGTTCATCCCAGTTTCATTGATTCTGGTCCACGTAGCAGCGGATCATCTGGAGTAGTGTGCGGTTGAACCGCTCAACCTGACCGTTGGAAGCCGGATGATAGGGAGTTTTCCTTCTCTTTGAGATCTGCAATTGCCTGAACACACTCTTGAACAGGAAACATTCAAAGTTTCAACCTTAGTCTGTGTGCAGCTCGAGTGGGGCACCGACGCGCGCAAAGTCCTATACCAGTCTCTTGGCAGTAGTTTCAGCTCCTTGGTCAGGAACAGGAAAAGCTTCAACCCACAGAGTAAACTGGTCGCTGATGAGGAGGATGTACTTGTTTCCGGAACTACACTACCGGTCCAAAGTTTTAGAACACCTACAATGTTGTTAGCACTAGAGCGCTAGAACTAGAACTGTTCCTGTTTCCTTTCATTATTATAAGTAACATAATACCAGAACAGACTACACCACAGGGAATTCATACAGTACACCCACTCATTATTGTCTACTCTTCAGCTCTATATTACTTTAATCATTGACATACTGTAATCAGCATGACAGCATTTTTTGTTTACTATCCTGGTTAAATACAACTTTATGTGTTGTCTTTGCAATTAAGCTTTTAAAGGTCACAAACAGTGAAAATCATGTTTTTAATCAAATTGGATGGTATTTAGAGGAAACCAGTAGGTTGAAAAATGTCTGTAGCTGGTATTTATAAAGTTTGATCATAGTGGTTCCCTCCCCCCATGTCAAACACTTGGATTCAGGAGGCAGGCATTACCAGTGATAGCATTACCAAATATCTTTTATAACTAAACCAAGATAGATCAGAGGTTGTCGTTTTTAAATGGGAACAAATTAATCATTGTGGGCAGAACAAGCAAGGAGGTGGGCAGAGCCAAGCACAAGCTAGTGAGAATCCTATTGGCGCGTTCTAACATATGTTTACTTATTTTATTGTTCTCATTGTTCTATCTGTGACATTACCAAGGATTTACTTCCGGATTTATGCAACGGTCACATAAAGCCGGAAATGTAATACACCAATTAAAACCGCCATCACATGTGCCCCTACGCTTTGCTTTGTCTTTGTTTATAAACCAAGCAGAAAGTACAACCAAAGGTACTGGTAAACCTTTCATCTGTGGCTGTGTGACAGGTTTAATGTCTATGGGTGTAACTATTAGCAAGCAAGCTACTTACCAGCATGCTAGCAAAAGCTTTTCATTTTGTCTGGACAGACTGCACTGAAAATTAGCATTATGTCACGCGTGTGCAGAGAACATTTCGAGTGAAGTGGGGGAGAACATTCGATATGGGTGGAAGCTAATCCTGAAGACGTGCTGTTTCATCATTGACAGTGGATCTTACAAGTGCTGACCATAAAGTATCAGAGTTCGATGAGTGTGACACACTAGCCAACATTTTGGATCGGGGGACTAATGTTAAATAACGCAACTGTGGCTGTTTTGACTTGTGAAGGGTATATTTTCTGTAACACACCTGATAGTCACTGTGTTTTTTTCCCCTTCCATCTCTAAGCTCCATACATTGAGGCTTAGAGCTGCCAGAACACAACTGGCACGAAGGAATGTTGTCTCACACAACTGGCACGAAGGAATGTTGTCCACAAAAGGAGTTGCGGTGTGTATAGTATTTGTAATTTACCCCTGGAAATCATACCATTCCATTGTGGGTTGTTGTCTTACAGCTTGTGTCATTGCTAATCATGAGGATTGAGGGTGGGGGGGGGCTATTGTTATTTCACTTTCCATCTCATTTTGTCTTTCCACTATCATCAAGCTGTAATGATGTTGAATTTTCTAAAATGTCTGTCTGCACAGCTTCCCAGGCCACCACTGCAGTCAGAATGCTGTAATACAAAATCCAATTTCCCAAGGCAAAGAAAGGGGTATATATAGCCTGTGAAGACAGACGCAGCATACTATAAGTCATAGTTATTCATTGAACATCTGCATTAATAGGGCATTTCAGGCAAACAAAAATTCCAAATGCATACATTTAAAAGTTTTGTGGTTTTATTGGCCCTTCCACCACCACCTCCTCATTGGAGGACAAAAGTAACTTTCTTACAAAATACATTATTGTTACAAATACATTTGTACATACATGGGATTTTTTTTTTTTTTTTTTTACATATCACATAACATATTTGGATTCATTGGATAAAAAAAAAAAACTTTTGTAAAACTATTACAGATGAATAACCATTACAGATTAAATCCACCCCTCAGCCCATCCCATCTATCTCCATAGACTACCCTTTCTTCCTCAGCTTCCCCTCAGCCCATCCCATCTATCTCCATAGACTACCCTTTCTTCCTCAGCTTCCCTCAGCCCATCCCATCTATCTCCATAGACTACCCTTTCTTCCTCAGCGTCTCTCAGCCCATCCCACCTATCTCCATAGACTACCCTTTCTTCCTCAGCGTCTCTCAGCCCATCCCATCTATCTCCATAGACTACCCTTTCTTCCTCAGCGTCTCTCAGCCCATCCCACCTATATCCATAGACTACCCTTTCTTCCTCAGCTTCTCTCAGCCCATCCCATCTATCTCCATAGACTACCCTTTCTTCCTCAGCTTCTCTCAGCCCATCCCATCTATCTCCATAGACTACCCTTTCTTCCTCAGCTTCCCCTCAGCCCATCCCATCTATCTCCATAGACTACCCTTTCTTCCTCAGCTTCTCTCAGCCCATCCCACCTATCTCCATAGACCACACTTTCTTCCTCAGCGTCTCTCAGCCCATCCCATCTATCTCCATAGACTACCCTTTCTTCCTCAGCGTCTCTCAGCCCATCCCAGCTATCTCCATAGACTACCCTTTCTTCCTCAATGTCTCTCAGCCCATCCCAGCTATCTCCATAGACTACCCTTTCTTCCTCAGCGTCTCTCAGCCCATCCCAGCTATCTCCATAGACTACCCTTTCTTCCTCAGCGTCTCTCAGCCCATCCCAGCTATCTCCATAGACTACCATTTCTTCCTCAGCGTCTCTCAGCCCATCCCACCTATCTCCATAGACTACCCTTTCTTCCTCAGCGTCTCTCAGCCCATCCCATCTATCTCCATAAACCACACTTTCTTCATTTCCTAGTGTTTTATTGTTTTACATCGATTCTGAACCTTTCTAATCGCACATTATCAACAGATTGCGATTTAAAAAATGAATATTTTTTGCTAAGTAGTATTATGTTGTTGATTGATTGACTATGGTTTTCCAGATTGCCTATTTGTAGGTTTCATTTTAGAACAATGTTATGACTTCACAGCAAAATCTGCATAGCTGACATGGTTGTATGCCCCATATAACATTTAGTTAGTAACAGAATTTTGTATAATCATTTAAATTGAAAAACTGAAATTGTTTAATCAATCGTTGTTTTGTATATCAGTTAATAAATCAAGTGCCATGGAATCTGAACATTGAAGACGTCTTCCCAGCTTTTTTGTAACCTGTGTGGCACAACTGTCAGCATTTTTGTCCTCAAATGGAACTTATTCATTTAAGAAAAAATATATATAACTTTTTTCCAGCCAACTTTGATCTTTAATATAGGGCAGACAAACAAGTTCTCTACCTTCTTCCACTTGCCTTCTCCATTTCTGTGGTAAATGCTGCAATCAATTGGTTGTAACTTTGTATTGAGCAAACATTCACATATATTTTCGATAGCTGCATGTGTGACAACTCCACCATTCCTATTCATAATATAATTAATAAAAAAATGCTATTTAAAAAAGAATCCATTAAGTAAAAAAAAAATCAATTAGTATAGTAGAGTTTAACTATAATATTTGTTGTAATAGTTGTTCTGTCTTTTCTGGAGGCTGAAATTGAACTTATACCTAGCTTTGTATGGCTTGTTTGAGAAAGGGCGATACTTTGAACAAGTTTCTTTGAACAAGGTTTCAAATATTGCATATTTCAAATTGATTACTTAAAAAACACCAGCAAACACATTGTAGAATGAGTAGATCACTACATCAATGAACTGCTAGCATCATAACTCAGAACAGTACATACAAGGACATTAAATTCATTGCCCATTTAACAAGCATTTCGCTTTTCAGAAACATTACAGGCTACGTAGACAGGCTCCTGGATCTCCTCTTCAACGAGGTCACCCGCTGTGCGAGCTGTCCATCCCAGGACTACCCAGTGTGAGAGGCCTGACAAGGAGGCCATAGCTGGATTTGTCTTCCACTTCAATCTTGGGGTGACTGAAGCCTGCTTGATTGAAGCAGGGTACATGGGTCCCGCTCCCCTCCCCATCAATCTCTGTAGTTGGTTGCATTCCTAAAGCCTAAGTAATTCACTTTTCCATGATATAATATATTACAAATATATATATATATATACAGTTGGGAGAACAAGTATTTGATACACTGCCGATTTTTCAGGTTTTCCTACTTACAAAGCATGTAGAGGTCTGTCATTTTTTATCATAGGTACACTTCAACTGGGAGAGACGGAATCTAAAACAAAAATCCAGAAAATCACATTGTATGATTTTTAAGTAATTAATTTGCATTTTATTGCATGACATAAGTATTTGATCACCTACCAACCAGTAAGAATTCTACATGCTTTGTAAGTAGGAAAACTTCGGCAGTGTATCAAATACTTGTTCTCCCCACTGTATATATACACTGCTCAAAAAAATAAAGGGAACACTTAAACAACACAATGTAACTCCAAGTCAATCACACTTCTGTGAAAGCAAACTGTCCACTTAGGAAGCAACACTGATTGACAATAAATTTCACATGCTGTTGTGCAAATGGAATAGACAACAGGTGGAAATTATAGGCAATTAGCAAGACACCCCCAATAAAGGAGTGGTTCTGCAGGTGGTGACCACAGACCACTTCTCAGTTCCTATGCTTCCTGGCTGATGTTTTGGTCACTTTTGAATGCTGGCGGTGCTTTCACTCTAGTGGTAGCATGAGACGGAGTCTACAACCCACACAAGTGGCTCAGGTAGTGCAGTTCATCCAGGATGGCACATCAATGCGAGCTGTGGCAAGAAGGTTTGCTGTGTCTGTCAGCGAAGTGTCCAGAGCATGGAGGCGCTACCAGGAGACAGGCCAGTACATCAGGAGACGTGGAGGAGGCCGTAGGAGGGCAACAACCCAGCAGCAGGACCGCTACCTCCACCTTTGTGCAAGGAGGAGCAGGAGGAGCACTGCCAGAGCCCTGCAAAATGACCTCCAGCAGGCCACAAATGTGCATGTGTCTGCTCAAACGGTCAGAAACAGACTCCATGAGGGTGGTATGAGGGCCCGACGTCCACAGGTGGGGGTTGTGCTTACAGCCCAACACCGTGCAGGACGTTTGGCATTTGCCAGAGAACACCAAGATTGGCAAATTCGCCACTGGCGCCCTGTGCTCTTCACAGATGAAAGCAGGTTCACACTGAGCACATGTGACAGACGTGACCGAGTCTGGAGAAGCCGTGGAGAACGTTCTGCTGCCTGCAACATCCTCCCGCATGACCGGTTTGGCGGTGGTTCAGTCATGGTGTGGGGTAGCATTTCTTTGGGGGGCCGCACAGCCCTCCACGTGCTCGCCAGAGGTAGCCTGACTGCCATTAGGTACCGAGATGAGATCCTGCACAAAGGTGGAAAGGTGGAGGTAGCTATTCCATTTGCACAACAGCATGTGAAATGTATTGTCAATCAGTGTTGCTTCCTAAGTGGACAGTTTGATTTTACAGAAGTGTGATTGACTTGGAGTTACATTGTGTTGTTTAAGTGTTCCCTTTATTTTTTTATTTTTTTATTTTTTACAAGCAAGCATTCAGACAAATCAATGGGTTCTGCATACTGTAGGGCATCCGGGTGCCTATATTAGGCATCCGGGTGCCTATATTAGGCATATGGCTTTAATCATTTTTAGGGGTCAAATTATATTCTACCTTTTATTTCTCATGAGTGTTCATGTTGATCAATATTTAGTCTATGCTGGCCTATTGTAAATGATCAAATAAATATTAAATGATCAATACATACAATTCTGAACATATTGTCATTTATAGTGCTAATGCAGAGGCACCAATAAGTTGTCGAGTACACTGTTTTCATGTACATTCCCTTACAGTGGGGCAAAAAAGTATTTAGTCAGCCACCAATTGTGCAAGTTCTCCCACTTAAAAAGATGAGAGAGGCCTGTAATTTTCATCATATGTACACTTCAACTATGACAGACAAAATTAGAAAAAAACATCCAGAAAATCACATTGTAGGATTTTTAATGAATTTATTTGCAAATTATGGTGGAAAATAAGTATTTGGTCACCTACAAACAAGCAAGATTTCTGGCTCTCACAGACCTGTAACTTCTTCTTTAAGAGGCTCCCCTGTCCTCCACTCGTTACCTGTATTAATGGCACCTGTTTGAACTTGTTATCAGTATAAAAGACACCTGTCCACAACCTCAAACAGTCACAATCCAAACTCCACTATGGCCAAGACCAAAGAGCTGTCAAAAGACACCAGAAACAAAATTGTAGACCTGCACCAGGCTGGAAAGACTGAATCTGCAATAGGTAAGCAGCTTGGTTTGAAGAAATCAACTGTGGGAGCAATTATTAGGAAATGGAAGACATACAAGACCACTGATAATCTCCCTCGATCTGGGGCTCCACGCAAGATCTCACCCCGTGGGGTCAAAATGATCACAAGAACGGTGAGCAAAAATCCCAGAACCACACGGGGGGACCTAGTGAATGACCTGCAGAGAGCTGGGACCAAAGTAACAAAGCCTACCATCAGTAACACACTACGCCGCCAGGGATTAAAATCCTGCAGTGCCAGACGTGTCCCCCTGCTTAAGCCAGTACATGTCCAGGCCCGTCTGAAGTTTGCTAGAGAGCATTTGGATGATCCAGAAGAAGATTGGGAGAATGTCATATGGTCAGATGAAACCAAAATAGAACTTTTTGGTAAAAACTCAACTCGTCGTGTTTGGAGGACAAAGAATGCTGAGTTGCATCCAAAGAACACCATACCTACTGTGAAGCATGGGGGTGGAAACATCATGCTTTGGGGCTGTTTTTCTGCAAAGGGACCAGGACGACTGATCCGTGTAAAGGAAAGAATGAATGGGGCCATGTATCGTGAGATTTTGAGTGAAAACCTCCTTCCATCAGCAAGGGCATTGAAGATGAAACGTGGCTGGGTCTTTCAGCATGACAATGATCCCAAACACACCGCCCGGGCAACGAAGGAGTGGCTTCGTAAGAAGCATTTCAAGGTCCTGGAGTGGCCTAGCCAGTCTCCAGATCTCAACCCCATAGAAAATCTTTGGAGGGAGTTGAAAGTCCGTGTTGCCCAGCAACAGCCCCAAAACATCACTGCTCTAGAGGAGATCTGCATGGAGGAATGGGCCAAAATACCAGCAACAGTGTGTGAAAACCTTGTGAAGACTTACAGAAAACGTTTGACCTCTGTCATTGCCAACAAAAGGTATATAACAAAGTATTGAGATAAACTTTTGTTATTGACCAAATACTTATTTTCCACCATAATTTGCAAATAAATTCATAAAAAATCCTGATTTTTCTGGATTTTTTTTTCTCATTTTGTCTGTCATAGTTGAAGTGTACCTATGATGAAAATTACAGGCCTCTCTCATCTTTTTAAGTGGGAGAACTTGCACAATTGGTGGCTGACTAAATACTTTTTTGCCCCACTGTAGGTAAACTTTGAGCACTTCTTATCACCTGAATGTTTTGGCATTCCGGTCCAAAAAGTCACTTTCTGACCACTTCTACCAAGAGCAAACATGTTTGGAAGGCTTCGTTCATTTGCAAAGGGGAGTAGTCAGAAAGTGATTGAATTCATATGGAACGACCAAGTTGTGAAGTATCCCTGCTATTCACAAACGGGGGGAAATGGAAAACCAACAATTTCTCTGCATAATTAATGTCAGAATGCTATTTCCTGCATGCTGCTGCTTCTTTCACAGCTGTGGCTCTGAAGTTCTTAACATGTCATAAGTACTGTAATCTCTCATGCTGGCTGAGCCCTTGATTGAGGTGAAAGCAGTGCAGCCTCTCCCTGCCTTACAGGTGAGTAAACGTTGTGCAATGGACACTGGAAACTTTATCACAGCCAATGAGGACCGTCGATGTGGATGGGGGCGTGTTCTATATGCTGTGTCCAGAAGTCCACGATCAGCTCCTTTGTTTTGTTGACGTTGAGGGAGAGGTTATTTTCCTGGCACCACTCTGCCAGGGCCCTCACCTCCTCCCTGTAAGCTGTCGTTGCAAACTTGATGATTGAGTGTGAGACGTGCATGGCCATGTAGTCATGGGTGAACAGGGAGTACAGGAGGTGGCTGAGCGCGCAACCCCGTGCGGATTCATTGGGTTATTACTTACAGCTTTGTTGACCTGAGTATTAGATGGATCATATTTTGTACAGCTCTAAAACAGTATGTATTCAGTAGAATAATAAGCACAATACTGTAATATCAGAGAATTGTGCCAATTAATTAAAATGGAAAAACACAACCAGGCAAATAGTGACCAGACACAGGTGCTGCAGTTGAGGTATGAAAATAAAGACGTGAGCAGAGGACAGGTGGGTAAATGTTTACCAACAGGTAGTAGACTATGTCAGAGAACAAGACAAAAGTCAGGACAGGGAACACAGGTGTGGTATGTGAGCAGAGAAAGACTAGGTGAGTCAGAGGTGGGTTCCCTCTCAAAACGTTGTCAAGCAGGTGCATAGCGTGACAGGAATGATGCATGTCCAACTCTGAACGTATCCCCCTCTGACGTAGCAACAGCTCACACGTCAGAGGAGGCTGGTGGGAGGAGCTATAGGGGGACGGGCTCAGTGTAATGACTGGAATAAATGGAACGATATCAAACATATGGAAATCACGTTTGACTCCGGTCCATTTCTCCATTCCATTACAATGAACCCGTCCTCCTATAGCTCCCCCCACCAGCCTCCTCTGCCACACATATGTTCAACATCATACTAAACTTTATTTAAAGTGCATTTAAAGTTTGATTTGATTTAGTCCTATTCTTAAAATTGTATTTGTGGTTGAGATAGAGACGTGAATCCAACATATCAATTATTAATTTGTAGACAAACTGGATTTAAAGCAAGACTAAGTCAATGGCACAGATGGAACTATCCATGCAGTAGATGCGTCTTTTAAATGTGGATATTTGGTTGTGTTGTCAACCAAACACAATTCAATATTACTTTTGTAATATACAGTAAATTGCCTAAAGTTAAGTCTATCTTACAAACGTATGTAACGTTAAACTTTAAAACGAGTACCATATCCATGAACACATTTTGATTTTACTCTAACTATATACACTGCTCAAAAAAATAAAGGGAACACTTAAACAACACAATGTAACTCCAAGTCAATCACACTTCTGTGAAATCAAACTGTCCACCTAGGAAGCAACACTGATTGACAATAAATTTCACATGCTGTTGTGCAAATGGAATAGACAAAAGGTGGAAATTATAGGCAATTAGCAAGACACCCCCAAAAAAGGAGTGATTCTGCAGGTGGTGACCACAGACCACTTCTCAGTTCCTATGCTTCCTGGCTGATGTTTTGGTCAGTTTTGAATGCTGGCGGTGCTCTCACTCTAGTGGTAGCATGAGACGGAGTCTACAACCCACACAAGTGATTCAGGTAGTGCAGTTCATCCAGGATGGCACATCAATGCGAGCTGTGGCAAAAAGGTTTGCTGTGTCTGTCAGCGTAGTGTCCAGAGCATGGAGGCGCTACCAGGAGACAGGCCAGTACATCAGGAGACGTGGATGAGGCCGTAGGAGGGCAACAACCCAGCAGCAGGACTGCTACCTCCGCCTTTGTGCAAGGAGGTGCACTGCCAGAGCCCTGCAAAATGACCTCCAGCAGGCCACAAATGTGCATGTGTCAGCATATGGTCTCACAAAGGGTCTGAGGATCTCATCTCGGTACCTAATGGCAGTCAGGCTACCTCTGGCGAGCACATGGAGGGCTGTGCGGCCCCACAAAGAAATGCCACCCCACACCATGACTGACCCATCGCCAAACCGGTCATGCTGGAGGATGTTGCAGGCAGCAGAACGTTCTCCACGGCGTCTCCAGACTCTGTCACGTCTGTCACATGTGCTCATGTGCTCAGTGTGAACCTGCTTTCATCTGTGAAGAGCACAGGGCGCCAGTGGCGAATTTGCCAATCTTGGTGTTCTCTGGCAAATGCCAAACGTCCTGCACGGTGTTGGGCTGTAAGCACAACCCCCACCTGTGGACGTCGGGCCCTCATACCACCCTCATGGAGTCTGTTTCTGACCGTTTGAGCAGACACATGCACATTTGTGGCCTGCTGGAGGTCATTTTGCAGGGCGCTGGCAGTGCACCTCCTTGCACAAAGGCGGAGGTAGCGGTCCTGCTGCTGGGTTGTTGCCCTCCTACGGCCTCCTCCACGTCTCCTGATGTACTGGCCTGTCTCCTGGTAGCGCCTCCATGCTCTGGACACTACGCTGACAGACACAGCAAACCTTTTTGCCACAGCTCGCATTGATGTGCCATCCTGGATGAACTGCACTACCTGAATCACTTGTGTGGGTTGTAGACTCCGTCTCATGCTACCACTAGTGTGAGAGCACCGCCAGCATTCAAAACTGACCAAAACATCAGCCAGGAAGCATAGGAACTGAGAAGTGGTCTGTGGTCACCACCTGCAGAATCACTCCTTTTTTGGGGGTGTCTTGCTAATTGCCTATAATTTCCACCTTTTGTCTATTCCATTTGCACAACAGCATGTGAAATTTATTGTCAATCAGTGTTGCTTCCTAAGTGGACAGTTTGATTTCACAGAAGTGTGATTGACTTGGAGTTACATTGTGTTGTTTAAGTGTTCCCTTTATTTTTTTGAGCAGTGTATGTCACGGCCATCGTCGGAAGGAGACCAAGGTGCAGCGTGGTGAGCGTACATTTTCTTTTCTTTTTGTCAATGTCGGCAACAAAACAAGAAACAAAGAAACAACTGTGAAGCTTAACAGGGCTAGAGTGCCACTAACAAAGATAACTACACACCACCAATATCACCAATGGAAAAAAGGCTGGCTAAGTCTGATTCCCAATCAGAGACAACGATAGACAGCTGTCCCTGATTGAGAACCATATCTGGCCAAAACATAGAAATACAAAACATAGAAATAAAGAAACTAGAATGCCCACCCTAGTCACACCCTGGCCTAACCAAAATAGAGAAAAAAAGCCTCTATGGCCAGGGCGTGACAATATAATCCTTATTACTTAATCATATAAAGAATGCATGTTTAAGATGACATGCCTAGGTTGTCCCAGGTCTGTGGAGATTTTCACAATTGCTGTAATAATCTGTACAGAATCTGAAACGGCATTGATCACTTGCACAATGTACTTTTTAATGTAATCTCAACTACAATCCAGGTCATTTGATTCTGCTATTAGATGAAGCACGGTGATAACGCGTCATTAATCGGTTGTATACATCAAACAAAACATCTGACCTTGTATTCCAATTTGAACTTTACTGTGCTTTTAAATGGTTGAAAATTCAACAAATTTTTGGCTGTCTTTTTGAGTGGGTGATAATAGGTTATCTCATTGATCAATGTCTCAACCAAATATTACCCAATTATCCACGCTGAAATTACATGGTGTGCCCAGTGAGTTGGGTCTAACTCTACATTACTTAGATCCTGTACTTACTTTCAACTCCATTAATATAGAAATAAAATTGAACACCATATAATATTCAAGTTTAACAGGCTAGTTAGTAATATAAGAACTGAAGAGACGTTAAGGGCCAGATTCACTGAGCAGTTACAACCTGCAAACTTTAACACCTGTTATATTCCAGAAAGAATTACACATATAAGTTAAAACAATATCATAAAAAGTTGAAAAAAGTAAGCAGATTGACAATATGTAGGCTAACTTTTCTTTCTTAAAAGTTTTGTTTGTGTCTTAGTCAGGTACATATTTCAGAACAGGCTTTGACGTTTTAGGGGCGTGTCCCACCTGCCACCTAACGATGGTGAGAAAGTCACAGAAACTTCACGTTGGCTCAACAGCCTGCACATTTTTCTCAATAACAGTTGGGAAACATTTGTGATATTATTTGTGCTGTATATGCTTATTTAAGGACCATTGTTGATATTATATTGGCCTGAAAGGGGAAGGACAATCATAAACTTGCTTTATTTAATTATTCTCTCAGGGGGGTCAGTGCTGAAAGTAGCTTAAATCTGGATTGTTGAATTGCCGATGAGAAACAAATGTTTTATGGAGATGAGGACAATCCCGACAAGGTTCCAGCTATGCGGTGTGGTGGAGTACGCTGTGTCCGTATGCGATGCTTTACCAGGTAAAATCTATTCCTCACAGAATCTTTCTCTTCTGTTCAGAACATAGACCTACAGTAGGCTACCTATAAGTCCAGGGGTCATTGACTTGATGTTGACTGTTCAATTAACATTGAGAGTGAATAGCTTTTCTTGTTGTCCTTTATGGCAGTTTTTTTATAAGGATAATTAAATGTGGATATCAAAATTATATTAGGTTGAGGTAGCCAGGATGAGATTACAGTGTTGTTCGTTTTTTCTATCACTTTGGTGCAATTTCCACAACTTATATGGTACATTTTCACAACTGTAAGCACAACAATCAAAACAGATCATCAAAATGGTTTGAAAACTCTAAGCACATTTTCAATTGACTGAGTCCAACAAATCAAATCACTAAGTAACTTGTTTACTGCACTAAATCACTCTTTCAATTTGGATACATATTCAATATGCTTTTCAAAATGCAATATTCACTTTACATTTGATATGATTTTCTTGTCATTTGTTAACAATACAATGAAATATCACTTATTCAAACTGCTCAAAACAGATAACCACTGAACCAAAATGATGTAGTGCCTCGTTAACTGCTCAAAACTGTATATTTCTATATTTATGCCTCATAAATGTATCCTTTTGACAAATTTATGTTGGAAGGTTAAACCAAATAATGTATGGATGTGGCTGTAAAAACTACATCATTCTCCTTCAGCTAGTGTGATTCAATAGGAAAATGTGGTAAAATTCACTCTAAATGCCACCACTTGGAATTATAGTATAGTCTACAATTCACTGCTGAAATACCTGGGTTCTATTTAAAAATATATTCCACTCATTATTTGTATTTCATTGATACACTGTAAGCTGAAGAATTTCAAGCACAGACACAGGCGATACTGTATCAGTTGACAAGTCACGTAGAAAAGGTCATCTTGTACAATATTTCATGGGGCAGAAATGGCATCCAGCATCATGCTGTGCTTTTACAGTAGCCATCTGCTTTAAAATACCCATATTTCTGATTATTTGTCTTATGTACTGTATAAAGAAAATGAAAGGCTAGGAGTTTTTCCTAGCCACCGTGCTTCTACACGGTGGGGTTTTAGGCTGGGTTTCTGTACAGCACTTTGTGACATCAGCTGATGTAAGAAGGGCTTTATAAATATATTTGATTTGATTTGAAACTGTACTGTATAAAGATAATGAAACTGTAAGACGGACATATTTCTCAAATAAAATAAATGTTGCATGTCAAGTTATAGTCAAATAATTTATGGAAAATTATGTTCAGCACTTCAAAAAGAACAGTGTTGAAATGTGTATCTTGTATATTTTGCTATTGGGTTAAATGGTAGTTAAAATGACTAAATGGTGAGCTTATTATTTAGCAACAAAACCGACGCGTGCGCAACTATGAGGCAATACAGACTGAGTTGGCTTAGACTTGACATGTAAAATGTTGTTAGTCTTCTAATGTTTATTGAAAACATAAATACATTTGCACAATGAGCACTTGTCTCTCAAATATATAGTTACAGTTGTTGGTTAGCTAGCTAGCAAATGTTTTGCCATATTAGCATAGACATGGCATCAGTCAAAACACTTAACAACAAGAAATGGTATCAATAACAAGAAACAACAATCTGAAACGAGTCACCTACGATTACCCACAAGGCAGCTTGTCATTGCTGCTAGCCATCTGACCATTCAGAATCATAACCAACGCATCATTTGTGACGTTGTCAGCCAACCCGTCTATAGTTGACTAACAAAATCTCCGAAAATATACAATGCCAGGGAAAAGAGAACGACAATTACCAGGAACTAATATAATTGTACAAATGCATTGTAGATTTGAATGTGTGCTTGCGTATATGTGAGAGATTGTGTGATCAGAGTAATTGTATCATTGTTTCGGGACACTTTTGATAGTGTAAATTCAGGTGTGTCAGAACAGGCAAACAGTAATGCGTTTGCTTTAGAATTATTTACGACTTACTTGTGTTACATAACACATTAGATTAAGGCTTCCCCTATTGTGTTAAATATCCATTTGTAACTGACACAGAAATAGCTACAAAGATAGCACAGGTATTAAAAACAACATTTGTTTATTGTTTGAGAGATCCTGTCACAGTTTAGTGTGAACCCCTTTTAACTCCACCCAACACAGGATTTAATGTTCTCCAGCACACAAACCCAACACAGAAGACCAGGACAGGTAAGTATACTCAAGTAACCTCCCCTCAGGTAGGTTACCCTCCCTGACTACCTCAGGTAAATAGCGGGCAAAAGTGACACTGTATTATTCGGATACAGCACTGCAACAAGATAGTTATTCTAAGGGAAGGCACTTCAAACAATATGGTTAAAGGCACTACAATCTCGCTCTGGTGCTGCACACAACATGGGACCCACCCTTGGCCCTGCTCTACTCTACTCTACTCTGCCAACCCCTCTAATGGATTCTACTGCTATGGGACAAAATAGGGATGGGGAAAGACAGACGAGACAACATATCCAGAAAGGGTGGGGATAGGTTTTTGATTTCTAGGGCCCGACGAGAACCATATCCCCACAAAATACAATAAACGTCTCTGTTTGGCGTTATCCAGATCCGCACAGCTCCCTGTCCTGGAATTCACCCGGTCTGAGACTGCTTGGTGACGTCAACGATGGACCCGGCTCCGCTGAAAAATGAGGGGAAGACAGGTGGCAGGGAATCCTGCCAACAATAGTGGCTTTCAGTTGTGTTGCAAAACGGCCCAGAAAGAGAAAGAGTGGTGTAAGGGGGACACAGGAAGAATCATGTCCCTTACTTGGCGGAGCTAAAGCTCCTTGATGTGTGTTGTACCAATGCCTCTCTCGGTCCTCTGCTCTTGGATTACCACTCAGCTCCACAGCCCCAGTTCATCATCAGCGCAGCTACCCTCTTCCTCACTCGAATTTGCAAATAAGACTTTTCGTCCTGTAAACAATGGTCCAGTGCGATCACAGCAAACAACCAAACAGACAAGACATGGAAACTTGCGTAGGAGACCGATCCCCACAGAGAGAAATTCTCTGCTCAACTCCCAGCCCCAAATGCCACAAAACACAGGGCTTTGAAAGAAAATTACAGCAAATCTCCAGCTACCTGTCTGGTAAGCCAACTCGCTAAAGGTGAGTCTGATCCCCCAAGCCCAACCACAGGTCTGTGGAGTTGCATCTGGGCACGGTCTGAAGATCGGGTAGGGGCAAGGCCGCACATGGTTCCGATGAATTGTCCGCATTGGTCCCCCTTCCTCTGGTCGGATATGAATGACTGGCAGGCAGTCCAGGCCGAAGGTGTCCTAGAATGACAAAAGGCTGTCGTTGCTATCGGGTGGCTAGTTTACTCTGATCACGTTGTCAGAAGTTCCCCAGTAACACCCGTTCACTAGCCATCAATGGAAGGTCCTTTGCCCGCTTGTCGTACCGCTATTTGTCTTGCCCCTGCGAGTCCTTGCCTCAACCTGACTGTAGGCCTGTCATAGCTGTTCATGATGGTGCCTCACCCATCCATCTAGGTCAATCCACAGCATCGGGGCCTCCACACCTGAAATCACATCAACAGGAAGATGGGCATACCTGCCACACATTACAACGGATGGGGAAAGTCCGGTGCGACTATGTTCAGTGTTGTTGTATGCCTGCAGAAGCATGGGTAACTGCTCTGGCCAACGCATCTGCTCATCTTGCCCCAGGGACCCAAGGAGAGATAACAATGTTTGATTAAACCCCTCACATGCCCCAGTGCCCTGAGGGTGGTACATAATGGTTCAGATCTCCTTGATGCAGGGGAGAGGATATGCATTCTTGTGGGTCAGGGCGTTGAGTCGGTGGTAATCTACACAGAACCTTCAGGTCCCATCCTTTTTCTTCACCAGTACCACTGGTGCAGCCCAGAGACTTGAGCTTTCTGGGATTACCCCAGAATAGCATCCCTGCCATTAGGAGTCTCCGCGTACAGGCTTGGTGCAATTGGTCGGTGTCACACTCGGCTATGGATGGCAGTACCTGTGGGAATGTGATGTAGGACCGAATCAGACTTACCAAAATCTTCCTCATGGGCAGAGAACACACTTGACCACCAATGGGCTAGGAGTGCATTGAGCCTTTGTTGCAGTGTTGGCTCCAGTCCCTCTACCAGTGGGATGTTTACAGGGGGTTGGCCACCAGGCTGTAGCTGGACTGTCTGCACATCCACCTCAATATTACCTGGTGTCTGGGTGTGTAGCACCAGGTCTCGCTCTCCACAGATCTGAGATGGCTCCAAGAGGGTCACTGTGGCCAGTGGGGGTCACCTTGGTATCTCAAGGGGGTAAGGTTTTAAGTTCAGCAGTCGCAAGGGTAGCCTTCCTCCTTGCACTCAATACTGTGCGAGCAATTCGCCTCTCAACTCCATCACCAGGTTCCTCCACCAAGGCATGACAGTCTTTGGAGGAGCTCCCTCCAACAACTCTGGCCCACAGCAACTTCTCACTGCTAGCTGGAATCCCATTGGGGTCCCCATTGGACAGGCGTTCAGTAAATGGTCCCCCCTCAGGCTCAATGGTCTGCATGACTCGTATGCATGACTCATCTGCAGACAGCAAAAGCATTCTGCCACTCTTTCCTGGCAACTGCCCCCAAGGGGGTGTTGAACCCAGTGATGCCCTGGGAGATTCCTTGGAACAACTCCTTCCAGTATTGGGCTATAACATTCATCCCAATGATTCCTTAGTCTACCCCCAAGACAGTCATCCTTGACAATCATAACCCCCTTGGCTGGAACTTGCACTCTTCCCACAACAAAATCATTGACCACATAGCTGACATAAGGGATGTGTAGGCCATTGACTGCCTTCAACATGAGCCAGCGGAGGTCTGACAAATCCTGCATGGAGAGATGTCCAAGCCACTTCTGAAAAGAAACTGAGACTGAACATTGTTACTTGGGACTCCGTATCCAACATACATGGTATTTTTATTCTGCTTACCTCCACTTCCACATGAGGGCAGTTTCCCAGTAGACTTCTTTCCCAGCAGACTTTTTTCCCAGCAGACTTCTTTCCCAACAGACCTCGCAGGGCTTTCCTCTTGCCTGGTGGCTGCAGCACTGACCGCTCGCCCTACAGCGGCCGGGGGATTCCTGTTTAAAAGGGCCTGTTCATCTCTCTGGGTGGAGCAGAAGCATTGGATGTGGCCAGGCTGTCCACACCCCAAACAGATGGGTCTGCCCTTCCGGTCCCACTGGAATGGGGCTCTCCTTCCATTAGAGCAGGGGTGTCAAACTCAAATACCCAGTGGGCCAAAATGTAAAACCTGAACAAAGTCGCGGGCCAACATTGAACAAATTAACCTTTTAATATGGACCCAAACAAGTTTTGCTTTAACATTGAATATGGAACAAGCATCGCTTATTACCATACAATATATAATTTAATAGTGGAGACATGCAAAATCGAATTTCAAATGAAAAAACACATCAATGGCATTCATTTATTAAATAAATGAAATGTAAATAAAAATCGTATGCCTCTTTTCTATTTGCAGCCTTCTGATTTAAATACCAAAATATTTTTTTTTACAAATAAAATGATAATAAATCAATCAACCATTCAAGCCCATGCCTTGTAGCAAGAAAAAGTGCACAAAGAAAACGTTAATTATTGCACACTGATCTAATCTGATGTGCCCAAGCCAGATACCTGGCATCTCTTCTTGGATGCTAGTTCATCAATGTCTGGGCTCAGGCTCTGAGCTGAAGAAATCCTCAGTATCGAGCGAAGGTGTTCATCAGTCAGACGTCTCCTGTGAGTTGTTTTGGTCATCTTCATCGAGGAGAAAAGTTGCTCGCATAGATAAGTGCTGCCGAACATGGAGAGCATCTGAGCAGCTTGGGTGCGGAGCTGAGGCATTGTGTCAGGGATGAACCGTGGAAACTGTGCGGCGCCCACAGCATCATACTTTGACTTCAGCGTGTCGTTGCACTGGAGTTCAATCAGCTCCATTTGGATGTTGGTTGGTGCATTTTCCACATCAACTGCGAAGGGATTACTAAGCAGTTCAAACCTACATTTCTGGACATCGAAGTCGGCAAATCGCCGGCTAAACTCAGCGGCGAGAACACTGAGTTTTTCAGCAAACTGTGCGCATGGGAACACGGCGGTAGAGATCTGCGCTTTTATGGTTTGGCAGCAGGGAAAATGACAATGGTTTCCTTGCAGCATCTGATTCTCCCACAGGCACAGTTTAGTTTTAAAGGCCCTCACTGCAGCGTACATGTCTGTGATGATGCGCCCCCGCCCCTGAAGCTGCAGGTTCAGCGCATCGAGATGGCTCGAGATGTCACAGAGAAAGATATTCTGCCTCCCACTTGTCCAGAAAGCTCCTGTTTTCTGCCTTTCTTTTCGCCATTTTTGGGAAGGGATAGCGCGCTGACAGTTGTAGCGTCTATGTTGCTATGACTACTGTCACAGAGGAGAGGGCGTTTCTGGGTCCTGTCCTGATTGGCGCGCGAAAACAACAGCAGAGCATTATGGGATTCGTAGTATTAGCGGTGAATGCGCTGTATAATACCGGCGGGCCAGCTCTAGTAGTAATTTGGTATTGTCTCGCGGGCCAAATATAATTACCCCGCGGCCAAATTTGGCCCGCGGGCCAGAGTTTGACACCCATGCATTAGAGAAAGGAACATGTTGCTCGTCTGTACATGCCCCCTTGGCTCCTCCCTCGGCCGTGGCGGCGCAGCTGAATGAGTCTTCTGACGTCTGATTTCTCTCACTAGGGTCTCTGCCAGGGTGCTCAGCTGCTCCTTCATCTTCTGCAGTAGCTCAGCACGCATGTTTTCCTTCCATTGCTCCTAGTCTGCATTGGTCACAGCGCCTGGGGCGCCACCTGTAGGGGGAACAGTATGGCAAACCTGGCAGTCCTTTCCCACCATCTCTCTGGCCAGCGACTCAGACTCCTGACTAACCTGAGTGAATGCCATCCCTTACTGTTGCCGCGCATACTTTTGGAGCTCCTGTTTTAGAGGGCCCTCCTTTAGACCTTTAACGAATTGGTTCCCGAAGAGTTGATTCATCCTTGGCAGATCCATCCGGTTCTGATTGGAGCCATCGGCTAAACAGCTCTCGTGTGTGCAGGAGGTAGTCTCCCATAGGCTCATCTCCCCTCTGGTTACAGCCAAAGAGCGGCACAGGAGAGTGATTGTAGGGGTGAGGCTGCCCACGAAGAAGGTGAGATCCTCTGGGCTTGACTAAACATGGTTTGTCTTTGCACTGCCGTCTAGAAGCCCCAATGATGAAATCAACGTGCTGCTATTCTGCCAGTCCTTGCGAACTCAATATGTCTTCGATTTGTGCCCCTCACTCCCAAAATCCAACTCCATTACTCTCAGACGAACTTTTGGGAACCTAGTGTGAACACATGAACCATGGCATGAGTATACTGAGGTAGTGAGCCTGCCCCTGAAGGACTAGAGCCTTCTGCCCCCTGTGCTCCATCTCCTAGCTGATCCATAGCCCCCTGTGCAAGAGAAGTGCGCTTGGAGAAATCCTGATGACAACAGCACTTAAAGAGGTGTCACAGTTTAGTGTGAGCCCCTTTTTACTCCACCCAACACAATATTTAATGTTCTCCAACACAGAAGACCAGGACAGGTAGTAAGTGTGCTCAAGGTAAGTTGTATTTTAAATTCATGGGTTAACATGGATTGGATCGCATTTTCTGACCTCCCACAGCAGACTGTACGATTTCCCCAGACTGTGTCGACACAATAGCCTCTCCTCAGGTAGGTTACCCTCCCTCAGTTAAATAAGCGGGCATGCAGAATTTACACTGAAATATTCTGATATGGCACTGCAACAATATGGTAAAAGGCACTACAAATCTCACTCCACTGCACACTGAATTATTCTATGGCACTGCAACAAGATAGAATTGGTGGGTCCCCCATGTGACGGTTGAGCTAATGTAGGCTAATGGGATTAGCATGAGGTAAGTAACAAGAACGTTTCCCAGGACATAGACATATCTGCTATTGGCAGAAAGCTTACATTCTTGTTAATCTAACGGCACTGGCCAATTTACAGTAGCTATTACAGTGAAATAATACCATGCTATTGTTTGAGGAGAGTGCACAGTTATGAACTTGAACATGTATTAATAAACCAATTAGGCACATTTGTGCAGTCAACACAATTTGGAACATAAATGCAATGGTTCATTGGATCAGTCTTAAACTTTGCACGTACATTGCTCAAAATTGCGCCTGGGCTGGAATAATACAGTATGGCCTTTCTCTTGCATTTCAAAGATGGTACAAAATAAATACATGTTTTTTTCTTTGTATTATCTTTTACCAGATCTAATGTATTATATTCTCCTACAATAATTTAACATTTCCACAAACTTCAAAGTGTTTCCTTTTAAATGGTATCAAGAATATGCATATCCTTGCTTCAGGTCCTGAGCTACAGGCAGTTAGATTTGGGTATGTCATTTTAGGAAAAAATTGAAAAAAAAGGGCAGATCCTTAAGAGGTTGGGAAGGCACTGCAAGCAATGTGGTGAAAGGCACAATGGTACAATGCCTCTCTCGGTCTTCTGCCCTCAGATCACCACTCAGCTCCACAGGCCCAGTTCGTTGTCAGCACATCTTATCAGTCAGTTTGGTTTCACCACACCACCACTATCTCAGTAGTGCAGAGTCAAAGTAGTGTGATCAAACTCTAAGTATTTTCTTTCATTTGTGGTAAACGATTGTCTCATCAGAGTTAATACAGAGTTTCTTTAACAATGAAGCCTCTGTATTGCACGCTTGATTTATGAGTTGTTAACATTGATTCTGTGATCTGTCGTTTTACAGAAAGATGACCAGAGCCACAGATCTCCTACACATGGGAACTAGGACACATCCAAGGCTCCTCCGAGTGTCCTTCCTAGTCCTTCTTCTTCATGCAACCATAGGTGAGGTCTTATTATAGGGTAAATCCGTTAGAATTCAATCACATTTTGACAGCATCCCTTTTGATTTAAACTAAAGTTTTCCAAACATGTCTGCCCATTGAAAAAGTGGCCAGAAAGTGACTTTTTGGACCTGAAGTTGGACCCAATTTGCATACCCCCTCATACCATGATACATCCATCACTGGAAAAGATAAATGGTTAAGTTTGATATAATTTAAAAGCTTACAGTGTTAAACTATTTTATAATTTATTTGATCAAAAAATACGCAAACTCCGATTATTATTATTTTTTGCTTATGTTGTAGCTTAAACCCTATTTCACATAATCTGAGGTTTTTCTGTTGTGCCCGCCATTGGTTGAGTCACAATATGCTCTTGAATACGGTGGTGTCATTTCCAAAATCAATATAGAATTCATATCCCTTCAGACCACTGCAATTTAGCTGGTACACCATTGACATTTTAATTGAATTTACATTTGAAATTCCAATTACGAACACCAAGATGACCGCTGGTCCACCCACTGTCGAATTTGAACTTCAATGGTCATGTCTATTCTATTAGCTATATTTATATGATTTCAAAAGGTTGCCTTTGGAGGATTGACAGTATAATTTAAAACAACAGATATTCACATTCAAGTCAACATTCTCTGATGTGTGGACCTCCAACCATCTTTGTGGTACCATTTGTAAGTTTACATTTAAATTGTATTCCCATTTTAGTACATATATCAGCCAAAACAAGACACCCACCCTGTATTCAAGAACATGCTGTGGCTCAACTGATGGTGCGCACAACACAAAAACCTCAGATCATGTCAAATGCAGGTTAAGCTACAACCTATGCAATATTTTTTTTAAATCTACGTTTACAAGTTTTTAGATAATTAATGTTAAAATACATTTTAAAAAAGAAGACGTTTTTTTTCAGAAATTGTAAAATCGTTTGACAACCCTGTTTGTAAGCTTTTAAATTATATCAATCTCAACCGTTTATCTTTTCCACTGATGAAGACATGGATGTCTCATGGTATGGTGGGGTATACAAAATGGGTCAACTTTCAGCACCTTTATCTCCTGAATGATTTGGCATTCAGGTCCAAAAAGTCCCATTCTGAGCACTTCTAGTAGCATAGTTTCTTATGTTGTCATTCGGTTTCATGCTGAGAGATGTTGAATGATCTGTTTCTGTTGTCAGGACATTCATTTGCACAAAGTCTTCCATCTTCACCCTCTCCGCCATCATTAACACATCCTTCGCTCTCTGCAGCCTCTGCCCCACCTCCTCCACCCTCTGCCCCAACCCCTTCCCTATCTGCCCCACCATCTTTGTCCTCACCGCCACCAAATGCACAGCTTAAAACAACAACCATACCAACTACACCAAATACTACCATATCAACTAAAACTACCGCACCTTCTACACCAAATACAACCACAACAATTACTTCAACCACAACAACTACACCAACTACATCCACACCAACCACAACCATGTCAGCTACAACAACCACATCTACTACAACATCTACCACCCAAAGTACTGTGGCATCAACCATGTCACATACTAACACAGCAACTACACCCTATCCAACCACATCAGCTACAACCACCACACCTGCAGCTCCATCCACCATACCATCCACAGCTACGTTAACCACCACTTACATTCCTTCATCTAACACTCTAAACACATCAACAGTCGCGGTGCCCATGTCGAATGCAGCAGCACCAAATGCATCCACCACCCCACCCCCCACATCACATACAACCCCTCACCCATCACCACTGCACACTCCCTCATCCAACATGACTAGTGGACCAATGGCGTCCACTCTGCCATCTCCATCCACTACCTCTACGCTGCACTCAACCTCACCCATCATGCTGTGCACTGCTAACAGTAAGTTAGGTCATTCTTACTACAGTAGCCTATGTTAAAATCTGATCTTTCAGTTACACGCGTTGTATTGTACAGACTCAGCAAGCTAATCGGCTCCTGGCTCTCCATTTCAGTGACCTCTAGAAATGACACATTTCCGGGACACTCCACGCCTTTACCAACAACAGTCACCTCTAACGTCACCACAGGTAAGTCAACAGCCTGAGTAATGGTGTGGAGGGGTGTATCACAATGAGCAATCATGTGATTTATGTCAGATGATGTCTTAGTATAATAGAGGGGTTTGTGTGGAGCTACAGTGCTTTCAGAAAGTATTCACACCTTTTGAATTATTCCACATGTTGTTGTGTTACAGCCTGAATTCAAAATGGATTCAATAGATTTTTTTCTAACCCATCTACACACAATACCTGTAATGACAGTGAAAACATGTTTTTAGACATATTTGAAAATATATAAAAAATTAAATACAGAAATATCACACATTGAGTCACTCCTGAGTCAATACTTTTGTTGATGCACCTTTGGCAGTGATTACAGCTGTGAGTCTTTCTGCGTAAGTCTATAAGAGCTTTAGACACCTGGATTGCGCAACACTTGCCCATTATTCTTTTCAGAATTATTCAAGCTCTGTCAAATTGGTTGTTGACTGTGCTTAATTTGAGCCGGATCTTGCCATAACAGGATCCGGCACCTCTCAGATTTGACTTTTGTTTGTTCCGGCACCTATTTTCCCAGACCCGGTACCTCTTGTAGCAGTAGGTAGCCTAGTGGTTAGAGCGTTGGGCCAGTAACCGAAAGGTTGCTGAATCGAATCCCTGAGCTGACAAGGTGAAAATCTGTCGTTCTGCCCCTGAACAAGGCAGGTAACCCACTGTTCCCCGGTAGGCTGTCATTATAAATAAGAATTTGTTCCTACCAGGCTTACCTAGTTAAATAAAAAAGCTATTGCGCCTTCATTTATTATGATTTATTAATTGTTTCACTGTTTATTCTAATAAAAGCGATCAGTGTTAAATGAAGTTGCCTCCTCGTTATTTCTCCCGCCCCCCAAAAAGACCATCACTTAAAAGTGTGGTGATCCTTCTGCGTAATCATCCTATCCTGCCACACTGATTCCAGACCTGCTCTCTTACATGTACATAGACGTTATGGGGAGGGCCAGTGGGGTAAGTAACTGATCTTGACACAGGTCTTGGTAGTGGTGGTCAGCGAGTGAAGAGGTCCCTACGTAATCATGCCATGTAGCCTAGGCTAGTCATCTCCCTACTGAATTTGAAACGTGGGAAAGCCAAATCAAAAATGTATAAGAAAAAGCTATTTTTCTTATACAAAAAAAATAGTCCAGAGAAAGATTGTGAATCGTGTTCCGATATTATGATATGTGTTCTACTGCTACATTGTTGTCTAGAAAATTAGGCTATAATAAATTCGGACTTAGCCCCAAAGCTATACTCAAGTATGTGGGCATACTGCAGTAACATCTAAAATGCTTTGAATGAATCAGCACCTTGGAGAGTGCTGTCAGTTTCTCCACCATAGATTGTAGGCTACTTGCATTGGAAAACCTCCCTGGTCTTTTTGGTTGAATCTGTATTTGAAATTCACTGCTCGACTGAGGGACCTTACAGATAATTGTATGTGTAGGGTACAGAGATAAGGTCGTCATTAAAAAATAATTGTTAACACTATTATTACACACAGAGAGAGTCCATGCAACTTATTATGTGACTGGTTAAGCACATTTTGACTACTGAACTTATTTGGGCTTGCCATAACAAAGGGTTGAATACTTATTGACTCAAGACATTTCAGCTTTACATTTTTTATTAAGTTGTAAAAATGTAAAAAACAACATAATTTTACTTTGACATTATGGGGTATTGTGTGTGGTGTCTCCCGGGTGGCGCAGTGGTCTAGGGCACTGCATCGCAGTGCTAGCTGCGCCACCAGAGTCTCTGGGTTCGCGCCCAGGCTGGGCTGGGTTCGCGCCCAGGCTCTGTCGCAGCCGGCCGCAACCGGGAGATCCGTGGGGCGACGCACAATTGGCATAGCGTCGTCCGGGTTAGGGAGGGTTTGGCCAGTAGGGAGGGTTTGGCCGGTAGGGATACCCTTGTCTCAGTATGTAAAAATGTAATAAAATGTATGCACTCTACTGTAAGTCGCTCTGGATAAGAGCGTCTGCTCTTGGCCGGTAGGGATATCCTTGTCTCAGTATGTACATTTTTTAAATAAAATGTATGCACTCTACTGTAAGTCGCTCTGGATAAGAGCGTCTGCTAAATGACTAAAATGTAATGTAAATGTAGGCCAGTGACAAAAATGTAAATCGAATCCATTTAAAATTCAGTCCGTGACACAATGTTTTGGGGGGAAAGTCAAGGGTTGTGAAGACTTTCTGAAGGCACTGTAAAAGTTGTATCATGGTTATGCACTGATCCTCACCTATCTCCTCTCCCATCTCTGTTTCAGAGCCAGCAAAGGTGCATTGCAACTTCTCACAGCTCTGTGCCAATCAGTGTAAGTTTAATGAATCCTGCTTATAATATGAATATATGATATTGCTGCAATAGTCTCTCATGTCCACTGTTATTTTACTCTTTTTAAATGTTTTAATTTATCTCTTCATTTTAATATTGTCTATCTAAATGTTTTATTTGTCTAGAAAAGTGTTTTCTTCTTTGCATTTTTTTTGTAAGAAATGTGCTATATAAATATTGTTTGATTGATTATACACCGAACACAAATCTAAACTGTCACATACGATGACGCTGGAAAAACGAAGCAGGTACGGGGAGTCAAACATTTTATAAGGAATGGACATGGAACGAGACCGGAACAGTGTCAGCAAACGAGTAACACAGACAAAAACAATCAATGTAGCAGTGGGGAACAGAGCTGGGGAACTGAAAAATATAGGGGAGGTAATAGACAGGTGATGAGTGAGTCCAGCCTGGCGCCCTCAAGCACCGGGGGGGGTGGGGGGGGGGGCATTTCATGAGCTGTAATAAAAGATCCCAAAAATGTTCCATACGTACAAAAACATTTCTCCTTTGCCAACATAATCCATCCACCTGACAGGTGTGGCATATCATGAAGCTGATTGAACAGCATGATCATTACACAGGTGCACCTTGTGCTGGAGAAGTGTGCTCTTCACGGATGAGTCCCGGTTTCAACTGTACCGGGTAGATAGCAGACCGCGTGTATGGCATCGAGTGGGTGAGCGGTTTGCTGATGTCAACGTTGTGAACAGAGTGTCCTATGGTGGTGGTGGGGTTATGGTATGGGCAGGCAGAAGCTACAGACAATGAACAAAATTGCATTTTATTGATGGCAATTTGAACTCACAGAGATACCGTGACAATTTCATGAGGCCCATTGTTGTGCCATTCATCCACCACCATCACCTCATGTTTCAGCATGATAATGCACTGCCCCATGTCGCAAGGATCTGTACACAATTCCTGGAAGCTGAAAATGTCCCAGTTCTTCATGGCCTGCATACTTACCAGACATGTCACCGTTGAGCATGTTTGGGATGCTCTGGATCAACGTGTACGATAGCGTGTTCCAGTTCTAGCAACTTCGCACAGCCATTGAAGAGGAGTGGGACAACATTCCACAGGCCACATTCAACAGCCAGATCAACTCTATGCGAAGGAGATGTGTCGCGCTGCATGAGGCAAATGGTGGTCACACCAGATACTGACTGATTTTCTGATCCACACCCCTACTTTTTTTTTGGTATCTGTGACTAACAGATGCATATCTGTAAATACATAGATTAGGGCCTAATTCATTTTTTTCAATTGACTGATTTCCTTATATGAACTGTTACTCACTAAAATCTTTGAAATTGTTGTATGTTGCTTTGATATTCAGTGTATAAGAATTTGACATGCGCTATAACCTAATGGAATGTGTTTGTCTTACAGCTGTTTACTACTGGATGGTCCTTGCTGTGGACGTGACTGGAGACCTGAAGAGTGAAACGGACATCAGTGACTGGGTCGGTCACAGGATTGTGAATGATTCTTGACTGACTGATGTGTGATGAATTGTGTTGAAACTGTACATTTGCTTAGTAATACAACAAAAGTGACAGCACTGTTTTCCTTTTCCAGCTGTGGGATCTATTTCATACTCACTTGGACACCTGCGAGCCCTACAAACCTGAACAATCAAATGGCACAAACTCGACAGACACACTGCGAACCACCTCAGTCAGTCCAGCATATCCCACCCCCTACAACATGACAACACGGTTATACAACTTCACCACAGCAACACCATCCCAGAACTTCACCACGACAACACAAACGCTGAACTACAGCTCGACCCCCTCGCACAACTTCAGCATGACGGCCTTGACAACAAACATGTCAACCATGCTTTACAATCACAGTATTACTACTCCTTCACACAACCATGGCATGACTACCACACTCTACAACCATAGCATGACTACACCGTCACACAACTACAGCACGACAACTCATTCTCCCAGTTGTACCATGTCTGCCACCACTAGGTAAAGTACTCAGTCACGTGTCATTATTGTTCATTAATATCTATATAAAGTAGATATATATATATATATATATACAGTAGATATATTCAGTAGATGTGCAGAATATGAACTAACATCTCTGTTCTAAGCTAACTCTGTTCATTAATTGTCTGTGCTGCAGTAAAGAGCACGAAGGTGGAAATATGACTGCCGCCAGCCTGTTTCAAGTAAGACTACATCTCTCTCCAGACAAACCTGCCTTAATGTGCATGTGAACCTAAGGGGGTACTTTTTCTTTTTCTGTGAAAGCATGTGAGTTGAATCAAAAGTCGTATCTTTACAGGACATTGAAGTGACATGCGTCAATAAAACGAGGATCAGGTTAGTTGAATACTAATTTCAATACTACAGTTCAGCATCCTCTGTCTCGCTCCACGTCTTAATACTGCCCCCTTATTCCTCCAGGAGGACTAACTGCACTGTGCTGCTGAAGCTGAGGAAGCCCACACCTCCCTGCTGTGTTCAGCGGGCCATTTGGTTGGCTGCGGAGAACAGCCCCATACGAGCCTATATTGTGGGAAATAGAGTGGGTGAGTGACACTGACCCGAATGTAAATCTGAAATCTCTCACAGAAATGTAAATATCCTTATCAGAGCCTCACGTCTGTTGCTTGTTGATTGTAGGTAAGGGTCTGTCTCATTGCGCAGGCCAACTGCCTCCATGTAATGGTTCTGCGAAGTGCAATGGCTCCCTCAATGGGACCCTCCCTCTCCCAAACACTTGTCAATCTCCAGGGCCTGTTAATATCTCATGGTAAGCTGGACAAGTACATACTATGCTGTTGTTTCTGTGTTTGTAGAATTTATATAGAATAAATAGGGTATCCATCTTCTCATACGAACATGTTTTATCTTACAGTGGACATTGCGGGACTGTTTATGTTCCTCTTGGGAATCAAACCCAAATGGACGATGGCAAGCCCCCTAAACCCCCCATCGGTATAAACGGTTTTATTTACCCATGTGATAATACTCATTATCCACATTTACACTGGCAAACAAATTAATTTGCCGTTTCAACCTTCGGTGGGTTTTTAAAACACATATGTGTCTGTATCTTGATAAGTACCGTATTCCTGCTTTTCAGAGGCGAAGATTTTCTGCAACTGCTCTGCTTATTCCGATGGTACAGGTAAGTGAAATATAAAAAAATCAACTGATGAGTTCGCTGATACTGCGACGGACCCACTTTTTCATCTCCCACCATGTGATAACTCTCTCTCCCTCCCTCTCTTTTTAGCTGCATGCTACACCTTGGACGTACAGATCACAGATTCTGCTATGCACATTTCAAACATCTTCTCTCTGGTGAGTTATGCAAATACAGGTAACTGCCAAAATAATGGAAACACTTGAGTAAATGAGGGATACAAAGTATATTGAAAGTGGGTGCTGCCACACACTGAGTTAATTAAGGAATCAACATCCCATCATGCTTAGGGTCATGTATAAAAATGCTGGGCAGGCCATTATTTTGGCTACCATGGCTATGCCCCCATAGGATGACAATGTTCCCATTCACAGGGCACAAGTGGTCACAGAATCTTTGTCGAGCATGAAAACGTAGCCATCTGTCACCAGATCTCAACCCAATTGAACACTCATGGGAGATTCTGGAGTGGTGCCTGAGACAGTGTTTTCCACCACCATCAACAAAACACCAAATTATGGAATTTCTTGTTGGAAGAATGGTGTCATATCCCTCCAATATTGTTCCAGACACTTGTGAAACCTATACCAAGGTCCATTGAAGCTGTGCTGGCTCGTGGTGGCCCAATGCCCTATTAAGACACTATGATGCTATTTCCTTTATTTTAGCAGTTACCTGTATGTGTATATATATATATGTGTGTGTGTGTGTGTGTGTGTGTGTGTGTGTGTGTGTGTGTGTGTGTGTGTGTGTGTGTGTGTGTGTGTGTGTGTGTGTGTGTGTGTGTGTGTGTGTGTGTGTGTGTGTGTGTGTGTGCTTGCGCACTGTCTGTGTGCATGCATATACACTGAGTGTACAAAACATTAGGAACACCTGCCTAATATTGAGTTGCACCCCATTTTGCCCTCAAGAACAGCCTCAATTCGTTGGGGCGTGTCTTCTACAATATGTTGAAAGCATTCCACAGGGAAGCTGACTCATATTGACTCCAATGCTTCCCACAGTTGTGTCAAGTTGGCTGGATATTCTTTAGGTTGTGGACCATTCTTACTTAACACACACAGGAAACTATTTTTGAGTGAAAAACCCAGCAGCGTTGCAGTTCTTGACACACTCAAACTGGTGCGCCTGGCACCTGCTACCATACCCCCTTCAACGGCACTTAATTCTTTTGTCTTATCCATTTACCCTCTGAATGGCACACCTACACAATCCATGCCTCAATTGTCTAAAGGTTAAAAAATCCTTCTTTAACCTGTCTCCTCCCCTTCATCTAGACTGATTGAAGTGGATTTAACAAGTGACATCGATAAGGGCTCATAGCTTTAACCTGGATTCACCTGGTCAGTCTTTGTCATGGAAAGAGCAGCTGTCCCTAATGTTTTGTCCACTCAGTGTATATATGTGTGTGTGTTTAAAACCTACCAGCCTGTATTAATTACTTCTTCATTCATACCTTCCCCAGGTTAAACAGCTAAGACATCCACCACCCTGTCACAACACCTCAGCGACAGAGTATGTCCTAATTTCTTCATTCGTTTTAATACAGTTTTCTCTCTGCTTAACGTCAAATATTCTCACACTTTCTAATTCGATCATTACAGCCTTAATGAACCCCAACAGTACCTATAGCACCATACCTCCCACACCACGTTTGATATTTTCCTGACATAATTCTCTGTTACAGTCCCCCTTGTCCTCTGCTCATCATATCGACTATCTTTCAGGTAATTTTGCATTGGGATAATAACCTAACACTACAATGAACTCTCATTGTTTTATGTTGCTCTGTAAATAAACCATATGCTAACTTATTGTCACACACTCTTGGTGTGACATCATTTGTGACCTTAAGACCTGTTCTGTGTTCTTTTCACACAGTATGCTAATGTGAAATGCTTTAGCACGGAGACAAAGTGAGTTCCCATAAATCCTTGCAGGCCCAACACCTTTACAGTACATTCAAGACAGCTGCCCTCGATGTGCAGTGACGCTGGTCTTAATACTTATTAATAACTATACTGTTACTGTTTTCTTACCAGTCTCCAAAGCTGCAGGGTTATCGTGGGCCTTGGCCATTCAGTGCCTATAAGTGCAGTCAGTACTGCATTGATGACTGTGTTCAGTGATGAGCATGGCATTGACTATGACGGAAAGGTGACACGAGCAGGTGAGTAGCCCTACCATGGAAAGTGGAGGCAGAGAGCATCTGTGTATTTGTTCATATACATTATACAGTATGTGTCTGGCTGCTTGTTTGTGTCCATATATCTAACACAGGAATTTGTAGCTGGCCAGGATCCAGTGGAGATCTATTGAATTCGACCTTCAGCTCGGCGGAGAGCAGCCTCAACCACTCGGAGTTCTGGACGACTGTAGAGGAGAGCCATGGCACATTTGTCTGGTCAGTCCAATCTGGCGTTGAGTGCTTCAAAGATGGCAAAACCCTTGTTACACATTTTGTAATCATGTAAAACACTGTAAATGATGGAGAGTAAGCACGTTGCACATTGTTATTTGTACATTTAAGTTGTAACACTTCATCAATTACTGTATATGCACTAAAGATGTACATTTATCTGTTCTTTTCTTTTTTTAGCAAACAAGGAGAAATTGTGTGTGTGCTCCCGAATGAAATGTGTGACAGATACCCCACACCTCCTCTCACTTCACCCAGCCCAATAGCCAACATTACTTTACCTGCAACAACAACACTGCCTCCTCCACCCAACACCACTCTACAACAAAACACCACCTCCCTCCCACTGAACACAACATTACCTCCACCAAACAGCACCTCTACAGCGCCAAATACTCCAACATCAGCTCCAAATACTACATCAGCAGCTCCAAATACTACATCAGCAGCTCCAAATACTACAACATCAGCTCCAAATACTCCAACATCAGCTCCAAATACTACATCAGCAGCTCCAAATACTACATCAGCAGCTCCAAATACTACATCAGCAGCTCCAAATACTACAACATCAGCTCCTAATACTACAACATCAGCTCCAAATACTACATCAGCAGCTCCAAATACTACAACATCAGCTCCTAATACTACAACATCAGCTCCAAATACTACATCAGCAGCTCCAAATACTACAACATCAGCTCCAAATACTACAACATCAGCTCCAAATACTACAACCTCAGCTCCAAATACTACAACATCAGCTCCTAGCACCATTGTCACAACACAAACTAACACAACGACAACCACCCACCCCATTCGTCCATCGCTAAACACCTCCACAACCAGGACCATTGCCACAACTATCCTGGGTAATACCACTGCAAACTCATCAACACCCGTCCTTCCTGTAAACACCGCAACAGCCTACCCAACAGCCTCCACCACGACAGCCGTGATAACAACCACCGCAGGTAACCACTGGGATCCTAACCCACTCTGACCTTTGATCTATACTTGTCATAGCTGCTGCTGTTACATTCATTTCCATTGAACATTTAGACCCATAGCCAAAGTTTCCCTCTGATAACATACTTGTTTTTTTTATGTATCCTTTTTCCCACAGCACAAAACACCACAGAAGCCAGTAGTGAAGAGCAGGTCAACCAGTTGCTGGATCTGACAAGTGACGTGTCCAAGCTCAACTCCTCCCAGGTGGACCAGCTGGTGTCCCAGCTAGAGGCCCTGCTGGCTGGGCCCAACGTCAGCCTGGCTCTGGGGAAAACCTCTGTCACGATTGTTAGCAACCTGCTGGGTGCCTCCTCTGACACCCTGGCCTCCTCCTCCACCAAGTGAGCTGACTGGAGCTAAACAATGTACAGTTGTTCAGGTGTGCTGCCTGTTGTGCTGCCTGTTGTGCTGCCTGTTGAGCTGCCTGTTGAGCTAACTGTTGAGCTAACTGTTGAGCTGCCTGTTGTGCTGCCTGTAGTGCTGCCTGTTGAGGTGTACCTGAAATGATTACTTATACAGAGCCTGTAAAGAGACTGTGGCTACATTTTCTAGAAACTGAAAGTTAACTTAGCAATGGCTTTGCTTGGCTGCACATCAGTAACAGTTAATTTTTCTACCAGGATCATTGGGATTGTTGATACTGTGGGCCTGAAGCTGGTCGTTCAGGAAGAGGCTACGATTTTAACCGAATCGGTCGCTCTCGCCGTCAAAACGGTGGACGGCACTAATTTCCAGCGAACATCTTTCTCCATCCGAGACCCCAACAGTGTGCAGGTATGACCTAAACCTTCTAGTAAGGAAACACTGAATAGGAAATACTGTAACCTTGGTTGCCCTCAAAATGCATGCAAATCTAATGTAAAACATCCTTCACTCTGCATGTATTATCTTTGCACAGTACAGTATGATCTGGTATGGTCTGGTAGGTCAACTCATAACCCCTGTTTATTGCTATGTTTTAACCATAGAGAAATGTGTCCCCTTGTAGATCCGTGGAGACAACAGAGCCAGGAGGAGTGTGAGAGCAGAGGCGTCCTCGCTCCCTCAGGGGTCTGTCACGTTCCCCTCTTCCCTCACAGCGAACCTCTCCCCTGAGCAGCAGCTACAGGCCTCCAGACTCCAGTTCAACTTCTACCAGAAGACCACTGTGTTCCAGGTACCCCAAACCATACCATATTCCACTGTACGATCTGCTAGAGTAGAATTGAACCCTGGCATAGTTGAAAAACCCCTACACCCCAGAGGACTAGTGTAGTAATTGTCAGATTCTTTCCATACTGTTTCTCAGGACCGAGCCCTGGGAGACAGCAAGCTGAATAGTGGAATCCTGGGGGCCAGTGTGGCCAACCTGTCAATCAAGTCTCTGCAGGAGGACGTGGTCATCACCCTGAGAAACACTGAACCTGTCTCAGTGAGTCAAGCAAACACACACTGTACATTTGAGTCAAAACCGTATTACCTACGTCCTGAATGTGGCATCTTTGAGAAAAGCATTTCATGTCTGTCACCTTGTTATCTCAATGAATCCTTGACACACTGTCTTCTATGGATCATTTGTCCACACAGGCACATTTCGTGGTGTCATGTGTTTTCTGGGACTTTGGCATGAATGGTAAGTGTTCCGCTTGTGTCTAATCAAAATCAGATGTTACGGTGAACGGCAGCTGGAGACTGACAGTGAAACGCTTACTTGCGTGGTCCTTTTCCACCAACGCAGAGCTAAAGATACAACATATAAAATAGAAATAGTGAGACGTGAAACAAATACACAGTGAATAACAATAAAGATTTAAAATGACATGGCTATGTACAGGGCGTACCAGTTGGTACCGAGTCGATGTGCAGGGGTACAAGGTGATTGAGGTAGCTATGTACATATAGGTAGGGGTAAAGTGACTGGGCAACAGGATTAGATAATAGACTGAGTTGTAGCATCAGCATATGTGGTGAGTGTGAAAGTGTATATGTGTGTGAGTGTGTGTGTGTGTGTGGCGTCAGTATGCATGTGCGCGCATGTTATGGGTGTGCGAGTGTATGTGTGTGTTGGTGTGTGTGTGTGTGTGTTTGGGTGTTAGTGTAAGTATGTGTGAGCGTGTGGGTAGACGCCAGTGTTGGTGCATAGAGTCAGTTCAAGAGAGTTAGTTAAAAAAAGGGTCAATGCAGGTAGTCCGGGTTGCCATATTATTAGCTATTTAGCTGCCTTGTTTAGAAGTCTCATGGCTTGGGGGTAGAAGCTGTTCAGGGTCCTGTTGGTTCCAAACTTGATGCACTAGTACCGCTTATCTTGCGGTAGCAGAGAGAACAGTATGACTTGGGTGACTGGAGTCTTTGCAAATGTTTTGGCCTTCCTCTGACACCGCCTGGTATAGAGGTCCTGGACGGCAGGGAGCTCGGACCCAGTGATGCATGAAACGAAGATTACCTCTTAAAATTAATAGAATTGTTTTAAAAAATCTCTGATAGGAGGCTCAGGAGGCTGGAACCGAGATGGCTGCTCTGTCAGGAACAGCACAGATAATGAGACTGTCTGTGCCTGCAACCATCTCACCTGCTTTGGTGTTCTACTGGTGAGTCCATTCTGAGATAGGGTTGTAATGGGATCTCTCCCATTCAGTCTTTGTCAACAGAATGATTTCATGTGTATAACATGTTTTTGGTGTTTCTTCTCACAGGACATGTCCAGAACGGGCATAACCAGTTGTCTCCAGGCCACAATCCTCACCTACATCACCTACATTGGCTGTGGTATCTCCGCCATCTTCCTCTCCATCACTCTGCTCACCTACCTGGCATTTGGGTGAGTCTGAGTGCAGGATATCCATGATGACACCCACCTGGAGGGCTGCTCTAAATACAAAGACATATAAACAAGCTCGAATCAATGAAATATCAATCTTAATACGTTTCGATGTGTTCCTGTAGGAAACTGCGTAAGGACATCCCATCTAAGATCCTGATCCAGCTGTGTGTGGCTCTGTTGTTTTTGAACCTGGTGTTCTTGGTGGATGGTTGGCTGGCCCTCTACCCTGACGCTGTGGGCCTCTGCATCTCCACCGCCTGGTTCCTGCATTACTTCCTGCTAGCTTCCTTCACCTGGATGGGTCTGGAGGCCGTCCACATGTACCTGGCCCTCGTCAAGGTCTTCAACACATACATACCACGTTACATGCTCAAGTTCTCGCTCCTTGGCTGGGGTAGGTGAAAAAATGATTCTGTCTTTTTTAAATTCTCATTAAAGTGAAGAACAGCCACCGTGTGCAAGTAAAAGTACCAGTTTCTTACAGTTCAATGTAGTCTGTTGTCTCTCAACCTAGGAACTCCACTCCTTGTGGTCATTGTAGTTATTGCCGTTGATAAGGACAACTACGGACTAGTTGGCTACGGAAAGTACATAGATGGCTCCCGCACAGATGACTTGTGAGTCCCATGCATTTTGTTCACTATTTAACAGTCTTTGTATGAATCGCGTGTATGTGCATCATGAAATGCATACTCACATTTGCGTAATAGGATAGCTGATACGTCTACACCTTATTATCCATATATATATATGATTTATACATGTTATATATATATGTTATATCTATGTTATACTGTATTGTAAGCCATATATCTTCTCTCCATTCTTCTCCCACAGCTGCTGGCTGAAGAACGATATTGCCTTCTACGTAACCGTTGTGGCTTATTTCTGTGTCATCTTCCTGATGAACCTCGTCATGTTTGTGGTAGTGATGGTTCAGCTGTGTCGGATAAAGAGGCAGAACCCCGACAACAAGAGGCACCGTGACGGGCTGCAGAACCTGCGCAGTGTGGTTGGAGTCACAGTACTCCTGGGTCTCACCTGGGGCTTTGCCTTCTTCGCCTGGGGGCCCGTCAACCTGCCCTTCATGTACCTCTTTTGCATCTTCAACTCCTTTCAAGGTGAGATTTAGAGCTCCTTCAGATTTGCCTAAATGCTGTATTCTCAGAGAGGACAAACGGCGTGTGGGGTTTCATGGGGAAGTGTGTAACCAGTTGGTACTTCATCTGGAGCTTGTGTCCTCTTGCAGGGTTCTTCATCTTTGTGTTCCACTGCGCTGTGAAGGAGAACGTGAGGAGGCAGTGGAGGACTTCTCTCTGCTGTGGTAGACTGAGACTGGTAGAGAACTCAGGTAAGACCTGTTGACCTACACCTTGCAAATAAACATGTGGTTTATTTATGAAATCACAGTGCTCTAGGTTAAAAGAGCAGAACGTTTCATCTCATTCTTCTTTTCTCATCACAGAGTGGAGCCGCACCGCAACACAGAAGACAGGGAAGAAGTCATTGCCAGTGACCAGAGCCACGTCCCTCCACTCCGACAACTCCTTCCAGTTCAACAATTCCTCCATCTTCTCCTTCTTGTCCAATGACTCCTCAGAGCGACCCAGTGGAGGAATAGGTAGGCATTGGGAACCAGGGAGGGGGAATCAGGGTTTGTTAACAACCAATATGAGTCAGAAAACAGTGAAGAAATATTTATTTTTTTACATGCTGATCTACTCTTGTGTCATGTCATCGTATTAAAACCATTGTATGCAGAGCTGGGGATGGTTAGCAAGCCTTCATCTCCATATCACTAATTACCTATGTAACCTCTAAACTCTGTGACGGGCTCTGAGATGACCTTTTCCCTTTGACATCCTTTTACCCAGAATTGGAGCTAGCTATCTGGTTCGAGCTCTGGCTACAGCTATAGAAGCTCAGTTCTTTTAGCCTCTTACTGATGGTGCACAGTGTCTGGTGTGTGTTTGAATGTTTCCGTATCCGTGCAAGGTTGCGTGTCTATGTGTGTGTGTGGCGTACTCTACAGCAGTGGTGTAAAGTACTTAGGTAAAAATACTTTAAGGTACTACTTAAGTAGTTTTTGGGGTATTTGTACTTTACTTTACTATTTATATTTTGACAACTTTTACTTTTAATTCACTACATTCCTGAGAAAATAAGGTACTTTTTACTCCATACATTTTCTTTGACACCCAAAAGTACAATTTGAATGCTTAGGAGTACAGGACAATGGTTCAATTCACGCACTTGTCAAGAGAACGTCCATAGTCATCCCTATTGCTTCTGATCTAGCAGATTCACTAAACACAAATACTTAGTTTGTAAATGATATCTGAGTGTTGGAGTGTGCCCCTGGCTGTCAAGAAATAATAACAATAAGGAAATAGTGCCGTCTCATTTGCTTAATATAAGGAATTTGATGTATAGCATGTATTTATGACAATTGACTACTTTTTCTACCACTGTACTTAGGTACATTTAAAACCAGATACTTTTAGACTTTTACTCAAGTAGTATTTTACTGGGTGACTTTCACTTTTACTTGAGGTATCTTTACTTTTACTCAATTATGACAAACGAGTACTTTTTCTACCTCTGCTCTACAGTAGGATTAGTCAGCTGAACCAAGCCAATCAAATGGTTACTGCATCTAACTGCACCCCCACCAATACCTCTGGCTTAGTTGCGGCTTCCCTGATTCCATCGGTCATATGTGACACTGCTCCCTTGTTGCTTGTTTTCTTTTCTTCATGAAAAATGCCTGTCATCGGTTCTGCTGCCAGACATTGGAAAGGATGTCATACATTTAGTTATAAACAGTGAATCACCAGAATCAATTGGCCCTTGAATATAGGACACTGGAAGTCTATCCACCATAACTAACTGACTTTATATGTGGTCCTTCAACGCAGAGGAGTTCATCTCAGAAATACATGACCAGAGGTATGTGGACACCTGCTCGTCGAAATCTCATTCCAAAGTCATGGGCATTAATATGGAGTTGGTCCCCCCTTTGCTGCTATAACAGCCTCCACTCTTCTGGGAAGGCTTTCCGCTCGAACATTGCTGCGGGGACTTGCCACCATTCAGCCACAAGAGCATTAGGTTGGCCACTGATGTTGGGCGATTAGGCCTGACTCGAAGTTGGTATTCCAATTCATCCCAAAGGTGTTTGATGGGGTTGAGGTCAGGGCTCTGTGCAGGAACTCTGTCAAGTTCTTCCACACCGATCTCAACAAACCATTTCTGTATGGACCTCGCTTTGTCATGCTGAAACAGGAAAGGGCCCTCCCTAAACTATTGCTAAAAAGTTGGAAGCACAGAATTGTCTAGAATGTCATTGTATGCTGTAGTGATAAGATTTCCCTTCACTGGAACTAAGGTGCCTAGCACGAACCATAAAAAACAGCCCCAGACCATTATTCCTCCTCCACCAAACTTTACAGTTAGCACTATGCATTCGGGGAGGTAGCGTTCTCCTGGCATCCGCCAAACCCATATTCGTCCGTCGGACTGCCAGATGGTGAAGCGTGATTTAACACTCCAGAGAATGCGTTTCCACTGCTCCAAAGTCCAATGGTGGCGAGCTTTACACCACTCCAATCAACGCTTGGCATTGCACATGGTGAGCTTAGGCTTGTGTGCGGTTGCTTGGCCATGGAAACCCATTTCATGAAGCTCCCGACTAACCGTTCTTGTGCTGACATTGCTTCCATAGGCAGTTTGGAACTCGATAGTGAGTGTTGTAACCAAGGACAGACAATTTTTATACGCTTCAGCACTCGGCGGTCCGTTCTGTGAGCTTGTGTATGCCTACCACTTTGCGGCCGAGCCGTTGTTGCTTGTAGACGTTTACGCTTCACAATAACAGCACTTACAGTTGACCGGGGCAGCTCTAGCAGGGCAGAACTTTTACGAACTGACTTGTTGTAAAGGTGGCATCCTTTGACGGTGCCACATTGGCCTTACTGAAGAGCTCAGTGACTTTCATTCTACTGACAATGTTTGTCTATGGAGATTGCATGGCTGTGTGCTCAATTTTATACACCTGTCAGCAACAGGTGCGGCTGAAATAGCCGACTCCATGAATTTGAAGGAGTGTCCACATCCTTTTGTATATATATATATATAGTGTCCCTCTAATGATTTGGATACAGTAACTTGTGTGCAGGATAAGCTGTAACTCTGATGTGTCCTATTGCAGGTAGTCCATTTGATGACAGATCCATCACTGCCCTGGAAGAGCCCAACGCAGACGTGGTTCTCAACGAGATAAACAGCCAGTTTAGGAGTCAGAGTTCGAGAGCACCCTGACACCTGTGAAAAACTAGTGGCTCTATTCGAATTTGTATCACTGAAGGTCACGTTGCAGATTGCGCAATAGAAATATCAAGGTCATTTCCGATTGCGCCGACATATGCAGCGTTTACCGTGAATGCCGTCTTGGCTAACGCGGGAACGTTGCCTTTAAATTTCAATCACGCTGTAACGCTGAACTTCTGCGATGCGGATTGAATAGAGGCCTCCAGGTAGGCTGGTGGGGGAAGGGACTTACGTGACACGGTGTGTTTCATAATAGTTTTGAAGAATATATGAAATAGTTGCATGTTAGTGTTGCATTTTGTAGTTTAACGGAAAGGTGTGACAGATCACACTGAAGAGATGGGACATCACCAAAGAGCTAGCATGCTCATGGATTCCATCTGGTTGACCTGGCAATACTATCATGAACTCGCCTGGGCTGGTACCTATGATTGTGAATAATGCATGTACTGAAAGGGTATCTAGCACAGAGAAAACCCCCACTCATAGATCCCGATGAGGTGCATCCTTTGACCGCATTCTACATACTTCATTGTTTTTCTCTGCATTCTTCAGACACGTAAGTTAACTGAAGGTTAAATAAAAAAATATACAAAAATAAGCTAATACCAACACTGTGTCACTATCTGTTTTCATTTTTAAGATTTAGCTCTTTTATACTCTATTCAGAATCAAGATATTTTCATGAGATGTACAGTACCAGTCAAAGCTTGGACACACACATTCCAGGTGACTACCGTATGAAGCTGGTTGAGAGAATGCCAAGAGTGTGCAAAGCTGTCATCAAGGCAAAGGGTGGCAACTTTGAAGAATCTGAAATATAAAATATATTTTGATTTTGTTTAACACTTTTTTGGTTATTACATGATTCCATATGTGTTATTTCATAGTGTTGATGTCTTCACTATTATTCTACAATGTAGAAAATAGTAAAAATAAAGAAAAACCTTTGAATGAGTAGGTGTGTCTAAACCTTTGACTGGTACTGTATGTTCATTTTTTAAAGAGTCATCACAATAATGAATGTATAATTTCACCAATAACAAATGTATAAATTAAAATAAATGTTTTATTTTAAGCTAATATGATATAGTATATTTTACTTATATTCACTGATTTGACAGACACATGCATGTATACATTCATTTTCATGCACATTTAAATTCATACTACTCACATTAACTAAATGTATAAACCAGTGGACAAAAAACAACTGTCCATTACAGTTAGGGTTGCAAACGGAGAGTATATTACTGGAAACTTTCAAAGTTGACCTTTAAACTACCAGAATTTTTGTAGTAACTTTTTAAAGGATTAAATGTAATTTATCGCAAGACATCTGGTGGCCCTTTTGGGTACTTCAGATTACCACAGGTGTCTGTCATTATCTCTGGCCATCTGTGTGGCCTTATCACATGTAAAACATTTAAAATACTAAAATAAGATGATTCTAACATTATACAAATCTGTAAAACATTATCCTAAATATAAACCAGCAACTTAATGAATACCATTGGTGTTTAATATGAGAGTTTCAGCATCAAATAACCTTTATATTTTCTTTACACACTTTTATTTATTTTACTATTTCAATATGTACTTGTACATTTTTTGGAGCCAAACTGGTTGCAGTTGTGAAAAAGTCAATAGTTGGAAGAGTTGCAGAGTTTCAGAGTTAATTGAAAATAATGTCATTGGTTGATTAGATGCTTTTTTAAATTAAATTAGGCGATTTTCTCTCGAACCATAGTCTATCTACTAGAAATTCATGGACAATATGGACACATATATAAAAAAATATTACTACATATGAATAAACTTTTTCCAAAGTTATTCAAGTATAAATTACCAAAGTTACCATTGCCATAGATTACCTGTTAATTAATCTGGCAATTTTGGTAAATTACCAGTATGCAACCCTAATTACAATAGAAACACTCCCATGAACAGTACCACCAACTTCCCACCTGAACCCAGATTTCTAATAAAAAGCAGGTTTACTCAATAGTCTCTTTTCTTCAGTTGGGCTTGACTGTCCAAAACTCCCACGATACACTCTGGTAGACACCAATGGTTAAGGTCATTATCCAATGGGTGGCAGAATACAACGGCTAGATGATGATGCTGTTGTCAGTGTGAATAACCTATTAGATGATGTATGGTAGTATAATTCTGCAGTATAATTCTGCAATATAGTTCTGTAGTATAGCTATGTAGTGTAGTTATGCAGTGTAGTTCTGTAGTATAGTTCTGTAGTATAGGTTTCTAGTATAGTTATGCAGTGTAGTTCTGTAGTATAGTTCTGTAGTATAGCTATGTAGTGTAGTTACGCAGTGTAGTTATGTAGTATAGCTATGTAGTGTAGGTGTGCAGTGTAGTTCTGTAGTATAGTTACATAGTATAGTTTTCTAGTATAGTTATGCAGTGTAGTTCTGTAGTATAGTTCTGTAGTGTAGTTATCTAGTATGGTTATGGAATATAGTTCTCTAGTATGGTTCTCTAGTATGGTTATGTAGTATGGTTCTGTAGTATGGTTTTCTAGTATGGTTTTTCAGAGTAGTTCTGCAGTGTAGTTCTGCAGTATAGTTCTCTAGTGTAGTTCTGCAGTGTAGTACTGCAGTGTAGTTCTGTCCATCTTTATTAGTAGAGTACACACTCATGAGTACAGGCTCCAGTAGATGATGTTGAACATCAGGTAAGTCATGGGGAAGACGACTCTGGAGTAGGAGTCAATCATGTAGCTGTTACTCATGATGAAGCTGAGGTTGTGTTTGATGGATTTTTTGCGTCGTAGCCTGGTGCCCTCTGTGGGTGGGGGCTCTGCAGCAGAGTTCCTGGACGTGGCTGTCCGACTCCGCTCTGTGTTGGGGGTGCTGAGGAGCTCTGGGAAGGGTGTCAGGTCAATGTCATTGTCATGGTAACATCCGTCAAAAGCCATAGTTTGAGTGGCATTGAAATCTGCAGGGATCTGTGGAGAGAGGAGGGAGTTTATGGTACATGATTTTCTGACTGTGGAACACATTAAGACCAGTAGGGGGAGATACAGACATAGTTAGTGTCACAGCCTAATTTGGTGCCATTATTGTGGCTCTGACATTGTGGTAGCATGGGTATATTCCATATTTTATAATACACCACTTTACAAGAACCCAACTGTGACTTATTTGACCCCATACTCTATAAGTTTCAGTGACCTTTCCCCCCTTGAGCTTCTTCATCTCCTCCACCGTGGTGAAGTAGTTGACAGCGGCGTACTCAATGACGGACAGGAAGACGAACAGAAAGCTGGCCCACAGGTAGATGTCCACAGCTTTTACATAAGACACCTGAGGCATGGAGGCTGACACGCCTGTGATGATGGTGGACATGGTCAGAACTGTTGTGATACCTGGATGGGGGGAGAAAGAAAAGGGAGATTAGTTGATTATTAAGTTGATAAGGTATACATTTTTAAAGCCTTCTTTAACCACCCAACCTTTCGGCCTTTGATGATGAAAAGAGGGTGGGGCAAATGCATGGAAAATAATTAGCTGTGTGGGGGTTTAGCATAGATGGATGGAAAGTCAAACAAGGGCTAGAGAAAACCGTATAGCAGCTACATCCCACTGGGCACAAACTGGTTGAATAAACGCTGTTCCAACGTCATTTGTAAATGTATCGTGACGTGGAATCTACGTTAAATATACATTGGATTGGAAAAAAAGGCATCAACTTTTGTTTTGAGGCTGATATTTAAAAATACAGGACTATGTCAACATAGACAAACCTTGTATAATATAGGTTGAATTTGTATCTTTGAAACAACGTCAGACCTTTAACGTTAAATCCACTATAAAAAAATACATAAGCTGGGAGAATTGATCTATATCTACAGCAAACTTTTTCTCCACAATTTCGTGATATCCAATTGATAGTTACAGTCTTGTCCCATCACTGCAAATCCCGTATGGACTTGGGAGAGGCGAAGGTCGAGAACCATGCGTCCTCCGAAACACGACCCTGCCAAGCTGCACTGTTTCTTGACACACTGCTCGCTTAACCCGGAAGCCAGCCGCACCAAAGTGTTGGAGGAAACACCATACAACTGGCGACCGAATTCAGCTTGCAGGCACCTGGCACGCCACAAGGAGTCGCTAGAGCTTAATGGGACAAGGACATCCCGGCTGGCCAAACCCTCCCCTAACCCAGACGACGCTGGGCCAATCATGGGTCTCCTGGTCACGGCTGGCTCAGATGGAACTATCCAAGTAGTAGACACATGTAAATGTTGATATTTGGTTGTGGTGTCAACCAAAGACAATTCAATATTACTTTTCTAATAAAGAAAAGAGCCTAAAGTTAAGGCTATCTTACAAGCAAATAATTGTATTTATTGAACCTTTATTTAACCAGGCAAGTCAATTAAGAACAAAACTAATGTGACATTCAACCTTAAAATATGTTTTTGTGGACTGTAGTATACTGTAGTATTTACTGTAGTGTTTTTGTGTTATTATCTTTGCCATAGAAGTGTGGACTTTCTCCTTGAGGAAACCTACTAGAAAAATACTGAAAGAGCACATTTTCCAAAACCTGTAGGTAGGATTGGAGTCTGAACGAATAGTTCAGCGCTTCTGCTCTTTTCTATAACGTGTATGGAACACAATCTATGGTCTATACTTGGCATGTACTTATGGGTGGCACAAATTGTGATATGGCGGAGGGGAATAGGCAGGGTATATGCAAATTCAATATTGTAGTACTGACTTTAGTTAAAGAAGTGTAGTGTTTTTTGGGGGGGGATAATACTGTAGTATTTACAATAGTATTCTACTACAACATTATATAGTAAGTACTACACATGATCGAAGGATACTACAGTATGTAGTATAGTATTTTACACTATACTACAGTTTACTACATAATTCTACAGCAAGTACTGTAGTATTGAGTGTTGCAGAGTGAAATAAGGCCAGCCTTTGTTACGGCATCATGATCCTCCAGCGACCTGCCGTACTCCCAGCACACTCCACGCCACCCCCCCACCCCCCACCCCACCCCCCTCACACACACACACACCCTGCTGCATTAGCAAAGTCAACATCTATTCACAAATCTGAGTGCAGCATTTACTCTCTCCTTTTATCTCGCTCTCTCTTGCTCTTCCCCCGCCCTCCCCTTTTCTCTTTCTTTCCTACACAAATACACAAACAAGCTCTGACACACATGCACACACAGGGACCACGCAAGGTACAGGTGACTTTAGTCATGCGCAGAACTGAAACGCTTTGTCACTGTGCTCAGTTTCAGTTGTCCTCTCTCTGGGTTAATGAGTCTCTGTCAAAGCAGCAGGCTCACATTCACTCGCCCACATAAAAGGAACACAACAGGAAATTGTTGCACAACCCCCCCCCCCCCCCCCTTTCACCTTACAGTAACAGACATGGCTGAGAAAGGTAAAGCCTCACCACCCACTTTACTTTCTGGAGATGAATCAAGTATGTTGTACAGAAAATGATGGCTTTGTGATCTGTCTCTGCTCAGTCTTTAAGCTTTGATTATTTTATGGAGATCCCCCTCAAAACTCCACATACTAGTGAGAGTATCAGTACTGTACCCAGTGACACTCTGGCAGGCACAGCCCTCCTGTCAATCCAGAAGGACACCCAGGAGAGCATCACCATCAGCATGGTGGGAAAATAGGTCTGCAGCATGAAGAAGAAGATGTGCCTCCTGAGGATGAAGTTTATGTAGAGCCTGTTATACCAACCTGAGAGAGAGAGAGCAAGAGAGAGCGAGAGAGAGAGAGCGAGAGAGAGCGAGAGAAGGGCTCTGATATCTCGTTTTTGGTGGAACAGTTTACTCACCATCCTTCTGGGTAATCAGAGGTCATGATGAAACACAGGAGGGTATCTAGTCAAAATTATAGTCACATGGGACATCACATGGCTATGATGTAATGGACACTAGAACTACTGAGAGTTGGGCAGGATTCCACACTGACACTCTGTGGAGGAAAATCTCCTAACCTCTCCCTGTCCTCAGACTGTCAGAGTGGAATCAGAAGCAGGAGGGTTTGGGGTGTTGGCTTTGGATCTTACAGAGACGTTTTACGTAATAATAAGGAGGAGTTGGACTGCGGAGTAGGACAGAGAAACAGCACTGTAGGCCACTATGCACCAGGCTAGAAAACAAGCACACATACCCGTGCTGCTGTAGAAGGCAAGCCCGTAGGAAGGGTGGAATTCTTCAATAAAAAACTGCGAGAGAACGATCTCGTCAGTCCTTAATGAATCGTTCCCGTTCTTCCAGTAGAGCATGAGGTCGTTCTCATTGTACGCGTCTTCAAGAGAGGAGAGAACAGGGGAGAAGGTGACTCCTTCATGAGGCCTCTCTTAGAAGAATCATGGGCTAGGTCCCTCAGAGGAGAGGAGACACTGAGATTCACTACTACCACCTCTCGTCTGAGACCAGACCCATGCTTTCTGTGTGTGTGTGTTTGCGTGTGTGTGTGTGCGTGCGTGTTCGTTTGCCGATCATTTGTGTGTGTCTGTCTGTTTGTCTGTGTGTCTGTGTTCTAATCTGGGTAAGGTGCACTGCCTCCTGAGGTTGGGTTTTAACACAATCATGACAATTGCAACATCAGTGTGATAGAATGTCTCTGATGAGCAACGACCGACTTCAATTTAACTGTAGCTGCTGCTCCTTATCAGGAGCTTATACATCCTTATAAATCCTGCATCAAAAAGACATGCATTAGAGACACAAACTGACCTGACCCCGACTTTTGTATGTTGTTTAACCTATATGAAAAGAGGAGGGTCAATGCTACCATATTACGTGCTTATTGTGTTGTACGTAGACATATGTTCGGTATATGTGAGGACGTACATGGCATTACACCCAGGGCAACCACATAGCCTTATTGTATTATACTCACAGCTCTCCAGTTCCAGAGAGCATTTCTGTGTGTCCAAAGGAAAGCTACTGAAGTCCATGGCGCAAAGAGCAGTCACAGTGATCCTGAAACACAGGGCCTAGTTAATGATACAGCAGTTGCAGAAAACATAACGTGGTCTGCAGAGAGATCAGAACTCTCTGTGATAGGCGACGCACTTCCTCTTTTCTTGTTGATATTGTAGGCTGGAAGACACAAGATGGTCTACTCCCCCGTGTTTCTTATGTGTACAAAGCACCAATGCTATAGAATAGTACATGCTAAAGGCCTTATGGTCCCTGTGTTAAAGGAGGGCCATCCTCCGTGTACCTGACACTGTAGAGAATGTTGCCGTCAGGGTACACCCTCAACATGATGTTCTCCATGGTCGTGTCATGGATGAAGGAGCGTTTGGAGTGGACAAAGAACACATCCGGCACCCAGATCTTCTTCACCAGCCGAGCGTCAAATGTCCGGCTCTTTTTGCTGCTGGAAGGAAAGGCCAGCCGATCGTCCTGCCAGTAGTGTCTCAGGTACAGAGTCATGGTGAAGTCCTGCACAAACACACCAAAGCTCAGGTCCAATGGACAAACGATCACATAATCAAAACGTGTGTAATTGCGCAATGACAGCAGTAAGACTCAATAATGGTTCACCCAGATTCTTTGTATATAGGGTGACGAGCGACAGGATCATGCAGGTTAATAGTGTTTACAGTGCTAGTGTTAATTGTGACCAGAACATCAATGATCCATTAAAGTTAGAGTCTAGAACATCGTGGAAACAATAACATAACAATAAAGGGGTCATCCTGCCTCTGTTTTGGTAAAAAGCTGAGGGAGGGGCGTGGAGAAATGTGACCACTCTGAAAGGGACGCAAGGACTGACCATCCATGATATCAAAATTATAGTTTGAAACGTGTTTGGAGGCTATATAGTGTTTGTTTACATTTACATTGTTTACAAACATTGGAGTAAAACAACGTATTATTCTGGGTTCTGACGGGGTATGACAGTATGACTAAGCTTATGAGGCATTTATAAGTTATATTCTTCAAGAATTAACAGGTATAAAAGAAATTTGTAGCAACTAAGTATTCTAGCTTCAAAATCAATATATGTTTTGATTGTTACCCCCCGACATTACATTGGGGCCAATAGAGTGGAACGGGGTTCCAGTATGAAAAAGAGCATGAGAAGTTGTCTCACTGTGTGGGAGAAAGAGAGTGAATGGCAGTGTGTTAGTCACGTACACACACACACCGTTTAAGATCCTTGTAGACACTTACCATGTTGACTTCAGATATACTGTCAATGCTTTCCACCTGCACGTCTATGCCCACAGGAATAGCTGCCCCTACAGGGGTGAAGAAACAGCCCGAATCAGTAAACAGCTTGAGATTTCATACGTCAACCCTGACAGGGCAAGCACATTGAATGTTAGGCTTTAGGCGTGTCATAGTCATATGGTAGTCATGAAGCAAGGCCTTAGAATGTCTGACTCAGCCGGGAAACGATCTTTTATGACCTCACTGGTTTTGATTAGCCTAAGACCTATCACCCATATATCATCTCATCTGTCTGCATGTGGTCTTACTTACACCAGGTTTCATTTAAATTTAAATATCCTCTTTAAGACCTAAATATTTGTAAATCAACCCAAACACTATAAAGTTAAGACAAACAGATAGTCAATAAGAGAAAACCCCAAACAATGGTTTCACAGAGGATCTTGGCGCTATGCTGGGTCTCAAAGGACATCCTGAAACCCTGTGGTCCCACTGGAGGCTGTGGTGTTGAAGGACTACATCAACTAAGCCCTATGTTGTGATAATCCTGTCCATTTCCATGTAGATGCAGGGTCATGACATCACTCTTCATGCTAAACACAGCTGCAGGCTAATGGGATCCCACACAACGTCAAAGACACACCAGTAGTCCCACACCTCCCCTCCAGACAGACACAGCCTTCTCCTCACTCAGGGACGCAAGAGATGCCGTGTCACCAATCTCATGAATGCCTTTTCTCTCCTTATCTCCTTTCCTTCATAAATCCTAATCGTATAATACCTATTGCATTAATCTACAATCAAGTCACAGCCATCTGTAATCACAGCCTTGGTCAGGAGGATTTCCTGATCATGTGACCAGTCCAGAAATAGCTAAAAAAAGGGTTCTTCAGCTGTCCTTAATTTCAATTCCACCAAATCTACCGTTGTCTGTGACCTGCCCAATTTAATTTCAATGTTGCAGGGATTATCTTCCTCAATCAACCCCACGACGCTTAGACCACACAGACACAAACACAGACAACGCACATGGATAGTTCGGAATAGAAAACGTTCAAATGGAAACACAAATGGACAGAAATCCATAACATGCCATCACACTAGATTTACAAATATGTACCTAAACAGTCATTAGTACTGCCTACGACGTAGAATGTTATGTAAATACATGTTTCAATGACAGTTGATTTACAGTGGGACCCCACACACTGACACACATGCAAGCATTCATAAACGTGATCAATAGTTCATTATACACTGGGTGGTTTGAGCCCTGAACGCTGATTGGCTGAAAGCCATGGTATATCAGACTGTATACCACAGGTATGACGAAACATTCCTTTTTACTGCTCTAATTACGTTGGTAACCAGTTTATAATAGCAATAAGGCACCTTGGGGTCTGTGGTAATATACCACAGCTAAGGGCTGTATCCAGTAGAGTAGTGGCCTGAGGGAACACACTTCATGTGTTGTGAAAAGGGTTATGAAATGAAATCTCACGGAATATTTTGAATTGTATATAACTGCCATAATGCTGCCTTGGCAGCATCTAATGGGGATCCTTAATAAATACAAATACAAAATCCAGGCACTCCGCGTTGCGTTGTGCATAAGAACAGCCCTTAGCCGTGTTATATTGGCCATATACCACACCCCATCGGGCCTTATTGCTTAAATCTAAAACTGTCTGATCATCACCCAATGAACACACTGCTGTAGTACTATATGCATGGAACTCTTTGCTGTCCTGGACTTTCCAATAAGATGCAGCATTTGGTATTGTTTCAGAAAGCGTGGCCCATAATCCAGATTACTCTAGTTCTAAAAACATCTGTGTACTCGGCCGCAGGCTGTCATTGTCTGCTAGGCTCTGCAGACAATCTGGGTCAGTGACTTTTTGGGGGGGATGGGGTGTTATCAAAGATGACACTATAACCTACATTCTGTTCCAGGAGAGAGAATATAAGTTAGCGTCAAATGCTGCCTCTTACAGAACCTAAACTCTGTGGCACGTTATGGACTATCTATAATTCTATATCTGTAACAAATGATGGTAGGTAGAGCTCTATTACTCCCCCCTCTCTTTCCTCTTCCCTCTCTCTGATAATGACCCTTGATTTTCCCCATTCAGGCTTAATTAATGAGTCCAACCCAACACGTGGTGGGAAAAAGCACACACACACCCAGTCACATCCAAACCGCACATTATCATAGTTCAACCACATGAAAATATGTCGATTGCCCACCAGGCCAAAGGATATTGGGTGGGTGGTCTTACCTCCAAAGCCAGGCCGCATTGCAAAGTCATGGTCCTCGATACGGAGCAGCTGTTCAGATTTAATTAGCAGGGACTTGGTGCTGTCAGACTTTTTCATCTTGAAGTCTATTCGTCTGCGGCGCAAAGAGGACACAGATCAGCATATCAGATGTTTTATTTCCTAAGAAATACACACTCACACCAAATGGCACTCGCACGTGCACACACGCGCACACACACACACACTAAAGGAAGCAACATCTGCTCTGGGGTTTTTGCTGTTGAGAATAATTAACTGCACTTTAACCATCTGATTAAAACCAAAAGTAAGAGTATACGTGACGTGAGAGCTCTTCGCTAATGATTTAGCAGCAAACTGAGTCAGTGCTATGATGGTTCAATAATTGGTCCTGGGAGATTATATAGACTTCCCAAAGCTCGCACATAACAGTTAGTCTGGGTCAAAGGACATAATGAATACCTCCAATTTGGTTGACAACACACTCTGCATCATCACTCGCAAAGTTTCTAAATAGCCTCATACGATAAACTTCCGTAAACTGATATTCTCATTTTCATAAGACATAAACATGTCTGCTCTAACAAATCATTCCCATACCACCCAAACACAATCATCTTCCCTATTATTGCAAATGATACTCAAGTGTACAGTCCAACCCCTTATTAACACAACTCCCCCCTATCATTACCCACAAACTACTGCTTTTCTCTTACGGGGTGCCCCCACCAAAACACAGCTTCCCTGACATTACCTCTAAGCCCCTGTGGTCACCTCACCTGCCCTTTATCCAGAATGCACTGCTGTAATGTCATCCGTCCCAGCACACATTGGAGATCACGCATGCCACCATGGTAAATTCACCATCAATATTCAATTTTTTTCTTGAATTCATAAAGATTAGATTAATACCAACAATCCATGAATAGTACTATGTGATGAACAATACATCTCTCCAAAATAACCTTTGAACCATATCAATCAGAAAACAGATCAACAGAACAGTAACATCCTGTGGTGTGTGTATTACCAAATGTAACTTTCTACCAGAACTAAACACAAACCAGTTTCAAACCAAACAGAACAGATAAGCAAACTGATCCCTTGACAAGAACATAACACAACTCCAGTGGGACCGCACCCCTAAACTCTGGCTCACCCTCCATGTTGGTTCTTGCTGTTCTCCCCAAGGTACACGTCCTTGTGCCTCCTCTTGTTGGGTTGGTGGCTGCCGTTGAGTAGTGTGACAGGCCACAGCCAGGCCAGGCACATCAGCCTGAAGGCCAGGAGCACCAGGTTCATGTCTGAGGCTGGAAGAGCAGAAGCAACCAGGAGGTGCTCCCACTGCGTCTTGAGTCTATCTCCCAGAAATCCTCCAGGTCAGTGGGACGCCACGACTGTCCCCGTCCGGCGGCCCATCCATATCCCAGCAGCAACCATATACACCTCACCAAAAACACATGCAGAGCTCTGAAAGATCTGTGTTATCCAACCCTCTGTTACACGCTGCACGTTGATCCAAGCATCCAATGATCGGCTCCAGTGCCACAAAACGTTCCCCCAGCTTGTGTTTTCGCCTGCCCGTGCCCTAGTGCCAGTTCCCCTGACTCGTGTTTCTATGCTACTCAGGGCACATCCTGTTGTTCCTGCCCTCCTCTCTCCACTCCCTCTGATTAAAATCAAATATCAATATATTCATATAATGACAAAGGAATGACGTTAATTCCTCTGTAATCTTCTTATCTGTGGTCGCTGAAATCTTTCAGTAACCTACAAACTGGAGCCAGGGGAGGGCGGGGTGTGGATAATACAACCAACAGTTTCTAATCATGATTTTTTCCCCCCCAGATAAAAATAAAAAGCTTGTAGCCCACATTCAGTGTATGCATCAAGGGTTTTCCATGGAATTGCATGAGGATTGTGATGGCAACAGGAATAGATTTCAACACACAGTGATCTTCAGAAGTATTGGGACAGTGACACATTTTTGTTGTTGTTTTGGCTCTGTACTCCAGCAGTTTGGATTTTAACTGATACCAAAAGTATTGGGACAAATTCACTTATAGGTGTATAACCTTCTTTGGTATAGGGGGCAGCATTTTCACTTTTGGATGAATTTCGTGCCCATAGTGAACTGCCTCCTTCTCTGTCCCACATGCAAATATATGCATATTATTATTACTATTGGATAGAAAACACTCTGAAGTTTCTAAAACTGTTTGAATGATGTCTGTGAGTATAACAGAACTCATATGGCAGGCAAAAACCTGAAAAAAAAATAATAATAACCAAACAGGAAGTGAAGATTCTGAGAGTGGTCGTTGTTAAAGTCATCGCCTATTCAATTCCCTGTAATATATGGATCTGTTTGCACTTCATACGCCTTCCACTAGATGTCAACAGTCAGTAGAACGTGGAATGAAGCTTATGCTGTGTTGTGGGACCGGATGGGAGGGGAATGAGTCAGTGGTCTGGCAGATTGCCAGTTCTTGGTCACGCGCTTTCCTCATTATATCGTCTTGCGTTCCATTACTTATAGAGACTGAAAATAATTCTCCGGTTGGAACCTTATTGGATATAAATGATAACAACATCCTGAAGATTGATTCTCTACTAAGTTTGACCAGTTTATTCGACCTGGAATATAACTTTTTGAAGTTTTCGTCCGACGTTTGCCTGCAACTGCGCGAGCGTTTGGACACGTGTACTACACATGCTAGCAAAATTAGCTAATTGGACATAAGTAATGGACAATATCGAACAAAACAATGATTTATTGTGGAACTAGGATTCCTGGCACTGCATTCTGATGAAGATAATCAAAGGTAAGGGAATATTTATGATGTAATTTCGTATCTGTTGACTCCAACATGGCGGAGAAATGTTGTTACATCTGAGCGCCGTCTCAGATTATTGCATGGTGTGCTTTTTACGTAAAGTGGTTGCGGTTGCATTAGGAACAAGTGTATCTTTAATTATATGTAAAACATGTATCTTTCATCAAAGTTTATGATGAGTATTTCTGTTATTTGACGTGGCTCTCTCTAATTACTCCGGATATTTTGGAGGCATTTCTGAACATGGCGCCAATGTAAACCGAGATTTGTGGATATAAATATGCACATTATCGAACAAAACATAAATGTATTGTGTAACATGATGTCATATGAGTGTCATCTGATGAAGATGTTCAAAGGTTAGTGATTCATTTTATCTCTATTTCTGGTTTTTGTTACTACTATCTGTTGCTGGGAAAATGGCTGTGTTTTTCTGTGGCTATGTACTGAGCTAACATAATTGTTTGGTGTGCTTTCCCCGTAAATCCTTTTTGAACACACAACATGTGTAGCTTTAATTTGGTGTCTTTCATGTGTGATTTCATGAAAGATAGATTTTTATAGTAATATATTTGAATTTGGCGCGCTACATTTTTTCTGGATTTTGGCCAAGTGGGACGCTGCTGTCCCACCTATCCTAGAGAGGTTAAACTAGTCAAAAGTTTAGCATTTGGTCCCATATTCCTAGCATGTAATGATTACATCAAGCTTGTGACTCTACAAACTTGTTTCTACGTTAATGTTGACTCTACAATGATTACTGATAGTCCTGAATTAATTGTGAATGATGATGAGTGAGAAAGTTACAGACACACAAATATCATTGTCACGCCCTGACCTTAGAGAGCCTTTTTATGTCTCTATTTTGGTTTGGTCAGGGTATGATGTGGGTGGGCATTCTATGTTCTTTATTTCTAGGTTTTGTATTTCTTTGTTTCTGGCCGAGTGTGGTTCCCAATCAGAGGCAGCTGTCTATTGTTGTCTCTGATTGGAGATCATACTTAGGCAGCCCTTTTCCCTCCTTCTGTGTGGGATCTTGTTCTTTGTTTGTGTGCAGGTAGTTTGCACATCGAAGCTGTTCGGTCGTTGTATTCTTTATTGTTTTGTCCTTTCAAAGTTTCACTTCGTTATTAAATTATGTGGAACTCAAAGAACGCTGTGCCTTGGTCTCTTCCTTCCTTCCGACACCCGTTACAGAAGATCCCACCACAAAAAGACCAAGCAGCGTTTCTTGGAGGAGTGGACATGGGAGGAGATAATGGAAGGCAAGGGACCCTGGGCACAGGCGGGAGAATATCGCCGTCCTAAGGAGGAGCTGGAAGCAGCTAAGGCGGAACGGCGACGCTACGAGGAGTTGGCTCAACGAGGAGTGCACGAGAGGCAGCCCCAGAATGTTTTTTGGGGGGGCACACGGGGAGATTGACGGAGTCAGGTTATAGACCTGAGCCAACTCCCCGTGCTTGCCGTGGGGAGAGAGTGACCGGGCAGGCACCGTGTTATGCGGTAAAGCGCACGGTGTCTCCAGGGCGCACTCATAGCCCGGTGCGCTATATTCCAGCTCCCCGCATCGGCCGGGCTAGAGTGGGCATCCAGCCAGGACGGATGGTGCCAGCTCAGTGCTCCTGGCCTCCAGTGCGTCTCTTCGGCCCAGGTTATCCTGCGCCAGCTCTACACACGGTGTCCCTGGTTTGCCAGCACAGCCCAGTGCGGCCTGTTCCAGCTCCCGCACTTGCCGGGCTACAGGGGGTATCCAGCCAGGACGAGTTGTGCTAGCTCTGCGCTCCAGACCTCCGGTGCGCCTCCACGGTCCAGTGTATCCTGCGCCGGTTCTGCGCAAGGTGTCTCCAATGCGCCTGCACAGCCCAGTGCGTCCTGTGTCAGCGCCTCGAACGTGCCGGGCTGAAGTGGGTATCCAGCCAGCACGGGTTGTGCCTGCTCCACGAACCATGCCTCCTGTGTGTCTCTCCAGTCCATCGATGATCCATGGCACGAAGCCTCCAGTGGTGATCCATGGCACGAAGCCTCCAGTGGTGATCCATGGCACGAAGCCTCCAGTGGTGATCCATGGCACGAAGCCTCCAGTGGTGATCCATGGCACGAAGCCTCCAGTGGTGATCCATGGCACGAAGCCTCCAGTGATGATCCATGGCACGAAGCCTCCAGTGATGATCCATGGCACGAAGCCTCCAGTGATGAGTCATGGCACGAAGCCTCCAACAACGGCCTCCAGTCCGGGGCCCGCGGAGAAGGTCCCCAGTCCGGGGTCGGCGACGAGGGTCCCCGCACCAGAGGCGCCACCAAAGTGGGGTGAGCCAGAGGTGGAGCTGGGTCTACTTCCCGCACCAGAGCCGCCACCGCGGATAGATGCCCACCCAGACCCTCCCCTATAGGTTCAGGTTTTGCGGCCAGAGTCCGCACCTTTGGGGGGGGGTACTGTCACGCCCTGACCTTAGAGAGCCTTTTTATGTCTCTATTTTGGTTTGGTCAGGGTGTGATGTGGGTGGGCATTCTATGTTCTTTATTTCTAGGTTTTGTATTTCTTTGTTTCTGGCCGAGTGTGGTTCCCAATCAGAGGCAGCTGTCTATCGTTGTCTCTGATTGGGGATCATACTTAGGCAGCCCTTTTCCCTCCTTCTGTGTGGGATCTTGTTCTTTGTTTGTGTGCAGGTAGTTTGCACATCGAAGCTGTTCGGTCGTTGTATTCTTTATTGTTTTGTCCTTTCAAAGTTTCACTTCGTTATTAAATTATGTGGAACTCAACGAACGCTGCGCCTTGGTCTCTTCCTTCCGACGACACCCGTTACAATCATACCATGTTTAGAAACAAATTCTATTGTTATTTACAATAAAAGTGATTCCAAAATGACACAATACATTATTTACCATTAATTTCTATTGGGCACAAAATAAAAGAATCTGTAACACAACCAAAACAAACAGAAAATGCATCCAACAAGTGTGTAGAGTCACAATCTTGATGTAATCATTGCGTGTGTCACGTCCTGACCTTAGTTCTTATGTGTGTTGCTTGTTTTAGTGTTGGTCAGGACGTGAGCTGGGTGGGCATTCTATGTTGTGTGTCTAGTTTGTCTGTTTCTGTGTTTAGCCTAATATGGTTCCCAATCAGAGGCAGCTGTCAATCGTTGTCCCTGATTGAGAATCATATATAGGTGGCTTGTTTTGTGTTGGGGATTGTGGGTGGTTGTCTTCTGTCTTTGTGTTCTGCACCAGATAGGACTGTTTTCGGTTTTCACATTTATTGTTTTGTTGTTTGTAGTGTTCTCATATTCTTTATTAAATTATGTTGAACACTAGCCGCGCTGCATTTTGGTCCTCTCCTTCATCCCAGGAAGAAAACCGTTACAGCGTGCTAGGAATATGGGACCAAATAGTACACTTTTGACTACTTTAATACACCTAGAAGTGAATTTGTCCCAAAACTTTTGCTCCTCTAAAATGGGGGGACTATGTACAAGAAGTGCTGTAATTTAACAACGGTTCACCCAATATGGATACAAATATCCTCAAATTGAATCTCACAGTCTGCACTTTAACCCCATAGTCCAAAGTGCTGGAGTAAAGCGACAATACAATGTGTCACTGTCCCAATACTTTTGGAGTTCACTGTATGTCTGTTCCACATGCTTATTCTGAACTAATTTGTATAAAAGCTGCTATGGATTTATTTAAACCATTGATCATAAAAGAGGTTTAAATATGCCAATATTTTCAGTTGCTTTTCTGTCTGCACAACAAAACTATTCATTGTACTCCTGTAAACCAACCCTATTTTCCAGTGTCTCCCAAATGCCAGTGATTTAAACCTCATGCAATCTGCTAACCCCAAATATTTACATCATATCACTTCATCCTCCTAGATCCTCCTCTTAACATCTGCAAAGCATCAACATCCAGCTAATCTGGAAGAATGGGGATAGATTGCCAAATACCAACCATCGAATGTTGAGCATCTGTGAGCCAAAATGAGGTGAGGGAGAGATAGAGGAGCTATATTTGAGATAATGAGCACGGATAATGAAAGAGGAACAGAGACCTCCAAATTGGTGGATTATTACAGGAATGTTAATAGTAATAAGTAATAGTGTTTACAGGGGCATAGGCACGGGCCCATCCACTGGGGAGCCAGGCCCACCCAATCAGATCTTTTTTTCTCTACTTGACAGTGTTCCAAATGAGACATAATTAGCATTTTTACCTAAACACAGTACTTTACTTGGGCAGGAACTCACTGGAGCTGATTACCAGCACCTAAAATGTTCTTCTGCTTGAGTTCCTGCACCTCCTATAGAATATTAGCTCAAAAGTATTGAGGAGTCCCTGTGCCCAAGAACGCCAAGGTAACCTGCCTAAATGACTACCGCCCCGGAGCACTCATGTCTGTAGCCATGAAGTGCTTTGAAAGGCTGGTCATGGCTAAAATCAACACCATCATCCTGAAAACCCTAGACCCACTCCCATTCACAAGCCCTTTCCAAACCTGGGCAAAAGGAACACCTATGTGAGAATGATGTTCATTGACTACAGCTCAGCGTTCAACACCCCAGTGCCCACAAAGCTCATCACTAAGCTAAGGACCTTGGAACTAAACACCTCCCTCTGAAACTGGATACTGGACTTCCTGATGGGCCGCCCCCAGGTGGTAAGGGTAGGCAACAACACATCTGCCACACTGATCCTCAACACGGGGCCCCTCACCCCTCAGGGGTGAGTGCTCAGTGCACTCCTGTACTCCCTGTTCGCTCATGACAACAACATCTCCCTTAACGTGATCAAGTAAAAGGAGATGATTGTGGACTACAGGAAAAGGAGGACTGAGCACGCCCCCATTCTCATCGACAGGGCTGCAGTGGAGTAGGTTGAGAGCTTCAAGTTCCTTGGTGTCCACATCACCAACAAACTAGCATGGTCCAAACACACTAAGGCAGTCATGGAGAGGGCACGACAAAGCCTATTCCCCCCCAGGAGACTGAAAAGATTTGGCATAGGTCCTCAGATCCTCAAAAGTTTATACAGCTGCACCATCGAGAGCATCCTGACTGGTTGCATCACTGCCTAGTATAGCAACTGCTCGGCCGCTGACCACAATGCACTACAGAGGGTAGTGTGTACGGCCAAGTACATCACTGGGGCCCAGCTTCCTGCCATCCAGGACCTCTATACCAGGCGGTGTCAGAGGAAGGCCATAAAAATTGTCAAAGACTCCAGCCACCCTAGTCATGGACTGTTCTCTCTGCTACTTCACGGCAAGCGGTACCGGAGCACCAAGTCTAGGTCCAAAAGGCTTCAGATTCTACCTCAAGCCATAAGACTCCTGAACAGCTAATCATAGGGCTACCCAGACCACTCTTTTACGCTGCTGTTACTCTCTGTTTATTATCTATGCATAGTCACTTTAACTCTATAGTCTTGGTGGTTCCAAACTTCTTCCTTTTAAGAATGATGGAGGGCACTGTGTTCTTGGGGACCTTCAATTCTGAAGACATTTTTTGGTACCCTTCCCCAGATCTGTGCCTCAACACAATCCTGTATCGGAGCTCTACAGACAATTCCTTCGACCTATTGGCTTGGTTTTTGCTCTGACATGCACTGTCAACTGTGGGACCTTATATAGATAGGTGTGTGCCTTTCCAAATCATGTCCAATCAATTGAATTTACCACAGGTGGACTCCCATCAAGTTGTAGAAACATCTAATGGAAACAGGATGCACCTGAGTTAAATAACGAGTCTCATAGCAAAGGGTCTGAATACATATGTAAATAAGGTATTACTGTTTTTTATTTTTTATAAATGAGCAAAAATGTCTAAAAAACAGTTTTTACTTTGTCATTATATGGTATTGTGTGTAGATTGATGAGGGGGAAAAACAATTTAATCCATTTTAGAATAAGGCTGTAATGTAACAAAATGTTGAAAAAGTAATGTTAGGCGGAGCGACACAGGGGAACCCAAAGAGCAGACTCAGATGAGGAAACAGGGATGAATGAACCAATATATGTATTGTAACACAGGGAGATATGGAGTGCAGATCCAGGGAAGCTCGGATGAGTTGTAGAAAACCAGATGTGGAGACTGAGGTTGAAATGAGCTGGGTAGAACCGGGTAAACAGGTCCGGAGTGGAATCCAAGGTAGTGGTGGTGAGCTAAATCCAGAACAGGGTAGTAGGGTGGTGAGATGTGGAACGGGAGACAGGAGCCAGAGACAGAGCGGTAAACTGCAATGAGAGGATAAACAGCGTCAGGCAGGGAAACAGGCACAGCAGAGTTACAGGATCTTGAATAATCATAAATAGCTAGAAGCATGAACTGACTGAGCAGAGATTACGATCTGGCAGAGTGGAAGTGGCAGGACTGAGTATTTGTAGATGTCTTGATTATGGAACTAGTTGCAGCTGGTAGGGATCTGCTCTGACTCCAGCACACCTGTCTCCAACCACACAATCACACAGAGAGGGAGAGAGAGAGTGTGTACTGGGGGAGTAACTGCAGGTCAATAAGACACCGGATGAACACAAGAGGGCGTAGCAGGAGCAGATGTGACAAGTCAAGGGGTCTGAATACTTTCCGAATGTACTGTATATACACTACCGTTCAAAAGTTTGGGGTCACTTAGAAATGTCCTTGTTTTTGAAAGAAAAGCACATTTTATGTCCATTAACTTCTTTGGGAACGGGGGGCAGTATTGAGTAGCTTGGATGAATAAGGTGCCCAGAGTAAACTGCCTGCTACTCAGGCCCAGAAGCTAGAATATAATTAGTAGATTTGGATAGAAAACACTCTAAAGTTTCCAAAACTGTTCAAATTATGTCTGTGAGTATAACAGAACTCATATGGCAGGCAGAAACCTGAGAAGAATCCAACCAGGTAGTGGGAAATCTGAGGTTTGTAGTTTTTTTTAAGTGATTGCCTATCCAATATACAGTGTCTATGGGGTCAGATTGCACTTCCTAAGGCTTCCACTAGATGTCAACAGTCTTTAGAACATTGTTTCAGGCTTCTACTATGAAAGGGGAGCGAATAAGAGCTGTTTGAACCAGGGGTCTGGCTAAAAGCCTTTAGCTAAGTTTCACGCACGGCCGTGAGCGCGAGCTCCGTTCCCTTTCATTTCTAAAGACAAAGGAATTGTCCGGTTGGAGTATTATTGAAGATGTATGATTAAAAACCTCCTAAAGATTGATTATATACATCGTTTGACATGTTTCTACGAACTGTAATGGAACTTTTTGACTTTTCGTCTGGACTTAGTGCCTGGCCTTGTGCATTTGGATTACTGAACTATACGAGCGAACAAAAAGGAGGTATTTGGACATAAAGATGAACTTTATCGAACAAAACGAACATTTATTGTCTAACATGGAGACCTGGGAGTGCTATCAGATGAAGATCATCAAAGGTTAGTGATTCATTTTAACGCTATTTCTGACTTTTGTGACACCTCTCCTTCTTTGGAAAATGGCTGTATGGTTTTCTGTCGCTAGGCGCTGACCTAACATAATCGCGAAGTGTGCTTTCGCCATAAAGCCTTTTTGAAATCAGACACTGTGGCTGGATTAACAAGAAGTTTATCTTTAAAATGTTGTATATTACTTGTATGTTTGAGGAATTTTAATTATGAGATTTCTGTTGTTTGAATTTGGAGCCCTGCAATTTCACTGGCAGTTGGCGAGGTGGGACGCTACCGTCCCACATATCCCAGAGAGGTTTTAAAATAACATCAAATTGATCAGAAATACAGTGCAGACATTTATAAATGACTATTGTCGCTGGAAACGGCAGATTTGTTATGGAATATGACAACAGTTTTCAGCTGTGCTAACATAATTGCAAAATGATCAATTCTAATGATCAATTAGCCTTTTAAAATGATCAACTTGGATTAACTAACACAACTTGCCATTGGAACACAGGAGTGATGGTTGCGGATAATGGGCCTCCAAACGCCTATGTTGATATTCCATAAAAAATCTGCCGTTTCCAGCTACAATAGTCATTTTAAACATTAACAATGTCTACACTCTATTTCTGATCAATTTCATGTTATTGTAATGGACAAAAATGTGCTTTTCATTCAAAAACAAGGAAATCTCTAAGTGTTCCCAAACTTTTGAAAGGTAGTGTATATTATTCATTTATTTTTAATTAAGCATAATGATAATGGCACTAAATTGCAGGGGAAAGCTGTTTCAGGCTTTTGAAAATGCAAAATTCTCCAACTTCCAGACGGGGGCTTGTGGTACAGGGTAGCCTAACTTAATAATGGCCCTGCTGGCCCTGCCATCAATGGATTTCTGCCCATGCCACTGAATAGTATAGTAATAGTACTATGATCATGATCATTCATAGAATACACCCGTGAATATATCCATGAAGGGAACAGAAATGTGCATGTACTCTACATGTTTCTGCATTGGTTGTGTGGATTATAAAGTTGACTAAAATAGTGGTGTCATAGCTGCTTTTATATTATTAGATATTGGCTATGCAATGTCTATAGTTCAAGGCTATCAGTGCATGTTTTCCAGTTATTTAAAACAATGATTTACTTTACTGACTATTGTAGGCCAGTCATGAATGTCAGGCCAGTTAAATGTTGGCTCTTATCAACCAGAGAGTCTGCTAATGTCACCACAAGGGGTTTGGATTACTGCTGGTAATATTCATAGGTATAATTGCCTGGGAATGGATGGAAACAAGGTTTAGTCACTGGAATATAACCAGAATTAAACCATATTACACAGAGAGAGAAAAAATACATTATCACTACATTATAGTGATGACTAAACACACATTATTAGAAAATAAAATAATAAATCAAATCAAATTTTATTTGTCACATACACATGGTTAGCAGATGTTAATGTGAGTGTAGCGAAATGCTTGTGCTTCGAGTTCCAACAATGCAGTAATAACCAACGAGTAATCTAACCTAACTATTCCACAACTACTACCTTATACACACAAGTGTAAAGGGATAAAGAATATGTACATAAAGATATATGAATGAGTGATGGTACAGAACGGCATAGGCAAGATGCAGTAGATGGTATCGAGTACAGTATATACATATGAGATGAGTAATGTAGGGTATGTAAACATAAAAGTGCATAGTTTAAAGTGGCTAGTGATACATGTATTACATAAAGATGGCAAGATGCAGTAGATGATATAGGGTACAGTATATGCATGTACATTATATTAAGTGGCATTGTTTAAAGTGGCTAGTGATACCAGAGGAAGTATAAACGTGAGTCAGGAAGAGACCGGTAGAGAATCAATGATCAAATGAATGCGCCCACAGCATAATCTCAGTCCAGTGGCATGCTCCTTTAATCTGGGATTAGCGTTGATTGAGGGCAGAGATGAGTGCTGCCATCTTTAAGAGGCATTGACGTGGAGCTGGGGTTTCCCTTCACACGCGCCTCCTAAGGACCGTAAAGGAGAGGTGTAGCTACACATCATGGAGTAAATACATGATCATCTCTCAATCACACACTTTAGTACTCGCTGTTGGTTAATCATGGCAACAGAGTGAGGCCTCCACACTAAAACATGTTTGCTATGATAGACAGATACTCTGGCGTATTAAAACCCCAACCACTCATTATTGACACACATTTCTGCTTTGAAATGATTGTGCGTTTCCTCTGTGCTCATCTCTGTTTATCAGCTACTATGGGATAAATAGGACATTTATCATTAGTGACTCATCATAATGTGACATTGTTATGGTTTTATTTCACCCCTTGGAGGCCAATGACACTGAACACAAGGAACTAACGTGAGAAAACATGTTGCATCATCCGACGCGAGGGCAAACTTCCTGAAAGGTTCCTGAACGTTAGGTGCCGTCAGCCACAACAATAAATAGATTAGGATTCAGGTTTAGTGTGGTCTGTGATCGTGTGTGTATAACACAGTGGCAGTAGTGCCCAGTGGGAGGCAGACAGAAACAACAGTGACTGAATAGGTTCCACATTGAACTATAATTGACCTTGTGGTTCACCTCATGCCTGCCTGCTAGTGGCAGGGCACTTTGACATCCCACGTTTACTGTCCAAACCAGTTCTCTATGATTAATGAAGGCATTGAAGGCTTGAGACATAAAAAACATGCCTTTCATGGAACTAGAAGATACAAGAAAATATACTGTTTCAGTGGAAACTACAATATGAAAAGAGCAGTATACCTTGTCTACCGTGTGCACAGTTATTACTCGGAGAAGGCGTGAGATGTAAAAGTGGTGACATACAGAGTGACATGGAAAGAAATCAATCAGATGACAAGAGGTTCTATGAGGCACTGAGTGTGAGGGGTGGGGAAGGGGTGGGGAGGTTTGACAGGGAGATAAGAGGTAAAGAGACATTTCCAAGTAACACAGTGTGACCATTGATTCCACCGTGCCTCGATGTCTCTGTAGATGGGTTTGTATTTCAGAAAAGCCTGTCTGCCCTGCCGCTCCCTCCTTCTCGCTCTCTCTTCCTGTTACACTCCCTCTTTTCTCACTGTGAGAGGAGCTAGTTTCTCTGACAGGGAAACTGCTTTTCTGCTCTGACACAAGTGGTTCCAGGTGGGCCCTTTCGTATGTCTGTGGCAGTGAGTTTTAGACTCATTGGCTCTCATTTGTGTTTACAAGGATATTTTCCATCTGGATCCTTTAAAGTGACAGCAAAGCAAAGTGACAGGCAGGTAAGAAGCAAAGAGGCGTTTCCAAGTAACACATTGTAACCAATGATTCCACCGTGCCTCTGCCTCTGTAGAGGGGGGTGTATTTCAAACCAGCCTGTCTGCCCTGCCGCTCCCTCCTTCTCGCTCTCCCTCCCTCTCACTGTGAGAGGAGCTAGTTTCTCTGACAGGGAAACTGCTTTTCTGCTCTGACACAAGTGGTTCCAGGTGGGCCCTTTCGTATGTCTGCGGCAGTAAGTTTCAGACTCATTGGCTCTCATTTGTGTTTACAAGGATATTTTCCATCTGGATCCTTTAACCTTTAAAGTGACAGCAAGTGCTTTTGATCTACACCATCCCAGAGGCTGAAATGTGAGATCTAAGAGAGACCAAGACACTAATTGTGATTCAGAGCTCCTAATTGCTTTACGATTGCTACTGATTGGAATCAGGACGGGAGTCAACAGCAACCATACTTGTGACTTTGTGAATGAATGAGAATGGTAAAGGCACTTGCTCAAGCTTTTTTGAGGTTGCTGTGGATTCTCCCCTTGGCAAAGTGTAAGATCACAGGTAAGGATAAGATCTCTCTATCCGCTTTTGAAGGTAGTGGTGCAAGAATTGTCAGGATAGGCTCATGGGTCAAGGTTCAAGGCAACGGGATGTCTTTAGTGTAAGGAAACAAATAATCTGACTACTTTAAATACTTACATTTGATCTAATCTTAAAATACATCTCTATCTAAAAACATTCCTTACCCCAGGACACTTCAATGGGTGACTGTCCAGGAAAATAAAGACAAGCAAACTTACTTACCTGGTTCTGATGGAGGTGATTACGCCAAAATGTAAACCTGTTTGCATGTTGTCCCGTCAATAAATAATCAGATCTATGCAGAAACAACGTACTCCTTTTTCTTTATTTTCCTGGATAGTCACCAGTTTGAAGTGTCCTGGGGTAAGGAATGGTAGTCACCAGTTTGAAGTGTCCTGGGGTAAGGAATGGTAGTCACCAGTTTGAAGTGTCCTGGGGTAAGGAATGGTAGTCACCAGTTTGAAGTGTCCTGGGGTAAGGAATGTTTCCCTTTTTGTTCAAGCGGGGCTGAACACTTTTTTTCTCTACATATCTTGTTCATGGAACAGATGCTTTTTGCATTGTGTCCCTTTCACTGCACAAGAAATCATAGTTCTTCTTGGCAAAACTAAAACGAGACAGACATCTGAAAAATAACAAGAACTACTTTAACATGTGGTCCCAAAAGGAGAGGGATTTTCCATAAGACAAATCCAGTGTAAAGTATTAGTTTAAAGAGAATGGTTGGGCCAGGAGTTTTATGAATACAAACAACCATTCCTATACAACAGAAATTACATATTGTCACTGCACTGTTCCTGTAACTTGTCGATGAAGTCTTTATCCACCCTCAGCAAATCTGAGGATTTATGAAGTAAAAACATCCTTCAAGGCAATGCTGAGCCTCTATTGCTGTGCATGTGGAAATATGTTGTCCACTTCCCTGTAAATTCTTGAGAGGTGGTCAGTCAGTGGGCAGTGAGCAGGAGTCGAGATGTGTTCTCTCTGAGGAATCCAGTAGCCCACGGCGTCTGTGATAGCTGGCCCTCTGGCCCTCGGCATGCCTCTGTTTGTTCTGGTTGGGAGACTAGGGAGGCCGGGTCCCACTGTCCTGTCCAGTATTTAGACTGGCCAGACCATGCTGGGAGCCAGGTCAGCTGTCTCCTCTGTTTGGAATGTTGCTGAGGAGATGAAAGACTCACAGTCCCACAGGGACATCCTTGACTCTTTACACATTTGCACACATGCTAATTCTATATAGTCATGCACTATATTTGACTCTGAGTGGGTGCCCTGTCTATGAAGGACTTCACTGGTGTTACCACTGTTATTTTGGCAGTAAAAAGCCCATAAATTCACCTGTGAACATGGATGTTACGTTTACTCATTCACAGTGCAATGTCTTGTTGCAACCACATTTAGTGCAAAACAAATGACTGAAAAAAACAGATGTTGAGAATAGGCTGTGTGATTACCAGTTTCAAGGGTATTATCTAATACTTATCCAGTCAAACTCTGCATTTAACTCAAAAATTGTAATGTATGTATGTAATGTTTGGCTTTAGATGTGCCACCATAACCATAGGTGCCGGCGTTCTGAGTTGTGTGGTGGCTAAAATGCTGGGACTGCATGTTACAGTTGGGTAAGACAAAACATAGTGAATGTTTCAGAACCGTGAGAATAACACAACCTATAGCAAGATGGAAAAAGGGGGAGAAAAGTTCACTCATTACCATGAGGTTTCAGTACACGTGATCTACCGATATGGAAAGGACATACTGTGAGTAGGTGTTGTGGGCTGAAAGAAAAGGATAGGAATGGAGAGAACATTTAGTTAATTCCACCTTCTACTGCAGTGGGCTAAATAGGGGGTCACACATAGTGTTTCTTGGTAGTCTTAAATCTACTTTGAAACAAAATTATATACCTCAAACACATAGTTATGGGCTTTAAAAAATAATATACCTGTACCATATCAGATATGGAGTTGAAATGTATTACATTTTAAGTTTGCATTGAAATATTGCACTTTATATACGTCACAGAAGACTGAAATATAAAATATAACAAAACCGTTTGACATAGCAACACTGGATTTTTTGCGGGTTTTTTGAAAGAGTGTTAACTAATTATTAAATGAAGGTCACCTTTTCCCAAACTGTTATCTCTCTACTTCTCCCTTAGATGCCCATTTGACATGCCTGTTCTCAGAAGACTGTGTGCTACCCTGCAGCTTCAAACCTAGCGGAAATGAGATCATCAGCTGGTACCGCCAGGAGGTACTCCTCCTCAGCCACTCCCATCAGGGTGGAGACCAGTCGGACCAGCCTTCCAAAGACCACCGTACCAGGATGTACCTGCTTCAGGACCAGCTATCCCGGGGCAACGCCTCGCTCCACCTCAGCCAGTGTGGCATCAAGGACCGAGGCCGCTACAGGTGTCTGGTTAACAGCACTCTGGGACAACAGGAGTCCTTTATCATCATGAAAGTGGAGGGTTAGTAGAACTGTTGGCGCTAGTATCGAGGCTAGAGTATGCTGCTGAGTATCCACTTCACATATCAAATTCTTTCAGCATAGCTTGTGGTAAAATACCCTCTGTTAAGAGACATGAATCATTGTTTGTCGACCAGCTGCCGCTGTATTGGAGCTGTTAGAGCTAGAGCCAAATTGCTAAACTGATGCCAAGCCAAGAGTCGAGTATTTGCTTTTGTTATTGGTTTTGTGACTTTGCTGTACAAAAACCTTTTGAATGGTTTTTGCTCTCAAATTCACTGTTTGTAGTAAAACCACTCAAGGCTGTTACTCTCTAACCTTGGCTCTCTATCACTGTTATTCCAGCTCCCATCAAGATGGTTACTATGGAGATAAGTAAGAACACAGAGATTCAGTGCCTGTCTAAGGATATCTTCCCTGCTCCCCGTGTGCAATGGTCCACTCTGCCACCTAAAGCCAACCTGAGATCCACCACACATATGGCACCCAACACTGAGGGCCTCTACTCTGTTCAGAGCAAACTGAGAATGTTTGGAAATACCCCCACTTACGTCTGCACCGTTAATTCCACATATGGATCACAGTCATGGAAGAGCTCACTACAAAAAGGAGGTACGGAATAATCAGCATTGTCTTTCTCATTCTCTCTTTCTCTCTCATTTTGCAGATGCATAGTTTATGGTTGATAAATTCTCATTAAAACAGTAATACACTGCTGGGAGTGACTGTTATAAAAATAAAAATAAAAGATTATTTAACCTTTTACTAGGCAAGTCAGTTAAGAACAAATTCTTATTTTCAATGATGGTCTACCAAAAGACTACAGGCTTCCTGCGGGGGCGGGGCAGGGGCTGGGATTAAAATGAAACACTACATAAAGAGAGACCCAAGACAACAACACAGCATGGAAGCAACACAACATGACAACAACATGGTAGCAACACAACATGGCAGCAGCAAAACATTTAGGAATTAGAACATTAGAATGGACAGTAACTTTCTTATGATGGGATTAAGGTCAGCCATTTTGTTCAGGAAGTTGGTCAACCATGGTTTGCCAGTGCTGTGATAAGATATGGTGTAAAATAATGTATATAGATACATTATTCAAATTCATTATTTTACACAGTATTTTTGTCAGCTAGCTAGACATTAAATTTTTCAAATTAACTGCCAATATGCAAACATTCCATTCAAACAATGCGGTCAATCTACAGTCATACACTGGCTGTAATCAGTTGATGTCAGGACTTAGACAAGTTGTAAATGGACCATAATAGCACTCACAGCTTTCCAAGAAAAACATTTGAGACAATTCTGATCTGTTTACATACAGTACCAGTCCAAAGTTTGGACACACCTACTCATTCAAGGGTTTTTCCTTATTTTTACTATTTTCTACATTGTAGAATAATAGAGAAGACATCAAAACTATGAAATAACACATATGGAATCGTGTAGTAAGCAAAAAAGTGTTAAACAAATCAAAAAAATATTTTTGATTTTAGATTCTTCAAAGTAGCCACCCTTTGCCTTGTTGACTATCAGACCTCAGGATACAGAACAGCAGGCAGGCTCAGAGAAAGGACAGGCAGAATGGTCAAAACCGGAAAGAGGAGACAGAGGGCTGTAAGACAGAGGATTAATCCTTGATACATGAAACATGGGATGTGTACGGAGAGTGCGGGGCAACAGAAGATGAACAGCGGGGGTCTAAGGATCTTGGAAAAAGGGCAGATAAAACGGGGGGAAAGTTTGCGGGACTCTACCCGGAGGGGCAGATTCCGAGTAGACAGCCATACCCTCTGCCCAAGAAGATAGCGGGGAGCCGGGGTCCGGTGGCAGTCTGCCTGTCGACGGTACCTGGAGGTAGTCTTGAGAAGAGCAGACCCGAGCTCTCTTCCAGGTACGGACGAACATCTGGGCAGAGGGTATGATGACCTCTTCCTCTTGCTCAGGGAAGAGCGTGGGTTGATAACCCATGGAGCACTCGAAGGGCGAGAGCCCAGTGGCGAGCAGGGAAGGGTGTTCCGGGCGTACTCCAGCCACACAAGTTGCTGGCTCCAGGTGGTGGGGTTGGCCGAGACGAGTCACCGAAGAGTTGTATCCAGGTCCTGATTGGCACGCTCCAACTGGCCGTTGGATTGGGGATGAAAACCGGAGGACAGGCTGGCCGATAACCCAATGAGTGTGCAGAACGCCTTCCAGAACTGGGACGAGAATTGACGACCACGGTCGGAAACCATGTCCACTGAATACAGCCATCCCCGGGGTGGTAGTGCCCGAGAGAAGGTCAATCCCGCAGTCACAGGGTCGATGCGGAGGAAGCGAAGTGGCCCGGGCCTTGATGAAAACCTCCCATAGATCCTGGTACTCCGCAGGAATGGCAGAGAGGTCCGAGGCTTCTTCCGAGCCCAAAGGAAGACGTCCCGGGGCAGGCAATGGGCGTGGCAGAACGGGCTCCAGCCCATGATAGTACCAGCAGTCCAGTTGATAAGGGGATTGTGGCACTGGAGCCAAGAAAACACCAATACCAAGGGAACCTGAGCAGACTTGATGAGCATAAACTGTATAGATCACTGTGGTTCCCGGACTCACACAGGTGGATAGGAGTAGTATTGTGGGTAACTGTCAAGATAATTTTCATTCACAATGATAATAGCTAACAATCAATAAACTTTGACCAATCCCCGAGGTTTGTAAGACCTTGTCACGTTCGCTGGAATAAATATCGGACCAAGGCGCAGCGGATGTTGAGTTCCACATAATTTAATGATAAAGTGAAACTTAGCAAAGACAAAAACAAATAAATAATAAACTAACAACGAACTGTGACTACAGAGGTGCTACATGCACTAACTCAAAACAATATCCCATAAAACACAGGTGGAAAAAATGCAACTTAAATATTATCCCCAATTAGAGACAACGATTACCAGCTGCCTCTAATTGGGAATCATACAAAATCACCAACATAGAAAAACAAAACTAGAACCCCAAATATAAATAATAAACTAGACTTACCCCCAGTCACGCCCTGACCTACTCTACCATAGAAAATAAGTGCTCTCTATGGTCAGGACGTGATAAACCTTGGGTTTAATAATAATTAGGCAAAGACTCAGCTTATGCAAAAGGTTCGTACAGTTTATTCATGAGAACGTTCTGAAGTCCATAATACAAAAACATCAATTTTATAACTTGCTCCCTACTCACGCGCATACCTCCACACAAACAGTAGATATCCTACGCACATACATACACACGAACAGTAGGTGAGTTCTCACCACTGTTTATCACTACCCAGCCAACAGTTCCACTCCCCCGAGATTAGAGGAACCTTGAGGAGGACTCCCTGTCCTATCATAAGTTTCTCAGAGTTCTAGACAGGTCGGGTCAAACACAGTTGAAATGTTCTCGGTATTTTCTTAGGCACACACATACACACACATTTCTCTCCCTCACAGGTCTCTTCTGAACCTTGTTGGACTTATGTTTAATACTTTAATTATTCATTATACATGCTACATAAACTAATAATCACTAATTAGTTACGTTTCAGGGTGGGGTTCTTTAATCAGTACCTTTAAGCATATAATTCCCTTATCAGTAACCCTGCCTATAGAGCGCACATCCAGTGCTCTAACATCCACGTGACTGGAGAGGGGCTGAGTGGGGATGCCCAGCTCAGACACCAGGGTGGCGTCCATGAAACTCTCATCGGCCCCAGAGTCAATGAGAACCCAGGGAGATTTAGATTGGTCGCCCCACAGCAGGATGGCATGGAGAGGGGTGCGAGTAAGGGGAGAAGAAAAACTCTCCGTATGGCCCACCAGAGTACTCGTGCCTACTGATGAGCCTGGTCTTCTTAAAAGACAGGTTGACACACAATGACCGGCAGTTCCGCAATACAGACAACTCTGGGTGTTAAGTCTGCATAAGTGTTCAGCTGGAGACAGCCTAGCTCTGCCAAGTTGCATTGGGCTACGAAAAAGGGGAGTCAGCAGACCTCAGAGACTCTCGGGGGAACTCGGGTAAGCTTGGATTCTCTCGGGGACGTAGACGCCGGGATCTTCCGGAGTTCCTTGGAGGCAAGGTGGGATCCTTAGGGCGAGAGATTGGGACCGGAATCAGACCTCCTCTCCTGCCTATGTTCCTGTAGCCGCCCATCGATTCGGATAGTCAAGGCAATGAGAGAATCGAGATCCGTAGGCAGTTCCCGGGCTGCAAGCTCATCCTTAACGTCCTCCGATAATCCATGAAGGAATGTGTCGAACAGGGATTCCGAGTTCCAGGCACTCTCGGCAGCCAAATCAACCGCATAGTCCACCACAATGCGGGAGTCTTGGCAAAGATGGAGTAACTTCTGGGCAGCCTCTCTCCCAGACAACGGAGAATTTAAAACCTTTTTCACCTCATCCACGAACTCCTCCAGGCTGAAACACTCGGTAGATTGTTGCTCCCACACCGCAGTAGCCCAGGAAAGAGCCCTCATGGACATTAGCGGTCCGAGGGGAAGGACGAGGGCAGGAGCTCAAAGATGAGGGAACACTGGGAGAGAAACACCCGACAGGTTCCTGACCGTCCAGCGAAGAGTTCCAGAGGGAGTAAGCGGGGTTATCGGGAAGCCAGGGTGGCCTGGAGAGACGCACTTCTGACAGCGGTGTTACTGGGGGGCTGGGAGGCTACTGTCGTGGCCGGTGGACTCACAGATAATCCGCGGAATTGCTCCAGTAATGTATTCAAGGCACAGTCATGGCGTTCTGCCAAGGTCTGGAATCCATCCATAAGACCTCGGAGTAACTCCCCGTGTCTCCCAATGGTGGCTCCTTGGGAGGAGATGGTGTTGTGGAGTTTGTCCAAGTCTACTGGGTCAGTCATGGCCAGGTCGTACAATCAGACCTCAGGAGAAGACCCAGATGCAGACAGTTTGAAGCAACAAAAGTTTATAAAAAAAACAGGTGGCAGGAAAACGACAGGTCAAGGGCAGGCAGAGGTAAGTAATCCAGAGCAGAGTCCGAAAGGTACAGAACAGCAGGCTCGGGGTCAGGGCAGGCAGAATGGTCAAAACTGGGAAAGCTAGAAAACAAGGACAAGAGAGAAAAACAGGAGTACAGGAAAAATGCTGGTAGGCTTGATGAGACAAGATGAACTGGCAACAGACAAACAGAAAACACAGGTATAAATGCACAGGGGATAATGGGGGAAATGGGTGACACCTGGAGGGGGTGGAGGCAAGCACAAGACAGGTGAAACAGATCAGGGTGTGACAATGACAGCTTTGCACACTCTTGGCATTCTCTCAACCAGCTTCATGAGGTAGTCACCTGGAATGCATTTCAATTAACAGGTGTGCCAATCAGTTGTTTTGTGACAAGGTAGGGGTGGTATACAGAAAATAGCCTTATTTGTAAAAATACCATGTCCATATTATGACAAGAACACCTCAAATAAGCAAAGAGAAATGACAGTCCATCATTACTTTAAGACATGAAGGTCAGTCAATCCGGAAAATGTCAATAACTTTTAAAGTTTCTTCAAGTGCAGTCTCAAAAACCATCAAGCACTATGATGAAACTGGCTCTCATGAGGACCGCCACAGAAAAGGAAGACCCAGAGGTACGCGCTGCTGCAGAGGATAAGTTTATTCGAGTTTACTGCACCTCAGATTGCAGCCCACATAAATGCTTCACAGAGTTCAAATATCTCAACATCTCAACATCAACTGTTCAGAGGAGACTGTGTGAATCAGGCCTTCATGGTCGAAATCCTGCAAAGGAACCACTACTAAAGGACACCAATAAGAAGAAGAGACTTGCTTGGGCCAAGAAACACGAGCAATGGACATTAGACCGATGGAAATTTTCCTTTGGTATGATGAGTCCAAATTTGAGCTTTTTAATTCCAACTGCCGTGTCTTTGTGAGACGCAGAGTAGGTGAACGGATGATTTCCGCATGTGTAGTTCCTACCATCAAGCATGAAGCATGGAGGAGGAGGTGTGATGGTGTGGGGTGCTTTGCTGGTGACACTGTCTGTGATTTATTTAACCAGCATGGCTACCACAGCATTCTGCAGCGATATGCCATCCCATCTGGTTTGCGCTTAGTAAGAATATAATTCGTTTTTCAACAGGACAATGACCCAAAACATTTACATTTAAGTCATTTAGCAGACGCTCTTATCCAGAGCGACTTACAAATTGGAAAGTTCATACATATTCATCCTGGTCCCCCCGTGGGGAATGAACCCACAACCCTGGCGTTGCAAGCGCCATGCTCTACCAACTGAGCCACACGGGACCGTGTGGCTCAGGCTGTGTAAGGGCTATTTGACCAAGGAGAGTGATGAAGGGCTGCATCAAATGACCTGGCCTCCGCAATCACTCGACCTCAACCCAATTGAGATGGTTTGGGATGAGATGGACCGCAGAGTGTAGGAAAAGCAGCCAACAAGTGCTCAGCATATGTGGGAACTCCTTCAAGACTGTTGGAAAAGCATTCCTCATGAAGCTGGTTGAGAGAATTCCAGAGTGTGCAAAGCTGTCATCAAGTCAAAGGGTGGCTACTTTGAAGAATCTAAAATATATTTTGATTTGTTTAATAGTTTTGATGTCTTCACTATTATTCTACAATGTAGAAAATAGTAAAAAATAAAGAAAAACCCTTGAATGAGTAGGTGTGTCCAAACTTTTGACTGGTACTGTATATTTTAGAGGCTATTTATACAGAAAATTGGTGTAAAACCTGTATAAACTGTATTTACAATTATTTGACAATATTTTATGTTGACAATAATTCTATTACACCATTTCTGATATATCCCATGTCTTACTTTTATTTTCCTGCAGGTGTGTTTTGGGTAAAATCTGGATTATATACCTCTATTGCCATTCGTTCCAATTAGAGTGGTTTGTATTTTGCCCTGACCAATATGGCTGCCATTTCCCCACCTTTCTGGAACCTTGAGGGTTTATGAAAACCCCTCTAGTAATTTAATAGGATCTCTATGGTAACAACGCCCTCTAGTGTTTAAGAGAGTGACTACAGCGGGAAGTCTGCTAAGGGACAATGATATATACCTTTTACGTTTACATTTAGCAGACACTCTTATCGTGAGCAGCTTACATAAGTTAGTGCATTCATTTTTGTACTGGTCCCCCGTGGGATTCGAAACCCACAAACCTGGCGTTGAAAGCGCCATGCTCTACCAACTGAGCCACAAATAAAATGCTTTCACTGGCTCACAATTCATAAACTTATTTCATCAACAGAGTTGATTGGAGAGGCAGGGCGAGAGCTGTCCATCCCTTGCATGGCTCCACAGAACTTCCAGAACTTTTCCCTCACCTGGACCTTCACTAGAACCAATGATAAATCCAAGGTCATCCTCAGCTATGTCAGCCAAACCAGACGGACCTCCAACTTCTGGGAGGGCCGGGTTGAACTGGAGCAGGACCGAGTTCTGATGGGAGATGGATCCCTCCTTCTTCACAACCCAGAGAGTCAGGAACACACAGGAACCTACACCTGTACATTCTCAGGCTTCCAGAGCAGACACATGGTCCAAACCCAGGTCGCCATCAGGTCAACGTCACGGCGGTCGTTGACAGGTACATAAAAGTTATACCTTTAAATTATTTACACCTTATGTGCTTATTATGCATGCACGGTTATTGATGATAAGTGTTCACATCTTTACATAATGCTGAATTTTTCACACATTTACATTGTCCAAACGTCTAGACAATATGCCAAATGCTGAAGACCAGGTTGGGCGTACATGGGAAAGTCCCTCCAAGATGTGGGTTATTGCTGTAGTAGTTGCAGTGGTTGCACTAGTAACAACAGCTCTACTACTGTATAGAAAACAAAGAGGTAAGTATAAAGACAGGTCTTGACCCGGGCCTGCAGTGGGAGTATATCAGCGTATCAAAGAGATGTCTGCTATCCTACTGTTCACTCTACTATAACTAATGTGATGGAATACCTGAGAGTAAATGAATCACTTCTGAACACCATGCATTCTGTACTCATACTCACATGGCAATGAAGGAAGTGATGACTCATATGATTTATGAACTCCCTAGCCAACCAAGGGAAGGCTGATAGGACCACTCTGGAGGACACAGAGATGCAGCCAATGGAAACTAGTAAGTGAAGGTCTATTTTAGTAGTTGTCAGGACTCATCATTATATGGCCTTTGTCCTATTATAATCCAATCCAACAATCTTACACTATATATACAAAAGTATGTGGACACCCCTTCAAATGAGTGGATTCGGCTATTTCAGTCACAACCGTTGCTGACAGGTGTTTATAAAATCGAGCACAAATCCATGAAACCTCCATAGACAAATATTGGCAGTGGAATGGCCCGTACTTAAGAGCTCAGTGACTTTCAACGTGGGACCTAAATAGGATGCCACATTTCCAACAAGTCAGTTTGTCAAATTTCTGCCCTGCTAGAACTGCCCCGGTCAACTGTAAGTGCTGTTATTGTGAAGTGGAAACGCCTAGGAGCAACAACGGTTCAGCAGCGAAGTGGTAGGCCACACAAGCTCACTGAACGGGACCGCCAAGTGCGGAAGTGTGTAGTGCGTAAAAATCGTCTCTCCTCGGTTGCAACAAACTGCCTCTGGAAATAACTGTTCGTCAGGAGTGGTGTACAGCTTGCCGCCATTGGACTCTGGAGCAGTGGAAATGTGTTCTCTGGAGTAATTAAAGACGCTTCACCATCTGGCAGTCTGACGGATGAAACTTGGTTTGGCAGATGCCAGGAGAATGCTACCTGCACCAATGCATAGTGCCAACTGTAAAGTTTGGTGGAGGAGGAATAATGGGCAGGGGCTGTTTTCATGGTTCGGGCCTTAGTTCCAGTGAAGGGAAATATTGATGCTACAGCATATAATGACATGCTAGACGATTTTGTGTTTCCAACTTTGTGGCAACAGTTTGGAGAAGGCCCTTTCCTGTTTCAGCATGACAATGCCCCCGTGCACTAAGCGAGGTCCATACAGAAATGGTTTGTCGAGATCGGTGTGGAAGAACTTGACTGGCCTGCACAGAGCCCTGACTTCAACTCCATCGAACACATTTGGGATGAATTGTAAAGCCGACTCCGAGTCAGACCTAATCGCCTGACCTCACTAATGCTCTTGTGGCTAAATGGAAGCAAGTCCCCGGAGCAATGTTCCAACATCTAGTGGAAAGCCTTCCCAGAACAGTGGAGGCTATTATGGCAGCAAATGGGAGACCAACTCCATATTAATGCCCATGATTTTGGAATGTTCGATGAGCAGGTGTCCACATACATATGGTCATGTAGTGTATCTGATTTTATCCTATTCTGCAAGGCCAAAACAAAAGCGACTTGTGTAGCCTTCAGCCCAGATACCTTTAGCCTTAACAACATTCATAAAACATAAACTTTTCTATCATTTGAATGAATTTATCTGTATACTAAAGTTCTTATTTATTCACGTTTGGTTGAAGTACACTGAAAGGAAATACTGCTGGCTTTAGAGTTATTCCTTCATTGGCTAATACCTATTGCCCTGCCTTACTAATGGGCCTTTCCATCTCTCCCTCACAGTTAAAACATCTGATGATTTGCCAATGGATAACTGCCAGCTGACAGCAGGACACAACAACGGCCATACATAGCTCTGACTGACAAGACGTACTAGATGACAGTCATACTGTTCCTAATCACAGACCTGACATCATCAGTCAACCATGCATTTGTAGCTTGACTGATAGTTAGAAAATATGCCCATGGACAACAACCCACATGTTTTGCTCAAGGGGGGAAATGATATCATTGGAGAGTACTGTTCTACAGTGGAGCACATCTGTGTTCTAAACAATTGGATAACTGTACAGTCTTCATAATTTACATTAAAGTTTTGAATGACGTGTTCATTGTAGCAGTCATCTGTGAGTGTCTGAACAGTTGTCAACTCTGAGATACCTTACCCTTCTAAGGTATCTAACTAGCTACAGCAGGCTACCGAGACAGAAATAGACATTGCCATGCTGTTCGTAATGGAGCGTAACATTTTCGTCCCGAATTTGAGCTTTCGTTTTAACAACATGACCAAACAACTTTGGAATTCTATATCGGACAAAATGCGTGTTGCAGGCATATTTTGATATTTAAGATTGTGAAAATGTTGTACAGTTATTCCCTCTTAGAAAAAACGGTTCCAAAAGGGTCCTTCAGCTGTCCCCATAAGAGAACACTTTTTGGTTCCTGGTAGAACCCTATTTTTGGGTTCCATGTAGAACCCTCTGTGGAAATTGTTCTACATGGAACCAAAAGGGTTCTAACCTGGAACCAAAAGGGTTCTACCTGGAGGCAAAAATAGTTATTCAAAGGGTTCTTCTATGGGAACAGCCGAAGAACCCCTTTAGGTTCTAGATAGCACTTTTTTTTCTGAGAGTGTACACCTAGATGTGTGAGTATAAGTATACTTGTAAAGGAATAACAGGGTAATCTTGTTATTTACCCTGCAACTGGCTGAAAATGTCACTACAGGTAAGAATACTACAAATGTTGATTATCAGAAATGTTTGATTGCAATTATATAACATTATCCTCTGGAATCTAAACTTCTATTAAAGAATACGTAGGCATTATATTTAAAAAAAAAAAAAAATCCATGTCTTGTCTCTCTGGTGACCTGTCTCTACTCTGAGGACTGTGTGCTGCCACGTAGCTTCAAACGAAATGAAGACAAGGAGATTCATTGGTACAGACAGCAAACACCTGTCCATAGCTACTACGATGACATTGACTAGTTACAATTTCAGACTGAACATTTCAGTGGAAAGACATCTTTGTTTATAGACCAGCCTTTTCATAGAAATAAATCAGTCCTACTCAGGAGGATAGATGTTTCAGATGAGGGTATATACACTACCGTTCAAAAGTTTGGGGTCACTTAGAAATGTCCTTGTTTTTGAAAGAAAAGCCCATTTTTTTGCCCATTAAAATAACATAAAATTGATCAGAAATGCAGTGTAGACATTGTTAAAGTGGTAAATGACTATTGTAGCTGGAAACGGCAGATATTAAATGGAATATCTAACACTACTGTTCAAAAGTTTAGGGTCACTTAGAAATGTCCTTGTTTTTGAAAGAAAAGCTAAAAAAATTGCCCATTAAAATAACATAAAATTGATCAGAAATGCAGTGTTGACATTGTTAATGTTATAAATGACTATTGTAGCTGGTAACAGCAGATTTTTTATGGAATATCTACATAGGCATACAGAGGCCCATTATCAGCAACCATCACTCCTGTGTTCCAATGGAAAGTTGTGTTAGCTAATCCAAGTTTATCACTTTAAAAGGCTAATTGATCATTAGAAAACCCTTTTCCAATTATGTTAGCGCAGCTGAAAACTGTAGTGCTGATTAAAGAAGCAATAAAACTGGCCTTCTTTAGACTAGTTGAGTATCTGGAGCATCAGCATTTGTGGGTTCGATTACAGGCTCAAAATGGCCAACAACAAAGAACTTTCTTCTGAAACTCATCAGTCTATTCTTGTTCTGAGAAATGAAGGCTATTCCATGCGAGAAATTGCCAAGAAACTGAAGATCTCGTACAACGCTGTGTACTACTCCCTTCACAGAACAGCGCAAACTGTCTCTAACCAGAATAGAAAGAGGAGTGGCAGGCCCCGGTGCACAACGGAGCAAGAGGACAAGTACATTAGAGTATCTAGTTTGAGAAACAGACACCTCACAAGTCCTCAACTGGCAGCTTCATTAAATAAACTCAACAAAAAAAGAAATGTCCTCTCACTGTCAACTTCGTTTATTTTCAGCATAAACTGAACAAGTTCCACAGACATGTGACTAACAGAAATGGAATAATGTGTCCCTGAACAAAGGGGATGTCAAAATCAAAAGTAACAGTCAGTATCTGGTGTGGCCACCAGCTGCATTAAATACTGCAGTGCATTTCCTCCTCATGGACTGCACCAGATTTGTCAGTTCTTGCTGTGAGACGTTACCCCACTCTTCCACCAAGGCACCTGCAAGTTCCTGGACATTTCTGGGGGGAATGGCCCTAGCCTTCACCCTCCGATCCAACAGGTCCCAGCCGTGCACAATGGGATTGAGGTCCGGGCTCTTCGCTGGCCATGGCAGAACACTGACATTCCTGTCTTGCAGGAAATCACGCACAGAACGAGCAGTATAGCTGGTAGCATTGTCATGCTGGAGGGTCATGTCAGGATGAGCCTGCAGGAGGGGTACCACATGAGGGAGGAGGATGTCTTCCTTGTAATGCACAGCGTTGAGATTGCCTGCAATGACCACAAGCTCAGTCCGATGATGCTGTGACACACCGCCCCAGACCATGATGGACCCTCCACCTCCAAATCGATCCCGCTCCAGAGTATATACAGGCCTTGGTGGGACGCTCATTCCTTCGACGATAAACGCAAATCCGACCATCACCCCTGGTGAGACAAAACCGCGACTCGTCAGTGAAGAGCACTTTTTGCTAGTCCTGTCTGGTCCAGCGATGGTGGGTTTGTGCCCATAGGTGACGTTGTTGCCGGTGATGTCTGGTGAGGATCTGCCCCTTCTACAGGATCTGCCTAACAGGCCTACAAGCCTTCAGTCCAGCCTCTCTCAGCCTATTGCGGACGGTCTGAGCACTGATGGAGGGATTGTGCATTCCTGGTGTAACTCGGGCAGTTGTTGTTGCCATCCTGTACCTGTCCCGCAGGTGTGATGTTCGGATGTACCGATCCTGTGCAGGTGTTGTTACACGTGGTCTGCCACTGCGAGGACGATCAGCTGTCCGTCCTGTCTCCCTGTAGTGCTGTCTTAGGCGTCTCACAGTACGGACATTGTAATTTATTGCCCTGGCCACATTTGCAGTCCTCATGCCTCCTTGCAGCATGCCTAAGGCACGTTCACACAGATGAGCCGGGACACTGGGCATCTTTCTTTTGGTGTTTTTCAGAGTCAGTAGAAAGGCCTCTTTAGTGTCCTAAGTTTTCATAACTGTGACCTTAAGCTGTTAGTGTCTTAACGACCGTTCCACAGGTGCATGTTCATCCATTGTTTATGGTTCATTGAACAAGCATGGGAAACAGTGTTTAAACCCTTTACAATGAAGATTTGTGAAGTTATTTGGATTTTTAAGAATTATCTTTGAAAGACAGGGTCCTGAAAAAGGGACATTTCTTTTTTTGGCTGAGTGTAGTACCCGCAAAACACCAGTCTCAACGTCAACAGTGAAGAGGCGACTCCGGGATGCTGGCCTTCTAGGCAGAGTTGCAAAGAAAAAGCCATATCTCAGACTGGCCAATAAAAATAAAAAGATTAAGATGGGCAAAAGAACACAGACACTGAGCACACTAATCTAAGTTTGAGGTGTTCGGATCACAAAGAAGAACATTCGTGAGACGCAGAAAATTATTATAAATTAAACGATGCTGGAGGAGTGTCAAGCATGGTGGAGGCAATGTGGTGGTCTGGGGGTTGCTTTGGTGGTGGTAAAGTGGGACATTTGTACAGGGTAAAAGGGATCTTGAAGAAGGAAGGCTATCACCCCATTTTGCAACGCCATGCCATACCCTGTGGACGGCGCTTAATTGGAGCCAATTTCTTCCTACAACAGGACAATGACCCAAAGCACAGCTCCAAACTATGCAAGAACTATTTAGGGAAGAAGCAGTCAGCTGGTATTCTGTCTATAATGGAGTGGCCAGCACAGTCACCGGATCTCAGCCCTATTGAGCTGTTGTGGGAGCAGCTTGACCGTATGATACGTAAGAAGTGCCCATCAAGCCAATCCAACTTGTGGGAGGTGCTTCAGGAAGCATGGGGTGAAATCTCTTCAGATTACCTCAACAAATAGACAACTAGAATGGGCTGTAATTGCTGCAAATGGAGGATTCTTTGACAAAATAAATATTTGAAGGACACAATTATTTTTTCAATTAAAAATCATTATTTATAACCTTGTCAACGTCTTGACTATATTTCCTATTAATTTTGCAACTCATTTCATGTATGTTTTCATGGAAAACAAGGACATTTCTAAGTGACCCCAAACGTTTGAACGGTGGTGTATATGTGTTACACCAGTACCATTATGGGTAACCAGGAAACCTTTGTGGATGTTATTAAGGTGGAAGGTTAGTTGCTGCTGTTACTGTGTGAAACATGTCTGAAGTAAGCAGTGCTTTGTTTTATCATACTTATAAAAACGTTTTATTTATTTTTATTCAACAGAGAACACTTTTTTCTTAATCTCAGAACATCTATCCTGCCTCTCAGGTGGCATGGACCACAGAACCACGATCTGGTCCCTGTTACTGTTACTCTGCTGCTGCAGAGGATAAGTTTATTCGAGTTTACTGCACCTCAGATTGCAACCCAAATAAATGCTTCACAGATTTCAAGTAACAGACACATCTCAACATCAACTGTTCAGAGGAGACTGCGTGAATCAGGCCTTCATGGTCGAATTGCTGAAAAGAAACCACTACCAAAGGACACCAATAAGAAGAAGAGACTTGCTTGGGCCAAGAAACACAAGCAATGAACATTAGACCGGTGTAAATCTGACTTTTGGTCTGATGAGTGGGAGAATGGGAGATTTTTGGCTCCAACCGCCGTGTCTTTGTGAGACGCAGAGTAGGTGAACGGATGATCTCTACATGTATGGTTTCCACCATGAAGCATAGAGGAGGAGGTGTGATGGTGTGGGGGTGCTTTGCTGGTGACACTGTCGTGATTTATTTAGAATTCAAGGCACACTTAACCAGCATGGCTACCACAGCATTCTGCAGCGATACGCCATCCCATCTGGTTTGCGCTTAGTGGGACTATCATTTGTTTTTCAACAGGACAATGACCCAACACACCTCCAGGCTGTGTAAGGGCTATTTGACCAAGAAGGAGAGTGATGGAGTGCTACATCAGATGAGCTGGCCTCCACAATCACCCGATCTCAACCCAATTGAGATGGTTTGGGATGAGTTGGACTGCAGAGTGAAGGAAAAGCAGCCAACAAGTGCTCAGCATATGTGGGAACTCCTTCAAGGCTGTTGGAAAAGCATTCCTCATGAAGCTGGTTGAGAGAATGCCAAGAGTGTGCAAAGCTGTCATCAAGTCAAAGGGTGGCTACATTGAAAAATCTCAAATCTAAAACATATTTTGATTTGTATAACACTTTTTTGGCTACTACATGATTCCATATGTGTTATTTCATAGTTTTGATGTCTTCCTATTATTTTACAATGTAGAAATAGTAAAAATAAAGAAAAACCCTTGAATGAGTAGGTGTGTCCAAACTTTTGACTGGTGCTGTAAGTATTCAGACCCTTTACTCAGTACTTGGTTGAAGCACCTTTGGCTGCGATTACAGCCTTGAGTCTTGGATATGATGCTGCAAGCTTGGCACACTTGTATTTGGGGAGTTTCTCCCATTTTCTCTGCAGATCCTCTCAAGCTTTGTCAGGTTGGCTTAGGAGCGTCACTGCACAGCTATTTACAGGTCTCTCCAGAGATGTTTGATTGTGTTCAAGTCTGGGCTCTGGCTGGGCCACTCAATGACATTCAGAGACTTGTCCCGAAGCCACTCCTGCATTTTCTTGGCTGTTTGCTTTGGGTCATTGTCCTGTTGGAAGGTGAACCTTCGCCCTCAGTCTGAGGTCCTGAGCACTCTGGAGCAGGTTTTCATCAAAGATCTCTCTGTAATTTCCTCCGTTCATCTTTCCCTCGATCCTGACTCCCTGCCGCTGAAAAACATCCCCACAGCATGATGCTGCCACCACCATGCTTCACAGTAGGGATGGTGCCACCACCATGCTTCACAGTAGGGATGGTGCCAGGGTTCCTCCAGATGTGACACTTCGCAGTTCAATCTTGGTTTCATCAGACCAGAGAATCTTGTTTCTCATGGTCTGAGAGTCCTTTAGGTACCTTTTGGAAAACTCCAAGCAGGCTGTCATGTGCCTTTTACTGAGAAGTGGTTTCCGCTTGGCCACTCTACCATAAAGGCCTGATTGGTGGAGTGCTGCAGAGATGGTTGTCCTTCTGGAAGTTTCTCCCATTTCCACAGAGGAACTCATGAGCTCTGTCAAAGTGACCATCGGGTTCTTGGTCACCTCCCTGACCAAGGCCTTTCTCCCCCGATTGCTGAGTTTGGTTAGGTGGCCAGCTCTAGGAAGAGTCTTGGTGGTTCCAAACTTCTTCCATTTAAGAATGTTGGAGGCCACTGTGTTCTTGGGGACCTTCAATGCTGCAGACATTTTTTGTTACCCTTCACCACTTCTGTGCCTCGACACAATCCTGTCTTGGAGCTCTCCGTACAATTCCATTGACCTCATTGCTTGGTTTTTGCCTTGACATGCACTGTCAACTGTGGGACCATATATAGACAGGTGTATGCCTTTCCAAATCATGTCCAATCAATTTAATTTCCCACAGATGGAAACAGGCTGAGCTCAATTTCAAGTTTCATAGCAAAGGGTCTGAATACTTACATTTTTATTTTTAATACATTTGCAAAAATGTCTAAAAACCTGTTTTTGCTTTGTCATTATGTGGTATTGTGTGGATTATTGAGGATTTGTATTTATTTAATCAATTTCAGAATAAGGCTGTAACGTAACAACATTTGGAAAAAGTCAAGGGGTCTCATTACTTTCGGGAATGCACTGTTTATCAAGTTAAAACACAAATTACAAATGCTGTGGTTTTCCAAAAAGGCCAGTAGATGACATTTATTCCCCTTGATCAGATACGTACACAACAGTGATTGGACAATTGCAGGCTCTAATTTTCAAACATTGCTTTTCAGAGGCCTTTGTGACCTGTCTATTCCATGAGGACTGCATGCTGCCCTGTAGCTTTAAACCCACCGGTGCTGTAGTCATCCACAGGTACAAACAGCAGATCCCTGTCCATAACTACTCCTAGTTTATTCCTCTTTCATGCAGCATTTCTCAATAGACAGTTTACCACCTTCTTTCTGACATCAGTATAATTCCACATTTCAAATTCTCTCCAGACGTGTAAAGCATTAAAAAGATGGCACCCACTAGGCACAGTTTTGATTTACATTTGGTTGAGTTGACAACTAACATAATTTCAACGTGAAATCAACAAAAAATATCACCTTGTCACTGGATTTAGGTTAAAAGTTGATTACTTTTTTCAAATCACATTACAATTTTTGGGTTGAAATGACGTGGAAGCAACGTTGATTCAACCAGTTATTTCACAGTGGGCAGGCTTTGTTAGCTATGTCTACATCTGTCTCAATATCCCTATGTTAAATATGTCTGTTTATTTGTTTTGTAATATTTGTTCCTCAAACCTCTTTAGGAAAGCCAAGCGGAGTGTGATTGTCTATAGAGTTTAATAAAAGCTTGAGCCTAGTATTGAACATTACAGAGTTTTGTGGGACAGTGTTTGTTAGTGTTCCATAATTAATTAGTCTACCCTCATGGTCGTGACTGCAGAGTGGAATAAAACACTCTCTTTTTCCACTGTAACACTTAACTGGGCTCTGCCGGCAGTAGTTTACAGGGCACACAATGTTTCCACAGGGGCCGGGGTCATATTTCCATGAAAACCGAAGTTGTCAGACTAACAATGCAAGCATCACTCGATAAAACAAAAAACATTACTGATATACAATAATATGCCATGATTGGCCATGGAAACTCTAGAGGGCTAGTGAACTAATGTTATCAATGTAAAAAAACAACACTTCATGGTTCATACTTTATTCAACACTATCAAGAACAGTTTATTTCTATTTTGCAGCTCTCATCCAGTCAGTGAGAATAGAGATGACTTGGGAGGTCGTCTCCTGTTCATCTCAGAACGTCTATCCTGTCCCTCAGGTGGCACGGACAACAGACCCAGTGTCTGTCCCAGAAACACAGAACTCCACCAGCAAAACCCCAGACTCCAAAGGTCTGTACACAGTGGAGAGCACGGTAAGGATCGTGGGTAATGTCTCTGACCACATCTACTTCTGCTCTGTCATCTCTGCAGACAAGGCCCAGGTGTGGACAGTCTCTATGAGGCAGCAAGGTATGGATCAACATCCTTGGAATGCAGTGTTATGTTTATTAAACCAAGTCTCACGAAAATTCACAGTGAGCAAGTTGTTCTCTCCTAGATTTAGCCTGAAAAGGCATTTTACCAAGAACTGACTAAGCTTGTATTTGATATGCTCCTTGGAACAGGAACTAGGAATTATTGGTCAGTCTATTTAGTGTCTCTAGAGAAAACCTTCAACCTGTCCAGAGATATAGTGACATTTAAAGGCACGTGAAATATGTGCCTCGTAAAAGTGTGGTACTTATAGTTAAATATTGTGCTTTTTAGGGGTCATGAAGGTTGTTGACAAAGGGGAGAGGTATCATTGACACAGGATTTGTGATGTTTAAACTTGCAGAGGAATTGATTGGAGAGTCAAGAGCTGTCCATTCCTTGCATGGCTCCACAGAACCTCCAGAACTTCTCCCTCACATGGACCTTCACCAGGACTAATGAGCCCACAGTCATCCTAAACTACGACAGCAGAACCAGACGGACTTTCAACCTCTGGGAGGGCCGGGCTAGACTGGAGCAGGACCAGGTTCTGATGGGCAACGGATCCCTCCTTCTTCGCAACCCAGAGAGTCAGGAACACACAGGAACCTACACCTGTACATTCTCAGGCTTCCAGAGCAGACGCATGGTCCAGACCCAGGTCAACATCACAGTTACTCTAATAGGTACTGTAGGTGCATACTCACTAAATGTATAGGTTCATATACATTCATATACATCGCTACAAACACACACAGACAAGCAGATAGTTAATGAAGAAACACAATCTGTTTCAAGGTGGAGGATGAGCACAACAGTGAGAGGTCATTGTGGGGAACAGCAGCCTTTGTAGCCTTCTTTTGGCTTCACAGTTTCTGTGGCAATTCCACGGTGTCTAAGACACAGAGGTAAGCGACTACAGACCTCTAAAAATAACGTGACACCTGATTGTAGTAGGATAGCAAATGATGAACAATTGTAAAGACGGGCGACCGTTGCCTCTAATGGAGACCCTCACATGCAGGTAACCGTAGACTAGAGGGTCATAACCGTAACACGTTTTAAACCGTTCTCGAGGAGGATGACTTGCTGTTCTAAAATGCTGTATTGTTATGGTGTAGATACAGCAATAATCATGATTGGATCAACTTTACGCCAACAAAATGGAGCAGGTCTGGATGAAACAGGATCCGCTGAACATAGACCACATACACCAATAAAATGGAGCAGGTCTGGATGAAACAGGATCCACTGAACATAGACCACATACACCAACAAAATGGAGCAGGTCTGGATGAAACAGGATCCACTGAACATAGACCACATACATCAACAAAATGGAGCAGGTCTGGATGAAACAGGATCCACTAAACATAGACCACATACACCAACAAAATGGAGCAGGTCTGGATGAAACAGGATCCGCTGAACATAGACCACATACACCAACAAAATGGAGCAGGTCTGGATGAAACAGGATCCCCTGAACATAGACCAGATACACCAACAAAATGGAGCAGGTCTGGATGAAACAGGATCCACTGAACATAGACCACATACACCAACAAAATGGAGCAGGTCTGGATGAAACAGGATCCGCTGAACATAGACCACATACACCAACAAAATGGAGCAGGTCTGGATGAAACAGGATCCCCTGAACATAGACCAGATACACCAACAAAATGGAGAAGGTCTGGATGAAACAGGATCCGCTGAATATAGACCACATACATCAACAAAATGGAGCAGGTCTGGATGAAACAGGGTCCACTAAACATAGACCACATAGCCAAGGATTGTACATATCTGTACCACACACACCAGGGGGTGATATAATACAACCATATGCTCCAAGACCGGATGAATTTGCTAATTATTTTCCAGAGACAGCAGGACGTTATTCACCAGGATCACATTCGCTACTGAGTGAGATGCTAGACACAATCGGACCACAATCACCAGGCAATGATGGACCAGAACCACACATAGCAGAGAGTGATGAACTAGGAAATGATGCCTCTATGCTTGGAACCTTTGCACAAGACTTTGATGCAACAATATCATCTTCCCAAGAAGGGGATATATCGGGACCATGTACATCAGGAGATGATGAAGAAGTAGGACTTCGTCACCTCCACACACATACGGAGGTCCCGTCCGACCAAACACCAGAGGAGTCGATTCCTCTGGACCAGATGACTCAGAAAGAGGTGCACATGTCCAGGACTTAGTCGGTAGTGATGCACCAGGACCTTACATAACATGGGGTGGTCTACCAGAACTAGACAGCATATCATCTTGGAATAGTGATTGAGGAGATACAGTACTTCTCACAGTGGTCACAGCTGATGGATACATGGCTACATCAATATCCTCACAGAGTCCATGTCTAATGCAGACCAATGTGTCCAGACCCATGAACAAAGCTACTATAGTTGCCTGAGCAAAGTTTGGGATGGGTTGGAATAATGTTGGAAAGTAGCACAAATTCCTTGCCCTGTTTGATATTTGCCTTGAGTTACGGTAACCTACTTACATATTCTGACTAACATTTGAATACATTTATTAAAGATATCTGGGTCAAGTTGTGTCTTTTCCTGACTCCTTGTTCGTTCCTTGGGCATAGTCACAGGAAATGAGACTGCAGGCTGCCCTGTGTTAAATGAGGTCAACGTGTGCATGTTTATCCTGGCCTCACACAGTGGAGGTAACACATACCATTGGTTGCAACTCGTCCCTGAAATGTATGGAAATGGTTGACTAGTCACGTTGCCCTGGTTCTGTGAAAGATGGAATTAAATTCCCTCATTGCTTAGTAAACCTAATGAGTATTTTGACCACAAAGCACGTATCTTGCATTGACCCTATCATATCTATTGATAACTGAAACCCCAAAGTTAATGTAAGGAGATGACAAGCCGTCTGGATGAAGAACTGATGAAAGATCCGTGTGCGACCCCTGGGTCAGCAGAAAGGGGACATTTGATCTCCCTACAGAACACACAATCTCCTGCTTTTATTCTAACTGCACTGGGCAGTAAGGAATAAGCACTGTGTGTGTGGCTCAGGGGTATAGTGATCACATGTCCTCTGTGACCATCACATGAACAGAAACAACACTTGAAGTAGAGAGAATTGCTTGAAAGCATCAGGACATTAGCGCACAGAAGATACAGGGAATTTGTGATCGAAATCACATGAGTTGAATTATCAGTTTCACTTCTCACTTATATCTTCACAACAAACACAGCCACATCCATTTTTCCTTAAAGGCACCCATCCAATCACATGCACCCTCAAGCAAAACTGACACAAACTCATCCTTGCAACACTACGTAGGTACTTGCTCTCCAACAGAGCACAGCCCAATTGATCCTTTGTGGGGGTTTTGAATGCAGCTGTGACTTTTTTAGCTTCAAATCAAGTGACTCTGTTGTCCTTTTGACCCTACTGGGTTTTCACAGAAAGACTTCTGCAATTAAAGTGAGTAAACTGGCCTTTCTGGACACTGTGGTTCCAAAAGGATGGCCAGGCTAAATTGTGCCAGGACAACCCTTCCCACTGGGCAGAAACTGGTTGAATCAAAGTTGTTTGTAAGTCTTTTTTTTCTTTCTTCAAAGTGATGATGTTGAATCAACATGTAAAACTGATTGGATTATCAAAACATCAACATAAGGGAATTCTGTCTTTTTTTCTCCCAACTTTTAACCTAAATCCATTGACATGGTGCAATTCTTTGTTGAATTCACGTTAGTTGACAATTCAACCAAATGTAAATTAAAACTAGACATCGAAATGGCCTCGAAATGCCCAGTGGGTTATCCTTGTGTATACACTGGAATTAGGAATAATGTACAGTACCAGTCAAAGTTTGGACACACCTACTCATTCAAGGGTTTTTCTTTATTTTTACTATTTTCTACATTGTAGAATAATAGTGAAGACATTACAACTATGAAATAACACATATGGAATAATGTGGTAACCAAAAAAGTGCTAAACAAATCAAAATATATTTTATATTGTAGACCAGGGGTTCTTAAACCTTTTCATCCTGGTACCCAAATGAGAAATTCTGTGTTTTCCGGGGACCCAAGCGGTACATTTCATTGCCCTTATACCTCAAACAAATGCAATATAGACAAATAACAATTAAATTATATAAATAGCTATTCATATTTATTTTTCCCCATTAAAAACACTCTTACATATCTGTCTAGGTTGGAACTGTTGCTGTTAAAATACAATAAACAATTTTCCTTCTGAACTGGAATTAACTGATTGATCATCTAACACAGACGTAGACCAGAAAACACACACATGCACACAGTCCTAATGAGAGGTGTGTGACCGGTTGAAGTTTTCAACATACAGGTCTATTCTGGGCTCAATTTTTGACAGTGCAACCCTGAAGTCATGCTCAGCATTGAGTTTGTTTCTGTACTTGTTTTTTAAGTATGCCAGAGTTGAGAACCCTGAGTCATATAGGTATGTGGTGCCAAACTGGATCAGAACATCTTCTGCTTTCTCAGACAGGCAGAAGACACAGGCAGGCAGGCAGATTCTGCTGTAGATGTGTGTGTGTGTTTGCCTCAAAAAGCATCTCGCTTCAATCAGTTTATTCCAGTTCAGAATAAAACATATTACTTGTATTTTAACAGCAACAGTTCAACAATAATTTCTGCAGCAAGATGCACAGTAGGCCTGATCATGTTTCATCTTCATATGTACTGTTACTTATGGTTGCACTATCAGTAGCTAGCTAGCTTGCTTTGGCTAACGTTAGCTAGCTGGCTATTAGCTGTGTACAATGGGATTGTTTGAAAGAGAAACTCACATCGACTACTACAAGAGATAGTAAGAATTAACACAAAACAGAGCAAACTAGAATGGTATTTGGCCTTAAACAGAGAGTTCACAGTGGCCGAATAACTGACCACTGTGACTGACTAAAAATTAAGGAAAGCTTTGACTATGTACAGACTCAGTGAGCATAGCCTTGCTGTTGAGAAAGGCCGCCGAAGGCAGACCTGGCTCTCAAGAGAGGACAGGCTATGTGCACACTGCCCACAAAATGAGGTAGAAACTGAGCTGCACTTCCTAACCTCCTGCCAGATGTATGACCATATTAGAGACGCATGTTTCCCTCAGATTACACAGATCCACAAAGAATTTGAAGAAAAAAAACGCATTTTTATCAACTCCCATATCTATTGGGTCAAATACCACATTGTGCAATCACAGCAGCAATATTTGTGACCTGTTGCCACAAGAAAAGGGCAACCAGTGAAGAACAAACACAATTGTAAAATCAACCCATATTTATGTTTATTTATTTTCCTTTTTGTAGTTTAACTATTTGCACATCGTTACAACACTGTATATAGACATAACATGACATTTCAAATGTCTTTATTCTTTTGGAACTTTTGTGAGTGTAATGTTTACTGTTCATTTTTTATTGTTTATTTCAGTTATGTTTACTATCTATTTCACTTGCTTTGGCAATGTAAACATATGTTTCCCATGCCAATAAATCCCCTTGAATTGAATTGAATAGTACTCCCTTATTTCTGCTTATCATCACCTGTTATAAAATGACAACAATGCCTTGCTAGCTGACTTACTCTTCCACTGTTGAAGCACTGTTTCCTGAAGCATTCTGCCCTGTTCTGAAAGAACTTCCTGGGTTTACCATCATGCTGTGGATGTTTGGTCAGGACATGTCATTTTAATTTGTTCCGATTTGAGAGACTTATTACTAAGCACTTCCCCGCACAAAACACATTGTGGTTGCTCCTCGTTATTTCTCAAAGTTTGTATTAATCCGTTCAACTACTCTGCGCCTCACAAAGACACTGCGGTTGGAACCAAAAATCTCAAATTTGGAATCATCAGACCAAAGGACAGATTTCTACCGGTCTAATGTCCATTGCTTGTGTTTCTTGGCCCAAGCAAGTCTCTTCTTATTATTGGTGTCCTTTGGTAGTGGTTTCTTTGCAGCAATTTGCACATGAAGGTCTGATTCACGTAGTCTCCTCTGAACAGTTGATGTTGAGATGTGTCTGTTACTTATTAAACTCTGTGAAGCATTTATTTGGGCTGCAATTTCTGAGGCTGGTAACTATAATGACTTTATCCTCTGCAGCAGAGGTAACTCTGGGTCTTCCTTTCCTGTGGCGGTCCTCACTAGCGCCAGTCTCATCATAGCGCTTGATGGCTTCTTTAAATGTTCCGTATTGACTGACCTTCACGTCTTAAAGTAATGAAGATGGCGCCGGAGGGGATGGCTGCCGTTTTATGGGCTTTTAACCAACCGCGCTATGTTGTTTGGTTTTTCGCATTGTTTGTAACTTATTTTGTACATAATGTTGCTGCTACCGTCTCTTATGACCAGAAATAGCTTCTGGACATCAGAACAGCGATTACTCAACTTGAAATGGACAAATCATTTTTCTTTAATGAGTCGGACGAGAGGGATTTACTCCAGACACCCGACAAGGCCCTCATCCTTCATTTGCAGGAGAAAGAGACAGAGGTATCATGGAAGGAGATCGGGGTGCCTTGTAAGGATATGGCAACGAGTGGCTAATCTGCCTTTGCCATCGGTACTATTGGCCAACGTACAATCGCTGGATAGTAAAGTGGTCAAACTACAAGCACGTATATTCTACCAACGGGACATTAAAAACTGTAATATCATATGTTTCACCGAGTCGTGCCTGAACGACGACATGAATAACATCCAGCTGTTATACACTGTATCAGTAGGATAGAACAGCAGCCTCTGGTAAGACAAGGGGTGGCGGTCTATGTATATTTGTAAACAACAGCTGGTGCACGATGTCTAAGGAAGTCTCGCCTGAGGTAGAATATCTCATGATAAGCTGTAGACCACACTATCTACCTAGAGAGTTTTCATCTATATTCTTCATAGCTGTCTATTTACCACCACCAACCAATGCTGGCACTAAGACCGCACTCAATTAATGAGCTGTATACGGCCATAAGCAAAGAGAGAAACGCTCATCCAGAGGGGAAAAAACTCTAGACCCCCTTCACTCCACACACAGAGATGCGTACAAAGCTCTCCCTTGTCCTCCATTTAGCAAATCTGACCATAATTTTATTCTCCTGATTCCTGCTTACACGCAAAAACTAGGGCAGGAAATGCCAGTGACTCGGCCAATAAAAAAGTGGTCAGATGAAGCAGATGCTAAACTGCAGGACTGTTTTGCTATCACAGACTGGAATATGTTCCGGGATTCTTCCGATGGCATTGAGGAGTACACCACATCAGTCACTGGCTTCATCAATAAGTGCATCGATGACGTCATCCTCACAGTGACTGTATGTACATACCCCAACCAGAAGCCGTGGATTACAGGCAACATCCCCACTGAGCTTAAGGGTAGAGTTGCAGCATTCAAGAAGCGGGACTCTAACCCGGAAGCTTGTAATAAATCCCGCTATGCCCTCCGACGAACCATCAAACAGGCAAAGCGTCAATACAGGACTACAATTGAATTGCACTACACCGGCTCCAATGCTCGTTGGATGTGGTAGGGCTTGCAAACTATTACAGACTGCAAAGGGAAGCACAGCCGCGAGCTGCTCAGTGACACGAGCCTACTAGACGAGCTAAATTACTTCTATGCTCGCCGATGTGAGTAACATCTTTAAACACGTCAACATTCACAAGGCCGCAGGGCCAGACGGATTACCAGAACGTGTACTCCAAGCATGCGCTGGCCAACTGGCAAGTGTCTTCATTGACATTTTCAACTCTCCCTGTCTGAGTCTGTAATACCAACATGTTTCAAGCAGACCACCATAGTCCCTGTGCCCAAGAACACTAAGGTAACCTGCCTAAATGACTACTGACCCGTAGCACTCATGTCTGTAGCCATGAAGTGCTTTTAAAGGCTGGTCACTCCAATTTGCATACCGCCCCAACAGATCCACAGATGATGCAATCTCTATTGCACTCCACACTGCCATTTCACACCTGGACAAAAGGAACACCTATGTGAGAATGCTATTCATTGACTACATCTCGGCCTCCAACACCATAGTGCCCTCAAAGCTCATCACTAAGCTAAGGACCCTCAGACTAAACACCTCCCTCTGCAACTGGATCCTGGACTTCCTGACAGGCCGCCCCCAGGTGGTAAGGGTGGGTAACAACACATCAGCCACGCTGATCCTCAACACAGGGGCCCCTCAGGCGTGCATGCTCAGTCCCCTCCTGTACTCCCTGTTCACTCATGACTGCATGGCAAGGCACAACTCCAACACCATCATTAAGTTTGCCGATGACACAACAGTGGTAGGCCTGAATACCGACAACGATGAGACACCCTACAGGGAGGAGGTCAGAGTGGCCGTGTGGTGCCAGGACAACAACCTCTCCCTCAATGTGATCAAGACAAAGGAGATGATTGTGGACTACAGGAAAAGTAGGACCGAGCACTCCCCCATTCTCATCGATGGGGCTGTAGTGGAGCAGGTCAAGAGCTTCAAGTTCCTTGGTGTCCACATCACCAACAAGCTAACAAGGTCCAAGCACACCAAGACAGTCGTGAAGAGTGCACGGCAAAACCTATTCCCCATCAGGAGACTGAAAAGATTTGGCATGGGTCCTCAGATCCTCAAAAGGTTCAGCTGCACCATCGAGAGCATCCTTACTGGTTGCATCACTGCCTGGTATGGCAACTGCTCGGCCTCTGACCGCAAAGCCCTACAGAGGATAGTGTGTACGGCCCAGTACATCATTGGGGCCAAGCTTCCTGCCATCCAGGACCTCTATACCAGGCGGTGTCAGAGGAAGGCCCTAAAAATTGTCAAAGACTCCGGCCACCCTAGTCATAGACTGTTCTCTCTGCTTCCGCACGGTAAGCGGTACCGGCGCGACAAGTCTAGGTCCAAGAGGCTTCTAAACAGCTTCTACCCTCAAGCCATAAGACTCGCTGAATAATAAACCCCGCACATTGACTCTGTACCGGTACCCCCTGTATATAGCCTCGTTATTGTTATTTTACTGCTGCTCTTTAATTATGTGTTACTTTTTTTGTATTTTTCTTAAAACTGCATTGTTGGCTTGTAAGTAAGCATTTAACCTGTTATATTTGGCGCATGTGACAAATATAATTTGATTTGATTTGATTTAATGATGGACTATTGTTTCTCTTTGCTTATTTGAGCTGTTCTTGCCATAATATGGATCTTCTGTTCACCACCCCTACATTGTCACAACACAAATGATTGGCTCAAACGCATTAAGAAGGAAAGAAATTCCACAAATTAACTTTTAACAAGGCACACCTGTTAATTGAAATTTATTCCAGGTGACTACCTCATGAAGCGGGTTGAGAGAATGCCAAGAGTGTGCAAAGTTGTCATCAAGGCAAAGGGTGGCTACTTTGAAGAATCTCAAATATAAAATATATTTGGATTTTTTAGCACTTTTTTGGTTTTAACATGATTCCATATGTGTTATTTCATAGTTTTGATGTCTTCACTATTATTCTACAAAGTAGAAGATAGTAAAAATAAAGAAAAACCCTTGAATGAGTAGGTGTGTCCAAACTTTTGACTGGTACTGTACATGGAAACAGTTGAGGTCACTGGGGTTTCAGGGTAGCACTAATAAAATCTAGGATGGCAACACATTTAAGTGGTTAAATCATGTTCTTTATACTAGCTTAATTTGTATCTGACTTAATGAAACAGAATGACAAAAGGGAAATTAGGTTAAATAAGAGCTTGCACCTCATGGATAATTTATAGGCTGTAGACATTTCAAACAAATCTAAAATACAAATCTGTAGACAAATATATTTTGGGAAAGCTCACACACACACATATAACTCCCCCTTGAGTCCTGCCACCACTCACAGAGAGGAGTAGAATAAGATGCAGGCGGCAGAGGTGTCACGCCCTGACCATAGAGAGCTTTATATTCTCTATGTTGGTTAGGTCGGGGTGTGACTAGCGTGGGTTATCTAGGTGATTTATACATCTATGTTGGCCTGGTATGGTTCCCAATCAGAGGCAGCTGTTTATCGTTGTCTCTGATTGGGGATCATATTTAGGCAGCCATTTCCCCATGGTACTTTGTGGGATCTTGACTATGTATAGTTGCCTGCGAGCACTATAGTAGCTTCACGTTTTCGGTTTGCGATTTATTGTTTTGTTTTGCTGTGAATTTCACCTAGAAATAAAAAGATGTGGAACCCAGATCACTCTGCGCTTTGGTCCACTCATTATAACGATCGTGACAAGAGGACTTGACTGAGGAGGTGGAGATGTCTGACATCTCCTTTTTGCCAAACTTGTACCAGCCCTGTTTGATGGCGTTCTTATGTCGTTCCTATGTCGTGACCACCATCCAGACCCTCATTGTGATTAGAGGTTGTACATCTTGAGCCTCTGTTTTGGGCCGATGATATACTGGGTCAGGTCCGGGGTTCTCCTGAGGAAAGCCAACATTGGTCTGGAGCTTTTACCCTTGTCCGCCAATGTAGGATAATTCTATCGTGGAATTTTTCAGATCTCCAATTTCCTCATGGAGTCTCTGCGAGCTTTGCAGTGACTGCAGAACTCCTTGTCGGGATTATCTAGCTTCTCCTCTCTACTGCACAGCTTCAGACAGTTCAACAGGGAGCACTCTTGCTGTACGATTTGAAAAACATTTTGATGTTTTATCGTTTTTGTTAATCATACTGCACGATTCCTCGTATTTTGGCATTTGTAAGCTTCTGTATTGCCCTCGTCTACAGCATATTACAAATTCCATGGTGCATTTCTCAGTTAGTTTAGCTAGCTGGCTATCAAGCCCAGATTAATCTTAGCCTAAATATATTGCTTGTGTCGTAAGTTATAAATCCATTTCACATTAATTTTGGATTGTAAATATATTATAATGCTTGCATGAGTGTCATGCTGAATATATGTTCATATATGTTTGTCACCAATCAACTGCAGTACACAAAAATAATTAGGTGCTAACTAGAAATGCTATAACACAGAGTTACTGTATCTAGTTAGCTTGCTAGCTAGCCTGATTGCTACATCCAAAATAATAGTGCTTGCAACAATAATAGCCAAGTTTCATGTTAGCATCTTAAACAACAGTTCAAACAATATGTAGGCCTGTTAGAAGAACAAAACATTTATTATGAAATGTACAGGCAAATCATTACAGAATCCTAGTCTCTCTGCCTGTATCTATGGTGCTAACGCTAGCAATGCTAGCTGGCTAAGTAGCTAAGACTGCTGCATCTGAAATAAAGTGTTTTCAATGATAACAGACAAAAAACACAGCCTCAGCAACTGTCCAAGCAACCATTCAACAACACTGGAGGTATATTGGAACTAATAAAACATATGAAGTTAGCAAGTAATGCAATACGAAAATATAGGCTATTTGGAAAGGAATCCTACTTGAAAACGTTGCAGAGAATTTTTTTCCAGTTTTACTCATCATTAAACAGTCAAATAGACTTGAAATCATAAAATTACACAAAAACTGTGTAGGATATCAAGGCTCTCTTCAGCTGTACTGTTCCTATCCATACAGCCAGCTGGGTTCTCAGTACATTGCGCAGACAGGAATAAAGTACCCTCCGGGAAAAAGAAAGGCAGAGGTGTAAGTTTTCATGATTAACGTACAGGAACTCAAATCCTTTTGTTCACCTGACCATTACAATCAAATGCAGACCGCATTTCCTCCCGAGGTAATTATCTTCGATCATTGTCACAGCCTCATATATTCCCCCTCAAGCAGATACCACAACGGCTCTCAAGGAACAACACTGGACTTTGTGCAAACTGGAAACCGCATATCCTGAGGCTGTATCTATTGTAGCTGGGGACTTAAATAAATCAAGAACTCTCCATTTATTGCTACTCTCCCTTCCGGTACGGCTACAAGGTCCTCCCCCACCCTCCCTTCGGAAAATCAGATCACGCTTCCATCCTTCTCCTCCCTTCCTAGGCAAAAACTCAAACAAGATGTACCCGTGGTAAGGACTGTTCAACGCTGGTCTGACCAATTGGAATCCATGCTTCAGACTATTTGATCACGCTGACTGGGATATGTTCCCGGTTGCCTCTGAGAATAACATTGACATATACACTGACACAGTGACTGAGTTCATCAGGAAGTGTATAGGGGATGTTGTTCCCACTGAGTATTAAAACCTATCCAAACCAAAAACCGTGGATAGATAGCAGCATTCATGCAAAACTGAAAGTGTGAACCACTGCATTTAAACAGACAAGGTGACTGGGAATTTGTTTGAGTACAAACAGTCCAGTTATGCCCTTCGTACGGCAATCAAACAGGCAAAATGTCAGTACAGAGTCAAAGTGGAGTCACAATTCAACGACTCCAGACAATCACATCGCAGAACCCGACGTCTTGCTCCCTATACAAGCTAAACAGCTTCTTTGCCCACTTCGAGGAAACACATAGTGCCTCTGATGTAGGCCATCACCGCTCCCGTGGACTATGAGCTCTCGTTCTCCGTGGCCCATGTAAGTAAGACATTAAAGCGTATTAACGGGGGAAAGATACCTAATCAGTTTTACGACTGAATGCATTCAAGTGAAATGTGTCTTGTGCATTTAACCCAACCCCTCTGAATCAGAGAGGTGCGGGGGGCTGCCATAATCGACATCCACGGTGCCCGGTGGGTTAACTGCCTTTCTCAGGGGCAGAACGACAGATTTTTACCTTGTCAGCTCGGGGATTTGATCCAGCAAACTTTCGGTTACTGGCCCAACTCTCTAACCGCTAGGCTGCCTGCCGCCCCCTCAGAGCATGCACAGACTAGTTGGCTGGAGTGTTTATGGACATATTCAATCTCTCCCTATCCCAGTCTATTGTCCCCACTTGCTTCACGATGTCCACCATTGTTCCTGTACACAAGAAAGTGAAGGTAACTGAGCTAAATGACTATCTCCCTGTAGCACTAACGTCTTTCATCATGAAGTGCTTCAAGAGGCTAGTTAAAGATCATAGCACCTCCACCTTACCCGACACCCTAGACGGACTGCAATTTGCATACCGCCCCAATAGATTCACGGATGATGCGATCGCCATCGCACTGCACACTGCCATAACCCATCTGGACAAGAGGAATACCTATGTAAGAATGCTGTTCATTGACTACAGCTCAGCCTTCAACACCATAGTACCCTCCAAGCTCATCATTAATCTCCGGGCCCTGGGCCCTGGGTTCATGTTTCATGTCTATTTGACTGTTTAATGATGAGTAAAACTGGATTTTTTTTCTCTGCAACGTTTTCAAGTAGGATTCCTTTCCAAACTGGGGCCTGGACTTCCTGACGGATCGCCCCCCCCCCTTATAGTCAAGGCCTATCCTCTTTAACTATTGCTGTACATATACTATTCTTCAGACATACTACATATTCTATCCATATACTGTTCATATTGTCTATACATCCCATGACATATACAGTGCATTCGGAAAGTATTCAGACCCCTTCCCTTTTTCCACATTTTGTTACATTACAGCCTTATTCTAAAATTGATTAAATAAAATGTTTTCCTCATCAATCTACACACAATACCCTATAATGACAAAGTGAAAACAGACATTTAGAAATCTTTGCAAATGTATAAGAAAATCACTCCTCAGTAAATCGCACATGACAGCCCGCTTGGAGTTTGCCAAAAGGCACCTAAAGAACTCTCAGACCATGAGAAACAAGATTCTCTGGTCTGATGAAACCAAGATTGAACACTTTGGCCTGAATGCCAAGTGTCACATCTGGAAGAAACCAAACAGTTTTTCTGCGGCAGGGACTGAGAGACTAGTCAGGATCGAGGGAAAGATGAACGGAGCAAAGTACAGAGAGATCCTTGATGAAAACCTGCTCCAGAGAGCTCAGGACCTCAGACTGGGGCGAAGGTTCACCTTCCAACAGGACAACGACCCTAAGCACACATTCAAGACAATGCAGGACAAGTCTCTGAATGTCCTTGAGTGGCCCAGCCAGGGCCCGGACTTGAACCCGATCAAACATCTATGGAGAGACCTGAAAATAGCTGTGCAGCGACGCTCCCCATCCAACCTGACAAAGCTTGAGAGGATCTGCAGAGAAGAATAGGAGAAACTCCCCAAATACAAGTGTGCCAAGCTTGTAGCATTATATCCAAAGAAGACTCAAGGCTGTAATTGATGCCAAGGGTGCTTCAACAAAGTAGTGAGTAAAGGGTCTGAATACTTAAACTTCTAAAAACCTGTTTTTTCTTTGTCATTATGGGGTATTGTGTGTAGATTGATAAGGGGGAAAACAAAGACGATACGCTCATGTATCACTGAAAGAAAGTGTTATGAGTGAGTGCACCACAAACATTTTTCCAGGATGTTGCTGCATCCTCTTCCAACACCACAGGTAAGGAAATGGTATTCATCTGCAAAAGGGAAGTTTTGCTTTGATGTCAAGTCATATTGTTGCTACCTTAGCTATTGTGCGTACTAGCTAACACATGCTACTCAACAGTGACGCTAGCATGTTGACATGCATGGAATTAAAAGACAGCAATGTCATCATTCAAAATAATTTGATTAAAATATCCAGCAAATCATCAGCTATTATCACGTTTCAGGAGAAGACCCAGACGCAGACAGTGTCGAAGTAACAAAAGTTTATTACTAGAACAGGGGGCAGGCAAAAAGACAGGCAGGCAGAGGTCAGTAATCCAGATCAGAGTCCAAAAGGTACAGAACGGCAGGCAGTCTCGGGGTCAGGGTAGGCAGAGGTCAATAATCACGGGTGGTGTGACAAGGTACAGAACGTCAGGCAGGCTCAGGGTCAGGGCTGGCAGAATGGTCAAAACCAGAAAAACAGGAACGAGAAAAAGACAGGAGCAAGGGGAAACCCGCTGGTAGGCTTGATGAACAAAACTAACTGGCAACAGACCAACAGAGAACACAGGTATAAATACACTGGGGGAAGATAGGTGACACCTGGAGGGGGGTGGAGACAAGCACAAAGACAGGTGAAACAGATCAGGGTGTGGCAGCTATCACATTCAATGTGCAAAAACATGATAACTAACATTAACTATCCAGCTAGTTAAACACCTGGCACTAGCTAGCTAGCTAGTCGGTGGCACTGAAAGGTTGAAACTGATATAGCAAAGTTTCAGTCTATGAACTGATAGTTGCCTAAACAGAGAGCTCCTGAAAATATACTGAACAAAAATATCAGCTCAGCGTTCAACAATTTCGAAGAGTTTACTGAGTTACAGTTCAGATAAGGAAATCAGTCAACTGAAATACATTTATTAGGCCCTAATCTATGGATTTCACATGACAGGGCAGGAGGGCAGGAATGGGTGGGCCTTAGAGGGCATAGGCCCACTCACTTGGCAGCCAAGCCCGCCCAGTGGGGAGCTAGGCCCAGCCAATCAGAATGAGTTTTTCCCCACAAAAGGGCTTTATTACAGACAAAATTACTCCTCAGCAATGCTGTTTAATCAGCCTTTTGATATGCCACACCTGTGGAATGATCATGCTGTTTAATCAGCTTCTTGATATGCCACACCTGTCAGGTGGATGGATTATCTTGGCAAAGGAGAAATGCTCACTAACAGGGATGTAAACAAATTTGTGCACAAAATTTGAGAGAAATAAGCTTTTTGTGTATATGGAACATTTCTGCAATTTTTTGTTTCAGCACATGAGACCAACACTTTATGTTGCATTTATATTTTTGTTTGTTTTTTATGGTGCTTTTTTAATCGGTTGTTTTTTATTGCATATTTCTGGTTGTTTTGACACACAGATTTGCAGATAGACTGGCAGGTCAACTCTTTTTTTGGCTTGTCTAGGTAGCAGCTGGCTAAGTGTTTTTGTTCCAGTGATGCATCTGGACACTGTACCAGCTTTTTTTGTTTCACCTGGCTTCTGGTTCTTTTGAAAACTTCAATTGAAGAGTCCCTTGAAGATGGAAAGGAATGGGAGATGCCGTAGAGGAATGCAGTGCTGGGGAAGAGGGCTCGTAGTGAGGACGACTGGATGCTACTCTGAACTGTGTGGGGTGAGCTTTCTGGCGCCCAAGTTGCTGAGGCATCACCCAAGTGGGAGTGTGAAGGAGGAGAAGTCCAGTTTCTACACGACTCAGGCCGGTTTCCCCGAGTAGCCCTCTACAAGATCGTCACCAGACTCCATCTACATCAACCATCTCCCTGACCAATGTCCTGTGATTAAGATAACTATAGCTAGGCTACTCATGAAGTATTGCTTGTTTGTTTTTGATTTTGAAGCGCTTTGAGATTGTAATGAATTGCGCTATAGAAATGTAATAAATTATTCTTTATTATTATCCCATAGAACAGTGTTTCCCTACTCCAATCCTCGAGTACCCCAAACAGCACACATTTTTGTTGTAGCCTGGGACAAGCACACCTGATTCAACCAATCATCAAGCCATCAATGAGTTGATTCAGGTGAGTTTGTCCAGGGCTACAACAGAAATGTGTGCTGTTCTTGGGTGTACTCAAGGACTGGAGTTGGGAAACTGCCATAAAACATGGCATTGCTAACAAGGCATCAATTAGCTAACACAATTCAAAGTTTTGTAACGCTCTTCTACTTCGTCCTCCTCATCAGACGAGGAGAGGCGAGAAGGATCGGATGACCAAAACGCAGCGTGGTAATTTGACATTATATTTATTTAAAGAAAAGACGAAAAAACACGGAAACACTTTAACCCACTACAAAACAACAAACGAAGTAGACAGACCTTGACTTACGAACTTACATACAACGAAGAACGCACGAACAAGTACAGACTACAAATAAATGAACGATACAGTCCCGTATGGTGCAATAACAACACAGACACAGGAGACAACCACCCACAACAAACAATGTGAAAACACCTACCTTAATATGGTTCTCAATCAGAGGAGATGAAAACCACCTGCCTCTAATTGAGAACCATATCAGGTCACCCATTTACCAACATAGAAACACATAACATAGAATGCCCACCCACACTCACGCCCTGACCGACTAACACATACAAAAACAACAGAAAACAGGTCAGGAACGTGACAAGTTTATTAGGAAGTTAAATCAATACATAGCTCATCTGTAAATAGCCCATCCAATCTACCTCCTCCCCATACTGTATTTATTTATTTATCTTGCTCCTTTGCACCCCAGTATCTCTACTTGCACATTCTACCATTCCAGTGTCTAATTGCTATATTGTAATTACTTCGCCACCATGGCTTATTTATTGCCTTACCTCTCATTTGCACATGCTGTATATATATTTTTTTCTACAGTATTATTGACTGTATGTTTGTTTATTCCATGTGTAACTCTGTGTTGTTGTATGTGTCGAACTGCTTTGCTTTATCTTGGCCAGGTCACAGTTGCAAATGAGAACTTGTTCTCAACCAGCCTACCTGGTTAAATAAAGGTGAAATAAAAAATAAATAAAAGTTAGACACTCACTGGACAAATTTAGTAGGTAGATCGCTTGGTTTCCATTTCCAACAGATTTCTTTTCTCCACCTGAATGGTCCTCAATGGTTACTAGTCATGGGACTGTGTTCACCAGAAACAAGTTCTTGTAAACTGTTTGCCACTAGTGGAAATACATATTGTTGCCACAGGTTTGCCACAGATTACAATAGAATGTTGAGAGAATTGTTTGCCAGAAGATAAAACTCTGGCGAACTGTTTGCCACTAGCGGCAATACCTATTATTGTTACCAAAGGTTTGTCGCAAGTTCACCACTAGGGGCAAACATTTCAAAACTTCTGAAAACATTTGGTAGCACACTATTGAGTTTGCAGCTAATTTGACACAAACTTGTGGGAAGTTTGCAGCAACAAATACATTTTTGTAAGCGCTGGAATAACTTTTAACATACAGTATGTGGAGGGTGTAATGTTTTACCAATTGACTCAATCTATAGATCAGGAGCTGACTCTTGAACAATGGATATTAATATAGTGATATAGTGACTGTTCTGTCTGTCCCCTCCTGAGCTCATGATGGACTAACAGACATATAGCCCACTAGAAAGACTCTGGTCCATTCCCGGAGCCTAAACACGGTATTGGTGTTTCGACCTGCGATAACAAAGCTGAGTGAACGCACAATCTGTTTCTGCTTAGGTGGGTTTTTAACAGAGTGGCTAAGGGGTGCATAATCCAAGAGATTTAGTGTCTAAGGGGGAGACATCCTACAAGTCACAGACAGGAATGTACTTCTTTGCAAATGTTTACTTTTGTGAACCGCACCACAGACACTGGCCCTAGGCGGCCGTTCCTTCTGTGTTTTACTGACCCAGGGAAACGTCTCTGTTCAGCGTGGTGTCAGACAGGGTGATCTGGAGATGTTGTATAAAGACCAGACTCAGCTTGGTATAGAGGCCACTATTTTCACACTGTGACAGTGTTGCACAGGCCATTCCTCACATAGATGAAAATGGTCTCACAATACAGCATCACGCACCCTACTGACCTGATGTGCTCCCAGGTACAGGAATCACTTTTGTACTGTGATCCACTGTCTGATTGTCGTATTAGCTTAAACGTGTTTCTAACTACTCGTAGTTTTCTGATTATCTGTGGATTTAGGTTGTAGTCCCTCCCAAACCGCACTGGAGTTTGCATTTGTATTTATTAAGGATTCCCATTAGCTGCTCTTCCTGTGGTCTAGCAACATTAGGGCAGTTAAATACAATTACAAAGTTATGGAATAATATGACGTCACATTCTCCTTCCTTCCTTCCTTCCTTCCTTCCTTCCTTCCTTCCTTCCTTCCTTCCTTCCTTCCTTCCTTCCTTCCTTCCTTCCTTCCTTCCTTCCTTCCTTCTGTCTGTGTGTCTGTGTGTGTGTGTATGGCTAGGCTAGCATCCCTCTCTGTTGGTTTGTAGGAGGCAGAGTATTTTCATCAATGTCTAGCAGCTTCACCCATGGTGAGTACACACATACACACACACAAACATACAAGCACACTCGCTCTCTCTCTCTCTGTGTTTTTTTTAGAGCTTGGGTCACAGCAGAACTCCAGGACTCTACCTCACTCTCTCTTTCCCAACAAAGGCCATCACTGGACCTGATTGAGACTGGAGGAGGCCTAAAGGTGCAGACGACCACCTCACATGGCCATCCTGGGCAGTGGCCGGCTCAGTGTGGCCATCACCCTTATACCCCTAAATTAAGGGATGTCCTATATAGACATACACACACAAATAAATAACCCAGATGCATTTACATAAATAAAGGCCAGTTGATATCTAGAGAACACACACATAGTTTTGTACACTTCCTCTTACCTCCCCAAGGGATCTACTGAACTGCAAGTGGCCCGGTGTGAGTGTCTCTCTTGGCTGCTACACCCTTAGAAAAAAGAGTTCCTAAAGGGTTCTTCGGCAGTCCCCATAGGAGAACCTTTTTTGGTTCCATGTAAAACCCTCTGTGGAAAGGGTACTACATGGAACCCAAAAGGGTTCTACCTGGAACCAAAAGAGTTCTACCTGGAAGCAAAAGGGGTTATTCAAAATGGATTGCCATAATATCAGCGCATAGTTTAGTGCCTTTAAAATGTAAAACCAGTGTTATATTTAGGCGGCCAATAACAGTACAGAATCCTACTCTATTTATGGAAGAGAATGTGTTACTGTTTCAAATATGGTTCGATAGAGATACGACTGCTGTAGCTTTCAAAGACCAGACTTTTCTCTCTATCAACACACACACACACACACACACACACACACACACACACACACACACACACACACACACACACACACACACACACACACACACACACACACACACACACACACACGTTAAGTGGTCCAGATTAAAGTAGAAATAGTTTAGGCTGATCTGAACCACTCTGGCCTTGTCTCGGGATATAATCTCCTGTAGTTAGAGGGAGGAAAACAAACTGTGAGAATGAATAGTTTCCTGTCCATGGTTACCCATCAGGCCAGGCTGTTGACATAGGCCCGCCCTATTGTGATTGGGCGAGGCTCTTGGTGGGGTGAGACGTCACACATGCTGTGACTCAGACTCTCCCTAGGAGTATTACTGAAGCTGATCATACACCCACTCCTCTATTTCCTCCCCTCCTCTGATCCTTCTCACTGGGATCTCCCTAGCCTGCGAAGGAGGCAGGTAAATATTTACAGTAGTGAGGGGGAGTAGTCGATAGAGATTTCTATGCACGCCGTTTCTAGACACACAAATATAGTAAGCAGGGTGTCTGTCTGATCCAACTCTTTATGCCTGTATTCGCTCCCCTCCTCCACATGCAGTGTATGAAATAACATTCCATACCGACTTGTTCACCACTCCACTGCTACTCACCATCTCTGCATCCTTGGTTTGACAGATAAAAACCAGGTTGGACTGTGTGTTGGACTGTGTTGCACTGGTATATGTTGATTAAAACGTTGGTGTGTTTAATACTGTATACTGTCACGCACTAATACTGAGTGTGTGTGCCTGTGTGACGCTAATACTGTATGCATTGGTGAGTGTGTGTCTGTGTGTGTGTTGAGAGAGATTTTTTAACAGACTCCAGAGCAGTGTCTGGAAGTAATCAGCTGGTCTGGGCTGCGCTCCAGAGCCCCCTCCACATGATGAAACAGGAGTTGTGAGTGTAATGGAGAGCAGAGCCTGAAGGGTTTCAGTGGGTGAGACCCCTTCCATCCGCTAGTCTCGAAAACCTGACCGTAGGCAACAGTGACTACACTGTCAAACTTTTCCCTGTAAATTCAGAGCTACCAGCTTAATACTGTAATTGTGTGTTACTGTAAAATATATTACAGCATCACTTGGGTAAATTTACAGCAGAGGCGTGCCTCTGAGTTCAGAGGCGGTGAAACACACAACGGGACAGTTTGGCGAGGAGAGCTCCCAGGAGAGAGAAGTCAGTGCAGCATCAGGTGTTCATCATGGGGCTCTGTAACAATCCTCCTCGGTTCTGATTGGTCAGCTCTTTTCACCCCTGGGACAAGCATAGACAGATAAATAATAGAATGGGAGGTTGAGAGCAACAGGGCTGTTACTCTGTGGGTAAAAAGATTGGTGACAAGGAACATATCAAGCTGGTGTGTGTGTGTGTGTGTGTGTGTGTGTGTGTGTGTGTGTGTGTGTGTGTGTGTGTGTGTGTGTGTGTGTGTGTGTGTGTGTGTGTGTGTGTGTGTGTGTGTGTGTGTGTGTGTGTGTGTGTGTGTGTGTGTGTGTGCATGCACTTTCCTCACTAGAGGCTTTCATTCAAACTCAGTGAGAGCTATTGGAAGAATGGGGCAATGTAGGTATTGAGAACAGCTGGCTTCCTCTGGGCCACCTTGTCATCTGTACACCCATATATCCATTATAAACTCAGCAAAAAAAGAAACATCCTCTCACTGTCAACTGCGTTTATTTTCAGCAAATGTAGCATGTTTAAATATTTGTATGAACATAACAAGATTCAACAACTGAGACGTAAACTTAACAAGTTCCACAGACAGGTGACTAACATAAATGGAATAATGTGTCCCTGAACAAAGGAGGGGTCAAATTCAAAAGTAACAGTCTGTATCTGGTGTGGCCCCCAGCTGCATTAAGTACTGCAGTGCATCTCCTCCTCATGGACTGCAACAGATTTGCCAGATGTTACCCCACTCTTCCACCAAGTCACCTGCAAGTTCCCGGACGTTTCTGGGGGGAATGGCCCTAGCCCTCACCCTCCGATCCAACAGGTCCCAGACGTGCTCAATAGGCTTGAGGTCCGAGCTCTTAGCTGGCCATGACAGAACACTGACATTCCTGTCTTGCAGGAAATCAAGCACAGAACGAGCAGTATGGCTGGTTGCGTTGTCATGCTGGAGGGTAATGTCAGGATGAGCCTGCAGGAAGGGTACCACATGAGGGAGGAGGATGTCTTCCCTGTAATGCACAGCGTTGAGATTGCCTGCAATGACAAGCTCAGTCTTATGATGCTGTGACACACCGCCCCAGACCATGACGGACCCTCCACCTCCAAATCGATCCCGCTCCAGATTATAGGCCTCGGTGTAACGCTCATTCCTTCGACGATAAACGCAAATCCGACCATCACCCCTAGTGAGACAAAACCGCGACTCGTCAGTGAAGAGCACTTTTTGCCAGTCCTGTCTGGTCCAGCGATGGTGGGTGTGTGCCCATAGGCGATGTTGTTGCCTGTGATGTCTGGTGAGGACCTGCCTTACAACAGGCCCACAAGCCCTCAGTCCAGCCTCTCTCAGCCTATTGCGGGCAGTCTGAGCACTGATGGAGGGATTGTGCGTTCCTGGTGTAACTCGGGCAGTTGTTGTTGCCATCTGTACCTGTCCCGCAGGTGTGATGTTCGGATGTACCGATCCTGTGCAGGTGTTGTTACACGTGGTCTGCCACTGTGAGGACGATCAGCTGTGCGTCCTGTCTCCCTGTAGCACTGTCTTAGGCGTCTCACAGTACGGACATTGCAATTTATTGCAATTTATTGTCACGTCTGCAGTCCTCATGCCTCCTTGCAGCATGCCTAAGCCATGTTCACGCAGATGAGCAGGGACCCTGGGCATCTTTCTTTTGGTGTTTTTCAGAGTCCATAGAAAGGCCTCTTTAGTGCCCTAAGTTTTCATAACTGTGACCTTAATTGCCTACAGTCTGTAAGCTGTTAGTGTCTTAACGACCGTTCCACAGGTGCATGTTCATGGTTCATTGAAAAAGCATGGGAAACAGTGTTTAAACCCTTTACAATGAAGATCTGTGAAGTTATTTGGATTTTTACGAATTATCTTTGAAAGACAGGGTCCTGAAAAAGGGACGTTTCGTTTATGATTTGAATTGAGGCATTGAACAAATACAGTGCCATCGGAAGGTATTCAGACTCCTTGACTTTTTCCACATTTTGTTCTAAAATTGATTAAATTGTTTTTTTCCTCATTAATCTACACACAGACTCTGACCCGGTTTATGAACTCTCGCCTGTCCCCGACCTACCTTTTGCCTACCCCTTGAATTAATAAATATCAGCGCTCAACCATCTACTTCCTGTGTCTGCATTTGGGTCTCGCCTTGTGTCCTTATATCTACAGTATTAATGCTTTAAAAAACATATACTGTATTTGCCTGTGCATTCTGTGTTTACTGTTACAGAAAAGATTTAAAGTGTAAGGTCTGGTTTCAATTATGGACTCTTTTGGCAACTTCGATAATAAGGGAGGGGGGGGGGGGGGAAATCCAGTGCGAGTCCTCTTCAGACAGACAACCCTCCTAACAAATCATGAGGCAGACATGCCAGAACGTAACGAATCGAAACCAAAGTTTGCAGGAAAAAACTTTGCAGTGGTTTTAGTGAAATAAAAAATAACCTCTGTGATCTCTAGCTACTATTTAGTATTTTATTCAAACAGATAAGGTAGTGATGTGGGCAGTGACGTAAGTCCTCTATGCCAAAAGACTCCGTCATTGAAACCTGACCCTTGTCACTGTTGCCCAGGATCGGGTTTTCGAGACTCGCCTTCCACCGCCCAACTTTCACTTGTACAAATACACCCCAAACACACTATCCCATGGTCCACACTCTGAGAGATGAGTTGGTGAATGTGTTAGTTTGTCTCTGCATTGGTCAGTCATTGTCAGTTCTCCTTTGTATCAGTTTACAGTTTTTCCCAATTGTTAACACACATTTTCTGAAACTACGTCTCAGATACTCCAAACAGTTGTCGAATTTCCCCAACCCCCACAAACATCTTGCAAAATGAAACACAGCAATCAAAATCATGTACCCCCTGCTCAAAATGAAACTCTGCCTACAAATTGTACACACATGTCAAATGAATCTAACAGTGACAACCGAGATCACACTAATGTGACATATTCAAAACACTACTATCAGAACCTATTTCAGTGTAAAGACTAAGATTTTTTTTATTATATTGTATACTGTTTGTGTGTACTCAAACAAGAAAGGAACACAAACGCAATATTTTTAGTTTTATATTTCAACATGACTCAATAGATGTCAAACAGCATACCGTAAGCACAAATACAGTAAATATACAAAGGAAAAACAATAGGCCTATTTGTACTACTGTACTGTATGTTAGATCAATTTAACAATAGATATAGAACCTGTAAAAATACAGTCGAATCAAAATCATAAGTCAAGAAACAAATACTCCATTGCGAAAACAAAATCAGTCATGTCAGGCGATATTCTCCCTGGCCAGACAGCAGGGGAAATATCTTCTGGCATGACACATCCACCCCTGACAGGACTCCGCTGGAATGTCACCACAGGCCTCCTCCATTGCCTGGAAAGGGCAGTATGTTCAAGGGGTTTGTGATCATAAACCTTCCACCGCTATGCTGAAATCATCTCCTCAATGAGGTTGAGAAATGGGGAATATGGTGGGAGAAAGAAAATTGTAAACATGGGATGGTCATGGAACCAGCTGCTGACCTGAGCAGCCCAATGGAAACGTGGTCCCTAATTAGAACATACATTTGCTGCTCAGGATCACTTGGCCCTCTCTGCTCAGGATCACCTGGCCCTCTCTGCTCAGGATCACATGGCCCTCTCTGCTCAGGATCACATGGCCCTCTCTGCTCAGGATCACATGGCCCTCTCTGCTCTGGCTGAGAAAGATTGTCATGTAAGGTGTTCAGGAAATGAACGAGATGGGCAGTGTTGTATGGTCCAAGGGTGGCATGGCGGTGGAGGACCCTATTGTGGCTCATAGCTGCTCATATGGTGACATTTCCCCCAGGCTGGCCAGGTACCTCAATTATGGCGCATTGACCAATGATATTCCTTCCTCTCCTCCTCGTCTTCGCTAAATTGAATCCAACCTCATCTATGAATTTCGCGACCTGGCCAAGATAGAGCAAAGCAGTGCAACAAACAGAGTTACACATGGTATAAACAAACGTACAGTCAATAACACAATAGAAAAGTCTGTAAACAGTGTGTGCAAATGTAGTAAGATAGAGGTAAGGCAATAAATAGGCCATAGTGGCAAAATAATTACAATTTAGCAATTAAACACTGGAGTGACAGATGTGCAGAAGATTAATGTGCAAGTAGAGATACTGGGGTGCAAAGGAGCAAAAAATGTTATAACAGTATGGGGATGAGGTAGTTGGGTGGGCTATTTACAGATGGGCTGTGTACAGGTGCACTGATCGGTAAGCTGCTCTGACAGCTGATGCTTAAAGTTAGTGAGGGAGATATGAGTCTCCAGCTTCAGTGATTTTTGCAATTCGTTCCAGTCATTGGCAGCAGAGAACTAGAAGGAAAGGCAGCCAAAGGAAGAATTGGCTTTGGGGGTGACCAGTGAAATATACCTGCTGGAGCTTGTGCTACGGGTGGGTGCTGCTATGGTTACCAGTCAGCTGAGATAAGGCGGGGCTTTACCTAGTAAAGACTTCTAGATGACCTGGAGCCAGTGCGTTTGACGACGAATATGAAGCGAGGGCCAGCCAATGAGAGCATACAGGTCATAGTGGTGGGTAGTATATGGGGCTTTGGTGACAAAACGGTTGGCACTGTGATAGACTACATCCAGTTTGCTGAGTAAAGTGTTGGAGGCTATTTTGTAAATTACATCGCCGAAGTCAAGGGTCGGTAGGATGGTCAGTTTTACGAGGGTATGTTTGGCAGCATGACTGAAGTATGCTTTGTTACGAAATAGGAAGCTGATTCTAGATTTAATTTTGGATTGGAGATGCTTAATGTGAGTCTGGAAGGATTATTTAAATACCAGACACATAGGTATTTGCAGTTGTCCACATATTCTAAGTCAGAACCGTCCAGAGTAGTGATGTTAGACGGTCGTGCTGGTGCGGGCAGCGATCAGTTGAAGAGCATGCATTTAGTTTTACTTGCATTTAAGAGCAATTGGAGGCCACGGAAGGAGTGTTGTATGGCATTGAAGCTCATCTGGAGGTTTGTTAACAGTGTCCAAAGAAGGGCCAGATGTATACAGAATGGTGTCGTCTGCGTAGAGGTGGATCAGAGAATCACCAGCAGCAAGAGCGACATCATTGATGTATACAGAGAAAAGAGTTGGCACAATAATTAAACCCTGTGGCACCCCCATAGGGACTGCCAGAGGTTCGGACAACAGGCCCTCCGATTTGACACACTGAACTCTGAGTTCCTGTGAGAAGGGACTTCCATCCATGATTCTCTGAAATTACAGTAAATACTGTAATTGCTGTATAGTAAAGTAATGCTTTTCCAACAGTCTTGAAGGAGTTCACACATATGCTGAGCACTTGTTGGCTGCTTTTCCTTCACTCTGCAGTCCCTACACTCTGCGGTCCAACTCATCCCAAACCATCTCAATTGGGTTAAGGTCATCTGATTCGGCACTCCATCACTCTCCTTGGTCAAATATGCCTTACACAGTCTGGAGATGTGTTTTGGGTCATTGTCCTTGATCCTTGATGAAAACCTGCTCCAGAGTGCTCAGGATCTCAGACTGGGGTGAAGGTTTACCTTCCAACAGGACAATGACCCTAAGCACACAGCCAAGACAACGCAGGAGTGGCTTCGGGACAAGTCTATGAATGTCCTTGAGTGGCCCAGCCAGAACCCAGACTTGAACCCGATCGAACATCTCTGGAGAAACCTGAAAATAGCTGTGCAGCAACACTCCCTATCCAACCTGACAGAGCTTGAGAGGATCTGCAGAGAAGAATGGGAGAAACTCCCCAAATACAGTTGTACCCAAGAAAACTCGAGGATGTAATCACTGCCAAAGGTGCTTCAACAAAGTACTGAGTAAAGGGTCTGAATACTTATGTAAATTTGACATTCCTGTTTTTTACAATTTCTAAAACCAGTTTTTGCTTTGTCTTTATGGGGTAATGTGTGCAGATTGATGAGGGAAAAAACTATTTAATCCGTTTTATAATATGTCTGTGACGTAACAAAATGTGGAAATAGTCAAGGCTTCTGAATACTTTCCGAATGCACTGTACATGTCACATATCAGTTTGCAATTAATGTAAAAATAACTGAGTTAATAAAGCCGCAAACAAACATGGTCTCTTTTTTGCTTTGTTGAGTAAGGCAGCTCCAAAATGCAGGTGTTTCAGCCTAGCTCAATGCTGTCTGCGGTAGTGGGGCAGCCAGAGGGAAATATGGAGCGTAGGGGTTGGTAATGTTCTCTAATTGCGCAGTGATCGGCTCAGTATTCTGTCACTCATGGGGAAACCACATCACCGCAAAATCCACGGGGAGAGGTTTAAAATTCAAGCCCTTGGGTCTTGCCATAGAGTTACATTAGAAATGCCATCCAAGAAGGCTCAATCAAGGTCATTGGCCACAGATAAAATGACGTCAAATCCCGTTATGTGTACTGTAGTTTTAATTGGACTGATCATGTCAACATCATACTTTCAAAATCTTAGCTAGCAAACTTGCAGTTATCATGAATCACGTCGACAATATACTGGCAAATACTTTTCAATCCTTGTCATAGGAAGACTAATTATGAAGACAAATTATTAATAAACCTTATCGGTGCTCATCGGCCATTGGACATAAACATTCCACAACAAGTTGGAAATCGCAAATTCAACAATAAGTTGTTTGGGAGGAATCAGTGGCTTACTGCAAGCATTGCAGAGCAATCACTAGACCTGCTTTTTTGGGGGAGTCAGTGTGTGGTCCAAATTTGGTTTAAGGGTCTCTTTTCCAAGCTTAAAAGGATAAACATTCAACATTGGTCATGCTGTCAATCCAGCATGACTTCTGCTGCCTTCGAAACAACTGGAAACTCGGAACTGGGAAATCTCAGACTTCAGTGAGGTCAAGACAACTGGCAAGTTGGAAATAAACTAGCTCAGACTGGGGAAATAAGTTGAGCGGTCATCTAACTCGGAATTCCAAGTCGGGAACTCTGCCTCTTTCTAGAGCTCCGACCTGAAGATCACAGACGTCATGATTCAACCTTGTTTTTTTCCCGAGTTCCCAGTTGTCTTGAAAGGACTATAAATCCAGAGAATGCCAGACTTTGATGACAAAGTTCAATGACAATTTGCCACGAAAGACCACTGAGCCACCTTCCTGTTCAAGTGAGCCCAGCACAACAAGGTGAGTCCAAAACTGTCTTGTGTGCTGCTGCATAAATGATGTAATATGCCAGGGAGATATGTATACTGTAGCTAAGAAAGTAATACTAAGTGTATGTTGTGTAGTAAGCTGTTAGAAGCCCATGTGCCTCACCCTAATAATTTGGTCCCTTTCCCCCTCATAACTAAACCTACTGTTTTGATTGTAAGAGCTTTCATTGTCTGCTTATATGCCCCTTTATTTATCCTACGGTTGTGACTTGGTGTACAGGGAGAATACTGTAAGAATGGCCCATGTTCTGAATTATGTCGCTGTACATTTCATAAAGTGCTGAGCAAATAGTTATATTGTCTACGTCCGTCCTAGCTTGGTAATTAATGTCTTAATCGAAATTACAGATTGCCTCTTATCCGCTCATCGTCCCCTTATGCCAGTGGTTCCCAAACTTTTTATAGTCCCATACCCCTTCAAACATTCAACCTCCAGCTGCATACCCCCTCTAGCACCAGGTTCAGCGCACTCTCAAATGTTTTTTGTCATCATTGTAAGCCTGCCACACACACACTACACATGTATTAAACATAAGAATGAGTGTGAGTTTGTCACAACCCGGCTCGTGCAAAGTGACAAAGAGCTCTTATAGGACCAGGGTACAAATAATAATCAATAATTTTACTCTTTATTTAACCATCTTACATATAAAAATGTATTTGTTCATTGAAAATGGTGAATAACTCACTACAGGTTAATGAGAAGGGTGTGCTTGAAAGGATGCACATAACTCTGCAATGTTGGGTTGTATTGGAGAGAGTCTGTCTTAAATCATTTTCCACAGTCTGGAAAATGTGCCTGTATTTAGTTTTCATGCTAGCGAGGGCCGAGAACCCACTCTCACATAGGTACGTGGTTGCAAAGGGCATCAGTGTCTTAACAACGCAATTTGCCAAGGCAGGATACTCTGAGCCCAATCCAGAAATCTGACAGTGGCTTCTGATTAAATTTTCACAGAACCGCTTGTTGCAATTTCGATGACGCTCTCTTGTTCAGATATCGGTAAGTGGACTAGAGGCAGGGCATGAGAATACAGTTGTTTGTGTCATCCGTTTCAGGAAAGTACCTACGTAATTGCGCACCCAACTCACTCAGGTGCTTCGCTTATATCACATTGTCCGTAAGCTTGAGTTCATTTGCACACAAACAAAATCATACAATGATGGAAAGACCTGTGTGTTGTCCTTGTTAATGCAAACAGAAAAACTTCTTAATCATAGCCTCAATTTTGAATATAGTTGCTGTAATCCTAGAATCAGGTCATTCAGGCGAGAAAAAACATCACCCAGATAGGCCAGTCGTGTGAGAAAGTCATCATGCAAGCGGTCAGACAAGTGAAAATTATGGTGAGTAAAGAAAACTTTAAGCTCGTCTCTCAATTTTAAAAAACGTGTCAATACTTTGCACCTCAATAACCAGCGCACTTCTGTATGTTTTAAAAGCGTTACATGGTCGCTTCCCATATCATTGCATAGTGCAGGAAATACATGAGTTCAAGGGTCTTGCTTTAACAAAGTTAACGATTTTCACTGTAGTGTCCAAAACATCTTTCAAGCTGTCAGGCATTCCCTTGGCAGCAAGAGCCTCTCGGTGGATGCTGCATTGTTCCCAAGTGGCGTCGGGGACAACTGCTTGCACGTGCGTTACCACTCCACTATGTCTCCCTGTCATGGATTTTGCGCCATCAGTACAGATACCAACATGAGCAGCAGCTACGTTTGGTTACATTCAGACCGTTAGTGGAATTCCCGCGAGAGAGAAACAGTTAATGTGATTGGATGTTAATTCTTTGACTAGGCTACTTGTATTTGACATTGTTATTTTGCTGAACACTAGATGGTTACTTTTTGGCAGTGAAACGAGGCGACTCAGGCGAGAAAAAAAAACTCAACCAAATGTATAGCCCCGTTGGAAAATATATATGGACTGTTTGAAAATGTGAAGGAAAAAAAAAATGTAGTTTGGGAATACCTGCCTTATGCCATAGTCTGTACATCTCAATTGTCAGTAGAAACCACATTTGTTTAAGCAAGTCAGATACTTTTTCCACCACTGCTTTAAAAAAACTACCCAATTGTCATACTTGAGTAAAAGTAAAGATACCTTCATAGAAAATGACTCGAAAGTCACCCAGTAAAATACTTAAGTATATTTAAAACCAAACACTTTTACTCAAGTATCAAAAATAAAAGTATAAATCACTTCACAGTCCTATATTGAGCAAACCAGATGGGATAATTGTATTACTTTTTTTAAGGATGGCCAGGGGCACCCTCCAACACTCAGACATATTTACAAGTGAAGCATTTGTGTTTAGTGAGTCCGTCAGATCAGTGTCAAGGCTTTGGGTAACTGGTGAAAAGGAGTCAGGCGCAGGAGAGTTGAGATGCGTGGTCAAGGTATTTAATACACCAGTATAGAAACAATACAACGGTGCATGAAATATAACTGTACCACGAATAAACGGGCGTAAATACAAAACCCGGCAACAAAATACCAGCCGTCAGATACAGCCATCAACATAGAACAAACACACAAACATGGGGGAAACCAGAGGGTTAAATAATAATGAACATGTATTGGGGGAATTGAAACCAGGTGTTTAAAAACCAAAGACAAAACAAATGGAAAATGAAAAGTGGATCGGTGATGGCTGGTGATGTCGACCGCCGCTCGAACAAGGAGAGGGACCGACTCCGGCGGAAGTCGTGACACAGAGGCAGTAGGGATGACCAGGGATGTTCTCTTGAGAAGTGTGTAAATTGGACCATTTTCCTGTTCTACTAAGCATTCGAAAATTATTTTATTTTGGAATATAGTGAAGTAAAAGTAAGTTGTCAGAAATGTAAATAGTAAAGTAAAGTGCTGATACCCCCAAAAACGACATAAGTAGAACTTGAAAGTAGTTTTACACCACTGTTTAAAAGGCAGTAAATGAGGCTGAATGAACTGTTTCGCTGCCAGACAAGGCTCCGCTGATAGCCAGGTGTAGCAGTGGTAAGGTGTTGGGACTGCTGTTGGGACTCTGCTGTTGGGACAGCTTTATGTAGGCCCTAACAGTTTGTGGGCACCATTAGTGCAATTCATGTGTTGTTTAGTGTAGTGGCTTTGCTGGCATGCATAAAAAAAATGTTTTGCAAGTTTGCCCCACCAAGATTTGCATGCTAAAATCACCATTGCAAATGGGACTGTAGATTTGCTTCATCCGGAGATGTTACTTAAGGATGCGGGCTATGGTTGATAAACTCACTTTGATGTTATGGAAGATGGCAGGATTTTCAATAATCTGTTGTTGGATTTCCTGCAGATTAATGGCATTATTTAACTACCATTTGCACAATGGCAGCCTCCTGTACGTCTGTAAATAGACGTGTTCTACCACCACGTGGTGGTTGTCTTTCAGTTGTACAAAAACAAAATAGCATACAGTAAACATGTTACAAAGTAGTATAGCTACCAATTTCAAACATACGGTAATACATGAAACATTGACTTTGTTTCCCCTTTCAGTATGTATTGGAATCTACAGTCTTTACTGTGCTTTATGTTGTACTACTGTCAAGTAGTAATAGTACTAGAGGTCCTATTACCTAATAGGATGCTACGGTGAAGCGGCTCAGATTGGGCTGTACTGTCTGCCCAGCCTCTCTCAAGGTCAAACCATGGTCGACCACATGGTCCACCACAGTCGTCCGAATTTCATCAGAGATTCTTGTCCTAGGTCTAGGTCTACCTCTACCTCTACCTCTACCTCTACCTCTACCTCTACCTCTACCTCTACAAAGTTTGCTTCCATTGTTTTCCAAACACAGGACTGGCCTTTTTATCCATACCAAAGGTCTGATTGCAAAGTGAACATTTACGCAATTAGTGTTTGCACATGTGAAGAGTGAAAGTGATAAATTGAGTTAGCTCGTTCAACAGTGTTGCTTTTCATTTGCACAAGAGATTTTAGTTGTGAAGATTGTGCCAAAGGTAGAGAATTGTGTGTTGCGTTTTGCCAAATGTTTGATATAGAATTGCAATCTGATTGTAAAGCAAAACATGTACCAGTAGTATTGCAGATTTGGTGTCTGGTTCTGCTAAATGAGATACAGGTGTGGGTCATTGTGCCTCATGGGCCAGTTTTAGTGTGTAAACAATTGGGGGAAGAAAACAAATATTATATTATAATGTTGTAAGTAATAGTTGTTAGTGTTTGTAGTATCAGTTTACTGTTTTCAAGCAGTCGGTTTGGAAATGGTTCTAGGTTTATAACAGGTAGTGGCTCTTGTTCCTGTAGTTTTGAATGTCCTAGGGGGAACATACAGTGGAATGAAATAAACGTATGCACTGATTAGAGATCTGCGTAATGTAGTGATGTTTTAGACATTGCTATTGGGGCGTGCTTTATCAGCGTGGGTCGATTAGGGTTGCGGTTACAGAACCCCCGTCACCCAGCCCCCTATTGCCCTCTCCCCCGTCCCACCAAAGCACCCTTCTCTCCCCCATTTAGCGCGTCTGCGACCACCCAAATCAACCAACCAGATTTGCGCAGTCCGCTGGTTTGGGGCTTCGACTGAGAATGGGGAGGAGCGTCAGAGGAATCAGTCAAGGTAGCAGCAGGCATCGTCTCTGTCCTATTGTCATGCTAATCCGAGGTAGTGGAGTGTTGTCCATCACCAGCGCTCAACAGTTTGAATGAGACAGCACACAAAGGTTAGTTGTCGTCTTCTGAACAAAGAAATCTCAGAAGTTATCAAAAGTTTGGAGAAACCTATCAGTTGCTGCAAGAGACAGAGTAGATGCGCATCTGTTTCACCCAGCGCCGCGTTCTCTCATCTTCCAGGCGAATAACCTTTTTTTTTCTTTTTTACCAGTCGTTCGGTTCATCTTTCTCGAACTCCGGTTTGTTTCATTGTTCAAATATAGGCATGGTTCAGTTGGGTTACTTGTCTTTGTGAAAGAGTTGCCCGCAAAATAGGCTATATTCTTATTTTATTTTTAAGAATAAATGTATGGATGTTTTCCAGCTGAATTGCTCGGAAAATCAGAGTGCGCTTTCCTTAAGTACTTTTCGTAAAGTACCGTTTCCCCGAAGTGGTTTGATAGCCTACTCCTTCGGATTTTTTTATTTTTATTGTAGGCTAATAGGCCTACTTAATTCGAAGAATATGCCGATAATTTGATCACTTGTGTTTGCTGTTTTCTGATATGATTGGGAGATAACAGAAATGCATTGCAGAGTTTAAAGAGAAGTCAAGCTGGCTGCGCATTGGACCCCTAATTATGACACCTCTGAGTAACCAAGTCCTTATCAGTCATTATGTGGCTAATCAACTAGACAAAAAGTTCTACTTTTCTCAGAAGGGGCTAAGAATCTGTGAAAGAGTGATTCCCTAAGCCTTGGGTGTTTGGTCATATGAGGTACAGTACCACAACGCCATCCTCTGTAGTATACATATTTTTAATAAGTTGTTACACATGTTTATTTTTATTTTTAGAAAAACGTGTTAGAGGTCTTATCAGTTAGTAATATACAGTGGTGTAAAGTACTTAAGTAAAAATACTTTAAAGTACTACTTAAGTAGTTTTTTGGGGATATCTGTACTTTACTATTTATATTTTTGACAACATTTACTTTAACTTCACTACATTCCTAAAGAAAATAATGTACTTTTTACTCAATACATTTTACTTGACACCAAAAGTACTCATTACATTTAAGAATGCTTAGCAGGACAGGAAAATGGACCAATTCACACACTTATCAAGACAACACATTGTCATCCCTTCTGCCTCTGATCTGGCGGACTCACTAAACGCATGCATCTTTTGTAAATGACGTCTGAGTGTTGGTGTGTATCCATGGCTATCCATACATTTAAAAACAAGTAAATGATGCTGTCTGCTTTGCTTAAAAGAAGGAATTTGAAAGTGTATACTTTTACTCTTGATACTTAAGTATATATGAGCAATTACCCTAAAACCAGAGGGTTTTACTCAAGTAGTATTTTACTTTTACTTGAGTAACTTTCTATGAAGGTATCTATATTTTTACTGAAGTATGACAATTGGGTACTTTTTCCACCACTGGTAATATACAGCCCACTATATTATTACACAAAGTAACCCTAGATCCAGTGTAAGGCTTGTCGTTTAACACACGCACACACAAACATTGAGTAGAACCCACATGTGTAGGAGGCATCCTATGTGAATTGAGATTCCCTGAAGAAAGAAATCCTCTGTCTGTTTTTGCTCTGCCTTGCTGCCCTGTTGTCTGGTGTTGGTTTAAAAGCCCCCTACTCCTCGTATGAGGGAAAGCTGTTTTAGGTGGCCAGAGCAGGGCCAACTCATGCTGATGGATTGTGGGTTGTAGCTGATTGTATAAAAGGATCCCCCACTTCCTGAAGAAACCTCCTCTAGCCATCAGCCTGGCGGAGCAGGAAACCTTGGATTATCAGACCCAAAGACTCGTGTGTGTGCGTACATCTGTACGTGCTTGTGTGTGTTTGGGGGAGGGGAGTAGTACATCTCTGTCAGAGCCCCAGTCTCAGAGAGTAAATATAGCTGAAATCATCAAAGTGTGTACCAGACCGCTCAGTTCAATGACATAGATAAAGGGTAAACAGCATATTGATTCAGGGACAAAGAGCAGCCTTCTCAGCCATCCATTGTTTGCCCACAAAAGTGAGGTGAACTTTGTTTCCATCTCAGATATCATTAATGCTGGAGCCTGAATTCTTTCCCTGGGATCTGTTTTCCTAGCAAGGCTGTCTCGACTCACGTGATCAGAGAGGGAGATCTGACACCCTGGTCTGGACAGGAGGCTGTTTTAAATGCAGTATTCACACAGTTTATTTCTGGCTGAGTTTGATTGGTTTTCTCAGATGTTTTATATTCCCGGGGGGTTGAGACCTCACGTTGTTTGGATAAGAAAATCCAGCAGTTGTATTGGAAGGGGGGGGCGGCGGCGCTCGGGGGGGCTCTGTGTGGCTGTCCAAGTGGGTGTTTGAGTGAGAAAGACACAGAGGAGAACCAATCAGCAAAAAAGCACAGCCCCCTTTATTATCAACGCATCATGCTGACATGATCAAAACAGCTTTTCCAGACTCTGAAGTCAGGAGGACTTTGAATTAGGCGTCAGCCAGACTACTGTATTCCTACTCTGTAAGGTTTTCTCATTTAGCTGCTCTGCTCCAGACTGTGTTGGAGAGCAGAGGGTATTTTGTAGTGTGCTCTATATACTGACTGGTCTGAGGTGTCGTGACAGTATCTTATACTGCTCTCTTCATTAAACAATGTGTTTTATTTGGATATTGATGTAATCGGCGGAAACTCAGTAAAGCTCTCCTCCAAGAAGCATTCTCGTGTGTGTGTGTATTCACGGGTAGGGGAGTTGATTTGAGTTTGACAATTATTTTAATGGGAAGCTCTGAGGAGTCCATTTTTACATAACCATGTAGTCATTACTGTGTGAAGGTGTGTGCATGGCTGTGTTCAATATATTCTACAAAGTACTCCCCTGAATGTGTGTGTATTTGTGAGAGAGTGCAGTTCTAACTGTGTTTGTTGTTTTCCCAGGGTACACTCTGTCTAGGTGAATCCTACTTCTTCCACTTTAACCACCCAGAGGAGGCCAGTCGAATGAAGAGCATGCTGCCCCAGAAGAGTCCTGTCACCACAATGGGCTATGGCTCAGGTAGGAACCTCTCTCCACCACAACCCCGAAGACAACACACAACCACTTACCCCCATTTCTCTACTTCCCCCATACCTACTGCAATTCTCCCCTGTCTATCCCCCTTGTCCCCTTGCATGAGGAACCTCCAGATGTGCCAAGGTGTCAGTGTGATTGATGTGTGTTATGGAAGTGGTTCTCAGAGTCCAGAATGTGCTTGTTCTCTGTCTTTCTGTCCGTCTCTCTGACACTGTAGTTATACTCTTCAGCTAAATGATTATGTACACAGCCAAAGTACTTTGGTCAAACTGCCCATGTAAGGTATAAATAAATGGAAGACCACCACATCCTCCGCTATGCAGTGTGAGTTTATCCGCTGCGAAAACAAATGACAGCATGTAAGCGCAGATAAACAAAGTCTGAGGCCAGCCAGCCCAGTTGGCCTCAGAGCATGCAGGGCCCGGTTCTGTGGGAGGAAGGGGTGTGCTGACAGAGGTGCTCAGGGTCCAGGCTGTCCCACAGTGCTAGAAAGTACAAAGGCATTCTGGCCCGTCTTGCTCTGCCAGCATTTTTCCATTTTTAGAAGAAGCTTTCCTTAACCACAGACTCTGTGTTTGTGTTGGGCCCAGAACCGTCTGAGGGGAGTTCTTCGCTGGTTTTTCCCTCCTTAGTCAGCACATTGCAGGGGGCTGATCACTGTTTGGCTATTAGATCCCACTGTCTGATTGCCTCAATCTCGCTCAGCTCAGGTGTTAGGCTTGAAGTAGGGTGTTTATAAGAGTGCTCCAAGACCGGATCCTAGATCCACATTAACGAGAGTTCTATTCATCTGATGTTTCCGCAGACTGTGTGAAGACTGAGCACAGCAATGGCGGCTCAGTGGGTGGCACCGTGATGAGGGGCTCCCGTTCGAAGGCGGAGCTGCAGGACTTGATGGAGACTCTGCAGCGCAGGAAGAGTGCTCTGGAGGCTAGCCTGAGGGCCAGCGCAGAATCTACCCGCACCTACCTCAGCCTGCCTCCTCCCAGCCCTGTGTCCCCCACTGCCCACAGGAGCTCCGAGCGCCCCCTCTCCTCCAGAGGCCTCCCCTACATGACCAGCAGCAGCATGCCCCCCTCCCCTCGCCAGGGCGAGCGCCCTCTCAGCCCCAACCCGCCATACACACGCTCACGCCACCAATCACAGGACAGCCTGCTCCTCTCTAACTCCTCTGATGGTCGCCGCCCCCCTGTAGCCAGTTCTATGCTGTCCATGTGGAATGGCTCCTCTTCCTATGGGGAGCCTGCCCCCCGCCCACCTCGGGGCCACAGCGGTGCGGCCAGCATGCCCTCCAGCCCTCGTCTAGGCCGCAGGCTATACGCCCAGGGCCGGAACGTGGACAATGGTATGGACCCTGCACCACGTCAGAGGAAGTACTCTACAGGGTCACTCAACGGTCTGGGCTCTACCCACAGCCGCTCTCTACCACGCCTCCACCGGTCGGCCGACTCCCCGGCTCTGTCCCTGCCACCACGCCGCTCCATAGTCTCCCACCGAGGGGAGAAGGTTTCTGTGTCCTTCTCCTCCAAGTCGAGGCGCAGCCTGTTTTCTCTGGAGCGGCCGCCAGATGTGACTGTGCCAGCCACAGCCAGTGTACCGGGTACTCCCCGCCGGGCCAGCCTGGCCTCTCTGGGCTGTGAGCTGGAGGGAGGGGGCCTGCAGGGCTCCTCACCCTGCCTGGACCTGGGCCTGGGCGAGAGGAGGCTGTCCTTTGGGAAGGGGGGACTGGGGCCGAGATCGAGGAGGGGCAGCATCAGCTCTCTGAATGGGAAGGAGGAGCTGAGAGACTACCACATGCACCAGAGAGATGAGAGGCTCAGAGAACAGGAGGTGCAGAGACTGGTGAGAGAAGCAATTATTTCACTCCTATTCATTATTATTCTGCCATGATAAAATCCTGCTTTTATTATTCAGTCTAGAGTTTAATGTAGAAGCTTCTGATTGTGTGACTGCGACACTTGGTTTCATTCTGCCAGTTCATCTGGTCCCCAGTCTCTTCACTAGGGACTGTTATGAAAACATGAAAGTGTTTATGGGGCTTTGATTTCAGCTTCTGTTACTTGAGAAGGCTAATTGGATGTTCTGACTAGTTCTCACCATGTTTCACAAGCCCCCTGTTTAATTGACTGAACACGCACTCACTCCTGCTGTAAAGAGATGGAAGCCATTCAGACTGGTACGCCATAAAACCAGTTGGTCAGACTGGTTAAAACTCCTTTGAACGCTGCGTTCCTCAGAAAATCACTGGATACAATTTTGCACGTCAAAATCCCTTTAAAAATGTGGTTTCTCTGTTTTTATGGGTTGTTTGATCGTGCTTATGGGTGATCACATGATCACATTGTGTTGACGAAAGACTGTAAATAGATGAAACCACCCATCTACGAAATAATTGGATCCCAGTTTCACAATCTGAGTGGTATATTGGCTGTATACGTGACTGTGTTGACCACTGTGTGTGGCTGTATACTGTCTGGCTGTATACGTGACTGTTTCTCCCCGTCTGTGTGTAGGAGCGCCAGCGACTGGAGACCATCCTGAGCCTGTGTACTGAGCTGGGCCGTGTGGAGCGGGACCAGAGAGGCTTGGCCGTCTCCGACCTGCAGAAGATCAACAAGGAGCTGGAGAAGTTGCAGGTGTCTGATGATGAGTCGGTGTTCTCCGACTCCCCTGGCAGCGTCAGCGGCACCGCCCTGGAGAACGGCTTTGGCACCAGACCCGAGGGATACCAATTGGCAGAGGAGCGGCAGGTCCGCGAGCGCCATCACAGCGGGCACAGGGATGCCAGGGCTCAGTCACCTGCTCTCAGCCTGCGCAGCAGTGCCCCCTCACCCTCCCCTCGCCACAGAGCCAAGGTAAGGCCTGGGGGACATGTCTTACATTGTCCCGAGACCGGAGGTCTTTCCTTTCTAACCCTTTCAACACTCAAACAAGCACTTCAATATACACAGACAAACATGTGGGGCACACATACTCACACACTGAAAAGTGTATAGAAAAAGTGTGTTGGGGGGGGGGTATAAAAAGGAACCAGGAATTCTGGGTATGGGAGTGATATATCAAAGCATCTGCATGACACAGTATTTCCTGACATAGCTGCGTGTGTTCACCTATGACAGAGTGAATGTAAATACACGTATTACGTTTTTAGTCATTTTAAAGTACACTGCATCACGAAATGTATGTGGACTCCTGCTCGTCGAACGTCTCATTCCAAAATAATGGGCATTAATATGGAGTTGGTCCCCCCCTTTGCTGCTATAACAGCCTCCAGTCTTCTGGGAAGATGTTGGAACATTGCTGGGGGGACTTGCTTCCATTCAGCCATAACAGCATTAGTGAGGTCGGGCACTGATGTTGGGCGATTAGCCCTGGTTCGTAGTCGGCGTTCCAATTTATCCCAAAGGTGTTTGATGGGATTGATGTCAAGGCTCTGTGCAGGCCAGTCAAGTACTTCCACACCGATCTCGACAAACCATTTATGTATGGACCTTGTTTGTGCATGGGTGAATTGACACTCAAACTGTTGCCACAAAGTTAGATTTTTATTTATTTAACCTTTATTTTAGAGGTTACCTAGCCAGTTAGAGGTTACCTAGCCAGCTACACTTTCAAACAAAGTCAACAACGCAGCCACTGCTAGCTAGCCTATTTCACCAGCCAGCAGTACTATATCATTTTAGTCAATAAGATTTTTTGCAACGTAAGCTTAACTTTCTGAACATTCGAGACGTGTAGTCCACTTGTCATTCCAATCTCCTTTGCATTAGCGTAGCCTCTTCTGTAGCCTGTCAACTATGTGTCTGTCTATCCCTGTTCTCTCCTCTCTGCACAGACCATACAAACGCTTCACACCGCGTGGCCGCTGCTACTCTAACCTGGTGGTCCCAGCGCGCACGACCCACGTGGAGTTCCAGGTCTCAGGCAGCCTCTGGAACTGCCGATCTGCGGCCAACAAGGCAGAGTTCATCTCAGCCTATGCTTCCCTCCAGTCCCTCGACTTCTTGGCACTGACGGAAACATGGATTACCACTGATAACACTGCTACTCCTACTGCTCTCTCCTCGTCTGCCCACGTGTTCTCGCACACCCCGAGAGCTTCTGGTCAGCGGGGTGGTGGCACTGGGATCCTCATCTCTCCCAAGTGGACATTCTCTCTTTCTCCCCTGACCCATCTGTCTATCGCCTCCTTTGAATTCCATGCTGTCACAGTTACCAGCCCTTTCAAGCTTAACATCCTTATCATTTATCGCCCTCCAGGTTCCCTTGGAGAGTTCATCAATGAGCTTGACGCCCTGATAAGTTCCTTTCCTGAGGATGGCTCACCTCTCACAGTTCTGGGTGACTTTAACCTCCCCACGTCTACCTTTGACTCATTCCTCTCTGCCTCTTTCTTTCCACTCCTCTCCTCTTTTGACCTCACCCTCTCACCTTCCCCCCCTACTCACAAGGCAGGCAATACGCTTGACCTCATCTTTACTAGATGCTGTTCTTCCACTAATCTCATTGCAACTCCCCTCCAAGTCTCCGACCACTACCTTGTATCCTTTTCCCTCTCGCTCTCATCCAACACTTCCCACACTGCCCCTACTCGGATGGTATCGCGCCGTCCCAACCTTCGCTCTCTCTCCCCCGCTACTCTCTCCTCTTCCATCCTATCATCTCTTCCCTCTGCTCAAACCTTCTCCAACCTATCTCCTGATTCTGCCTCCTCAACCCTCCTCTCCTCCCTTTCTGCATCCTTTGACTCTCTATGTCCCCTATCCTCCAGGCCGGCTCGGTCCTCCCCTCCTGCTCCGTGGCTCGACGACTCATTGCGAGCTCACAGAACAGGGCTCCGGGCAGCCGAGCGGAAATGGAGGAAAACTCGCCTCCCTGCGGACCTGGCATCCTTTCACTCCCTCCTCTCTACATTCTCCTCTTCTGTCTCTGCTGCTAAAGCCAATTTCTACCACTCTAAATTCCAAGCATCTGCCTCTAACCCTAGGAAGCTCTTTGCCACCTTCTCCTCCCTCCTGAATCCTCCTCCCCCTCCTCCCCCCTCCTCCCTCTCTGCTGATGACTTTGTCAACCATTTTGAAAAGAAGGTCGACGACATCCGATCCTCGTTTGCTAAGTCAAACGACACCGCTGGTTCTGCTCACACTGCCCTACCCTGTGCTTTGACCTCTTTCTCCCCTCTCTCTCCAGATGAAATCTCGCATCTTGTGACGGCCGGCCGCCCAACAACCTGCCCGCTTGACCCTATCCCCTCCTCTCTTCTCCAGACCATTTCCGGAGACCTTCTCCCTTACCTCACCTCGCTCATCAACTCATCCTTGACCGCTGGCTACGTCCCTTCCGTCTTCAAGAGAGCGAGAGTTGCACCCCTTCTGAAAAAACCTACACTCGATCCCTCCGATGTCAACAACTACAGACCAGTATCCCTTCTTTCTTTTCTCTCCAAAACTCTTGAACGTGCCGTCCTTGGCCAGCTCTCCTGCTATCTCTCTCAGAATGACCTTCTTGATCCAAATCAGTCAGGTTTCAAGACTAGTCATTCAACTGAGACTGCTCTTCTCTGTGTCACGGAGGCGCTCCGCACTGCTAAAGCTAACTCTCTCTCCTCTGCTCTCATCCTTCTAGACCTATCGGCTGCCTTTGATACTGTGAACCATCAGATCCTCCTCTCCACCCTCTCCGAGCTGGGCATCTCCGGCGCGGCCCACGCTTGGATTGCGTCCTACCTGACAGGTCGCTCCTACCAGGTGGCGTGGCGAGAATCTGTCTCCGCACCACGTGCTCTCACCACTGGTGTCCCCCAGGGCTCTGTTCTAGGCCCTCTCCTATTCTCGCTATACACCAAGTCACTTGGCTCTGTCATATCCTCACATGGTCTCTCCTATCATTGCTATGCAGACGACACACAATTAATCTTCTCCTTTCCCCCCTCTGATAACCAGGTGGTGAATCGCATCTCTGCATGTCTGGCAGACATATCAGTGTGGATGACGGATCACCACCTCAAGCTGAACCTCGGCAAGACGGAGCTGCTCTTCCTCCCGGGGAAGGACTGCCCGTTCCATGATCTCGCCATCACGGTTGACAACTCCATTGTGTCCTCCTCCCAGAGTGCTAAGAACCTTGGCGTGATCCTGGACAACACCCTGTCGTTCTCAACTAACATCAAGGCGGTGACCCGTTCCTGTAGGTTCATGCTCTACAACATTCGCAGAGTACGACCCTGCCTCACGCAGGAAGCGGCGCAGGTCCTAATCCAGGCACTTGTCATCTCCCGTCTGGATTACTGCAACTCGCTGTTGGCTGGGCTCCCTGCCTGTGCCATTAAACCCCTACAACTCATCCAGAACGCCGCAGCCCGTCTGGTGTTCAACTTTCCCAAGTTCTCTCACGTCACCCCGCTCCTCCGCTCTCTCCACTGGCTTCCAGTTGAAGCTCGCATCCGCTACAAGACCATGGTGCTTGCCTACGGAGCTGTGAGGGGAACGGCACCCCCGTACCTTCAGGCTCTGATCAGGCCCTACACCCAAACAAGGGCACTGCGTTCATCCACCTCTGGCCTGCTCGCCTCCCTACCTCTGAGGAAGTACAGTTCCCGCTCAGCCCAGTCAAAACTGTTCGCTGCTCTGGCACCCCAATGGTGGAACAAACTCCCTCACGACGCCAGGTCAGCGGAGTCAATCACCACCTTCCGGAGACACCTGAAACCCCACCTCTTTAAGGAATACCTAGGATAGGATAAAGTAATCCTTCTAACCCCCCCCCCCCCCTTAAAAGAGTTAGATGCACTATTGTAAAGTGGTTGTTCCACTGGATATCATAAGGTGAATGCACCAATTTGTAAGTCGCTCTGGATAAGAGCGTCTGCTAAATGACTTAAATGTAAATGTTAAATGTAAATTTCACTAGGCAAGTCAGTAAAGAACAAATTCTTATTTACAATGACGGCCTGCCCCGGCCAAACTCTAACAACACTGGGCCAATTGTGCACCGCCCTATGGGAATCCCAATCACAACCGGTTGTGATACAGCCTGGAATCAAACCAGGGTCTGTAGTGACGCCTCTAGCCCCGAGATGCAGTGCCTTAGACGACTGCGCCACTCGGGAGCCCAGAATGTTGGAAGCACAGAATCATCTAGAATGTCATTGTATGCTATAGCGTTAAGATTTCCCTTCACTTGAACTAAGGGGCCTGGCCCGAAACATGAAAAACATTCCCGAACCATTATTCCTCCTCCACCAAACATTAGTTGGAATTATGCATTAGGGCAGATAGATGACTCTGGGTTTGGCGGATGCCAGGAAAAGCTGTCGGACTACCAGATGGTGAAGCGTGATTTATCACTCCAGAGAACGCGTTTCCACTGCTGCAGAGTCCAATGGCGGCGAGCTTTACACCATGCCGCTTGTGTGCGGCTGCTCAGCCATGGAAACCCATTTAATGAAGCTACCGACAAACAGTTATTGTGCTGACGTTGCTTCCAGAGGCAGTTTGGATCTCAGTAGTGAGTGTTGCTACGCGCTTCAGCACTCGGCAGTCCCGTTCTGTGAGGATTTGTGGCCTACCACTTTGCGGCTGAGCCGTTGTTGCTCCTAGACGTTTCCACTTCACAATAACAGCACTTACCGTCGAACGGGACAGCTCTAGCAGGGCAGGAATTTGACAAACTGACTTACTGGAGAACTCAGTGACTTTCCAGCAAGGCTATTCTATTGCCAATGTTTGTCTATGGAGATCGCATGGCTATGTGCTCGATTTTATACACATGTCAGCAACGGGTGTGGCTGAAATAGCCGAATCCACTAATTTGAAGGGGTGTCCACATACTTTTGTATATATAGTGTACACTGAGTTTGTTATATGATATGATATGTAGATATTTATTTTTTTACTCAAACCATCTGTGGGCCGGATTGGACCGGATCGCGGGCCAAACCGGCCTGCAGGCTGTATGTTTGACACCCCGGCATTAGAGGGTATGTGAGTACACAAGGTAGTGGAAACTATGTAGCCCTGTGGGGGTTGAGGTATGCAGCAGTGTTGCTGAAGATATAAGGAGTCCTCCTGATATATACTATACTTTCCATGTAGGGCTGTATTTAAACACAAAGTACACCTCCACTGGTTCCTCTGTCTTCCACCAGGAGCTTAGTCTGACTCTGCACCTAACCCCAGTCCCAGTTTCAGTCCCAGTGCAACTATTAGAGTTATATTATCGCTGTAAAACTGTGGCATTTTTCCACTCTAGAGCAGTAATGACTTAATGCTGTGTTTGGTTTTAATGGAGTTCTCTGGGGAATAGTTCAGTTACAGCCCTAAGTCAGTTACAGCCCTATCTGAAAGGAGGGGGAGCAGGAAATGACTTAAACCCCAGTGGAATAACTGTGTGTGTGTGTGTGTGTGTGCGCGCGCATACGGTGTGAGAAGTATTTCTCCAGATGTTTTCTTTAATATTACAGTACTTACAATACCCAGTACCTGCTTTGTAGCTGATATTAATATTTATACCATTTCAATAGAAAATCATACTACCTTTTTAATTTGGGAGAAAAAAAATATTTTGGGGCCTACTTTATTCCCTGACTACCAGATTAGCATTACATTTCATTGCATGTAGAGAATACATTTCCGATACCATTTGTTACGGCTGAGGCAGACACCCATTAAAGACACAAGTTATTGAACCTCCCAATCCACTCTTCTTCCGACTCACATTCCTGAGCCTTGGCAGTGGAACAGTGGAACAGTTAGTGAAATACCGTCTCTGAAACAGCCCATAAATCGCAGGACTGCAGTCTGCCTGCCACATGAGGTTCAGACCGCTGTCGACCAGCACTACTTTAGGCTCCTAGGTGGAGTAGGAATCCGATATTGTAGAGACACATCGTCAGATACAGCATGTGGCTGAATGTGTGTGGATTAGACCTGGGGCTGATGAGAAGGAGCGGGTGTTCTGATTCTGTCTGGTGGCAGCAGCCCTCTCTGACTGATAGAGGAGATGACTACGGCTTGTACACTAGAGTCCTTCTGATGTAGCAGAGTATGAGTAACCCAGTCCCTGTTCTGCTGAAGGACTTGGGTTTCCTCTGCGTTACAGACACGAGGCAGGAGCATTAGCCCACCCCACCATCACTCACAGCAATCTGCGGCAGCTCCATCTCACCGACGTACTATGGCAACAAATGAGAAGGAATTATAGGATGTGAAGAAAACATTAAAAACATTTTTTCCCCCCATACCTCTGTGTACAACAGTGGATATCTTTAAACAAGAGGCATGATCCTGGCGTGGGCCTTTTATGATAATTTAGACATGACATCATCAGTGTTGACGGTAACACACATTGTGAGTAGATGCGGTAGTTTGTGGACTAATGATGGTTCCGTAATATCACCAGCAGCAGGCTGCGGAGGATGTGCATCTGAAACAGGAAGTGAGCCGTATTGAGGAGGAGAGGATCCAGGTGCTGAACAACGTAGAGGAGGTGGAGCAGAAGATCAAAGACCTGGACAACCAGATGGAGGAGTCCATCAGAGAGGTATGCAGCGCACGCCATGGGATTGTGAACGGAGCTGCACGCATGCTGGGTGTTTGATGTTTGTGTCAGTGGGAGTTAATGTTGACTTGTGTGTGTTTATGAGTTGGAATTCTTTGTGGAGTTAGGAAATGAATGTTTACAGTTGTGGCTGGGTAATGATACTAGTGGGGGTTAGCGCTTGTATCTGGCTTTTGGGAGCAAATTATCTAGAGTTATGGATCATTGTAATTAAAAGTTGCGTCGGTCAGTGGGATAATGTTACCTGTGTGTGTGTGGTATGCAGATGGAGGTAGAGCGGGCTCTGCTGGAGGGGGAGCAGGTCTCTGAGATGGCTCTGCTACAGAGGGAGAAGGAGGTACTGGACCAACTCAATGAGAAGATTGGCAGCACTGACAAGACTGCCCTCACAGAGAAGTCCCAGGTAAGTGCAGCAGACGTTGTCCAGCCCTGAGTTGGATGCCATTGCTCTCAGACACAGGGAACGTGAGGGGGAGAGACGGACAGAGAGACAAGAGTATGTGGGAGTCGGGATGTCAGTGGTAAGAATCTGACTAGGAGGAGTCCACAGGTCTGAATACAGTAGAGCAGTCCAGTCCACAGGTCTGAATACAGTAGAGCAGTCCAGTCCACAGGTCTGAATACAGTAGAGCAGTCCAGTCCACAGGTCTGAATACAGTAGAGCAGTCCAGTCCACAGGTCTGAATACAGTAGAGCAGTCCTTCCTCTTTTTTTTCTTTCTACATCCCTCCACTTTGTTTCCTCTCTCCCTTCACTAACACTCTCTTTCCTCTCTCTGTTGTTGTGTGCGCATGTGTGCGTGCGCACTTGCGCATATGTTTTAGTGTGTGTATGCATGTGTGCGTGCTTTTGTGTCTGTGCGTATGTGCCTATGCATTTGTGCGTGTGTGTGTGTCCACGACTATGCAGGAGAAAGCCCTGCTCGATGCTGAGAGGGTAAAAGTAGAGAGGCTGGCGGAGCTTGTCTCTGAGCAGAGGACCCAGCTGGACAACTGTCCCGAGGCGCTCAAGGAGCAGCTTCAGCAGCAGCTCTCCAGGGTCAGTAAGACACAACAACAAACTCCTAACTGGTCCCTCGTCCTCCGCAGTTAATATGGCCTCCGTTCTCCCTTTTAACATGTTGTTTCTGCTTCCCTCGCTCCTCCTCCTCGTAATTCACCCTCTTCCATGTGTTTGCTTTTGCGTTCTATTTCTGTGGTGCACAGAATCCTCCTCTTTGGCCATCCGCTCCCTTTTCTAAATGTCCTCGTATCCCCCCCTGCCTCACTCAGACAGCTCCTTTTCTAGTTCTTGGTTTCCCTTGATGGTCTCTCCCCTATGATTCAGACCGAGATAGCCAAGTAGGGAAAGTGCAGTGACTTGAATGATGTGCTCAGAGAGTAGATGCATGTTGTTATCCAGCGAATGCATTTAACTGGCATTACAGGATAAATGGAGTTCATTCCTGTGGTCCGTTTGTCTGTAAAATGGAAATGTATTTGTCTGTCTGTGTTTAAATCCTCCACACACTGACCCACTTAAAGCCAGTGCATTCTCTATCTTATATGATGTGCGTGTGTGCGCTGTCTGTCAGGATGTGGAGGTACTGGAGGCTGAGAGGAAGTGGTTTGAAGACCTGGAGTTCCAGCAGCTGGAGAGAGAGAGTCGTCAGGACGAGGAGAAGGAGGGTCGGAACCAGCATTTACTGCGAGAGATAGCAGATTACCAGCGTAGTACTGTCATGCGCAAGGAGAGACTCCTGACCCTGAAGAAGCAGTCAACACAGATTACCCAGCAGTCTCAGCGAGAGAAGGACAGCTTTCTGAAAGAGAAGAACAACCTGCTCCTCATGCTTCAGAGGGTAAGAAGGTTTTTGGTTACTGGTTTTGTTTTGTATCTGACTGCCTGCCCCGCTGTTTGACTGACAGTCTGTGTGTCTCTAGGAGAGGGAGAACCTGGCCTCACTGGAGAGGAAGTATGCTGAAGTGACTGGAGGGCAGGCCTTCCCTAACAACCCTGTTGCCATGAAAGAGGTATATTGTACAATTCATTCACTACTCACAGTGCATACTGTATGTCTGACCAGCAGAGGGCAGCTGTGTCTGTACTAAGAGCCCTTCAGTGCATGACTGGAATTCCTAACAACAGAGGAAGTTGCCTTATAAAACCACCACTTTCAATGAATGTAAAGCTTTTATCATTTCCATATGTTTCTGTTCTGGTCTCTGCAGCACTTCCGCTCTCTGGAGGAGAGGAGGCGGGGCAGTAAGGAGAACTCCCACCTCAGTGACAATCTCCGTAAGAGGAGCCAGCAGCCCCTCAGTCACTACAGCAGCTCCACACTGGGCCGCAGCCTGTCCTCTAAGGTGAGAATGGGGGACCAACCTCCCCATTGCACATCATTGAAATATTGATTGTTAATGCCATTGAATGCCAGAGTCCCCTCATCTGATTACTGGAGCTTTGGGTTCGAGAGACACTTACCAGGTCATGATCTCTCTCTCTCTCTCTGTTGTGTCTGTCTGTCTACTCTGCAGTCCCACGTGCCCCTGTCCCAGAGCTCCAGCTGTGGTAGTGCCATCCCCCGGGGCCTCTCTGTCTCTCCCAGAGATCTGGAATCTCAACGCCTGCTCAAGGGTGAGCCAAAACCATTGTTTTGTGAACACGATATCGGTGTCTACTCCAAAGTTTTAAACTTCTTTTAGGTTTTCTTAGTAAGTAAATGATGCCTCTAATGAAGTACTGTCTAGAAGGAAACTGTTAGTTGGAGGAAAGGAAACTTTCTCTTTTGAAGTTTTATTCTGAGCTTTCTTTATTTTCATCTAGCAAAGCCATCGTATTATCTCTGTCTCTCTCTGCCCTTTTCTCTCATCATCCCTGGATTCCCTGCCTCGCTCCCTAACCCACTGCCTGTTTCTCACCGCATGCTAGCTACATGCTGCAGGGTTAGACATGTGTAGCTTTCCCTGTCTTGTGTGACCTGGTCCACATTACAGGTCAGTCTGTTAGTTAACACATCCTTTCCTCCAGTTTCCATCAGAATCGGTCTGAGCAGTAATGACATGTTCAGGATCCTCTGCTCTGATGATGTTTCCAGCAGGAAGGAACAAGAGACTTTGGAAACAGTTCTGAGAGGGTTGAAAGACCATGCCCATTTCAGTGTTATGAGGGAAATATACTATTTGTGTTCCAGCAATGACCTCGGACCAACTGCAATCAAGTTGTGACTGTTAACCAGCAACAAACCTTTTTACATCTTCCATCTAATCTGATAAAAGACTTTAGAAAGAGTATGTCTGTCTGTGTGTCCGTCTGTCTCTCAGCAGGCCACAGCCACCTGTACGTGAGTGAGGACAGACAGAGACTGGTTGACCTGTGTAGCAGGACCGTCTCAGAGTCCAACGTCTTCCTGGACTCCTTCCACTACGCAGACAACGGCCATGCCTTCGACACGCTCAGCGTGGACAGCTCTGACAGCATGGAGACCAGCATCTCTGCCTGCTCCCCAGACAACATCTCCAGGTGAGAGAGAGAGCGTGAACTGTTCACATAGGACTGTGGTTCAAGCAGGACCATTGATAGCTCAATGTGACATTAGTTGAAAATAGCATTAAAAAAAATTCTAGAGGAGAGCTGGGTGACATGGCCGTAAGAGACATTTTATGAATTAGAGAGATGTGACTCAGCATCATGCCATATGTATGGTTCTTTCCTGTGAGGGAGGGCTGAGGGGGAGGGAGGGGTGTGGCTGGTGCAGGAGTGTCAGGTCACAAACACATCTGTGCTCTCAGGGAATTGGCCCGACCACCTGTTAGAGCATTGTGGGAACCCAAACCATCAGTACTGTTACTGTGTCACTGGGATAGTGCCAGGATGCTGAAGCTAATGTAAGTAAAGGGCTTGCTTGTGTGTGTCGGTGCTTGCTCAGGTTGTCTGTTGTAGAGAGGAGGCCGTGTTTGTTCAAACCAAAAGTGCTGTGTTGCATCCTTTTTGAGTGAAAAAGTGTGTTTGCGACTTGTGTGTGATTGTTTAATGGCAGTTCTTGTCGGAAGGAATGAGTTGGATGAAATCAGTTCAACTCTCTTGACAAAAGTTGATTATGCTCATTGGTTACGCTTGACAACAGACACGTTGTTCTGCAGAGTGTTTGGGATTTTCCATTTGACGTCACGTTCTTCCAAGCGAAACCTATGCGACTCATTCTAAATCTTCACGATAGTCTTGTTACAATGGTAAATCTATATTTATATCTATCGCTGCCGATGTTGTTTGGGTGTATCGTGATAGTCCTGTACAATCTGTATGTCGTTATACGTTTTGTCGGTGAGGAGACAACGTGGCTTCACCAGACGTTGTCCAGCTGTCTCACAGCCAGTTTTACCAGCAGAAGAGGTGTGCTTTCTGCATGTTACTAATCCTGTACACTACACAACAGCTCTGAGAGTTACCACTGGTTTAGTGTGTCAATGTGATCTTGGGCAGTCCGTACATTATTTACAGGACAGAAAAACATGAGAGAAAATGTAATGTCTATACGTTGTACGTGATGGGATTTATGACTGATGCAGAGGTGCAGTGTTAGTGTTAACTTTATAGTAAAGGCCCTAGTCTGGGATTTCACTCACACTTAATCGGTTCCAGGATGGACAGTACTTTCCTGGTGAGAGTGTGTCCTCTTCCTTGATGTGTGTTTCTGGTTCTCTTTTTTTCCAACAGTGCCAGCACATCCAACGTAGCAAAGATTGAAGAGATGGAACGTTTGTTACGAGAGGCCCAGGCTGATAAGAATCGTCTCCTTGAGCACAGGGTAATGAAGCCTTCATAAGCAACCCCATCTCTACCTGTGTTTGTGTGTGAGAGAGACCATGCTGTAACTATCGTTGTGTGTAGGAGCGTGAGATGGAGGTGCGCAGGCAGGCCCTGGAGGAGGAGCGGCGGAGGAGGGAGGACCTGGAGAAGAGACTGCAGGAGGAGACCAACAGGAGGCAGAAGATGATCGAGAGGGAGGTGAAGCTACGTGAGAAACAGAGGGCACAGGTGGGAGAAATAGAATGGGCCAAGAATCACAATACCAATCATTCTACTTATCAATTTAGAGATTTTTTTTGTATTTTGTATTTTTTTGTATTTTGGTCCCTTAAAGATGCATTCTTAAGATGGATCTTAAGCACAACAAATTTATAGCATATTGCATGACTTGGATTCGTAACATAAAACACGAAAATCCTTGAATTTTAACCACATTCAACTGAACATAAATCCATCATTTCAATGCTCACTACATTAAATCATACATTTAAAAGCCCATTTCATGGAGAATGTTACTGACAGGACTATATGTCAACTTACTTTGAAGAGATCGTGGTTGGGTCTAAATAGGCGTTTGGCGATTGGTAGGCAAAATTCATAGTACTTTAACTGCCATTTCCCGAAAAGTCAGACCCTTCCCACAGACCGACACATTTCTCTCAGCTTCAGACGCATCTGCATTCACCACATTTGGTGTAGTTATTCTAGATAACATTAATAACATACGTTATTCTAGATAACATTTTCTTTGTGAAAATGCTGGCAAAAATGTATTTTACAGATAGAAAGAATGAAAAAAAGTATTTATCCACAATCTTCTCTGGACATGTCTGGTCCTCTGGAGTGTCTTAATTAACAAAATGAAAATGAAAAATGTAGGCTGACTTTATCCTGTGTTCAGAAAAACAGATTTGCGGTACATGCAAATATGTGCATATTTAATGTGTATGTATATATATATATATATATATCCTCTGTTGCATGTTTTTATATTTCAGAAAAGTAGTAATATAGGGTAACCAGCCTGTCCCCAGAAATGTCCCTGATTAGCCCTTAAAAAGAGAAATGCTATTTTTCACAGATGCACATCTTAAATCAGGTTACAGATCAGTTACGTACTCTAAAAATAAAGTTCCTGAAGTATCCTTTTGGGGTTCTTCAAACTGTGGGGGAACCCCTATAAGTACTTTGAATAACCCTTTCAAAAGGGTTCTTTTAAAGAACCACTTTTAATGGATCCTCCAATAACCTTTTTGAAGAACCTTTTGGGGTTAATTTTTTAACCACCCCCTCCCCATTTATTATTAATAATACGCATAACAAATACACAATATTTTAGTTCTCAGTGTTTTTATTAGGATTTTAGTGGCAAAGCAGAATAAAAAAATCACAATATGAGGTAAACTCTAAGCAGAACCCCAAGTCCAATGGTTATATCCTCTGGCTTGTTGATGTTCTCCGTATCCATAGCCAGAATGATTTTGCATGGTGATCGAACAGGTTTCCTGTTATATTCATCAGAGGTGTAGGGAGGGTGAAGTCTGTGAATCCCCAAAATAGTAATTACACAGATGTTTAACAAAACATGCACACGACAGTATTCATACCTTAGTTTTAGTGGTGAATGTGAATGAACAAAAACTGTTTTTGATAATGGTCTTCATACACATACCTTGTCCATAATGTAGAGGCCTATGGGATATTCATTGACGAGGTATGGGAGGAGGATGGTAATTGTGATCTGCATTACATACCAATTTACATACCTTTTGTATGCCTCCTTGTCTGTATACCTGCAGACAGAGAAAAGTGAGCAGTTCAGTCATCTGCACCCAATACAGCTAGCCTTCAACATATTCTTATAGCCTACTCTAACCTCTTTGTTGATTGATATCCATTGAATTACGTCCATCTTCTGTTTTAGAAAGATTTGCACAAATATGAAAAGATAGCTGGTATCATCATAAAACAATATACATTGAGATCATACAAGCGTCAAATCTTACCTTAAATTGAAGAGATCTTTACATTGTTCAGTTGTCTCCACCTGCTGTCCTTTCAAATCCAAACGTTTCAGTTGGGCAGTTAGGTTCCTGCAAGAACCCCCTCCTATGGGTATCTTAATCGGGATCCCTTGTTGAACCCCACATTTAGTTTGTGTAGTTATTGGTTTTGTCTACATTCAACTGGTAAGAGATCATTGTGATATGAATAGGGGGGGAATATTACCCTATTAGGTTGGTGTGTCTGGCCTTAAATAGACAAGATTCAAGACAATTTGAAATAAAAATGTCTAGCAGATCTTCAACGTGATTGTAGCTGTTAACCGTTGGCTCAACACAGACTAGACACCTGTGACCCCTGACCCTTGTCCCCAGGCCCGGCCGATGACACGCTACCTCCCTCAGAGGAAGGATGACTTTGACCTCCATGGTCACATCGAGGCAGCTGGACACAACCCAGACAACTGCTACCACCTGGCCATCACCGATAAAACCTGCAGAGGGTTCCTGGTCAAGATGGGTGGCAAGATCAAGACCTGGAAGAAACGCTGGTTTGTCTTCGACCGGAACCGCAGGACCCTGGCCTACTATGCAGGTGATTAGAACTTCTATTCTCTCTCTTTCTCCCTCTTCTCTGTCTGTTGCGGCTGTAATTGGTAGATCAATCAGAGCGCTGAAAGAAAAGCAGAAACGGTATCGTCGTCAGGCTATGCTGCTTTGCTCTGGAAATCTAGGAAGTGCTTTGATTTATGTCATGTTTTTGTTTCACCGCCCAATAACATAGTCATTCCAACGGTATGTGCTCTGTTCCAGACAAACACGAGGCCAAGATGAAAGGAGTCATCTACTTCCAAGCCATAGAAGAGGTTTACTATGATCATTTAAAGAATGCACACAAGGTAAGGTACAAATTATTAACACGTTTAAAGTATCTAGTATCCTTGTTTTAAGGTAAGAAGCACCATTTTTCTTAAACTAGACTGGACATTTGTTTTTTTTCTCCCTCTCTTGCACCCTCACAGAGCCCGAACCCATCGCTGACGTTCAGCGTGAAGACCCATGACAGGGTGTACTACATGGTGTCTCCCTCCCCTGAGGCCATGCGCATCTGGATGGACGTCATCGTCACCGGGGCTGAAGGATACATGCATTTCATGGTCTGAACCCCCCCCCCCCCCCCCCCTCTCAGGAGCTCTTACCACATTCTGACCACAGACTCTCAGTTGACAAATCAACAGGAAATATCCTCTCCTCCAGTTCCATCGCTGCCTCAAAGACAAAGCAATGTGACTGGTCAGGATTGAGAATCTGTGACCCGAGCACAATACCCTCCTGGTTTATACCTTTACAACCACTTTCATTTCGGTCTCACTTCAGTGAGCCCACCGCTCTCCTCCTTCTCCGGGACTGATGTGATGGTAATCTGATACTTCAGTTTGGCAGGGAATTACTTCCTCTGGAGGATTAGGTGCCCAGTGTTGCTTGTTCATTTGGAAATGACAATCTAGGAAGATTCAAATACTTATCGTTTTATGTGTGAGAAGCCTTTTGGCACAATCACATGGTTTACCCTCATGATATTTTGGGACCGTTAATGACCCCGAGTCGCTGTCTAGGGTGTATTATGCAGTCTGATAGGCTAACAGTGTACTAGAGGTTATTGTCTCGTCCTTTTCATCATCCAAGTTGAGCCGGCTGTTGATTGGTCAACCAAAAGCTCTCCATCTGTTTTCCTTCCAGCTGGACAGTCTCTTTTTCTCCCCCTCATGTGCCAAACCTTCCGGGGGACTGTCTAGCATCTGCACAGACTGAGAGGACAATGGCGCCCTCCATTGTAAAAGCCAAGGTGATGCACATAACTGATATGCATCTTTTGTACCTTACTGTTGCTCAGGAACGTGGGGTCAAGAGGGGAAATCCTAAAACGACAGAGACTTGAAGGGTTTGAAAAGTACCTCTCTCATCACTATGTACCAAAGACATACTTATTTGTATGTAAATCATGTAAATGGAACCTAAAGGTTCTGCGAAGGAATACTTACAGGGTGTGGAAGGCGTTGACGATCTGTGTGCATGTATATACATTTAGTGTGCGCCACACAGCTAAATAAGTTGGCAAAAACATTCCAGGGCACTTAAAATACTAGTTTAAAAAAAATGTCTTAATGGAACATGGCATTGTATATTGTGCCTTTATGTAAGTCCGTCTTATGACAGGTTGTGTAATATCAGGCTACCAGTGGGCTGGGTGCAGCTCCCTACCCAATGAATGGGCTCATTAATTTCGGGAAAGTTTTAGAAGGCCTTGCATTGCTCCTATTGTAAAGCACCATGTGATATTGGATGTCATTGATGTCCTTAGCATAGAGTTGGTCTGTTTTTAGTTATTACACAGTCTCTGTAAGACCTGTAGCGCTATAATAGTTACTGCTTTTAAAATGACTTTTTTGAGGTCACAAATAATGGAACATGTATTTATATTGGTTTAATTGTATCTGCTCTTTTTTTTGTTTGACAAATATCTAAATATGTGTCAGTAGTATGTGCATGTTGAACATACACATCAGCCATTTGTGTTAAACCAAAGAGCAAAGCAATCTCCAGTGTTCTGGAATGATTATACTGAAGTCAAAATAGAAAAGAAAAATGTGATTCTACTTATTTGACCCAGTTATCTTAGCTGATGTATTTTTAATTACTGTGATCAAAAATGTATTATTCTTTTAAGATCCAATGATACTGAAATGGCTCCCTCACTCACTGTGAGCTCATAGGTAGCAAGTAGTTACATGGTCAATGAGGTTACTGGGAGAGTGCACACGAGACCAAAGGGCCTTCTCTGACAGTGTTGAGGTGACAGTTGATTAGCTCATAGGACATTTTTCACAGTGTTATGAAGGGGACTGACTAGCTCTTTGTGACCAGTTGACCTGTCAAGCAGGAACCCTCATGCTCGGCCTGTGTGACTACACAGTATGGACACACTTCAAGTATTTTCCATATGTGTACCAAGGAAACAATCACTTTTTTATGCATTTTAAATATATATACATTTGGTATTTTTATATGAACAGTGCTAATTCAAATGTTATTTTTAATCCTGCATGTTTTTTTTTATACAAATGTAAGAATAAATCATATACGTTTACTAATTTGTTTCATGTTACTATTTCTATTCCAGTATATTTATGTTTAAATACTAAATATATTGTAACCGGGTAAATATTCGACATGTAATGTTTTGTTGTATATTGTAGATTATACAGTGTAGCCGGTTAGTTATGGTGATATATCAAATGCCACTGTCACAGGTGTTACATTGCTTTTACACTAGCTAACTATGCCGTTCAACAGCGGTCTTCTTAACTCATGTGAATGGGTGACCTAATTTGCACACTCCTACATGGCCAAGAATAACCATCTGGTGCACACTAATTAGACAATTTCTCTCTGCTTAACCACATACAGATAATACATGAGGAATTAGGGAATGATTGGCTGCTTTTTGTTACTGATTTTTGTGGGGGATGGAGATTGGGCGGGGGTAGTCTGCAGAATGTACCCAGACAGAGACCACACCCATCAGATAAGACTGACTCAGTTTTTCTTCACTGCACAAACTAGATGTATCCTTTTTTTAACATTTATATTTTGTATTTAAAATGTGCAGGTACAGTTGTTATACTATTATGCAATATTAAGCAAACTGACACATTTGAAGTGATAAACTAGGTGGTTCGAGCCCTGAATGCTGATTGGCTGAAAGCCGTGGGATATCAGACCGTTTACCACGCGTATGACAAACATGTATTTTTACTGCTCTTATTACGTTGGTAACCAGTTTATAATAGCAATAAGGCACCTCGGATGTTTGTGGTATATTGCCAATATATCACGGCTAAAGGCTGTATACAGGCAGGACACGTTGCGTCGTGCCACACACCCTCAGGCTTTATTGCTTAAATATACATCCAAGCATTGTAAGATGCATAATATTACAGAAATCATCCTATTCATGTGTTCATAAATGGGATGAGTGTGCACGTTGGGGCCCTTATTCATTAATCGGACCCCCCCACTCTCCAAGCCCTTTCATTGGTTGACCTAGTAGGGTTGGCATGGAGACACTGTAAATTAAGCATGCTAAATTAGGTTCTAAAGGAGCTCATCCTTTCTTTTGAGGCAGAGGCAGACAAACACACACACAGAGACGTTACTCTGAATTACCCAAGTGCATTGTGGGGATGGTAATTTGTGTAACATATCTGGGGCAGGAGGCGGTTTGGTTTGTAGAAGCCCATGGCTGCATTGGCTTTAGCTGGTTGAGAATGAAATGATGACCAACACTAGAGAAAGCAGCAAGAGTCAGCTTTATGTTCCTGACGGTACAGCCTGATAGAATCTGCATGTCTTATACCATACTAAAACACATTGTTTATCGTCATAGTATTCAACATGTCAGCAACGTGACTGATAATCCATGTTGAATAATAAGCATTACAGGGTATCGTTAAGAGCATTCTTTAAATGTGCATTATGCGCTTGCATAGACGTGTATTGTATAAGCATAACACGGCATAGATTCATCTGTTTCCTGTGTAATTCTCACAGATAATCTCATGTCCAATTTCAGGCTTTATGTCACATAATGCGGCTTATCACTGACATTATAAACCATCCCTCACCTTTGGTAATATCATCAAATCAAATTGTATTTGTCACATGCGTCGAATACCTTACCTTACCGTGAAATGCTTACTTACAAGCCCTCAACCAACAATGCAGTTTTAAGAAAAATAAGAGTTAAGAAAATATTTACTATACAAAGTTTAAAAAAATAAAAGAGCAACAATAAAATAATAACGAGGCTATATACAGGGGGTACCGGTAGCGAGTCAATGTGTAGGGGTACAGGTTAGTCGAGGTTATTGAGGTAATATGTACATGTAGGTAGGGGTAAGTGACTATGCAGAGATAATAAACAGCGAGTAGCAGCAGCGTAAACAAGGGGGGGAGGGGCAATGCAAATAGTCCGGGTAGCCATTTGATTAGCTATTCAGCAGTCTTATGTCTTGGGGGTAGAAGTTGTTAAGAAGCATTTTGCACCTAGATGTGGCGCTCCGGTACCGCTTCCCGTGCGGTAGCAGAGAGAACAGTCTATGACTAGGGTGGCTGGAGTGTTTGCCAATTTTTAGGGCCTTCCTCTGACACCGCCTGGTATAGAGGACCTGGGTGGCAGGAAGCTTGGCCCAAGTGATGTACTGGGCCGAACGCACTACCCTCTGTAGTGCCTTGTGGTTGGAGGCCGAGCAGTTGCCATACCAGACGGTGATGCAACCAGTCAGGATGCTCTCGATGGTGCAGCTGTAGAACTTTTTAAGGATCTGAGGACCTATGCCAAATCTTTTCAGTCTCCTGAGGGGGAATAGGTGTGTTCGTGCCCTCTATATGACTGTCTTGGTGTGTTTGGACCATGATAGTTTGTTGGTGATATGGACACCAAGGAACTTGAAGCTCTCAACCTGCTCCGCTACAGCCCCGTCGATGAGAATGGGGACGTACTCGGCCCTCCTTTTCCTGTAGTCCACGATCATCTCCTTTGTCTTGATCACGTTGAGGGAGAGGTTATTCTCTGACCTCCTCCCTATAGGCTGTCTCATCGTTGTTGGTGATCAGGCCTACCACCGTTGTGTCGTCGGCAAACTTAATGATGGTGTTGGAGTCGTGCTTGGCCACGTAATGTCATCCATCTGTCCCAGTGTCATGTATACATACCTGCTGGAGAAACAGACTGGAGAAACACTACTACAGAGACGCAACATTTACTGCTCAGTGCTCATTATAATCCTAGATTTTTCATGGCCCATATGATCCACATTTTCACACTTCTCTCCCTGCAGTGAAATCCATTATTATCCCTCAGTAATGCTTCTATTGTCTCTGTGCCTGGCCTCTAACCACCCTGCTCCACATAGCTCTACCACTATTGACTACTCCTTCCTACCCTACACCATCCCTAGTCTATCGCTACCAGTCTGCCACCGTAGAGGTTCCATGTTCCTATCTATTATCCTGAACGACTTACAGTTAATCCCCCCCCCCCCAGCCTCCACCATGTCCTCCTGCGTGCCTCATAAATATATAGAGCCTGGGGATATTGTTCTTTTAGCAGGGAGAGATGTTTTCACAGTCCTGATGTCTAATTCAGCATCTGATGCGGTGAAGTCCTCGTGTTTTTCCTGCGCAACGTCGACTGCTCTCCTCTGCTCAGGGCCTCTGGCTTCACTTAGTGAACAGAGCTGTGTTTGTGCAGCTTGCGTCGTGCTTCATCTATAAATATCGATTACTGTACTTGCTAAACGGCCAGCCCCCCATCACCAGCCCACCCCACTTCCCCGTGACTGAGTTGGATCAAATCAGCCCCCAAACCCTTCCCTGTGACTCACGTTGGCTCCTTCACCCTCACTAGGGTCTGTACAGCCTGGTTCCTCTTTTAATTTTATGCCCATGAAAGAGAAGTGCCTATATTATTTAGTATCACAGAGTAATACGCCATCTATTCTGCAGTGAATCTATTCTGCCTTAAATCCAATCCAACTATCCCCCCCCCCCCCCCACAAAGAAAATGTTGTTCGGTTCTCCACTCTCTTATGATGAGAGTGTTACCATAGCACATAGAGTACGTGTGAACCTAACCGTAGTTAACTACCACCAAGAGATTACAGAGAGTACGTATTGTGGCCCGTTAAACCGTGACGACGTAAACGTCACAGCGAAGATCGTGGTAAAGAACATTAAGCCCATCCAGAAGTGGTGCCGCTGAAATGACAATAGCATTACACCCCTAGAGTGGCTTTCACACGGAGTACTATAAAAACACTAAACCAAACTATTTTATACAATACATATGGGTATACACTGTATAATGCCTATGGTAGGCTATAAACCATATTCTTGATATGACTGTGAGTTTCTGCATGCTCCTGCAGTGTGTTCTCTCACAGCTCATTGGCCAGGCTCTGCTGACATTCATGCGTTTTGTTATTCAGGTCAGTTGGGTTGGACCATAGTAGAATGTTGCTCTACTGAGGACCATCCCAGTCCCAGCCCATGGTCACCATCACAATGCCAACAGTATATTTTGAGGCACCGGCCCGGGGGTTAGTTAAATGATCGGAAGACAGGAAAACGCCTCTTTCCCATGCTGTCCTCTCTTCTTCCCTCCCCTCCTCTGTTCTAATGGTGTCAGGCCTTACGTAATGCCACTGCAGTAGAGACTGTTTTCGTGTGGAACAGTTTGTCACCACGCCATTGAGCCCTACCCTGACTGCTCATATTGTCTGTCCCACACACACGTGCATGAACGTGCACGCACTATCTATCCTCACGACCCACATTGACTTACCCTTCCCTGCTTCCTATACATCCAAAGAGATAGCAATCAAGTAGGTGAACCCGCACATGAAATGAAGTTACACCATTTTATCTCTGCTTAAGACAGGGCTAGCAAACCCCTCGGCATGTAATGTGAGAGAGAGATAGGTCGAGGAGTGTGTATGCAAACCCTTACGCCATCTATAGAGATAAAGCTGACATGTCTGTCCATCAGCTGACACTGTGGTGTTGTAATGAGAAACACTGCATCACACTGTACGTGTGTGAGCAAATCCTTATGCCGTCTATTCAGATAAAGCTGATGCGGACATTGCTGTCGTTGTACGAACACTGAATCGTAGTCTCACATTACTGAAAAGAGCAGGTACGAAGTGGCTGTGTAGCATCACACTCAAAGAGACCTATAGGGTTGTTTTCAGGTGACATACAGTGTACTCACGTTATTTTATTGATTAAATAAGAAACAGAACAGCATAGGTCATGTATACACACAGATATTGTCCTCATCTGAGCATGACTATGTATACGTGGGATTAGCGAAGGGATGCACCCCTCCGAGGCTGATGCTCTCGGGATCCACTCAAACTTGACAGGGTCTGTTTTACAGGCTTACCCACTGTTCCAACCTTCCACAGGGGCCATCCTATCCATAATGAACTCCATCCAGAGCACAAGTCTTTCCCAAAGTTCACAGTGTGATTGACAGTGTTACTTATGAGCAGGCAGGCAGGCGCTGTATGATTCCACACAGTGTCAAAAAATAAATGGAGGAAAGTAGAGGAAAGGAGTCCTCTGGCTCACGTTGGCATGCAATTCTGCTACATACATCCAGAGATGTTATAGGATGTTGGTTTGGGTTGTTGCATTTCTTCAGAGGTGTGGACCCTCTCTTGGCATGATGAAGGAAAAAAAGGACTACAGCATCACTTATCAAAAGGAATTGCAGGAAAATAAGACAGGGTTTTTAGACAGTTCTACAAAAAAGAGGGAGTAACAAAAGATAAAAAGTATTGTAGAAAAAGTCGATTTTTTCACTCTGATAGTCTGTAGGAAAAAAGCACCTTAGAAAGATACTCTCTTCTATATGCTGTTGTTTCTGACCTTGGTATGCTACCATACCGTGCATCCTTTAACAATACATCCCAAAACACCCTTTGTTACGACCGTCCTCCTCAATCACCATTCTACTCCAGGTTTAGACCTGAACCTTGGTTGAATGCATCTGTCCTGTTGGCACAATACAAGGGAGTCCCAGTCCTTCCTTTGGTTCCCAGGGGAGATGTGGTGTTGTGCTTGTGTGTTGTTGTGCTTGAGCCTCAGACGCGATGTTAGTGTTGCTCTGGAGCTGATGATGGTGTGCTAAAGCAGAGAGACGAAAACAATGTGGGATAGAGTGCCATTCGAGAGAATCATGAAGATATTTGACTGTCCTTGTAAATATACAGTACAAAAAAGGATGCAAACGGTGCCCATGTGATCATATTAAAAGAGTGATTTTGGATGAAAGCAGCCATTACGGTGTTTGTGTTTGAAGCAGTCTCGTATCTTTATTTTCTATTTTGAGCGCTTGCAGCTGTGGTGGCTGTGGGTTTATTGCCGGTCCTGCGGACAGGAACCTTGGACAAAGGTATCTTGGAGCGTGGGGGCTCCTTAGCTCCTTGGGGGACAGGGGTGTTGGACTGGACTCCCAGCTTGACAGGGATCTTGGAGTCACGCGGTATACTGCTGTAGACTGTAGGTTGGCGGAGCTGACGACTCTCCTCTGGGCTATGTTTTACATGACTGGCCTCAACTTCAGCTTCAGCAGAGGAGTTACTAATTGTGTCTTTGCTGACTCCGTGCCGTATGCTGGGGCATGGACCCTCCTCTTCCTGCCCTGGAGTAGGTGGGTCCCAGCTCCCCTCGTCGTCAGTGGACTGGGACTCACGGAGTGGTAGCTTGACTGCCCTGCCTCCACCGCAGACAGGGATCTTACTGAGCCCTGCTGCCTTCACTGGGGGCGTCTTCTTCTCTGTGGGGGGCCCCTGGGGGACCATGTGTGTCTCAGTCTGTGAAGCATGGCCTTTCTTTTCTCTCTTGGGTGAATTGTTCCAGGCACCCCGCACATCCAAGCCGTTTGGACTCGTCGTGTCCTCTCCTGTATCTAGAGAGGCATTGCGCTCACCACCCTTCACCTGACCAGAGGCAAGGGGCGTACACTGCACAGGGGCAAGGAAGAGAACAGGAGAGGGCATAGAAGGGAATGAGGCAGGGGTAGAGGGAGTCTTAGACATAGGAACTGCAGTTGGGGTAGGGACAGAGGTAGGAAACGGGGGAGTCTTAGACATAGGGACTGGAGTTGGGGTAGGGACAGGGGTAGGAAACGGGAGAGCCTTAGACATAGGGACTGGAGTTGGGGTAGGGACAGGGGTAGGAAACGGGAGAGTCTTAGACATAGGGACTGGAGTTGGGGTAGGGACAGGGGTAGGAAACGGGGGAGCCTTAGACATAGGGACTGGAGTTGGGGTAGGGACAGGGGTAGGAAACGGGGGAGCCTTAGACATAGGGACTGGAGTTGGGGTAGGGACAGGGGTAGGAAACGGGGGAGTCTTAGACATAGGGACTGGAGTTGTGGTAGGGACAGGGGTAGGATACGGGGGAGCCTTAGACATAGGGACTGGAGTTGTGGTAGGGACAGGGGTAGGAAACGGGGGAGCCTTAGACATAGGGACTGGAGTTGGGGTAGGGACAGGGGTAGGGAAAGGGGGAGTCTTAGACATAGGGCCTGATTTTGGAGTAGGGGCAGAGGGAGCCTTTGAGTCAGCTAGAATGGGAGTCAGGGTTTGGACAGGAGCAGGGCTAGTGACTGAGGCTGGCACTGGAACCGGGATATAGGGCATTTTAAATGCTGAGCTCGGGACAGCCGTAGGATAAAAGGATGTTAGGGAGGGAGGTGCGGTAGTGGAATCCAGACATGGGACTGAGATCATTTTGGGGGGTGGGGCAGAGGTGAAAGTGGCTGGTGAGAGAGTGGCAGGGTTGGTTACAGAAGCTGGTTTGGCCACTGGGGCTGTGACAGGAGGTGGGGTAACTACTGTGGAAGGTTTGGATACAGGGGCAGGAGGTGGGGTAACTACTGGGGAAGGTTTGGATACAGGGGCAGGAGGTGGGGTAACTACTGGGGAAGGTTTGGATACAGGGGCAGGAGGTGGGGTAACTACTGGGGAAGGTTTGGATACAGGGGCAGGAGGTGGGGTAACTACTGGGGAAGGTTTGGATACAGGGGCAGGAGGTGGGCTAACTACTGGGGAAGGTTTGGATACAGGGGCAGGAGGTGGGTTAACTACTGGGGAAGGTTTGGATACAGGGGCGGGAGGTGGGTTAACTACTGGGGAAGGTTTGGATACAGGGGCGGGAGGTGGGGTAACTACTGGGGAAGGTTTGGATACAGGGGCAGGAGGTGGGCTAACTACTGGGGAAGGTTTGGATACAGGGGCAGGAGGTGGGGTAACAACTGGGGAAGGTTTGGATGCAGGTGCAGGAGGTGGGGTAACTACTGGGGAAGGTTTGGATACAGGGGCAGGAGGTGGGGTAACTACTGGTGAAGGTTTGGATACAGGTGCAGGAGGTGGGGTAACAACTGGGGAAGGTTTGGATGCAGGTGCAGGAGGTGGGGTAACTACTGGGGAAGGTTTGGATGCAGGGGCAGGAGGTGGGGTGGATTTTGTTGTTGGTGGAGGGTAGGGTTTTGTTAAAGGGGTAGGGCTTGATTTAGTGGTAGGGCTAGTTATAGTTGTGGGGATAGTTGAGAATTTGGTCGTCACAATAGGGGTAGGTTCAGGTTTGATCGACCAGCTGGTAGGTTCAGGATTAGTTGTCGGGGTAAAGGTGGAGGTAGGTTTAGTGGTGAGGGAAGGCGAAAGGATAGGTTTGGTTGTAGGGGTAAAGTTGGAGATAGGTTTAGTGGTGGGGGAAGGCGAAAGGGTAGGTTTGGTTGTAGGGGTAAAGGTGGGGGTAGGTTTAGTGGTGGGGGAAGGCGAAAGGTTAGGTTTGGTTGTAGGGGTAAAGGTGGAGATAGGTTTAGTGGTGGGGGAAGGTGAAAGGGTAGGTTTGGTTGTAGGGGTAAAGGTGGGGGTAGGTTTAGTGGTGGGGGAAGAGGAAGGGGTAGGTTTGGATTTAGAAGTAAGCGTTGGGATAGGGGTTGGACTAGATTTAGTAGTAGCAGTAGGAACAGGGGTTGGTGTAGGTGAAGGGGTAGCTTTAGTAATAGCGGTAGGTTTGGAAATAGGGGTAGGTTTAGAAATAGGGGTAGGTTTAGAAATAGGGGTAGGTTTTGCTGAAAGAGTAGTTGATGAGGATTTCTCTCCAGCCACAGCTCCCTTGGTCCCAGGTCCGGTCCCGACAGTAGGGCAGGCTTTGCCCCACTCCGCCTCCACTTCAGCAGAAATGTCTCCACATCCTGTCAACGAGTCAAAGCTTATCAGAGAGGAGATGTCTGCAAGCAGCGACCTCAGACGATCCACAGCAGGATCCAAGGGTGGTGGTTCAGTGGTGGGCAGAGGCGGCAGTACATCCTCATTAGATTCAGTGACACTGTCTGTAGTCACTGAGGGAGCCGTCGTCTCTGATGGGCTTGAGGCTGAGCTCTCCTTCACTGTGGGGCTCTTCGATGAAACAGGGGACTCTTGTCCAGGCTCAGGCTCTGGGACATCCTGGCTGCGAGGCGCAGGTCTGGGAGTCAAAGTCATGTCCTCCTTGATGATCTCCACGCTGTTTGTACGGGACGACATGAGGAGGGGGCTCGGGGGGGTCTCGGCCTCGTCCCTGGCCTCCTTCTCTCGCTGGTTCCACGCCATACTGTTGAAGAGACCCTTCAGGCCCCGACGCTGGCGTACCTTTGGCTGGGACTCTGTACGGAACCTCCGGTCTGGTCCTCCTCGACGGCTGCGCCGCAACTTCATTAGGAAGCTGAGGGATTTGGCAGAGGTCATAGAGGAGATGGAGGGACGGCCAGCAGAAGGGATGGAGGGATCTCCAGCATCACCCAGGGGCTCCTCCAGGGCTTCCTCCTCCTCTCTGTGACTCACCTCTGGTTCCTCCTCCTTCTCAGTCTCCTTCTCCAGCTCCTGCTCTGCTGCTGCGGACTCCGTTAATCCTTCCACTGTCTTGCTCCTGGCGATAGGTGACTTGTTGTTCCCCTCGCCTTTGCCGCGCATGGAGAAGATGCTGCCTGGCTTGCGCTTCCCAAACAGCTTGAAGGCCTTTCTGATTTTTCCAGCAGGCTGTGGGTCGCACGGCGAGAGTTCGCTACTCTCTGACTGTATATCCATTTTGAGTCTCTATACTCTTCTCTGTTGTACTCCGATTTTGTGCTCTATTTTTCTCACCCAGCTATTGCTAACAGAACATGTACCTTTATTCTCTCTTACAATACACCTTCTCCTTTCTGCAGACTGGCTATGCTTCAATTGCTTGCAGTATGTTTCTCTCTCCTCTCGCTCTATCCCTCCCTCTGTCTTTCTCTCCCCACCAGGTCTTTCTCCTCTATTTCTCCCTCACATGCCCCTCCCCTCACCCTCTTTTTCTCTGGCTGCTCCTGCAGGTCTCCATGGCAACTGAGGGGCTAAGCAGCTTTCGTCAGCGATGGAGCGGAGCCAGAAGCTGTCATCATCCCACCCCAGACACAGTTCTCGCCTTTTTTACTCTCTGTTTCTCTTTTGCTGATACCCCCTCCTCTCGCCACATCGCAGTCTATTTCTGTTTAGAACTCTCTGTCTAGGCTTCATGTCTCTTGTGTTGTTACATATGCATATTTGCCTGTTTTATGTTGATGTGTTTATATGGGTATGGGTTTTGGTATGTGAATGTGTATGTCTCTGTGTATGCATTCCTGTCTTGTTAAGCATGTCCATTTGTTTGAAGAGTGTTTGCCTGTAAATGCCCTGAGTGTGATGTGACCATGAGATACAGTAACTACATTACCATGTCCCTCCAACACAAACCCAGCCACTGCCATGACCTCCCCAACAGCTTATCAAAATCAACATCAGAGAGGATAACAAACAAGCCTTTGTATTAATGACAGAAATTCAATTGAATGAAACATGGAGCCATCCCTGTCTCACATATAGGATTTGTGTAAATGTGGAGAATTAGGATTTTAGGGGAATTTGAGAAATATGAAAGCTCTAACGTACTTATGTTAAATGTTATTGCTAAATAACACAGAGCTCTGTCTGGGCTGAGCGTTTATCCCGGAGGGGATCGCTCCTTCTATATCGCCTGGAAGCAGAGACCCAATTTTCTATCAATCTCACTCACACATACACAAACAAATGCACACACATTTACCAATGGAATTCATTATGCCCTCCACTCAGAGCTTGTTGCCATCTTGTCCAACCCATTTCGACAGTGTGAATCCACTGTCTTCCATCTTTATTATCTTACCTCACTTTTGGATCATTCCTCAATTTCTATTTTTAGATCTGCCCCTCCACTCCTTTCCATCTTTCCAATCTTCTACTTAAAGTCCTACTCAACTGGTGGACCGCCATCCGGATCGGGACCCAGAACGGGTTCAATATGTACCCCGGGTCCCGACACACAGGTTTTTAACTTACTGCTGCTGAGAGCTGTAATAGTACAATGTACAAGGTCCAATTTCTAAATTTGGTAGTGCATGGTGAGGTTTCCTCTTCTTAAGTCATTCACTGATAGACCGTAGAGAGATATTTTTAATTTGTCCAAAAAATCTAGTTGATCAACTACTGGCCATGTTAGCTAGATGGGTCAATTAGGCTAACCAGCTATCTAAATATTGTAGTTATCATGACCAGATTACATGTTCAGGGGCCTCGACCCCCGGGGAACCAATTTATTTTGTTGAGTCACTCAGGTATCATAATACACAAAAGACATGGCAAAATGTGTAGAATTCCAGGAAATTATCTTTAAAATGTACAAATATTCTTTACAAATATTCTCAAGAGGGGTGGGAACAGTTTGAGCAGCTTGGGGTTGTATGGGTCGTGATGTTGGGGTTCATTACTACGCCGATAAATTGCAATATCCATCCGGACCTTTGTCATCTAGGAAATATGTGTGACATGGACCTTCTCAAATAGTAGTTGAGTGCCCCTGTTTTAATCTATCACTTTATCCTTACCATCCACCACTCTACCCTGTCTCCATCTTTCTTTCACATAGAGTACCAGTTAAAAGTTCGATTTTTTTTTTTTACTAGTAGTGAAGACATCAAAACTATGAAATAACACATATGGAATCGTGTAGTAACCAAAAAAAGTGTTAAACAAATCAAAATATATTTTATATTTGAGGATCTTTAAAGTAGCCACCCTTTGCCTTGATGACAGCTTGGCACACGCTTGGCATTCTCTCAACCAGCTTCTTGAGGTAGTCACCTGGAATTAATTTCAATTAACAGGTGTGCCTTGTTAACAGTTCATTTCTTTCCTTCTTAATGCATTTCAGCCAATCAGTTGTGTTGTGACAAGGTAGGGGTGGTGTACCGGAAATAGCCCTATTTGGTAAAAAAGGACAGCTCAAATATGCAGAGAAATGACAGTCCATCACTACTTTGAGACATGAAGATCAGTCAATAAGGAAAATTTCAAGAACATTGAAAGTTTCTTCAAGTTCGCAAAAACCATCAAGCACTATGATGAAACTGGCTCTCATGAGGACCGCCACAGGAAAGGAAGACCCAGAGTTACCTCTGCTGCAGAGGATAAGTTAGAGTTAACTGCACCTCAGATTGCAGCCCAAATAAATACTTCACAGAGTTTAAGTAACAGACATATCTCAACATCAACTGTTCAGAGGAGACAGAGTGAATCAGGCCTTCATGGTCAAATTTCTGCAAAGAAACCACTATTAAAGTACACCAATAATAAGAAGAGACTGTGCCAAGAAACACAAGCAATGGACCAGTGGAAATCTGTCCTTTGGTCTGATGAGTCCAAATGGGAGATTTTTGGTTCCAACCGCCATGTCTTTGTGAGACGCAGAACAGGTGAACGGATGATCTCCGCATGTGTGGTTCCCACTGTGAAGCATGGAGGATGGTGCACCCAACCTCAACCCAATTGAGATGGTCTGGGATGAGTTGGACCGCAGAGTGAAGGAAAAGCAGCCAACAAGTGCTCAGCATATGTGGGAACTCCTTCTAGACTGTTGGAAAAGCATTCCAGGTGAAGCTGGTTGAGAGAATGCCAAGAGTGTGCAAAGCTGTCGTCAAGGCAAAGGGTGGCTACTTTGAAGAATCTCAAATATATTAGAAAGGGGGACCGTCTTAAACAGTTAAACCAAAGGGAAAGTTTTTGGATTTACAAACTACAGGCCACTAAATACCCTGGTTTAAATGAAGATATGGATTTCTCACCCTTCCTGTAGGGTTGTGATTGATCCATTTGCTGTCATTTAGTGGACATTTTGCTCAATTGCCCTCACCTATGTTAGACTGTTGTTCATGTTTTGCTGTGTTCTAGTGTACTATGGAATATATTGCTTTCTTATTCTTGACACTTCTCCCAGTCATATTTAAGGTTAGAACTACCTTTCTAAGTGTTCTGATACTTCTAGCTTGGAGTTGTATGTTTATGATAACATAGCTATAGTATTTCACCTTTTAATGTGTATATTATTGCTTACTAGGTGTGTCCAATCAATTTTGTAACCACTCCCTCTTCCAATTAAGGCTAATTGGAAAAGCTGTTCAAAAGAGGACATTGTATTCTCTTTTTTTTTTGTACTCCCTGACGAAGGCCATGCATCCGAAACGTGTCGGTTTTTAAAAAACGTTGTTTCTATTGAACATGCCATACTAATAAAGGCATTTTAATTAATTATATGAAGAGTGCCTTGGTCCTCTTTTCTTTTTGATGACCAATTTACACCTTTTACCAAAGAGCACCTTCTATCTACCAAAATGTACTATTGTGTACCTTAGTAGCGCTTCTCTTTCTACTAGCAAAGGGTGGCTACTTTGAAGAATCTCAAATATAACATATATTTTTGATTTGTTTAACACTTTTTTGGTTACTACATGATTCCATATCATCTTCGTAGGCTATACTCGGGCTTGTCTCAGGGTAGTAAGTTGGCGGTTGAAGATATCCCTCTAGTGGTGTGGGGGCTGTGCTTTAGAAAAGTGGGTGGGGTTATATCCTGCCTGGTTGGCCCTGTCCGGGGGTATAGTCGGACGCGGCCACAGTGTCTGTGGCAGTTCGACACATACAACAACACAGAGTTACACATGGAATTAACAAACATACAATTGTCATGACACTGGCCTGGGGGTAGGTTTATGACAGTCATAAATACCTCACCCCCCTTTTTCCTTCTCTCTACCCTACTGATGTGACTATTGAAAATCCCTTGGTTAACGTAGATATTCTGGGAGCATCAGAAGGTGGGGGGAAATGAACCATATTTTGGTAATCCAACCAATTGAACATGTGCGTTGGTACTTAATGAATATGATGTCAGTTCGGTTGTCATCTGAGACATTCTCATCAATGATAGGATGACAAACTGTACAGTGGAAAGTCTACACATTATAGTTATCAGATTCACATGGAATTGTTGTGCAATTTAAATGTTTGAATATGAAATTATTTGTGAGGGGATGAAATGTGATTTTAGCTTCTAAAATGTGAGAATTGGGTTTTCATGAGTGAATTAGGCCTGACTCAGTGGCCCGCCCACGTGAAGAGACATTGGTTATAAACTATGAAACACGCCCTCCTCTCCCTTCCTATATAAAGCCTTGATGACAATGTAACTTCCTGTTCCGGGGACATTAAGGCGACGGCCTTAACGTTAGAAGGACAGGTGACACCTACAGAGCAAAGCCAATCTCAGCTACCTAACGAAATTAGCATTGAATTCCCACGTGAAGAGGACGATCGACACGTCAAATATGATGAATTTCGACAATACTTGACAGAATATAGCATGAGCATATAAGCATGGCAACGGGGTATGAACTTTGAACTCTGATTCACTCCAGCCGCCAAGCGTGGACTGGGAAAGGACAGACAGAGTATCCCGTTTACCACACAACGACGACACTGCAACGTTTCAAGTTCACCACCAGAGACACTCTTCAAAGGACAAAGGACTCTGTTGGGCAACACGGCCTTCCATATACCACCAACCTATTGAAGCGCAGCTCAGAGTAAATATTTATTGCATTTTCCTTTTCCAAATGGGCGGTAATTTAGAATGCATAAGATTCTGTATTTACGATAGAGTAGCTGCCTATGGCCCGATAGAGACATCGCTTCTCCCTTTGTTCTTCAGTCTTCCCGCTCTTTCACTCAAACCCAGCCCCCTTTTCTTTGTGTAACCAGCTGTCATATCTGTTCCGTCCGCTAGGGACGTTTTCCTTAATGACATCATTTGTAATCAAGGTATGATTAATTCTGTGTATATGTAATTCTGTGTGATTAGTTAGGTATTTAGTAAATAAATAATTAAACCCAATTTTGTATTGCTGATTCAATTTGTTACCCAGGGTTCGTGAAAATAACCAAGAATTTACAACTTTCAGATGAGACTTAATATTGACTGCTATTGATGTAAAATATTACTAGGTCTTTAAGAGTTTATTCGGAAGATAACTAATCTATAAATATTATTTTGTGGTGCCCCGACTTTCTAGTTAATTACATTTACATGATTAGCTCAATCAGGTGATATTAATTACAGAGAAAGGATTTTATAGAATAGCATGTCATTTCACTTAATCCGGCATGGCCAAAGACACGACACAATCAATAATACAGTCGGAAAATCGATATACAGTGAGTGCAAATGAGGTAGGATAAGAGAGGTAAGGCAATAAATAGGCCATGGTGGCAAAGTAATTACAATATACTGGAATGGTAGGATGTGCAGAGGATGAATGTGCAAGTTGAGATACAGGGGTGCAAAAGAGCAAGATAAATAAATAAATACAGTATGGGGATGAGGTAGATTGGATGGGCTATTTACAGATGAGCTATGTACAGGTGCCGTGATCTGTGAGCTGCTCTGACAGCTGGTGCTTAAAGTTAGTGAGGAAGGTAAGAGTCTCCAGCTTCAGAGATTTTTGCAGTTCGTTCCAGTCATTGGCAGCAGAGAACTGGAAGGAGAGGTGGCCGAAGGAAGAATTGGCTTGGGGGTGACCAGTGAGATATACCTGCTGGAGAGCGTGCTACGGGTCGGTGCTGCTATGGTGACCAGTGAGCTGAGATAAGGCGGGGCTTTACCTAGCAGAGACTTGTAGTTGACCTGGAGCCAGTGGGTTTGGCGACGAGTATGAAGCGAGGGCCAGCCAACGAGAGCATACAGGTTGCAGTGGTGGGTAGTATATGGGGCTTTGGTGACAAATAACATCGCCGAAGTCGAGGATCGGTAGGATGATCAGTTTTACGAGGGTATGTTTGGCAGCATGAGTGAAGGATGCTTTGTTGCGAAATAGGAAGCCGATTCTAGATTTAATTTTGGATTGGAGATGTTTAATGTGAGTCTGGAAAGAGAGTTTACAGTCTAACCAGACACCTAGGTATTTGTAGTTGTCCACATCTTCTAAGTCAGAACCGTCCAGAGTAGTGATGCACTGTTATAATCTCCACCCGACACAGCCAGAAGAGGACTGGCCACTCCTCAGAGCCTGGTTCCTCTCTAGGTTTCTTCCTAGGTTCCTGCCTTTCTAGGGAGTTTTTCCTAGCCACCGTGCTTCTACATCTGCATGGCTTGCTGTTTGGGGTTTTAGACTGGGTTTCTGTATAGCACTTTGTGCCATCGGCTGATGTAAAAAGGGCTTTATAAATACATTTGATTGATTCTCTCTCCTCTTTTCCGCTAACATTGAAATAAAACAAAGTCTGCATTCAGACTTGAAGTACTACTTTTACCAGAACACTTTAGGGTGAACAGCATGACAAAAAAGAGGCACACAGTTACAGAGAACCAGCCACACACTGATATACAGAGAGATACATATAATACATATATTACCCCCAAAGCAGCAGTTACAGTAAATACTCACAAGCTTGTTTCATTTATACGCTGCCACCCAGAGGGCTAAAGCACATAGTCAGTAATCTGAATACAAGGACCACTTGTGTTTGAAATCGTATTTAGAAAATCTAATTATGGGATGACACTAAGCTCTCTCTGTCTCTGCCTCACCCTTCACCCTTTAGAAACATTATCCCGGAGACAAGGGATGTTGGTTGACACTGGCAGGTCACGTTATGGCTCTGGGCAACTTCTAGGAAAGGTGTCAAACACATGTCATGTTGAGGTAATTTATCAGGGCCTAACACAGGGCAAAATCTAAATCATGAGTTCTGTTCTCACAAACTCTTTTTTGTTTGTTTAAGAGCATGTCTGCTTGTCGGGGTGTGTGTGTGTGTGTGTGTATTCACGGGTAGGGGAGTTGATTTGAGTTTTACAATTATTTTAATGGGAAGCTCTGGGAAGGAGTCCATTTTTACATAACCATGTAGTCATTACTGTCTGTGAATGTGTGTGTGTGTGTGTGTGTGTGTGTGTGTGTGTGTGTGTGTGTGTGTGTGTGTGTGTGTGTGTGTGTGTGTGTGTGCATGCGTGTGTGCGTATATGTGTGTGTGTATATTCTGAATCAGATCTGAGGGGTTAGCATAACGTGTCTTTGTATCTGCACTCCTTTTTGTACAGGTAGCCTGTTGATCAATTGTGTTGACTTTGTTTATCTGCTATATTCTCATGGTTGCTGGCTGAATTAAAAGAGCTTTAATTGGGTCATGTAGGCTACTAACTAGTCTGCGGGTGCCTTTGTGTTTTCAATAGCACTACTGCCCTCTGCTGGAGGTAGGAGCATTTGACTTTGACGAACCAGTCAGAGGGAGTGAAGAGAAAAAGCAGAGGTGAGGGGAGTCAACAACAGCAGATGATTTAGAAAAAAGTTGGTTTGAGATTTAGATATGTCATAAGGAGAGAGTCACATTTCACCTCCTAGCACTGTGATACTATCTGAGTAGTTGATGGAGCTGATCTGGGCTTGGGGCAACTCATCCAATAAATTCATATATCAATACCATTTGACATCGGGGCAAACGTGACAAATTCAAATCTTATATAAATAGACCTCAGAATGTTTTTTTTTGTTGCATATTCAAAACAAGAAACAGCATCTGCAGGCCTATCTTGTGTCTTATCTGTTATCTCCACCCAAATATCCAGGCTGTATCACAACAGGGCCATGGTTGGGAGTCCCACAGGGCGGCGCACAATAGGCCCAGCGTCATCCAGGTGTAGGCCGTCATTGTAAATAAGAATTTGTTCTTAACTGACTTGCCTAGTTAAATAAAGGTTAAATAAATATGGCTAGTTTGTCAACGAGGGCATAACGTCTGGTTTTCATGTTGACACATGAAGTGAAGCATAATGGAAAATGCTATCCCTTCTCAGGCAGTCTAAATACAATGGTCAGGAGAAGCTAATTGAATAGGACTGTGGTGAACTGGAACAAATGTGTAGTTTACATTGCGAGCAGGGATTGCAATACTGAGCTAAATTACTAGAATCACCCATCCCCACAATAATAATTCAAAATATAGATTTATCTTTAACTCTGCATTGTTAGAAAATGACTTTTAAATAAGCATTTCACTTTTAGTCTGCACCTGTTGTTTACGAAGCATATGACAAATACAATTTAATTTGATTCAGTAATTAAATAAGATTGTCGATTCATGTCGAGTCTCCAGTGGCTTACCAGTTCACGGTTCACAGCTGTACATATCTGTGGTGGTTTCATCTGATGGAGAAGAAAATCATGACGTCAGTGATTTTCAGGTCGGGAGGCCGGAGCTGAAGAAAGAGGCCCGAGTTCCCAATTGAAATTCCGAGTTGGATGACCGTTCAAATCAATTGTTTTCAGTCGGAGCTCGTTTTTTTCCGAGGTCCCAGTTGTTTTAACGCACTGAAGTCGGAAGTCTGAGATTTCCGAGTTCTCAGTTGTTTGAACGCGGCATTAGTCTATTGAAAAATCTGAAGCTTTGACGTCACACCACAATTTTCCCCAGGCGGATTAAAGATGGCGCCGCATCATGTTCTAAGGTGCTGTCAGCGGAGTTTATCTTGGATACCTGTTATTTTCATAAACCTTGTCGTTGGCTGGTCTTATTATGCATACGTCGTTGAACTCTGTATCTGTAAGTATAAAATTCTCGTTTTTTTTGGAGGGTTACCGTGGTTTGTTTCTTCATTGAAACAAAGTTGCCTTACTGCTTGCTTGCCCAGCTGGAGGATGTGTATAGCCGGTAGTTTACAGTAACTTGTTCGGACGAAACCAGGGTAATAATGTGTATGGATCATTGTCACCACCGTACAAGTGTGACAGTGATAAAATACAATGTAACACTTGCTACTTGAGTGAAACCATAGAAATAGAATGAGTGAAACACTCGCTACCTTTCGTGGGTAGCCAATCATGCCCATAGTTAGAAGCCACTGTTGCTAGAAGGAAATGGACAGACAAATTGACGCAATCGAATTGACTGGAAACTAAATCCTCGTCCCATATTGGAATAGAGGGGATGTTGGATTAATTTAGTCCGATCTCATATTTTATTTAATCAAATCTACTGGAAGTTGTTCTTCTCTGACCTTATTTCTTATTTTGACATTGTTTAGCTTCGGTTGCATTTTGGCTATGTAATTCTGCCTTCGAGTCTGTGCCAAGCATCTTCAGAGCTATTTGATGTGAGGCTACTTTGGCCTCAAGTTGACTTATTCCAATACAACTGACCAGCTCTCTCCTCGTGAACCACACTGTTTCCACTCACTGTGTCTAACCTGGTTAGCCTGTTTCTGTGGGCTGTTGGTGATGGTACAATGACATGCTGTAGTCAGGGGCATCCCTTCAGCAGGGAAAACAAAGCGTTCTGTGACTGGTGGGTCTCCTGCTGGTAGTACCAGGCTGCTGCTGGGGGTTGAGAGAAAGGGGAAGTAGATGTGAGCCTAGTACTGTAACTCAGCAAAAGCATAAATCAGAGGCCTTCTCTAAACTCCTCTCTCTCTCTCTCTGTACCCCCTTGTCTCTTTCAGTAACAATCCCAAATAATGCAGAAAAAAGTAAGTAACATTCTGAAACATCTGGTGCATTTAAGACTGACTGTCTTGGGCCCACATTATTTCACCACCTTGAACCCACACAAACTTTACTCTGTCTACGTGACACTGATGTACGCTGGTACTTGTGATTTAGACATGGTAAACTAAATACTTGTTTTGCATGGGATGAAAAGTTGTGATTTAGGGTTAAAGGGATACTTTGGGATTTTAGCAATGAGCCCCTTTATCTACTTCGCCAGAGTCAGATGAACTTGTGGATATCATTTTTATGTCTCTGTGTCCAGTATGAAGGAAGTTACCCATTGACCTCCAGTCATTGCGCAAGTTATCAACTTCCTTCAAATTGCAGTCAGAGAAATAAAAATGGAATCCAGGAGTTCATCTGACTCTGGGGACGTAGATAAAGGGGCTCATTACCAAAATTCCAGATGTATCCCTTGACCTCATGGATATAATTGCATTATATTTGATCTCGTATGAGGTATGAATGGTCTCTCTTGCTTCTTCTCTCCAACAGTATCATACCTAGTTGTCTTTCACCTGTTCTTCATTATGTTCATCTGGTCCTACTGGAAGACTATCTGCAGCAGGCCCGCCAACCCCTCTAAAGAGGTATACGGAGAGTGTGTGTATCTGTCTTTGTCAGTAGTACTCACTCTACCTCCCGTGATATGCTACATCACAATGCCACGTGGCCAGGGCAGTAGGCACGGCGGTTCCTAAAGCGCTCTGTAATTACACCGTACAGTGTATGTTAACATAGGACAGGGTTTGTGTGTGTGTGGAAGGATTGTGTGATACCCCGGTATAAACGGTATATTTTCAAATGCCAACAAATAAAATAATCATATTTGGGGCATCCCTGCCTCGTTCTACGGCACTTCTTATAACTATAAGTTCTGTATAACTATAAAGCCATCTAAGTGTATAATAAATTATATCCAGCTCAGGGCTCCAGCTAGGCATTTGGTTTGCTAGCTAAGTGGCTAGATGTCAAGATCCCGCTTTGTGGTTACAGCAGAGACATTCAATCCCCTCCTGGATCAACATCCATGTTGCCTAAATTGTTTAGTGTATAAAAAAATACTACATATACAGTACCAGTCAAAAGTTTGGACAGACCTACTCATTCAAGGGTTTTACTTTATTTTTTACTATTTTCTACATTGTAGAATCATAGTGAAGACGTCAACTATGAAATTACACATGGGATCATGTAGTTACCAAAACAGTGTTAAACAACTCAAAATATATTTTAGATTCTTCAAAGTAGCCACCCTTTGCCTTGACAGCTTTGCACAGACTTAGCATTCTCTCAACCAGCTTCATGAGGAATGCTTTTCCAGCAGTCTTGAATGAGTTCCCACATATGCTGAGCACTTGTTGGCAGCTTTTCCTTCACTCTGCGGTCCAACTCATCCCAGACCATCTCAATTGGGTTGAGGTTGGGTGATTTTTGGAGGCCGTCATCTGATGCAGCACTCCATCACTCTCCTTGATCAAATAGCCCCTTACACAGCCTGGAGGTGTGTTGGGTCATTGTCCTGTGTAAAAACAAATGATAGTTCCACTAAGCGCAAACCAGATGGGATGGTGTATCACTGCAGAATGCTGTGGTAGCCATGCTGGTTAAGTGTGCCTTGAATTCTAAATAAAACTGTGTCACCAGCAAAGTACCATCACACTTCCTCCTCCATGCTTGATGGTGGGAACCACACATGTGGAGATCATCCGTTCACATATTCTGCGTCTCACAAAGACATGGCGGTTGGAACCAAAAATCTCACATTTGGACTCATCAGACCAAAGGACAGATTTCCACCGGTCTAATGTCCATTGCTCGTGTTTCTTATTGGTGTTCTTTAGTAGTGGTTTATTTGCAGCATGAAGGCCTGATTCACACAGTCTCCTCTGAACAGTTGATGTTGAGATGTCTGTTACTTGACCTCTGTGCAGCATTTTTTTTTGGCTGCAATTTCTGAGGCTGGTAACTAGAGATCGACTGATTTTAGGATTTTTCAACACCGATACCGATTATTGGAGGACAAAAAAAGCTGATACCGATTAATCGGCCAATTTTTAAAATGTATTTGTAATAATGACAATTACAACAATACTGAATGAACACTTTTAACTTAATATAATACATCAATAAAATCAATTTAGCCTCAAATAAATAATGAAACATGTTCAATTTGGTTTAAATAATGCAAAAACAAAGTGTTGGAGAAGAAAGTAAAAAGTGCAATGTAAGAAAGCTAACGTTTAAGTTCCTTTCTCAGAACATATGAAAGCTGGTGGTTCCTTTTAACATGAGTCTTCAATATTCCCAGGTAAGAAGTTTTAGGTTGTAGTTATTATAGGAATTATAGGACTATTTCTCTCTATACCATTTGTATTTCATATACCTTTGACTATTGGATGTCCTTATAGGCACTTTAGTATTGCCAGTGTAACAGTATAGCTTCCATCCCTCTCCTCGCTCCTCCCTGGGCTCGAACCAGAAACACAACGACAACAGCCACCCTCGAAGCAGCGTTACCCATGCAGAGCAAGGGGAACAACCACTCCAAGTCTCAGAGCGAGTGACGTTTGAAACGCTATTAGCGCGCACCCCTCTAACTAGCTAGCCATTTCACATCGGTTACACGAGCCTAATCTCGGGAGTTGATAGGCTTGAAGTCATAAACAGCAGAGCTGCTGGCAAAACGCACGAAAGTGCTGTTGAATGAATGCTTATGAGCCTGCTGGTGCCTACCATCGCTCATTCAGACTGCTCTATCAAATCATACACTTAGTTATAACATAATAACACACAGAAATACGAGCCTTAGGTCATTAATATGGTCGAATCCGGAAACTATCATCTCGAAAACAAAACATTTATTCTTTCAGTGACATACGGAACCGTTCCGTATTTTATCTAACGGGTGGCATCCATCAGTCTAAATATGGCCTGCTAACCTGGATTTCTTTTAGCTAAATATGCAGGTTTAAAAATATATACTTCTATGTATTGATTTTAAGAAAGGCATTGATGTTTATGGTTAGGTACACGTTGGAGCAACGACAGTCCTTTTTCGCAAATGCGCACCATCGATTATATGCAACGCAGGACACGCTAGATAAATTAGTAATATCATCAACCATGTGTAGTTATAACTAGTGATTATGATTGATTTAAGTTTAATGCTAGCTAGCAACTTACCTTGGCTTCGTACTGCATTCGCGTAACAGGCGGGCTCCTCGTGAGGCAGGTGGTTAGAGCGTTGGGCTATTTAACCATAAGGTTGCAAGATTGAATCCCTGAGCTGACAAGGTAAAAATCTGTCGTTCTGCCCCTGAACAAGGCAGTTAACCCACCGTTCCTAGGCCGTCATTGAAAATAAGAATGTGTTTTTAACTGACTTGCCTAGTTAAATAAATAAAAGGTGTAAAAAAAAAAAAGCTAAATCGGCGTCCAAAATTACCGATTTCCGATTGTTATGAAAACCTGAAATTGGCCCTAATTAATCGGCCATTGCGATTTAATCGGTCGACCTCTACTGGTAACTCTAATGAACTTATCCTTTGCAGCAGAGGTAACTCTGGGTCTTCCTGTCCTGTGGCGGTCCTCATGAGCGCCGGTTTCATATCATAGCGCTTTTACTATTGCACTTGAAGAAACTTGACATTTTCCACATTGACTGACCTTCTTGTCCTAAAGTAATGATGGACTGTTGTTTCTCTTTGCTTATTTGAGCTGTTCTTGCCATAATATGGACTTGGTCTTTTACCAAATAGGGCTATCTTCTGTACACCCCCCATACCTTGTCACAACACAACTGATTGGCTCAAATGCATTATGGAAAGAAATTCCACAAATTCCCTTAACTAGGCACACCTGTTAATTGAAATGCATTCCAGGTGACTACCTCATGAAGCTGGTTGAGAGAATGCCAAGAGTATGCAAAGCTGTCAAAGTAAATGGTGGCTAGTTTGAAGAATCTAAAATCCAAAATATATTTAGATTTGTATAACACTTGTTTTGGTTACTACATGATTCCATGTGTTATTTCATAGTTTTGAGGTCTTCACTATTATTCTACAATAGTAAAAATTAAGAAAAACCCTGGAATGAGTAGGTGCATCCAAGCTTTTGGTGTGTTTTATTTATATATATATATAATGAGTAAACATTAAGAACAGATTTCCAAGAGAGACTGACTACATGACAGCTATGATCCCATATAGATGTCACATTTTAAATCCACTTCAATCAGTCTAGATGACGGGGAGGAGACAGGTTAAAGAAGGATTGTTAAGCCTTGAGACATTTGATACATGGACTGTGTATGTGTGCCATTCAGAGGGTGAATGGGCAAGACAAAAGATTAAGTGCTTTTAAAGGAGGTGCCAGGCGTACCAGTTTGTGTCAAGAACTACATCGCTGCTGGGGTTTTAACTCTCCCTTGTGTATCAAAAATCGTCATCCAGCCAACTTGACAACTGCCTGGGAAGCATAAGTCAACATGGGTCAAGCATAAGTCAACAAAGCTTTTGACACCTTGTAGAGTCCATGTCCCAACGAATTGATGCAGTTCTGAGGGAAATAGGGGAGGGTGCAACTTAATATTAGGAAGGTGTTCCTAATGTTTTATTTATATATATATATATGTGTGTGTGTGGACACCTCTTCAAATAAGTGGATTCTGTTATTTCAGCCACACCTGTTGCTGACAAGTGTCCACATACTTTTGGTAACGTTGTGCATCTCTAGCTCTCAGATACAGCTTGGGCGGTTATACCATGGTATTTGGAAAAAGCCATGGGATGGTTTTTTAATACTGTCAACTATTTCTTTGAAGTTTTTCCAATACATGTGAATATTTGTAGCACCTTTTTAAGTTAACCACTGCTGTCAACTTGTGTAATAAGTTAAGAGATGACAGATTGCGTTTTTCATTTCACCCGTCACATTATTTTACATTATGAAGCTTACTGTAGTTGCCCAGAACAGTCACGTGTTTCTTTGTAAATGGAGAAAGCGAGATGAGGTGAGTGTATAGCGTTCTATCGCTGAGTCCCTGAGGTGCACATGAGGTGATGAAGTTACTTGTATGCCATTCACTACTAAATATTTGCCATCTCACATCTTATGGCTTTCTGTCTTATGGCTTTCTGTACAGCTGCCATTTTTTTCACCTCGCTTCCTGCTAACGTTTTTTTCTTTCTTTTTTTCTTTCTCTGTTCTCTCATCTGCTCCATGTACACATTCTGCTCTTCCTTCAGAAAAGCATGCATCAACTTTTATTTACACCATTTCTCTCGTTCATTTTCACTTGTCAATGTCCACACTCACACAAAATGACATTCGGTAGCTGCTAGCTATGCTTGTGTAACTTTGAGCTGGATTTGCCGATCTTTGCAGTTATTTTGTTTTTGCTCGTTAGCATTTATCTAACTGCGCCTTTTGATTTTGCTAATATTTTTTCAGCATCATGGTAGAGGCCCAATGGACTGCCCCCTTGTGTGCCATGTTGGTAATACAGTAAATCCCATAATGAGAAGACAGTGTGACGCTATGAAAATCTGGATACTGCCCAAGCCTTATACTGTATTTTTATTATTGTATTTATATATTTTTTTTAATAGACCCCTTGTTTGCACATTCGGTAATACTGTATGGTACAGAACCGGTATGAACATCTGGATACTGTCTAACCCTAGTGTATGGTTATGAAGGGGATTTGCCCTCAATCTCAAGTAACTTTTTTTCAACATTTTAAACTGTTCCCTAATTTCAAGATGCATGACTACCGGTAATAACTAGCCTATGTTATTGCGTACTTTGAGAAACACCTTTCTGTTCTCCCATCAGTTCTGTCTGCCCAAAGTGGAGAAGGAGCGGTATGAGAAGGAGGAACATCCAGACACTCAGCAGGAGATCCTGAAGAAGGTGGCGGTAGGATTGCCTGTCTATACACGCACTGGGACAGGAGGTGAGAATGTTACTGCCACCGACCCCCAACTCCCCTTGTGTACCTCCAACAAGGTTGCCAATTAGAATTGATGTGCTATTTTATCTATTTGGGATATACAGTCGGGTCCCAAATTATTGGCATCCTTGATAAAGATGTGAAAAAAGACTGTATAAATGATACAAATACTGAGCTACATTGTATGATCAACAAGGATCATAATTAATACATATACAATTGCTCAGAGATTTTGTTTACAAGTTCATAAAAAAAATCTCAAAGCTAGGTGTCAATTATTGGCACCCCTGGTTTCAATTCTCCGGCTACCTCTTCGATACTCCGGCACCCTCTTCGATACTCCGGCACCCTCTTCGATACTCCGGCACCCTCTTCGATACTCCGGCACCCTCTTCGATACTCCGGCACCCTCTTCGAGGATAATGGCACTGAGCTTTTTTTCTAGTGTTTTTATGAGATTGAAGAAACACATTGGGAGGGATCTTGGAGCATTCCTGCATACAGAATCTTTCCAGATCCTTGATACCCCTCATCTGCGCTTATGGACTGCCCTCTTCAATTCAAACCATAGGCTTTCAATGGGGTTCATGTCCGGAGACTGAGATGGCCATTGAAAAATGTTGTTTTTGTGGTCAATAAACAATTTCTTTGGATTTTAATTAGTGCTTGGGGTTATTGTCTTGCTGGAAGAGCCACTTGTGACCAAGTTTCAGCTTCTTGGCAGAGGCAACCAGGTTTTTGGCTAAGATGCCCTCCTGTGTGGCGCAGCAGTCTAAAGCATTGCAGCTCAGTGCTTGAGGTGTCACAACACAGACCCTGGTTCTAATCCAGGCTGTATCACAACCGGCCATGATTGGGAGTCCCATAGGGCGGCGCACATTTGGCCCAGTGTCGTCCGGGTTTGGCTGGTGTAGGCCGTCATTGTAAATAAGAATTTGTCCTTAACTTACTTGCCTAGTTACATTTTAAAAAATACTTCACCTCCAGGCGTTACATTTGTTGTTTGCTCTCAAAGGCTTTTTTTCTGGAAAACCTTCCAAAGAGCCTATTGGCATGGAGTTGGCGTGTAATTGGAGACTTGGTGACCTGAAAATGCAACAAAGTTCTGTAATTGTCCACCTTTGGCCCTTGGTTTTGTCTTTGCCTGCCAAACCATCTTCCTCACTGTGCGTGGGGACAACATACACTTGCGTCCAATACCAGGCAAGTTTACCACTGTTCCAGTGGTTTTAAACTTCCTAATAGTGTTATTTAATTATAATTTTTTATAAGGTCAACAACCATTTTGTCTCTTCGTTTGGGAGCGCTTTGCCTTTTCCCATGGGGATGGATGACAAAAGGATTTTACATGCATGTACCACATTTTTATACCCTAGTGAAACAGGAAGCCATGGAAGGCCACAATACAGTTATTTAAGCTGAGAGAGGAAAAAAGTAGAATGTTAATGCAGATATATTTTGTTTGATTGTATTTATAAGTATCTTTAGGAGTGCCAATAATTTAGACCCCTATAATTGAGGCAAAAATGACTTGTTAAACAAAATCTATTTCACTAGGCAATTGTATTAGTATAAAATAATATTTCCATATTGACTGTAGTTGAAACACAAGCTTTGGATTTAATGATTGATCAGGTGTATGTGTTCTCCACAGCCGTCCGGTACTGTGACAACTGTCTGGTGATCAAACCCGACCGCTGCCACCACTGCTCCACCTGTGACATGTGAGTTCAGTTCAATTACTGTGGGGTTCAGAGGAGATGCACCATGGGGTTTTACGTGGCGTCTTTTTGGGTGCTTCAACTCCAAAGTAATATACTCTAGGGTGTTCACCCATAAAAGGATTAATTCATTCAAGGTTTATACAAATGTCCGCTCAATAGAGAATTCTGTCAGAAAAACACGTGTCCAAACCCCATGTCTTTACTATATGTGACCCGTGACTCTGTGTGTGTGTGTGTATATGTATGTATGTATGTATATATATATATATACACACACATACATATATATCAAATTATTTTCAATGAAATCCGCTGTATATTAAAATTAAATAGGGATGAAATGTATATTTATTTACAAAGCTAAGAGACTGAATTTCAATATCCACCCTCCGCGAAAACAACCTGTTCCTATTTTCATTTTGTATTTCGGAGTCCTTCCCTTTAAATCGCCATAGAAACGCCCCTCTCAACATAGCTTGATTGCCATTATAGGCTATGAAATCCAAAGATCTCAGGTTGCTTTACTGTTGGCATGACACAGGAGTGATGGTAGCGCTCACCTATCAAGTTGATTTTCAATTGGTCCAACCAGAAGAAATGGTACCACCTCACAACGGCAAATATGGAAGACGGTACAACCAAGAGCGGCGCAGTCGAAACTAGCAACGTCCTATATACTTTCTTTCACGTTGTTTTTCATGCTGTCATACTCTCCCTCTCTCTCAGGTGTGTACTGAAGATGGACCATCACTGTCCATGGTATGTAACGGTCCATTCATGAAGTATAGATGCTTAGCAAAGTACACTCATGACCATACCGCTCAAACATACGCCTGCCTTCATTTGAAGTCTATTGTTAAAACTGACTTGATAGTGATTTGGATCAGTGGAGAGTTTCATCCTGTCCATTCTACTGCATGAGCATATTTGATCTGTCTGGTATAGTGATGTGGAAAGGATTACTCCGCTCTCAGAAGGAGACCGAGCAGCACAAGCCACGTTGACTTTTGTTTTCTCTGTTTCTCTCTCAGGGTGAATAACTGTGTTGGATTTTCAAACTACAAGTTCTTTGTCTTGTTTCTGGCCTACTCCATGCTATATTGTGCATTCATCGCCGCTACCGTCCTGCAGTATTTCATCAAATTCTGGACAGTAAGTAATACTGTAGCTGCCTGTCCTTTCTTCCTTAACTAGCTAGAACTTAGTTGAGTGTTAACCAATGAAAGCAGTAAGATCCCTGATAGCATGTTCCAATTAGCCAATACCCCAAATCCTCTACATAAACCACCTCAAACTTGAGCAGTCTGCATGTCAGGAGAAATTAGTGTGAATCTGGTTTATATTTAGCTGTGTGGTTTGCAGTAGGGTATAGTGTGGAAAGGGGGGAGGAAACATGTGCAATTGTGCTAACATTCTGGAGGATATTGAGCAGGTGCCGATAGTTTTGTAATCCTGTTCTTCTCTTTTTTTTTTCTTTTTTTTTCTTGTCCTTTTTATGTCTCTGTAAGATAGTTGCACGTTCTTAATGTCTGCACTAATCGTCTGCCTGTCTCTAATACTTTGCCTAAAGCTTTGCCGATGGAGATCTGTTGGGGATTGTCCTCAGGTAAAATGCGAGATTGTCACCATCTGATCATTGTGGTTCGTCAAAAAGAAAGGTTGCACTTCTTAGAGTAGCCTATTGTCACTAAGGAAAGGTCAAGAAGCTCAACCCATAATGGCATTCGCAAGGCTTCTGTCTCTCAGAAGTACAAATTGCTGTTGACGGATTCTCTTCAGTATGTGTCAAACACTGTTGTCTTGCAACTTAAGCCGTTGTCTTGCAACATAAGCCGTTGTCTGTTCCCCCTTGAGTGGTAAGACTAGGCCTCTGTCCTTGCTTGTGTTATATGCTGCCTTGCTCGTGACAATGAATGTCCACTGTCATCTTGGCCAAACTGAGGGCGAGTGTGGAGTCGGACAGGGTTGGTTGTTCAGCATGTCGTATTGTGCGTAACAACCAAAAGGTCTGTACTGTATGTAGTACCTTCTGGAGCCATTCACTTGAACAGTCATGTAGGCTAAGCGTCTGCTACTCCAGATTGAGGTCTTCATAGGTCATTTTACAACTGACTGATGTGTCATATCCTGTGTGTCTGTGCAGAAGGTGAACGTTACTACTGTATGTGGTGGATGAAGAGTATGACGTCACTAACGGCTCCTCTCTCTCTCTCTCCCCTCAAGAATCAGCTGCCTGACACTCACGCCAAATTCCACGTGTTGTTTCTGTTTTTTGTGGCGGCCATGTTCTTCATCAGCATCCTGTCGCTTTTCAGCTACCATCTCTGGCTTGTGGGAAAGAACAGGACCACCATAGGTAGCTGCCATGCCTCACTATACTCAACACAGTAACTCATCCACTATCGTCTTGATTGTTGACACCTTTTTATTGTTGGTTATAATTAGTGATTCAGAACCTATTCTCTGACTATTTCTTTTTTCTTGACATGGTCAAATAACTTGAGCATAAATTGGGAACTTTTTTTCTTCTAATTTGGCACACAGAAACTCGATGGCATGAGTAACATGGTCCAAAAGAATGGCACCAATTGGCCTATTTGTGGCGCTGTTATAAGCAGTCTCATGTAAACCCTCATAGCCTTCGCCCTGTTTGACCTAGAGACTTGAAACCAATTGTATGTAAACTCAGCAAAAAAAAGAAACGTCCTCACTGCCAACTGTTTATTTTCAGCAAACTTTACATGTGTAAATATTTGTATGAACATAACAAGATTCAACAACTGAGACATAAACTGAACAAGTTCCACAGACATGTGACTAACAGAAATGGTATAATGTTTCCCTGAACAAAAGGGGGGGGTCAAAAGTAACAGCACTGCAGTGCATCTCCTCATGGACTGCACCAGAATTGCCAGTTCTTGCTGTGAGATGTTACTCCTCTCTTCCACCAAGGCACCTGCAAGTTCCCGGACATTTCTGGGGGGAATGGCCCTAGCCCTCACCCTCTGATCCAACAGGTCCCAGACGTGCTCAATGGGATTGAGGTCCGAGCTCTTTGCTGGCCATGGCAGAACACTGACATTCCTGTATTGCAGGAAATCACGCACAGAACGAGCAGTATGGCTGGTGGCATTGTCATGCTGGAGGGTCGTGTCAGGATGAGCCTGTAGGAAGGGGTACCACATGAGGGAGGAGGATATCTATTGTGGACAGTCTGAGCACTGATGGAGGGATTGTGCGTTCCTGGTGTAACTCGGGCAGTTGTTGTTACCATCCTGTACCTGTCCCGCAGGTGTGATGTTCGGATGTACCGATCCTGTGCAGGTGTTACATGTGGTCTGCCACTGTGAGGACGATCAGCTGTCCGTCCTGTCTCCCTGTAGCGCTGTCTTAGGCGTCTCACAGTACAAACATTGCAATTTATTGCCCTGGCCACATCTGCAGTCTTCGTGCCTTCTTGCAGCATGCCTAAGGCACGTTCACGCAGATGAGCGCGCACAGACTGATTTCCAGCTATGACTCCCAGTGCCAAAACTCAAAATTCTTCCTTGTTGGGGAGAAACAAGCCTAAAATCTCGAACAAAGACTGTTGACATCTAGTGGAGGCCATAGGAATTGCAAACTGGGAGCCGGATTTAACATTGACCCTATACGTTCTAATGGAAGAGCATGGGATCTCAAACCAATCCGTTTTTTTTTTTTGTTCTTTGGATTTTCTCCTACCATATCAATTGTGTTATAGTCTCATGCATTATTTTAACATTTCTACAAACTTCAAAGTGTTTTCTATCCAATGCTACCAATTTATATGCTTATCCTGGCATCTGGGCCTGCGTAACTGGCAGTTTACTTTGGGCACGTCAATCAGAAAGGAAGTGGAGAAAATAGAGGCCTAGCCTGAAGTTAGGCTCATTACATCAGTCTTTCATTTTATGGAGAGATTATTATTATTATTATTTATTTTTTATGCCGCATTCAAATATAGCCACACTGTACCTAATAGATGCACATTAGTGCTAATGCAAAAATATATATATATATTTCTCATGAACCATAAGTCCGATTGACAACAGGTTTGGTATATAGACCCAATAAGTTAGCCTGTAATGAATTTGAGAATGTTTCGTTGCTGAATTCTTAGTTGGCCACATTACACCACTAGATGGCACCATATCTCACCAGGGCTATAAGAAATGAACTGATGGACATGGGGCCATGAAATTTGGGCAGACTCTCTTATCCACAGCAACTTACAGGAGCAATTAGGTTTAAGTGCCTTGCTCAAGGGCACATCAACAGTCCCCCCCCCCCCCCAACTAGTCGGCTCGGGGATTTGAACCAGTGACCTTTCAGTTACAGGCCAAATTCTCTTAAACGCTTGGCTACCTGCTCTATATAATAACTGTGAATATAAAGTCACTGCAACCTTAGATGGCTGCACCAGACCGGTTGGTGGCTCTATAGATGTCATTAGCACCAGTGGCACCATGAGATACTAGAGCAGTAACTATTGATCAGGTGGACTTTGTCTCATGCAAATGAATGTTAGATTTTTATTGTGCAGATGAATAATGTGAAATATTGTGATTACTTTCTGTGTAATCATATTGTTAGCCGTATTATGTGGCCTGAACATAGTGAAAAGTGTGTCATTTATTTGGGAAAGTAGAAGTTCTGCCGCTTGTGCAGTCAGCGTATTACAGCTGTGAAAGTATACTGAATTTTTATTTATTTTATTAAAGCTAATATGGAGTGTACCAACTGAGATTGAAGTAATTAATAAACAGATTTTGACAAAATAAAGTCCCAGAATTCAAAATATAGCCTACCAATACACCACCGGAGGTTGGTGGCATGTTAATTTGGGAGGAAGGGCTCATGGTAACTGCTGGGGCAGGATTAAGTGGAATGGTATCAAATGCATGGTTTCAATGTGTTTTCCATTCCGTTCGCTCCGTTTCCAGCCATTATTATAAGTCGTTGTCTCAACAGCCTCCACTGCAATACACTGACGCTGAAAATATTTCAAGTCATAAACCATTAGTCAAATTGACCACAGAATTGGTGAATATACTCAATACATTAAGTAAGGACTTTAAGAATGATTACTTGCTGCATTCAAAGATACAGCACTAGACTTAACTTCACTTATGTCATCCTTGTGGTATTGAGCGATAAACATGGTCATGTTTTCACGGATTGTACTTAAATGAAGATGGTTTCTACTGTACATATTGCTGCTTTGTTATCCAACTTATCTTGTCTCCTTTGTCATCCTGTGAACCCTGTTCATTGTTGCTTGCAACTAATATTATTATTTTTTCAGAGGCTTTCAGGGCTCCTGTCTTCAGAAATGGCCCAGACAAGAATGGCTTCTCTCTGGGATTCAGTAGGAACATGGCAGAGGTCTTTGGAGACCAGAAGAAGTACTGGATGTTTCCCATCTACACCAGGTGAAAACACAAAGTCACCTATCCATCTATTCTGTTGGAGCTTAATAATAGTTTTGCTTCTTAGTCAGTACTGCCTTTTAGTCAATAAAAACCTAGTTTGAGTTTCACTGTAGGTATTTAAATGCCTAATGTCACCCCCCCCCCCTTGTGCTCTCCTTTCTCTCTGTCAGTCAAGGTGATGGTAACAGTTTTGTCACCCGGTTGGTGAACTTAGATCCTGAGCAGATAGCTGTGGGCCTCCAGATCAACGGCAAAAGGTTATTCTTGGTTTGACTTCTTTCATTCCTGATTCAGTAAATGATCTCGCCTCATTCATGAAGTTAATACCGGCCTTGTCCTGAAACAGCTCTGTAGATGGTCCTGCAAGCCCCAAGCATGTCCTTGGCGACACCATCAACCACATTGAGGATCATCAGGATGGCAGCTTCGACAAAACTGGTATGTAGATCCCTGTGATGTCATGTAGCCCTGTGTCTGTGAGCTGCCTGAACCTTGACCTCTTACCTCTCACCCTTGTGTTTCAGACGTAGCCGAGACGGTCACAGTCACCATAGAGAGCGAGTCATAGACAGGTAAGCCTATGGATGACTCCCGCTGAAGTGTGCGCGTTTCCTACAGAGCTTAGAGAGGAAACTGATGACCGTCCATGATCTTTGATTACCAGTCGGCTCAAAACTGCCAAGAGACAACTGAGCCATCAACTGTGATGCCTTACAGCCAGCAGAATCTGTCTAAACAAAAAACCACCCCTTATCACCTGCAGCACCCCTACTACCATGGACAAATGTCAAGTAACAGCTCTTGTATGGACATATTTTCTATTGCCATTCTTACATCCACCAAACAGCATTCCTGGTATGATGGACACAACCTGGACAGTCATGGACGCTACATCAGCCATCTAAGTCCTCACCAAGCGCATACTCTCTGACACTTCATCTTTGTTTTTAACCAAAGCTTTTTTTTGTAACTATGATTAATCTCTGGGACTACTCTGTTATTCAAGCCAAAAAAAGAAGACTCTTTGCACTAGGTTAGGTTATTTCAGGAAAAGTGCAGGAAAATAATTACTTTACACTTATACACCTCAGTTGAATTAGTATTCACTTTCTTTATTGGAAAAAAGGAAGGGAGTTTACTGTTTCTTACCCCAGAAACTCAGTTACTGGTTTTGATTGGGTTAAGCCCAGGGAATACAATGTTCAGGGCCTCAAGACGCAACGTCTCAGTTGACTGTAGTGTGTGTTTGTGTACTGTATGCACTGTATGCACTTTACATTTGAACCCTGTGGAGGGCGCTAAGCATATCCATTGATTTCAACAGGCCATACAGTCTTACAGGTGGTTTGCATGAAAAAAGGCTTTGTAGGACCCTATGCCAAATACTTTCCTGCTCAACATCATCGTAACTTAAAGCTAGAACACTTCGTTTTTGGCATTATAAATTAATGATATATATCCATTGATTCTTGAATATAACCTATAAATGATTTGTGAGCTTAGTTCAACTGTCATACCCCTACAGATTTTTTACTATGTTTGTAAACAACGTAAATGTAAACTCATTTACATTTAGCTTCAGAAAATGGTTAAAACTATCCTTTTTATATTTTTGACGGTAAGTCCTTGCATCCATAGCTCTGTCTATGAATTTGAGTGGTTACATTTCTCCAGGCCCATCCCTCAGCTTTTTACCAAAACAGAGGTGGGGTAACACTTTGTCATTGTTTCAACTGCTGATTCTAGCTTTTAAATGTGCCTTCAGTTAAGTTGTTCAGATTTTTTTTGTTCTGTCGTATGGAAGGACAAAGGTTAAGTACAGTGCCATAGTAAATGGTTCACCTTAGCATGGTGTAATTACTTTAACATTTCTGTTTGCAATTTTAAACTGTTCATTTTTGCTAATACACATTTGAAGTGTCATGACCCTAATGACGCAGGGCCAAATCCTAACTCTAGATGCATGTTTTGCAAAATTGTGATCTACAGTACCGGTCAAAAGTTTGGACACACCTACTCATTCCAGGGTTTTTCTTTATTTTTACTATTTTCTACATTGTAGAACAACAGTGAAGATATCAAAACTATGAAATAACACATGGAATCATGTAGTAACCAAAAGTTTTAAACAAATCAAAATATATTTCAGATTCTTCAAAGTAGCCACCCATTGCCTTGACAGCTTTGCACACACTTGGCATTTTCTCAACCAGCTTCATGAGGAATGCTTTTCCAACAGTCTTGAAGGAGTTCCCACGTATGATGGGCACTTGTTGGCTGCTTTTCCTTCACTCTGCGGTCCAACTCATCCCAAACGGGTTGAGGTCAGGTGATTGTGGAGGCCAAGTCATCTGATGCAGCACTCCATCACTCTCCTTGGTCAAATAGCCCTCACAGCCTGGAGGTGTGTTTTGGGTCATTGTCCTGTTGAAAAACAAATTATAGTCACAATATGCGCAAACCAGATAGTATGGCGTATAGCTGCAGACTGCTGTGGTAGCCATGCTGGTTAAGTGTGCCTTGAATTTGAAAATCACTGAAGGTGTCACCAGCAAAGCACCATCACACCACCTATATGCTTCACTGTGTGAACCACACATGCAAAGATCATCCGTTCACCTACCCTGCGTCTCACAAAGACATGGCGGTTGGAACCAAAAATCTCACATTTGGACTCATCAGACCAAAGGACAGATTTCCCCCGGTCTAAAGTCCATTGCTTGTTATTCTTGGCCCTAGCAAGTCTCCTTAATGGTGTCCTTTAGTAGTGGTTTCTTTGCATCAATTTGACCATGAAGACCTGATTTCACGCAGACTCTGAACAGTTGATTTTGAAATGAGTCTTACTTGAACACTGAAGCGTTTTTTTGGGCTGCAATTTCTGAAGCTGGTAACTCTAATGAACTTATCCTCTGCAGCAGAGGTAACTCTGGGTTTTCCTTTCCTATTGCGGTCCTCATGAGAGCCAGTTTCATCATAGCGCTTGATGGTTTTTGCGACTGCACTTGAAGAAACTTTTGAAGTTCTTAATTTTCTGCATTGACTGACCTTCACTTCTTAAAGTAATGGACTGTTTCTCTTTGCTTATTTGAGCTGTTCTTGCCATTAATATAGACTGGGTCTTTTACCAAATAGGGCTATCTTCTGTATACCCCTCTACCTTGTCACAACAACTGATTTGGCTCAAACTCATTAAGAAAGAAAGAGAAATTCCACAAATTAGCTTTTAACGAGGCACACCTGTTAATTGAAATGCATTCCAGGTGACTACCTCACAAAGCTGGTTGAGAGAATTCATGAGTGTGCAAAGCTGTCAAGGCAATGGGTGGCTACTTTGGAGAATCTCAAATATAAAATATTTTGATTTGTTTAACTTTGGTTACTACATGATTCCATATGTTATTTCATAGTTTGTTTTCACTAGTCTGCAATGTTGAAAATAGCAACAACAAAAAAACAACACGCAGTGCATTCAGAAAGTTTTCAGAACCCTTTACTTTTTCCACATTTTGTTACGTTACACCCTTTGTTCTAAAATGTATTTGTCATTTCTTCCCCCCTCAGTCTACACACAATACCCCATATTCACAAAGCAAAAACGGGTTTCAAGACATTTCTGCACATGTATAAAAAATGTAAATGAAATCACATGAACATAAGTATTCAGACCCTTTACTCAATACTTTGTTGAAGCACCTTTGTAATTGCTGCCAGTCTCGAGTCTTCGTGGGTATGACGCTACAAGCTTGGCACACCTGTATTTGGGGAGTTTCTCCCGTTCTCTTCTGCAGATCCTCTCAAACTCAGTCAGGTTGGCTTGGGAGCGTCACTGCACAGCTATTTACAGGTCTCTCCAGAGATGTTAGATTGTGTTCAAGTCTCGGCACTGGCTGGGCCACTCAAGGACATTCAGAGACTTGTCCCGAAGCCACTCCTGCGTTGTCTTGGCTGTGTGCTTAGTTAGGGTCATTGTCCTGTTGAAAGGAACTTATATATATATATATATTTCACCTTTTTATTTAACCAGGTAGGGTAAATGAGAACTTGTTCTCAACTGATATCTATGAGGGTGACCGTGTTTACGGATTTGGGGTTGTACCTGGTGGGTTCATTGATCATTTGTGTGAGATTTAGGGCATCAAGCTTAGATTGTAGGATGGCCGGGGTGTTAAGCATGTCCCAGTTTAGGTCACCTAGCAGCACGAGCTCTGAAGATAGATGGGGGGCCAATCAATTCACATATGGTGTCCAGGGCACAGCTGGGGGCAGAGGGTGGTCTATAGCAAGCGGCAACGGTGAGAGACTTGTTTCTAGAAAGGTAAATTTTTAAAAGTAGAAGCTCAAATTGTTTGGATACGGACCTGGCTAGTAAGAACTCTGCAGTATATTGCAACACCACCCCCTTTGGCAGTTCTATCTTGTCGCAAGATGTTGTAGTTAGGGTTGGAAATTTCAGGGGTTTTGGTGGTCTTCCTAAGCCAGGATTCAGATGGCTAGGACATCCGGGTTGGCAGAGTGTGTTAAAGCAGTGAATAAAACACATTTAGGGAACCCTCGATCCTGACTAGTCTCCCTGTCACTGTAAAACATCCCCACAGCATGATGATGCCACCTCCATGCTTCACCATAGGGATGGTGCCAGGTTTCCTCCAGAGGTGACGCTTGGCATTCAGGCCCAAATAGTTAAATCTTGGTTTTGGTGGTTCCAAACTTCTTCCATTTAAGAATAATGGCTGCCACTGTGTTCTTGGGGGGGACCTTCAATGCTGCAGAAATGTTTTGGTACCCTTCTCCAGGTCTGTGAATCGACACAATCCTCTCTCAGAGCTCTACAGACAATTCCTTCAATGTCATGGCTTGGTTTTTGCTCTGACATGCAGTGTCAACTGTGGGACCTTTTTATATACGTAGGTGTGTGCCTTTCCAAATCATGTCCAATCAATTGAATTGACCACAGGTGGACTCCAAGTTTTAAACATCTCAAGGATGATCAATGGAAACAAGATGCACCTGAACTCCATTTCCAGTCTCATAACAAAGGGTCTGAATACTTATGTAAATAAGGTATTTGTTTTTATCCATTTTAGAATAAGGCTGTAATGTAACAAAAAGGGGGAAGGGTTCTGAATACTTCCCGAATGCACTGTATACAGTGAGCTCCAAGTATTGGGACAGTGGCACACTTTTTGTTGTTTTGGCTCTGTACTCCAGTACTTTGGATTTGAAATGATACAATGAGGTTAAAGTGCAGACTGTCTGCATTCATTTGAGGGTATTTTCCTCCACATCGGGTGAACCGTTTAGAAATTACCACACTTTTTGTACATAGGCCCCCGCACATTTTAGGGGACTAAGTGAATTTGTTCCAAAACATTTGGAGGTATATTTAAAGTTTTGTATTTTGTCCCATATTCCTAGCACACAATGATTACATCAAGCTTGTGACTCTCTATAAACTTGGTGGATGCATTTGCTGTTGGTTTTGGTTGTTTCAGATTTTGTGCCCAATAGAAATGAATCTGAAATAATGTATTGTCATTTTTAGAGTCACTTTTATCGTATATAAGAAATAGAATGTTTTTAAACACTTCTATATTAATGTGTATGCTACCATGATTATGGATAGTCCTTAATGAATTACCAAAAGTGCTGTAATTTCTAAACTATTCTCCCGATTTTTAATAATGAAAATACCCTCAAATTTAAGCTGTCTTTTTTTTTTAATCCAAAATGCTGGAGTACAGAGCCAAAACAACATGTCGCTGTCCCAATACATTTGGAGCTTCACTGTAGTTTAACACTGTACAGGTTTGTTATTTCATGAAGTATTTGTTTACGCTTTTAAGTTTGTTTTTCCATTGTTTCTATTGCTTTTGACACCTTTCTGTGTTTGCAAACATTGGCGCACGAGGGCGACGCTGCAAGTTGGTAGCGGAACACGGGAGTTCTTACAGAACATGCTGCTTAAGAGTGCATATCACACTACTTTTGGAGTATAGTTGGATTTTAAGGCTCGTAATAATGTCCTGTTTAATATGTTTGTCATCGCAAATCAACTGCATTACACTTCAACCAGTAAAATGGCTCTTTGGCTAGCTTTTGCTACAGCCTATATCAATGAGCGTTAGCATTCTAGCTAACTGCTACATTCAAAATAGTTATTTTGCAAAGATCACAACCAAATATCATCTTAACTACTGTTCAAGAAAATGTCTAAACATCCATTGTAAGCGTATGAGAACCTAAATGTATTTTGTTTAGTACTAATAAAAACGTAAATTCAGGCAGATGGCTTTCTTACTCCTGCCAAGAGTCGTACGTGACGTCAGTGTGTCGTGTACTGGAAAAGGGTCTATTGTCCCCATTGTCATGTATTGTTTTTAGACGTTTCTTTTTCTTCTTTTTTTTTAAGGGACTTGTATCTGTAAAGATATCTGTAAAGTATCACTTTCACAGGCAATAAGGAAGACTTTTAACATCAAACAATTAAACTTACTTGGGAAATGTGTTTGAACTCAACCTCAATCTTTGAGAATATGGAATAGCTACGTGTTCACGTTATGCAAAACACACTTCTTAAATTTCTGTCTTGTATCTGATGTGTCTAACTTTGGTGTCCAAAGATAAAGAAAAAGGAAGGCTTTGAACAAAATGTTTTTAAAAGCACATTTTCCATGACGAATGCTGCTTTCTTTGATACTGATGATGATCCTAATTTCTAGCAATTCTATTTTTTTGTCGGGAAAAATGTACAATGTTGAACATGTACAGCAATATTTAATGTATTGAACCAGATTTGTTAATACCGGTAGGCCAGTTTCCATGTGCAGTCTTACATCATGTCAGTATGGACGCAGGCCACCAAGAGGAGGGTAGAGCTAGGCATCACATCTCAAAGGAGAAATTCTTTATTTCAGAAGCTCTGCGATCAGGTTTCTACATTTCCAACTGACTATGATCTGTGTTTGGAATGTACAAGCTGTTTTGTTTACTGGGTGCATATATGATGGTATAACACCCTATTGTGGAGTGAAAGCATCATGGCTTTAACCTTCTAGTTTGATTAACTTGCATTAATGACAGATATTTTGCGCTACGTTGTATAGTCACAAAATTTGTCCAAGTTTTCGTGGCTCGATTTCCTTTTTTATTAATATTACTATTTTATTGAATCTGTTTGCATGTGTTAGTATTTTCTAACGACATTTGTAGGACCCTGTCAACCAAAACTGTATAATGTTTTTATTTTTATGTACTCTAAATTGGGAAATGGTCTGCACAAAGTTTCGTATGTCTAATACAATTAAATGTGTATGTATTATTGTGTACATTTTTAATAAATGTTTAATGCATTCAAATACTTGATTTAATGGATTCTTACATGGTTAGAAACGATGTTGGTTGCCCATTTTTAGACTTGATTACCCTAGGCCTAGATGGTGCCATGATCAATAAGGGCAGGCACTGCTGAGATGCGAACTGAAGGCAGGAAGCTGGGAATAAATGCTTTTTGTACACCAATTTTTATGCCTGAACAAAATGGTTAACTTACTTAAAACACAGGTAAATAAAATTGTTCTGCTCCTAGACAGCCACAGAGGCAGCATCTTTTCACTGGATCACAGTGAATTATTGATTTGTTTTAAAGACACTAGAAAGACAGGTTTTTAATAACATCCATGGTATGACATATTTCCTGAGCCAGCCAAAGCCAGTAACCTTTGACTGTGTATTGGTCTTTGGTGATTCCATCTGAGACGCACTGTACCTTTTGCTCTCTGTGCCATATGTTATTTAAGTGTTCCCACAAAACCTGCATGCTGTGAAACTCACTACACATGTTTTAAATTCGATACCGACTGAGTAAGGAAACCGTCTCACTTACAAAGTGGTTTTATTAAAGACTTGTCTTAATTTTGAACACAGTCCGGATAAAATTTTAGTTGGACCACTGTACAGGGTGAGATTAGTGTGACCAGTGGTGTAAAGTACTTAACTAAAAATACTTTAAAGTACTACTTAAGTAGTTTTTTGGGCATCTGTATTTTACTTTACTATTTTATATTTCTGACAACTTTTACTTCACTATATCCCTAAAGAAAATAATGTACTTGTAAATTTACAAAATTTTCCCTGACAACCAAAAGTACTTGTTTATATTGTGAATGCTTAGCAAGCCAGAAATGGTCTGATTCATGCGCGTATTGAGAACACGTGGTCATCCCTACTGCCTCTGGCCTGGTGGACTCATTAAACACAAATGTATCTTTTGTAAATAATGTCAGTGTTTGGGTGTGCCCCTGACTATCCATACATTTTAAAAACAAGAAAATGGTGCTGCCTGCTTTGCTTAATATAAGGCATTTTAAAATATTTATAATTGTACTTTTGATACTTAAGTATATTTTAGATATGTATATTTACTTTTGATACACTACTGGTCAAAAGTTTTAGAACACCTACTCATTCCAGGGTTTTTATTTTATTTTTACTATTTGCTGCATTGTAGAATAATAGTGAAGACATCAACTATCAAATAACACACATGGAATCATGTAATCGAAATACATTTTATATTTGAGATTCTTCAAATAGCTACTCTTTGCCTTGACAGCTTTCCATATGTGTTATTTCATAGTTTTGATGTCTTCATTATTATTCTACAATGTAAAAAATAAAGAAAAACCCTTGAATGAGTAGGTGTTCTAAACCTTTTGACTGGTAGTGTAAGTATATTTAAAGCCAAATACTTTGAATTTTACTCAAGTAGTATTTAACTGGCTGACTTTCACTTTTACTTGAGTAACTTTCTATGAAGGTATCTATACTTTTTACTCAAGTATGACAATTGTGTACTTTTTCCCACAACTGAATGTGACAAAAGCCAAGCAGAAAGAAGCTACTGTCATGAGTCACTAAGTAAGATGGTAATTATGTGGCAAAGTTTAGCAGTGTAAGACTTTTCAACAACACATAGTGGGTTCAAGAAATGAGGTGTCCTTGACAAAGCTATAGGGAAGATCACAACCTTCTCTTTTGTTACCTCATTAAGATGAAGTGTCAGGAAGGCCAAGAAGATCAAGGACCCAGCCACCTGAGCCACGGACTGTTCATCCCGCTACCATGTAGAAGGCGGAGAAAGTACAGATGCATTAATACTGAGACCGAAAGACTGATAATCAGCTTCTATCTCCAGGCCATCAGACTGTTAAACAGTCACCACTAGCCAGTCTCCGCCCAGTACCCTGGCCTGAACCTCAGACACTGTCACCACCCAGTTATCTACCCTGCACCTTAGCGACTGCTGCCCTATGTACAGTACATAGTCATTGAACACTGGTCACTTTAATGTTTACATACTGTTTTACCCACTTTATATGTATATACTGTATTCTAGTCATGGCCCATCCTATATAACTACTGCTATACACACCTTTTCAATTCACATACTGTCCATACACACCATTCACATACATACAGTACCAGTCAAAAGTTTGGACTCAAATCAAATTGTATTAGTCACGTGCCGAATACAACAATACACATTAGACCTTACAGTGAAACTTACAAGCCCCCAACCAACAATGCAGTTTTTTTTAAATACTGAAAAGCATAAGCGATAAAAGTAACAAGTAATTAAAGAGCAGCAGTAAAACAACAATAGCGAGACTATATACAGGGGGGTACCGGTACAGAGTCAATGTGTGGGGGCACCGGTTAGTTGAGGTAGTATGTATATCTCAGTAGAGTTATTGACTATGCATAGATGACAACAGAGAGTATCAGTGGTGTAAAGAGGGGGAGGGGGCAATGAAAATAGTCTGGGTAGCCATTTGATAAGATGTTCAGGAGTCTTATGGCTTGGAGGTAGAAGCTGTTTAGAAGCCTCTTGGACCTAGACTTGGCGCTCCGTTACCGCTTGCCGTGCGGTAGCAGAGAGAACAGTCTATGACGAGGGTGGCTGGAATCTTTGACAATTTTTAGGGCCTTCCTTTGACACGGCCTGGTAAAGAGGTCCTGGATGGCAGGAAGCTTGGCCCCAGTGATGTACTCGGCCGTTCACACTACCCTCTGTAGTGACTTGCGGTCTGAGGCCTAGCAGTTGCCATACCAGGCAGTGATGCAACCAGTCAGGATGCTCTCGATGGTGCAGCTGAAGAACCTTTTGAGGATCTGAGGACCCATGCCAAATCTTTTCAGTCTCCTGAGGGGGAATAGGTTTTGTCGTGCCCTCTTCACGACTGTCTTGGTGTGCTTGGACCCACTTAGTTTATTGGTGATGTGGACACCAAGGAACTTGAAGCTCTCAACCTGCTCCACTGCAGCCGCTTCGATGAGAATGGGGGGCGTGCTCGGTCCTCTTTTTCCTGTAGTCCACAATCATCTCTTTTGTCTTGACCACGTTGAGGGAGAGGTTGTTGTCCTGGCACCACACGGCCAGGTCTCTGACCTCCTCCCTATAGGCTGTCTCATCGTTGTCGGTGATCAGCATTACCACTGTTGTGTCATCGGCAAATTTAATGATGGTGTTGGAGTTGTGCCTGGCTGTGCAGTCATGAGTGAACAGGGAGTACAGGAGGGGACTGAGCACGCACCCCTGAGGGGCCCCTGTGTTGAGGATCAGTGTGGCTGATGTGTTGTTACCTACCCTTACCACCTGGGTGCGGCCCGTCAGAAAGTCCAGGATCCAGTTGCAGAGGGAGGTGTTTAGTCCCAGGGTCCTTAGCTTATTGGTGAGCTTTAAGAGCACTATGGTGTTGAACGCTGAGCTGTAGTCAATGAATAGCATTCTCACATAGGTGTTCCTTTTGTCCAGGTGAGAAAGGGCAGTGTGGAGTGCAATAGAGATTGCATCATCTGTGGATGATCTTTAAGTCTATCGCACGCTTTCCAACTTTCTCTACCCCAACTTTTTTTAAACACCATGTACCTCGCTAAATTTATAACGTATGTCAGTCAATCCATAAGAATAATATCATTTCGATGGGCACAACTCTGTCGTAATTTTCTCTTGGTTATTATTTAGAATTCATTAGATTTAGGTAACTGTCTCTCCTATGATTCAGTATTTTAAATACGACTCCATTCCTAATACGTTGTTCCAGCGGACCATTTAGGCAAGACAACGCATTCCATCGAAATCGCCTCGTTATTATTTAGAATGGATTAGTCTTTCAATTTAACCTAAACAAGCTATTAAAACGTTCAGTTTATATGCTAAACAAACACTAACTAACCGTATCTCTCCCTCTTGTTTCCACTCGGAACTGGATTTATATGTTTGACTTTTTAGTGAGTCTAGTATTCTACCAGGCTCCCCATCGACTGGGAGCCCGCTATGTGAGGCAATGCTGCCCTCTTCAGTCCATTCTCTGTATAGTTTCTCTCCTCCATTCCTTTCCCTCTTTTCCGCCATTTATTTCTAATGTGGATTTCAGTGTCTTCAACACTTTTTCAATTTTTTTGAGTTCCATGGTAACGATTTTATTTATCTCCTGGAGTATGTTTAAATAGGAATATATTTTTAAGGCTTAAAATTGGGCTCAACTAATTTTTCTATTATTTTTATTAATATACTTATATCTCTGAAACAGTAATTATTTAACTGGACACGGGAGAATAAGGTAATCCACCCGTCAATCACGGCCACACCCGGTGGGGAATGTACAAATTGTATCACGTTCCCCGTATCTAATATGTACCTTACTTATTACTCATCAATCAAGTTAAAAAGTCAATTTCCCACAATACCCAATGCTAAATTCAACATTGTGGTTAAATATACGGATTTGGTAATTATTGTCTAATGTTCTAATAGATTAGTACAGTTTAAATCAGGATATGCGTTTACATAGGGATATTGTTATGGATTTTATGTATAAATGACCAAACCTGTTATGCTGGTGAATGAGGACCCAAAAGCGACGTAATAGTAACAGAGTCTTTATTCCAGTATTAAACAAATAATGATTCTCCTGGATATTATCAATGGTCAATCCAAAACAGGAAACTGAAATCCTCTCGTCAATAGAGAGGAACGACTGGAGACGCGACCACAGACTGCAGGTCGCTTCAGGAAGGCACTGGCCGTAGCTGACATAGACACCTGCTCACACGCAGCATCTGAAGAAGGCAAAGAACACGACAGGGCGGAACAAGGACACAGGAACAGCAAACATCAAACAAGAATCCGACAAGGACAGAAGCGGAAAACAGAGGGAGAAATAGGGACTCTAATCAGAGGGCAAAATAGGGGACAGGTGTGAAAGAGTAAATGAGGTCGTTAGGAGAATGAGAAACAGCTGGGAGCAGGAACGGAACGATAGAGAGAGAGAGCGGGAGAGGGAGAGAGGGAGGAGGAGAGAGAGAGAGAGAAAGAGGGAAAGAACCTAATAAGACCAGCAGAGGGAAGCACAGGGACAAGACATGATCAAAGACAAAACATGACAGTACCCCCCCACTCACCGAGCGCCTCCTGGCGCACTCGAGGAGGAACCCTGGCGGCAACGAAGGAAATCATCAATCAACGAACGGTCCAGCACGTCCCGAGATGGAACCCAACTCCTCTCCTCAGGACCGTAACCCTCCCAATCCACTAAGTACTGGTGACCACGTCCCCGAGAACGCATGTCCATGATCTTCCGTACCTTGTAAATAGGAGCGCCCTCGACAAGGACGGGGGGGGGGGGAGGGAAGACGAACGGGGGCGCGAAGAAAAGGCTTGACACAAGAGACATGGAAGACAGGGTGGACGCGACGAAGATGTTGCGGAAGAAGCAGTCGCACAGCGACAGGATTGACGACCTGAGAGACACGGAACGGACCAATGAACCGTGGAGTCAACTTGCGAGAAGCTGTCGTAAGGGGAAGGTTACGAGTGGAAAGCCACACTCTCTGACCGCGACAATACCTAGGACTCTTAATCCTACGTTTATTGGCGGCTCTCACAGTCTGCGCCCTGTAACGGCAAAGTGCAGACCTGACCCTCCTCCAGGTGCGCTCACAACGTTGGACAAAAGCCTGAGCGGAGGGAACGCTGGACTCGGCGAGCTGGGACGAGAACAGAGGAGGCTGGTACCCAAGACTACTCTGAAACGGAGATAGACCGGTAGCAGACGAAGGAAGCGAGTTGTGAGCGTACTCAGCCCAGGGGAGCTGTTCTGCCCAAGACGCAGGGTTTCGAAACGAAAGGCTGCGTAATATGCGACCAATCGACTGATTGGCCCTTTCTGCTTGACCGTTAGACTGGGGATGAAACCCGGAAGAGAGACTGACGGAAGCACCAATCAAACGACAGAACTCCCTCCAAAACTGTGACGTGAATTGCGGACCTCTGTCTGAAACGGCGTCTAACGGGAGGCCATGAATTCTGAACACATTCTCAATGATGATTTGTGCCGTCTCCTTAGCGGAAGGAAGCTTAGCGAGGGGAATGAAATGTGCCGCCTTAGAGAACCTATCGATAACCGTAAGAATCACAGTCTTCCCCGCAGACGAAGGCAGACCGGTAATAAAGTCTAAGGCGATGTGAGACCATGGTCGAGAAGGAATGGGAAGCGGTCTGAGACGACCGGCAGGAGGAGAGTTACCTGACTTAGTCTGCGCGCAGTCCGAACAAGCAGCCACGAAACGACGCGTGTCCCGCTCCTGAGTAGGCTACCAAAACCGCTGGCGAATAGAAGCAAGCGTACCCCGAACGCCGGGGTGGCCAGCTAACTTGGCAGAGTGAGCCCACTGAAGAACAGCCAGACGAGTAGAGACAGGAACGAACAGAAGGTTACTAGGACAAGCGCGCGGCGACGCAGTGTGAGTGAGTGCTTGCTTTACCTGTCTCTCAATTCCCCAGACAGTCAACCCGACAACACGCCCTTCAGGGAGAATCCCCTCGGGGTCGGTAGAAGCCACAGAAGAACTAAAGAGACGGGATAAGGCATCAGGCTTGGTGTTCTTATTTCCCGGGCGATAGGAAATCACGAACTCGAAACGAGCGAAAAACAACGCCCAACGAGCTTGACGTGCATTAAGTCGTTTGGCCGAACGGATGTACTCAAGGTTCTTATGGTCAGTCCAAACGACAAAAGGGACGGTCGCCCCCTCCAACCACTGTCGCCATTCGCCTATGGCTAAGCGGATGGCGAGCAGTTCGCGGTTACCCACATCATAGTTGCGCTCCGATGGCGACAGGCGATGAGAAAAGTAAGCGCAAGGATGGACCTTATCGTCAGAGTGGAAGCGCTGAGACAGAATGGCTCCCACGCCCACCTCTGAAGCGTCAACCTCGACAATGAATTGTTTAGTGACGTCAGGAGTAACAAGGATAGGGGCGGATGTAAAACGCTTCTTGAGGAGATCAAAAGCTCCCTGGGCGGAACCGGACCACTTAAAGCAAGTCTTGACAGAAGTCAGAGCTGTGAGAGGGGCAGCCACTTGACCGAAATTACGAATGAAACGCCGATAGAAATTAGCGAAACCGAGAAAGCGCTGCAACTCGACACGTGACTTAGGGACGGGCCAATCGCTGACAGCCTGGACCTTAGCGGGATCCATCTGAATGCCTTCAGCGGAAATAACAGAACCGAGAAATGTGACAGAGGAGACATGAAAGGCGCACTTCTCAGCCTTCACGTAGAGACAATTCTCTAAAAGGCGCTGGAGTACACGTCGAACGTGCTGAACATGAATCTCGAGTGACGGTGAAAAAATCAGGATATCGTCAAGGTAAACGAAAACAAAAATGTTCAGCATGTCTCTCAGTACATCATTAACTAATGCCTGAAAGACAGCTGGAGCATTAGCGAGACCGAACGGCAGAACCCGGTATTCAAAATGCCCTAACGGAGTGTTAAACGCCGTTTTCCACTCGTCCCCCTCTCTGATGCGTACGAGATGGTAAGCGTTACGAAGGTCCAACTTAGTAAAGCACCTGGCTCCCTGCAAAATCTCGAAGGCTGACGACATAAGGGGAAGCGGATAACGATTCTTAACCGTTATGTCATTCAGCCCTCGATAATCCACGCAGGGGCGCAGAGTACCGTCCTTCTTCTTAACAAAGAAAAATCCCGCTCCGGCGGGAGAGGAAGAAGGCACCACGGTACCGGCGTCGAGAGAAACAGACAGATAATCCTCGAGAGCCTTACGTTCGGGAGCCGACAGAGAGTATAGTCTACCCCGAGGGGGAGTGGTCCCCGGAAGGAGATCAATACAACAATCATACGACCGGTGAGGAGGAAGGGAGCTGGCTCTGGACCGACTGAAGACCGTGCGCAGATCATGATATTCCTCCGGCACTCCTGTCAAATCACCAGGTTCCTCCTGAGTAGAGGGGACAGAAGACACAGGAGGGATAGCAGACATTAAACACTTCACATGACAAGAAACGTTCCAGGATAGGATAGAATTACTAGACCAATTAATAGAAGGATTATGACATACTAGCCAGGGATGACCCAAAACAACAGGTGTAAAAGGTGAACGAAAAATCAAAAAGGAAATGGTCTCACTGTGGTTACCAGATACTGTGAGGGTTAAAGGTAGTGTCTCACATCTGATACTGGGGAGAAGACTACCATCTAAGGCGAACATGGGCGTGGGCTTCCCTAACTGTCTGAGAGGAATGTCATGTTTCCGAGCCCATGCTTCGTCCATAAAACAACCCTCAGCCCCAGAGTCTATCAAGGCACTGCAGGAAGCAGCCGAACCGGTCCAGCGTAGATGGACCGACAAGGTAGTACAGGATCTTGATGGAGAGACCTGAGTAGTAGCGCTCACCAGTAGCCCTCCGCTTACTGATGAGCTCTGGCTTTTACTGGACATGACATGACAAAATGTCCAGCAGAACCGCAATAGAGGCAAAGGCGGTTGGTGATTCTCCGTTCCCTCTCCTTAGTCGAGATGCGAATACCTCCCAGCTGCATGGGCTCAGTCTCTGAGCCGGTGGGAGGAGATGGTTGAGATGCGGAGAGGGGAAACACCGTTAACGTGAGCTCTCTTCCACGAGCTCGGTGACGAAGATCTACCCGTCGTTCTATGCGGATGGCGAGTGCAATCAAAGAGTCCACGCTGGAAGGAACCTCCCGGGAGAGAATCTCATCCTTAACCTCAGCGTGGAGTCCCTCCAGAAAACGAGCGAGCAACGCCGGCTCGTTCCAGTCACTGGATGCAGCAAGAGTGCGAAACTCTATAGAGTAATCCGTTATGGATCGATCACCTTGACCTAGGGAAGCCAGGGCCCTGGAAGCCTCCTTCCCAAAAACTGAACGATCAAAAACCCGTATCATCTCCTCTTTAAAGTTCTGATAATCGTTAGAACACTCAGCCCTTGCCTCCCAGATAGCTGTGCCCCACTCCCGAGCCCGACCAGTAAGGAGTGATATGACGTAAGCGATCCGAGCTCTCTCACTAGAGTACGTGTTGGGCTGGAGAGAGAACACAATATCACACTGGGTGAGAAAAGAGCGACACTCAGTGGGCTGCCCAGAGTAACATGGTGGGTTATTAACCCTAGGTTCCGGAGACTCGGAAGACCAGGAAGTAGCTGGTGGCACGAGACGAAGACTCTGAAACTGTCCAGAGAGATCGGAGACCTGAGCGGCCAGGGTCTCAACGGCATGACGAGCAGCAAACAATTCCTGCTCGTGTCTGCCGAGCATTGCTCCCTGGAACTCGACGGCAGTGTTGAGAGAATCCATAGTCGCTGGGTCCATCTTGGTCGGATTCTTCTGTTATGCTGGTGAATGAGGACCCAAAAGCGACGTAATAGTAACAGAGTCTTTATTCCAGTATTAAACAAATAATGATTCTCCTGGATATTATCAATGGTCAATCCAAAACAGGAAACTGAAATCCTCTCGTCAATAGAGAGGAACGACTGGAGACGCGACCACAGACTGCAGGTCGCTTCAGGAAGGCACTGGCCGTAGCTGACATAGACACCTGCTCACACGCAGCATCTGAAGAAGGCAAAGAACACGACAGGGCGGAACAAGGACACAGGAACAGCAAACATCAAACAAGAATCCGACAAGGACAGAAGCGGAAAAGAGAGGGAGAAATAGGGACTCTAATCAGAGGGCAAAATAGGGGACAGGTGTGAAAGAGTAAATGAGGTCGTTAGGAGAATGAGAAACAGCTGGGAGCAGGAACGGAACGATAGAGAGAGAGAGCGGGAGAGGGAGAGAGGGAGGAGGAGAGAGAGAGAGAGAAAGAGGGAAAGAACCTAATAAGACCAGCAGAGGGAAGCACAGGGACAAGACATGATCAAAGACAAAACATGACAAAACCATGTACACATCCAGCTATAACTATAACTAATTGAATTACTGTTTTTCTATATGGATGAATAATGTTAGTTTATACGGAAGAGGTCTTGGATCTTTTATGAGGGTAGAAAGGAATGTCTGTGTGTCTATAAAGAAAACGAAATTGATCGTTAACTTTTGTTTGACCCGATTCAGCTCCAATTCTGTGGAGATAAGGGAGAATAGTTCAAGACCTCTGGGATTTCCGTATCTGGGGGGGAACTGGAACTGTCAGCTAAGGGGTAATAAACTGGCAAAAAGCCTCAGGGGACAATCCAGATTAGTGTGTATGCATGTGCGCTAGCAAAAGAAGGGACACAAAGAACGGCCCTTTATTATATGCACGTCTGAGTACTTTCGAGAATAAACACTACTGATTACATTTGGCCACGGGTCTATGTCTATTTTATGCAAATAATGATTTTACAAATTCTTATAAACAGACAGAGTGTTTGCTTTGTATAATTAAATTGGTTATTGACCATATAGGAATCGAATTCCTTCAACAGATTTACATTTACATTGTTGCCCTAAAAACTCCTCAACTATAGTACTTATTACTAAATGGAAATAACAATCCCTAATATAATAGATGTTTATTAAATATGTATTCAAATGAATCACAGTCCCACACAATAGGGAGGGTATAAATGTTATACATTCAGGGCCAATCTTAACGTACTTTACTGTATCACTTTTCTCGTATTTCATGCACACCTCCTCAATATTCAATGATATAACTCTGTTACGGACATCTCATCCGTCGGTCTCACCTTAATACACTTCATTCACTGTTGCATTAATCCCCACCCTCTCTCATGCTTTTGAACATAAAGCCCATCGGGCATCTCACCCTTATTCATTCACGCTTGGCATCTCACCCAGTACATCACATTTGTTCGTTATATCATAGAATACTTGGCCAGTCAAAATTGCATTCACCACTATGTATTCCTTATGATTTTTTACCAATATAAACTAATACAATTTGGTTACTTACATCAAACAGGTATCTCACAAAACTAAATTTGGATAATGCCAATTTGCATAACTTTCGTTTTTCACAATAGGTGTCTGCTTACCTTTTTAGTTGACCGGTCTTTTTGTGAGAAACACCGTCCGACGACAGTAACGGTCTATCTACAGGACAATCTCCAGCGAAATCCTTCTACCAGTTCACTGTTGGGGTCACCATGTGAAGGGTTGCATCAATCGACTCTGGTATCAGGATAAAATGTGATTCAAAGTCACCGAATATACTTTAAGTATTTTTATTTAACATAAGCTCAGAATGGTAAATGCAATTTTCGTATATACGTGTTCACTGTATCACCACGCAGGGTAAAGCAGGGAACTGACTGAAATAGTACAGACATCTTCTTTTATACTGTGACAGATGTAGTTCTGCCTAAGCTGGTCCCAGCCGCACAGCACACAGGATCCAGATATCCGGAAGTGTTTGTTGTGTAGCTGAGAATTTTCCATCTTGTCTTAACCTCGTGGTTAGCACATTCGACACCCTAGATTATCAACAGCTTTTCTGCAATCACGCTATGTTTTGTGATTAACATGTCCTATTTCTATAAGGCATATATTTTTGTTAAAAAGAGAACAAAACCATCCTTCACAGCACACATGCGGAGATCATCCGTTCACCTACTCTGCGTCTCACAAAGACACACCGGTTGGAACCAAAAATCTCAAATTTGGACTCATCAGACCAAAGGACAGATTTCCACCAGTCAAATGTCCATTGCTCGTGTTTCTTGGCCCAAGCAAGTCTCTTCTTATTATTGGTGTCCTTTAGTAGTGGTTTCTTTGCAGCAATTCAACCATGAGGGCCTGACTCACGCAGTCTCCTCTGAACAGTTGATGTTGATGTGTCTGTTACTTGAGCTCTATGAAGCATTTATTTGGGCTGCAATTTCTGAGGCAATTAACTCTAATGAACTTATTCTCTGCAGCAGAGGTAACTCTGGGTCTTTCTTTCCTATGGCGGTCCTCATGAGAGCCAGTTTCATCATAGCGCTTGATGTTTTTTGGGACTGTACTTGAAGAAACTTTCAAAGTTCTTAAAATGTTCGTCATTGACTGACCTTCACATCTTAATGTAATGATGGATTGTTGTTTCTCTTTGCTTATTTGAGCTGTTCTTGCCATAATATGTACTTGGTCTTGTACATAATAGGGTTATCTTCTGTATACCCCCCCCTACCTTGTCACAACACAACTGATTGGCTCAACCGTATTAAGAAGGAAATAATTTCCACAAATTAGCTTTTAACAAGGCACACCTGTTAATTGAAATGCATTCCAGGTGACTACCTCATGAAGCTAGTTGAGAGAATGCCAAGAGTGTGCAAAGCTGTCATCAAGGCAAAGGGTGGCTACTTTGAAGAATCTAAAACTGAAATATTTTTTTTGTTTAACACTTTTTTGGTTACTATGTGATTCCATATGTGTTATTTAATAGTTTTGATGTCTTCACTATTATTCTACGTTGTAGAAAGTAGTAAAAAAAAAAAAAAACTTTTGACTGGTACTGTATACTGTTCTTGACAGTTCATTCTAATATTTCAACTACTGTACATTGCATTTTAGTTGCACTGTTTATACACCGCGCATATTTATTTATATACTGCATTCTTGACATAGCTCATTAATATATCTACTGTAAATGACTTAAATGTACTGTACACATCATTCCTAGTATATCTTGTATAAATTCATCCGGTGTAGATACGTATAGATTGCATTTGGATTATTGTTACAGTGCTATATGGGTTGTTAATTTGTTACGATATTTCTAGATTGTTTTACTTTTTATTTTTTTATTGTGTAACTTTGACATTTTACTGCATTGTTAGCAAGTCGCATAAGCATTTCGCTGCACCCGCTATAGCATCTGCTAAACTGTGTACGCAACCAATAAACTTTGATTTGATGAGAGACTATTTGTTCAGGATGAATTGTTTGTCTTTGCGAAATAAAGCGGCAGTTTTAGATGGTTTTCTCCGCCAGGTCATGGCATTGAAGTGACACTAGTTTGTATCTCAAGGACATTCCCTTCACAGGAATGTGATTATAACCCCGATAGGGTTTCGAAGGGACAGAGTGTGACAGTGTCTACCGTGGGGGAATGAACTCTCTGCCATCCACCGGAGTTGTGCGAATGGAGAGAAATGTGTGAGAAGCCCATGTCTTTGGTGAAGCCACACATGACTATCTACAGGTGTCTTTGTAGGCAAAGCAAATGCTTGGCTTCTTATTCAGACAAGTGTCTTTTAGGCTGTCTCTCGTGCACACTTTCTCTCTCTTCCTTTTCTCTTCATATTTTATTATTGCAAGCCTCAACGTTTGACTGTAATCCACCCAGGTCTGTTTTTGGATCATGGTCCAACTTCTCCCTTCACTTAATTTGTAACCAGGTAATTCGATTAGACCTAATTTTCTCATCCTACATACTACATAATCATGTTTTTTCTTAGCTCAAATGCAATTATGCAGTTCAGTGTTGAGACCCCATACGAATCCATCAATATTTAGTAGCTAAATCCCACTGCCTGACAGTCTTTATTCTGGCTACTGTACATGGCGACAGATGATGTGGGGCTAAAAGTGACAGAGATACACATCAGATGACAAGAATGACGAAAAAAACAGTGAAGGCAATGAATTCTAGAGACATTTGCGCGAGACATAAATAAGATTGGCAGAATGCTGAAATGAAATGTCATCAGAGAGAGAGAGGTGATACTGTTTAAATAAAGCCACAACTTTTAAGTTTGTGGGCTGAACAGTACTTCATCATTTTTTTCCTTGGATTCACTCCTTTTATTCCTGTATATTGGCTGGCAAGAAGACATACTCCCCAGTCAAAGGTCATTCTCCTGTGTGAATTTAAATACAATCTATGGGCAAGTAATTCCACTGAGAGGTACAGGAGCCTACTGTGGGGCATTGGGCATCCCTGATAAGCAAGGTTGCTCAGTAAGTGCAGTAGTTCTAAGATTTGAATGAAAGGCATCTGCCATTCTCTATCCAGAGGTGGTTCCATTGACTAGTAGACCCAGCTGTATTTACTGAGCTAACGTCTTACTCATACCTTCATTCCTCAGAATTGAATTGCAGGGGGAGGTTTCAATAAATAGTCTGTCTACCTGCTGTCTGCTTCCTCCCAGCTCAGCTCCTATAACTGCTGTCAGTGGGCAAGAGATACGGATAGTTTATTTTAGCCATTATTTCACTACCTGCGAGTCCATACATTAGCGACTTCAACTGACCAGGGATATGGAAGAAGCCCTCAACAGCACTATACATCCGACCTGTTTACAAGAACCCCCGCTGGCTATCGATATCATAAAGCGTGAGTGACACAGATTACATTATCTATCAGTTCGCAAATAGTGTTTCATTATAGATTTCGGTGTTATTTTTAAAGCACGTTATAGTAACACATTTTTGGGACGCGGGAGCTGGTTTTTAATGTTTGATTTACTGCAGTAACTTAACTCTCAAGGTAGCAACATATTTTACGTGTATCGTTTACCAACTGGGGTCATTTTGACCGCATAAGAAATTATTGGAAAAAGCAACAATCGCAAAATATTAACTTTTTTCATATCAAAACATCATTAGACATATAATTAATGTATTCTGAAAAAAAATACCAAAACAGACCGCTATTTTAGCAAAATTACAATTAATTCGCATATTCTTTCAAACGAAAAGGCTAAATGTTATTTATATGACGTGCATCTTTTCCCCAAAGTACTATCCACATTACTACCAAAAATAAATAATTTAGAGAAAAGTTCAAATTGCCTCCCAAATGTTTTTAAAGGCCCGTATTGATACAGAAACACGAAATAATTATTTATATTCGTTAAGGATAAGTTGATTGTCAAAGTCAAGAAAAATGTTAAGGTTTGAATAAACCACGTATGTATATTCCAAAATATGCCTCAGGGGTCAAAATGACCCCAGTTGGTAGCTTGAGAGTTAACATATTTATTAATTTGTAAATTCATTATTTCATTGATTGATTAATTCACTTTCCAGTTCACAGAGCCATCTTCAATACACAGGCAAGCCCAATAAACAGCTTCTGAGTTAACATGTCTGTACTGAATACTCAGGGAGAAAAAGGTGTAGATTCACGGCAGAGCGTGGCAGGTGATTATTTCGCCTTCGCAGAAGGCAGGAATCGTGGTCATACACAGATAGGCAAACAGGCAGGCAATGGTCATACACAGATAGGCAAACAGGCAGGCAATGGTCATACACAGATAGGCAAACAGGCAGGCAATGGTCATACACAGATAGGCAAACAGGCAGGCAATGGTCATACACAGATAGGCAAACAGGCAGGCAATGGTCATACACAGATAGGCAAACAGGCAGGCAATGGTCATACACAGATAGGCAAACAGGCAGGCAATGGTCATACACAGATAGGCAAACAGGCAGGCAATGGTCATACACAGGCTGGTGAATCAAAACTAGGGCTGAAGGCCATAACTGGTTCTCACAAACGAGCTAGGAAAAGGCTGATGAGACCAGGTGAGTAACTAACACAGGTGAAATGCACATCATCATCTGCACATCTATCACTCCAGTGTTAATTTGCTAAATTGTAATTACTTCGCTACTATGGCCTATGTATCGCCTTACCTCCTTACTCCATTTGCACTCACTGTGTATAGATTTTTTCTATTGTGTTATTGACTGTACTTTTGTTTATCCCATGTGTAACTCTGTGTTGTTGTTTTTGTCGCACTGCTTTGCTTTATCTTGGCCAGGTCGCAGTTGTAAATGACAACTTGTTCTCAACTGGCCTACCTGGTTGAAATGTTTTTTAAATAATCTATGAACAAAAATGAAAGACAGGGCTACGTTGAAGAACACAAAGAAACAGAACACAAGGTTGACTAAGAAAAATAAATACAGAACCTTACAATGTCCTTCAAATTGTAGGCTACAGTCTGTGATACAGGCTGTTTAGAGGAACAGCATTGGCTGTGCTCACGCTATGTTTGATTAAATCTCTTTCTGCCCATTTCCAAATGTCCATGTGTAGGCTACAGATATGAATATTTGGTTTCTCCACAGTCATTTTCTGTCCTCAGAAGTAGCATGATGGATCATTTAATATGAATGACAAATGACTTGCATGAACTTTCATCCTTTGCGTTCAGGTTGCATCTCTTTAAGAGTAATTTACGTTTCTGCAGATAGCCTTGATCTCAGTCCATATTAAACTATTCAGGGTACACTTAGGCAGCTGTCTTTTCACTGGACCGAGTTAAGTATTGTTGGGATCTCATTTGCACTCAACCTCAAAAGAAGCTGTAGCTAAATAAGAAGTCTAAATTGATGCTGTTTCACAAATACTGTTGTGTCCAATCCATGGGGATGTGGTCAGGGCACTGACCTATCCTAAAATTAGGTTGTTGTTGCCAGGGGCTGCGACTTAGATTACAATAAACGGTCCAGTAATGGATTTCACAATGACCTATACAACCTCTCTCTCTCTCTACTGTCTGAACTCCTCACTCTCTCTCCCTTAACTAGAGCTGGATGTCTTTGGGGTGGCTCTGTACTCCATGCTGACCCTCATGTCTACGCTGTCCCTGCTACTATACCTGGAGGAGTGTGTGTTTATCTATAGAAAAGTCCCATCTCCCAAGAAGACAACTATTATGTGGGTAAATGGAGCTGCACCGGTAAGAACTAAGCTCCCCGTTTTCAGTAGCCATCACCATAGACAGTAACAGTCAAAAGTTTGGACACACCTACTCATTCCAGGGTTTAAAAAGTATAGATACCTTCATAGAAAGTTACTCAAGTAAAAGTGAAAGTCAGCCAGTTAAATACTACTTGAGTAAAATTCAAAGTATTTGGTTTTAAATATAAAAAATTCATTATAGATTTCGGTGTTATTTTTAAAGCACGTTATAATAACACGTTTTTTGGGACGCGGGAAACGGTTTTTAATGTTTGATGTACTGCAGTAACTTAACTCTCAAGTTAGCAACATATTTTACATGTATCATTTACCAACTGGGGTCATTTTGACCGCAAGAAGAAACTATTTTGACTACCAGTCAAAAGGTTTAGAACACCTACTCATTCAAGGGTTTTTCTTTATTTTTTACATTGTAGAATAATAGTGAAGATATCAAAACTATGAAATAACACACATGGAATAATGTAGTAACCAAAAAAGTGTTAAACAAATCCCAATTTTTTTGTTGTTGAGATTCTTCAAAGTAGCCACTCTTTGCCTTGATGACAACTTTTTCAAGATGTGAATGAGAATGTCTGTCATTCTGTGTTCATATTTTTGGTCATGACTATTTGATGTTGTATTTTTATGAATTAGAACCGTGTGGACGGTGAATAGATGGCTGAACGTATCATTCGATTAAGGCAGTCCCCCACACCTCTCTGATTCAGAGGGGTTGGGTTAAATGTAGAAGACACATTTCAGTTGAATGCATTCAGTTGTACAACTGACTAGGTTTCCCCCTTTCCCTTTCCTTTCCCTTTCTGTCTCTGTTTCAGGTCATTGCTACCATGGCTTGTTTTGGGATGTGGATCCCAAGGGCAACCATGTTTACAGATATGACCTCTAATTCGTAAGTTTCCTCTCACCCACACAGTACTTACTGCTCTCTCTCCCCTTCTGTCTCTCTTTTTCTCTTCCTCTCTTGTTCTTGTTTTCTCTCTCTTTTTTTCTCTTTCTCTCTTTATCTTTCTCACTCTCTCTTTCTCTCTCTCTTTCTCTCTCTCTCTCTCTCTCTTTCTCTCTCTCACATACTCTCCTATAAAGGCAAACACATGTGTACTATACTTTACTATAGAGATGCAGTGCTCTTCCTCCTGTAATAATGAGCTGACAGGGAACCATAGCAAGGAGCACTGACATAAAGCAGAGGCTTTTTAATTAATGCACTCAACTATTTGACCACAGTTTAATCAGTTTCTTAATCATTAATCGCTGTGTCAGTGTATGGGAAAGATCAGAGATCAGACCACATCCACAGAAATACAGTAAATGACACAAACAAACACAAACTTTTTGGGACACAAACAAAAGTTGAATGTGCAGACTAACTGGTTTTGAAGGTTGGTCACACACTCGTTATGTGTGTACATAGCCCTTTGACTTATTCCACATGTTGTTGTGTTATAGCTTGAAAACAAAATGGATCAAAAAATATATATTCTCAACCATCTATACACAATACCCATAATGACTAAGTGGAAACATGTTTCAATAAATCTTTGCACATTTATTGAAAATGAAATACAGAAATATCTAATTTACCTGGGGCAGCAGGTAGCAGCAGGTAGCCTAGTGGTTAGAGCGTTGTGCAAGAAAGGTTGCTAGATCAAATCCCTGAGCTGACAAGGTAAAAATCTGTCTTTCTGCCCCTGAACAAGGCAGTTAACTGCACCTAGGCCGTCATTGTAAATAAGAATTTGTTCTTAACTAACTTCCCTAGTTAAATAAAGGTAAAATATTTTAAAACATGTACATAAGTATTCACACCCCTGAGTCAATACTTTATAGAAGCACCTTTGGCAGTGATTACAGCTGTGAGTCTTTCTGGGTAAGTCTCTAAGAGCTTTCTACACCTGGATTGTGCAACATTTGCCCATTATTCTTTTCAAAATTCTTCAAGTTCTGTCAAATTGGTTGTTGATCATTGCTATACAACCATTTTCAGGTCATGTCAAAACTGCAACTTGGCCACTCAGGAACATTCACTGTCTTCTTGGTAACCAAATCCAGTGTAGATTTAGCCTTGTATTTTAGGTTATTCGCCTGCTGAAAGGTGAATTAATCTCCCAGTGTCTGGTGGAAAGCAGAATAAACCAGGTTTTCCTCTCGGATTTTGCCTATGGTTAACTCCATTCCATTTATTTTTTATCCTGAAAAACTCACAAGTACTTAACGGTTACAAGCATACACATAACATGATGCAGCCACCACTATGCTTGCAAATATGGAGAGTGGTACTCAGTGATTTGTTGTATTGGATTTGCCCCAAACATAACACTTTGTATTCAGGACAAAAAGTTCATTTGTTTTGCCACATGTTTTGCAGTATTACATTAGTGCCTTGTTGCAAACAGGATGCGTGTTATGGAATATTTTTATTCTGAACAGGCTTCCTTCTTTTCACTTTGTCATTTTGGTTAGTATTGTGGAGTCACTACAATCTTTTTATTTATCTTAATTTTATTTAACCTTTATTTAACTAGGCAAGTCAGTTAACAACAAATTCTTACAATGTCGTTGATCTATCCTCAGTTTTCTCCTATCACAACTATTAAACTTTATAACTGTTTTAAAGTCACCATTGGCCTCATAGTGAAATCCCTGAGCTGTTTCCTTCCTCTCCGGCAAATGAGTTAGGCAGGACGCCTGTATCTTTGTAGTGACTAAGTGTATTGATACACCATCCAAAGTGTAATTAATAACTTCACCATGCTCAAAGAGATGTTCAATGTCAAATTTGTTTTACCAATCTACCAATAGGTGCCCTTTGCGAGGCATTGAAAAATCTCCCTGGTCTTTGTGGTTGAATATGTGTTTGAAATTCACTGCTCGACTGAGTGACCTTACAGATAATTGTATATGTGGGGTACAGAGATAAGGTAGTCATTCAAAAATCATGTTAAACATTATTATTGCACACATAGTGAGTTCATGCAACTTATTATGTGACTTGTTGAGCAAATTTTTACTTCTGAACTTTAGGCTTGCCATAACAAAGGGGTTGAATACTTATTGACTCAAGACATTTCAGCTTTTCACTTTTAATTCATTTGTAAAACTTTCGAAAAACCTAATTCCACTTTGACATTATGGGGTATTGTGTGTAGGCTAGTGACAAAAAATCAACATTTAATCGATTTTAAATTCAGGATGTCACACCAAAATCTGGAAAAAAGTGAAGGGGTGTGAATACTTTATTTAAATAAAAAAAATGTACATCCAATTTTTATTATTTCTATTCATAGGATTCATACAATACATGTATAGATATATATTTTGTAAATCCCCCCCACCCCCCACCAGCAATTTAATAGCTTGTCAAATAAATCATGAGATAAAAACAAATAAATTCATATTACGTAGTAAATCTGCTGAACAATACATCATATAGCCTCAGAAATAGTGACAGATTATTGATATGGGTGTGAATACTTTCTGAAGGCACTGTACACTGTATCTTGCAAGTAAACACTCTTCTTTTCTCTATAGGTACTTTGCAGTGGTGGTGTATAAGGTCTTAATTATGCTGATAGAGGAGAGTGGGGGTAGCGAGACCTTTCTGAAGCGCAATTACAAGAAAACCTTCAAGATCAGTACAGGACCGTGCTGCTGCTGCTGTCCTTGCCTGCCCCGCATTCCGGTCACACGGTAACCAGTGGCACACCAGAGTCTGTCATCAAACAGCAATATCTTAGCTAAACTGGTTTGGTTATGATGATCATTATTATTATGAAGATATGTAAATTGTCACATTACTTTATCTTTCAACATAAATCAGGTCACATGATGACTCATGTTCAGGTCACTCTTGGGCCAGATGATTCTTTGTGTTGGTAATGTATACAGTGGTAAGAACATGTTAATAACTGGGCTGTTTTCATTCAGGCGTATGTTATTCCTGCTGAAGCTGGGGGCTCTTCAGTATGCTATATTAAAGACACTTCTCTCAATCCTCTCCATAATATTGTGGACCAACGGCAACTTTGATATTTCTGATGTAAGTAATAAACTTCCTTCTTGTGAAAATCCTGTCAGCAAAAAGAAACACCCCATCTACACCTTACGTTTCCAACTGAGCCTGGTGGCATGCCATGTAGGTCCACTATGCATAACCTACCCTCTTTGACCTTTCTCCATGTCTCAATGTTTAGAGTGAGATCACAAACACGGCGAGTTGGATCAACCCATTTATAGGGGTTCTCACCATCATCTCCCTTTGGTCTGTCGCCATCATGTTCATGAACACATGCAACACACTGCGTAGCGTCAGGATCATACCTAAGTATGCCATGTACCAGGTGAGTCTGACCTTACTGCACCAACCAGCTGGTCAAGGAACTGCCTTCTTCTAAGTGCCATTGATGAGAATACATCATCTGCTGTCATTTACTTAGTCCTTGACCTTGGCTTTGTGGAATGTTTTGTCTGACAGTGTCCGTTCTGGCAGTGTCTGTTCCTACATCCTAATATTCGATGTATCTTCATGAAGCCACTGGTCATGTGTCCATAGCTGGTGCTGGTGCTCAGTCAGCTGCAGACGGTCATTATTAACGTCCTGGCCTTGGATGGAACCATTGCCTGCTCCCCGCCCTTCTCCTCTAGAGCCCGTGGCACCAGTAAGTGACAAAACAGGGCCAAACGAGAGCCATTACTTGATCAATATGACATCTGTGTCCTCCAACCCTGTCTGGTATGTGTCTATCTGTCTGTCTGCAGTGTTGAGTCAGCAGCTAATGATTGTGGAGATGTTCATCATCACCCTGGTCACCCGGGCGTTGTACCGCCGCACTTATGACCCACTGCCCTCCGACCCCCACGAGACTGACAACGACCAGAACACCAATATCAGCCTGCAGGCACCACAGTGGGAGCATGCTGCCTGAGAGATTGTGGTGGAGTGAATAGAGAGAGAGAGTGTTGTGTGTGTGTGTGTGTGTGTGTGTGTGTGTGTGTGTGTGTGTGTGTGTGTGTGTGTGTGTGTGTGTGTGTGTGAGAGAGATGTATCAACAGGCTTTAATAACCTTACTACCAAACAAATATTAATTTACACTAGCTAGGTTTCCATCCTGTTGGCGACAGATTTTCATGCGAATATTCTAAAATATGCAGAAATCAAACATGTGAATTTTCCCACCAGAGATGTGTTTCCATCAAATTGACTTGTTGTAGATAAAAGTATGTGCGTGATAAAATAGTGCTACTAGTGCAAATACAAATGACTTTTGAGGGTAAATTCCCATATACCGAATAAAAAATACAAGTTAAATGGGTTTCCATCGCGTTTTCAACTCTACTGATGGCTTTGTCACAATAGATATTGTGTTATATAGCGAATGTGCCCACTCTGGTATTGGCACGTGCGCTCTAGCCAACAGCTCGTTCGGGTATAGCCTAAATTATGAGATTATTATGGACAAAAGAACAAGATTATTTGTATTTGTCAAATGGCAGTCAAGCATCGATCATCATGTCATCAGAATAAGACCCCCGATATTTATTGGAACGGAGCATCAAGCTCATCACTTTGGCCTTTCACCACAGACAGAGACACAGACCAGACAAGGTTGGAGGGCATTTCGGTAGAATGCGTTCAGTTGTGCAACTGACTTGGTATCCCCTTCCTTCTTTTCCACCCTGTGACAGGCCAACTCTAAAGTTGGAACTACATCTGTCACAGTATAAAAGAAGATGTCTGTACTATTTCAGTCAGTTCCCTGCTTTACCCTGCGTGGTGATACAGTGAGCCCGTATATACGAAAATTGCATTTACCATTTATCACTTGTGTTAAATAAATATAATTAAAGTATATTCGGTGACTCTGAATCACATTTTATCCTGATACCAGATTCGATTGACGCAACCCTTTACAATGTGGAGTTGGATATGTGAGGGTTTTGGAAATACGTTTATAAACCAAAATGGCTTAATGGTTGGATAACATGTGTATTTTGTATTCATATCAATAAATATAGTGTATTAAATCTTTATGCATATGTAACCGATGTGAAATGGCTAGCTAGGTAGCGGTGGTGCGCGCTAGCAGCCTTTCAGTCGGTGACGTCACTTGCTCTGAGACTTGAAGTAGTGGTTCCCCTTGTTCTGCGAGGGCCGCGGCCTTTGTAGAGCGATTGGTAACGACGCTTCGTGGGTGCAGAGGGTCCCTGGTTCGCGCCCGTGTCGGGGCGAGGGGACGTTATACAGTTACACATATATTTTGATTTGATTGTGTGTAGAGAGAGAGAGAGAGGATTGCGTACTGCTTGGATAAAGACGAATGTCCAAGTTTTTCGCGCCCTCCTATGGTATTGGAGTGATTTGCAAGCAGCCTGGGGGAAACAGACAATTACATTTTCTTTAAGCTATCTGTTTACCAAATAACATTTGGATTAATCCATTCCGTTTCTTACGAGATTATTTGGAAGAACATCGGCTATTCTTAAACAGTGGCGCGGTATTGTTCATGGAATTGCATGTTCAGTTTGTCTGAACAAGAGCCCTGAAGGTATACATGACCAATAATTATATATTCTCATCTAAAGTCATAACAATAAATTCCCTCCGAATGGCATTGAAGAAGTTACAGTGACGTTCCTGCTAGCTAGACAAAAGCGCACTTTGATGCCAACTGTCCAATTGCACATTTGTATCACTCTGGTGAAGGGAGAGGTTCTGTCAGCCAATAAGGTTGCAGGTTCTGTCACGTGGGTCGGAATTAGACACACACACACTACTTCCGAATGCATCAGAGTAACATGGGAGGCTACCGTCTAAGGAGGGGATATCAGCATGTAACTTGTATTGAGTGTTTATATTGGTCGATGCTAGTAGACAGGGGGTTGTTTGGAAATCGTTCTTATGCCACCAACTGTACTCATATGTATGTGTGTTGACAATTAGAACGTGATTACTTGAAGCAATCATGAGGCTGTTCAACTTTCTACTAAAAGATGTAACATCGAAAATAGAATATTATTCGAGGTTCTCTCCCTCGCCGATGTCTATCAAGCAGTTTCTGGACTTTGGTGAGTATAAAATTAATACTCCCAAGAGTTTAAATGTCATGGACACAGGGTTGCCATTTGATTGAAAAAATAACTGATGGCTTTAATTAACGAACAGGTGTATATTGAAAACGTTTACCATTTCCTAACGGAAGCCAACATAGCCAGACGAGAGTTTCTATTGGACTAATTCAAGTAGGTCCCTCTCCGTTTCGTTTGTTTCAGTTTAAGAAACGTTTTGCAACAGTCGGCGGAATGAATAGACCTCAGATGTTGTCGTTTGTGTGCAATAAGAACATTACTGTGTTTACGGGATATATGGGACTGCGGTACTTCATATTTAAAACGCTTACTTTCCCAATAATGCCTGAGTGTGGCTTTGCTAAACAGTAGATAGTTACATCAGCTGCCACCTCCATTTAAGTAATGTGACATCAGTCTCACAGAGGCCTTGATACATTTCCACTGTCTGTCAATCTATAGTTTGTATGTCGGTGTAGAGATTGATGGCTTCAGTCTCTCAGTAAGCCACGTGCTCTGTGAGAGTAAGTGTCTTAAGTTTAGAGAACAAACTGTGCAAGCTGGACTGTCAAGGTCAACCCGAAAGCTCTCTGTCTGTCCACTCAACTTTTGGCTCACAGTTGCACAACACTGTTCGTAGCAGCAGCTCATTATAAATAGCTCCATGTCGTTCTGCCTCTCAATATGAACTGGCCACTGACCTATTGCTGCATGTGTGGCAGCCATATTCATAGAGTAACTGGCAAATAATAATAATATTGGAAGCTCATTTACTGCATTTCTTTACAATAAAAACATTTTTTTAAATGCTATTTGGAGAACAGGAAAAAGCAGCCTTTATCACCTTGGCCCGCTGTAGGTTCATTCACATCAGTCGATCTACAAACACGTGGCCTATTAACTATACAATTGTAATGTTATACATCTGAAAAGGGGGGAGTTATGACAAATGATTCACACTGACACATGTGACATTTATAGAACTTTATTGTTTGCATTTTGATGACAGATGTTCATATTAAAACACGTCTTCCTTTCTTTAAGTTCCTAACTTGTTTGATACGATCAGTACAGATTTTCTCAGGGGAACGGGGCCCCGACCGCAACTTTTGTAGCCACTGTACTAATCTCTCTCTCTGCTTGCTTCCTCTCTCTCTTGTCTCCTCTGCTTCCTCCTCCATGCGTTGCAGCCTGCCTCAGCCTCACCAATAACAACGTTATTATGAGAACTTAGTAGCGTATTTTCTGCTAGTGCTGAGAGGCTCTGTTTAATGTTAGCCAGATAGAAGGATGAAGTAAGAAGCTAAGTAATACTAGCCAGAGCCATTCAACGTTACTGCAATAAAAGCCGCTGGCGGCAGCTAGCCACCTGACTGGCTGACATGGGCAATCTATAAATGACTGTTTGCCAGTTGTGCACTCATTCTCATAGAGTCAGTTTTTGTTGGTTTGGGGGATGTCTGTAGATATGGCAGGAGTCACGCGACGGTTTTAAAATGGCCTTTTGTCCGGACATCTCACAAACACACTGTCAGCAGTGTCTTTAGTTGCATACTTGAGCCGACTGCGAGCTCGGGTAGTTTGTTTCACGTCTCAGGCCCACTGCCTGTGCCGCGAGAGGACAGAGTTAGATCACAACGCTTATATTCTTGATCAACGCTGGGAGCAATATTTCAATTTTTTTCCCCCCCCCCAGGTAAGTTGACTGAGCATACATTCTCATTTACAGCAACGACCTGGGGAATAGGTACAGGGGGATGAATGAGCCAATTGGAAGCTGGGGATAATTAGGTGGCCATGATGGTATGAGGGCCAGATTGGGAATTTAGCCAGGACACTAGGGTTAACACCCCTACTCTTACAATAAGTGCCATGGGATCTTTAGTGACCACAGAGAGTCAGAACACCTGTTTAACGTCCCATCTGAAAGACGGCACCCTACGCAGGGCAATGTCCCCAATCACTGCCCTGGGGCATTAGGATTTTTTTTTTTGACCAGATGAAAGAGTGCTTCCTACTGTCCCTCCAACACCACTTCCAGTAGCATCAGGGACTGACCAAGACCAACCCTGCTTAGCTTCAGAAGCAAGCCAGAAGTGGGATGCAGGGTGGTAAGCTGCTGGCTAAATGTTGACCAGACCTCAGTGTCCTCATATGTACTTATGTCCTATTGCACTAATACAAACATCCGTCAGTGGTTTGTCACAAACTTCCATCAAATGAGGCAGATGTGGAAAGCTCCAAGAATTCAGGTGTTTCTGAGACAGACATTTTGAAAGTTCCAACTGACATGCATGAGAGGTCTGTTGATATAATCTTGTTTACAACCTCTGTCAAATGAACACAGCACAAGTATTGGTCTGCTACCAGTCACCAGTTTATTGACCCCATGTTTTTCCACAGGTAGGGAGAATGCATGTGAGAAGACCTCCTACGTGTTCCTGCGTAAGGAGCTTGCGGTGCGGGGGGCCAACACCATGAAGGAAATCAACCTGTTACCCAGTGACCTGCGTATCCAGCCGTCCGTCAAGCTTGTGCACAGTTGGTGAGAACCTCTGTCCCTCTGTACTGATTCCGGGGTGACTGTAAGCACAGTATTCTGGGATGCATGGTGACATCCGTCTGGGTGTACGCCAGGGTCTGACAGTGTGCTGTGGTCTTTGTGTTTCAGGTACATACAGAGCTTTGAAGAGCTGCTGGGTTATGAACACAGGGGTCCAGAGGACAGCCGCACCTTAAACGAGTGAGTTGACATGTACATAGTCGCATCAGGCACCCACCACATCTTCAGACGGCACTGAGACTTCAGACGGCACTGAGACTTCAGACGGCACTGAGACTTCAGACGGCACTGAGACTTCTGAGAGTGCTCACACCATATTTCTCTGGAACAGCTTTCTAGACACCCTGGTCAAAATCCGTAACAGGCACAGTGAAGTGGTCCCCACCATGGCCCAGGGTGTCATAGAGTACAAGCAGAAGTTTGGCTTTGATCCTTTTATCAGCAGCAACGTTCAGTACTTCCTGGATCGCTTTTACACCAACAGGATATCCTTCCGCATGCTCATTAACCAGCACAGTAAGTGACATGACCAGCCAATACAGCTATTTATATATGTGTGCCGGATGTTGTGTAAACATAGTGCATGTGTATGACTTGGATTTTATAGTTGATGTTGATGAGGATCTTGATCAGGTGAGACTTTGTTTCAGCACTCCTTTTTGGTGATGACAGAACCACCTCCCATCCCAAGCACATAGGAGGCATTGATCCTACCTGCAATGTCCCTGAGGTGGTGAAAGGTGAGCAGAATACCACTGGTCCTAATGCTTGACAAATAGCAACTGAGTCAGACTGCATCAGGGAAACATCAACTTATTCAAACTGTATTCAATAAAGAGTACAGTGCATTTGGAAAGTATTCAGACCCATTTACTTTTTCCACATTTTGTTACGTTACAGCCTTATTCTAAAATGGATTAAATTATTCTACACACAATACCCTATAATAACAAAGCGAAAACAGGTTTATATGACAACATTTCTTTGATATACTTTATTTACGTAAGTATTCAGACCCTTTGCTATGAGACTGGAATCCACCTGTGGTAAATTCAATTGATTGGACATGATTTGGAAAGGCACACACCTATCTATATATGGTCCCACAGTTGACAGTGCATGTCAAGAGCAAAAACCAAGCCATGAGGTCGAAGGAATTGTCCGTAGAGCTCCGAGACAGGATTGTATCAATTCACAGATCTGGGGAAGGGTTCCAACAAATTTCAGCAGCATTGAGGGCCCCCAAGAACACAGTGGCCTCCATCATTCTTAAATGGAAGAAGTTTGGAACCACCAAGACTCTTCCTAGAGCTGGCCGCCCAGCCAAACTGAGCAATCGAGGGAGAAGGGCCTTGGTCAGGGAGTGGACCAAGAACCCGATGGTCACTCTGACAGAGCTCCAGAGTTCCTCTGTGGAGATTGGAGAACTTTCCAGAAGGACAACCATCTCTGCAGCACTCCACCAATCAGGCCTTTATGGTAGAGTGCCCAGACGGAAGCCGCTTCTCAGTAAAAGGCACATGACGGCTCGCTTGGAGTTTGCCAAAAGGCACCTAAAGGACTCTCAGACCATGAGAAACAATATTCTCTGGTCTGATGAAACCAAGACGAATCTCTTTGACCTGAATGCCAAGCGTCACGTCTGGAGAAAACCTGGCACCATCCCTACGGTGAAGCATGATGGTGGCAGCATCATGCTAGGGGGATGTTATTCAGCGGCAGGGACTGGGAAACTAGTCAGGATCGAGGGAATGATAAACGGAGCAAAATACAGAGAGATCCTTGATGAAAAACTGTTCCAGAGCGCTGAGGACCTCAGACTGGGGCGAAGTTTCACCTTCCAATAGGACAACGACCCTAACTAAGCACACAGCCAAGACAACGCAGGAGTGGCTTCGGGACAAGTCTATGAATGTCCTTGAGTGGCCCAGCCAAACCCCGAACTTGAAACCGATCGAACATCTCTGGAGAGACCTGAAAATAGCTGTGTAGTGATGCTCCCCATCCAAGCTGACAGAGCTTGAGTGGATCTGCAGAGGAGAATGGGAGAAACTCCCCAAATACAGTTGTGCCAAGCTTGTAGCGTCATACCCAAGAAGACTCTAAAAACCTTATTTTGCTTTGTCATTATGGGGTATTGTGTGTAGATTGATGAGAAAAGCAACAACAATTGAATCCATTTTAGAATAAGGCTGGAACGTAACCAAATGTTGAAAAAGTCAAGGGGTCTGAATTCTTTCCGAATGCACTGTATATGAAGAGTTTCTTTCCAAAACGCTATATCCACACATTCTTCACATTTGTGTTTTTTCATCAGAAATTATTGCTTTTGGGTACCTTCACGTGGAGTGGGTAACAGGTGCACTATCTCACTTTATTAGCTGGGTGCTCTGCCATATGTGGCAATGGCGTCAAATTAAATCTCAGGTTCAAGAACATTGGGAAACGGTGGAACTCCCCCAAAATATTTTATTTTAGTCCTGGTAGGCTAACGCATTTTGGCAGTTATGCCTTCATCAGAGCATCAAGAGATGTGCCAAAGACATGATTTTTTTATGCAGGTGCCTAGGTGATCATTATAATTACCTACAACTGTGCGATGGCGGTGCATAGCGGTACTCAAACTATTAGTCAACAAACAATTGTTACAATATACTCTACATACAAATACACAGATCAGCAGAATAAACTCGAAAAATTGCATTTAGGTATCATGATGATGTCGGAAATTTGAGATATTTTAGCGCAATGAATTACTTCCTAGTACACAATAAAGCCTACAAAAATAGATGCCTTGGGGTATGAAGAATAGACATCTATTTTTAGAGAGAAAGATTGTGATTGAATGTATGAAAATATAGCCTACATGAGCATACAAATGACAGCGCAGCCATATATACAAGAATAGTGTGAATGAGAAATAATTGTTTCGACCAAGAGGATGCACGGTGTTTAACCTCTCAATACAAAACATCTCTCGTTGGGAGAGCATTTTAGGGACCATGCCAGCTCTGATAGACCTGTTCCAGGCCACCAAAGAGGACAATGGGCCGTGTTTTGCTTCTAAGTAGTGGTTTGCCATAGCATGTTCAATATTGCCAGTGCTGATCCCTGTTTTGTGTTCAGATATTCTTATTTTGAAATATCTTTCTGTTTGGCCCACATAGGCTTTAGAATCCCTTAAGCATATACACAATGTTACAATTGATGAACTGTCTCTGGTAGAACGTTCGGCCTGTTAAGAGGGTGTGTGAAGTATTTACTGTTTGCCGTGTTGTTACATCGAGCACATCGTCCACACTTATAGTTCCGTTGTAGAGATAACCAGTTTGTATGGTCAGGCTTCGGGATAGAATGGACCAGCACGTCCCTGATTGTGCATGTCTGTACGAGAGGAGAGGGGGACTTTCCACCAGGCTCTGTTTGTAGAATAGCCCAGTGCACACCAGTCGGGATAATGATTTTGAGATGTCGCGGATGATGATACTATTGGAATGGAGAACACCTTCGTGTGTGTGTAAAATATTATTCATCTTAAGATGAATGTTCTTACTGCAAGTCACTCTGGATAAGGGCATCTGCTAACTGACAAAAAGGGCAAATGTTTTACATACAGATCTCATATTACTGTATTTAATTATTATTATTTTTTATTGTATTTAAATACCGATATCACAAATTTATAATTTGTACATTTCTATATCTTTTTTTGTTATTTGTTACGTCTGACTGTGTAAAACCTAGCTCTACTACTTTTTCTCTCAAAGTGAGGCGGATATTTGGTCAAAGTTGAAGACAGTGCCGCATAACATTATTCCTCTGTGTTTCTATGCTACTGTCTTTTACAGATGCTTATGAGACCGCTAAGATGCTCTGTGAGCAGTACTACATGGTCGCCCCTGAGCTGAACATAGAAGAGTACAATTGTAAGTTGAAATGTAATTAAACACGCTGAGCCACCTGTGTATGCATTATAAAAGAGGAATAGCCGTCTATGCATTTATAAGCTGTTGTACGGAGCCATTTGCTTATATGAAGGCTGGTAGCATGTCTATAATGCAATATTGGTAGGATAGAAGGCACTGGCGCTTAGATTGTAAACGTCTGAGTATGTGCTAAGCTCTTGGTTAGGATTTGGCAGGTTTATTAGCTGTAATGGAAAAAGTCATCTGGAATGGAAAGTTGGCCTCATCTCAGAGTTTCCCGTTGGCTCCTGTCGAACCTGCAAATGTAAACAGAGGAGACGCAGCAGATCCAATGGAAATCTATTTCGTGTGATATTACGTGAAACATGACTACTGTAATGATATGTGAACAGAGAACAATTGATACATATTGATTGCCTTTATTTCACATTAACATACATGTCTCTTTCCTCAGCCAAGGCCTCTTCGAAGGCTATCCAGGTGGTTTATGTTCCATCTCACCTGTTCCATACGCTGTTTGAGCTCTTCAAGGTGACTGGCATTTATGTTGTACTGAACGAAAGCTTCTCTAGGCTATCAATTAACTGGTCCTAATTTGTAGTGTACGGTGCATTCGGAAAGTATTCAGACCCTTTGACTTTTTCGACATTTTGTTACGTTAGTCTTATTCTAAAATAGGTTAACTTATTTTAGAATAAGGCTGTAACGTAACAAAATGTTGAAAAAGTCAAGGGGTATGAATACTTTCCGAATGCACTGTAGGTGTGTAACATGTATGTGTGTATCATCATTGGTTGTATCCTGTTGTATTTATACGTTCCAACTGAGTTATGTGTATTCATTAATGTTTATTGAATGACTATGTAGAATTCAATGCGGGCCACAGTGGAGCTCCATGAGAACAGTAGTGCTGGACTCCCCCCAGTGAAGGCCATGGTGACGCTTGGAAAGGAAGACCTCTCTATCAAGGTCTGTTACTGGCACGGACACCGGTCTGGTGTTTTTACATGACCTCATCAAGGTTCTCACACACACCTGTCCTCTCCCCTCAGATCAGTGACAGAGGAGGGGGCGTGCCCCTCAGGAAGATTGACAAGCTCTTTAGCTACATGTACTCCACCGCGCCCACCCCGAGCCTTGAACCAGGAAATGGAACTCAGGCTGCACCACTGGTAACACATCCCAAATAGGTGTATAGAGACATTTTTTTGTTTACAAGCAAGCATCATGTTCGAGTGATGCACGTGCGTCCCGGCACCAAAAAGTTCTGTAGCAAGATAGCTAACACTGATGCTGGGACCTTGACAAACTTAACAGGGAGTGAGTGATGTCCATGAAAACAGACCAGACGGATGGCTATAGCTATCTATATTCAACAAGTATATTATTCTTCTGGCTTTATCTAGCTCTATTTGTGATATTTGACCTTGCTTTTCTGGCTTGGTAATCAATCCTCTGATGACATAGCGACGTTATAGACGTTGCATGTTATCATATCCACTGCTAGTAGAGAAGAGCTGGTTTCTGACGAGGAACTGCGCACGCAACTTTTCATGACGCGGCCAGTCTATTGACCCACAGTTTTGTAGTATGAACCACTCTTTCTTCTCCGTCCTTAGGCTGGCTTTGGGTATGGTCTCCCTATTTCTCGACTTTATGCACGTTACTTCCAAGGAGACCTGAACCTCTACTCCATGGAGGGGGTGGGTACAGACGCTGTCATCTATCTGAAGGTGCGTTAAGGACTTGCGTTTAGTTAAGTAGCATATTGTCATTATCATCTGGCTGTGGTTTTATATCTGTTTCTCACTGACCTCCAGGCTCTGTCCAGTGAGTCCTTTGAACGTCTCCCCGTCTTCAACAAGTCAGCGTGGAGACATTACCAGACTGGCCCTGAGGCAGATGACTGGAGCAACCCTAGCAGTGACCCACGTGATGCAGCCAAGTACAAGATCAAATAACTCTTGAGTGTGGCCCTCAGGCAACGCTGCATGCCATAGGTCATGTCTAGTCACATGACAGACAAATTAAGTTACCTTCCACTCCTACAGTGAAGCACAGAACTAAAGCACAGCACTGACTGAAATATTGTCTCAACAGGTAACATATTTATTTCCATCAGGCAGGTAAAGCCAAAACAGTTTTAATCCAGATCATCTTTATTTCATTGTTTGCTGGTATGTTATTATTGACCACAGTTTCCATGGTAGCAGATCGCGATTGGTGACCACCTCCGTCAGATAGCATGACTCTGTTATTAGGTTTAATAAGTGTCACGTGGGAGTGACACCACAGGAAATAATGTACTTTTTCCCTTAATGCAAATAATTGCCTAGCGTAACAGTATACTGTGTGAAACAAGAATATTAGTTTATCATTTTTTGGCAGTGTGCAATGGTTTTCAATAGATTAACCCAGTGGGCATTTTCCCGGCTTAGAAAAAGGGATTAGGTTAGTATGTATGTGTTTGTGACATGTGACATGAAATGTTACTCAGGATGGTATTTGAATGCATGATGATGCAATTTGGTACTGTAAGTTTATAAGAGATTATAATCACTTTGGATGCTTAGGAAATGCATGGAACAATATCTAAATAAATTGAGATATCTTACTTTAGATTACTTATTGCATGACAAAATACTCTCAGAAATGATTGTTTTGTATTTAATATTTCATAGAAACAGTGTATTTTTAAAAGAAAATGTGTGAAATGTTTTGTTTTTACTGCATATCATAGACAACTGAATGCAAATTTGAGCGTTTCACTAAGTATTTCGAAAGAAAAATAAAGCCTGGTTGATGCAAAATGGAGACAGTGAAAGTGGTATTATTTTTATGTTTTTGTGTGGTACAGGAATTAGAAGTGAGAATGGAGTGAGTCACTGATTGAGATGCCACAGTGCATTCAGTTACCTTAACAACATACACAATCAAATAACACAAATATGGTAAACTGTGGGTGACATCTTACATACACGAAGTGCACAAAGTAACCGTGTACACTGAGTGTTTGTGTCTGTGTTTGTTTGGGAATGACAGTGCCATCTCTACTCGTCATCCCCCTCACTCGTGCTGCTGAGGGAGGTTAAGGGATGGGCAGAGGCACCCTTACAAGGGGAGGTGGAAGAGGAATGAGGGGAACGAGGGGATCGGGAGGAAGGGGATGTGGGAGAGGGGGGCGATGGGGAGCGCCCTCTGGTGGGGCTGCTACTGGGGGAGCCACGGGGCGAGGCAACGGGTGACGCGTAGGGTGACAGGGCCTGGAGCATGCGCCCACTCTGCTCCTGGATCACATGCTGCTCGGAGAGAGAGAGAGAGCAACAGAGAGAGAGAGCAGGACAGAGAGAGTGAGAGAGCAAGAGATATAGAGGGCGAGAAAGAGTGAATGAATAGTTTTTTGTTTGTCCAAGTAAGTGTTGCGTTACTAAGCTACTTGTTCATAATGAGTGGTCACTTGCTTAGAGGAATGAGATCAATACTAACTATCTTCCCCTATTGACCGTTAACACTTCCTACTATGGTATCTATTGTGGGCTAAAGGTAAACTCACCCACGCTCCATCTGGACCAAACAACTCCAGGAAATTCCCAATGAACTCCCGTGACTTCTCCTCCCACTTCTGGATGAGGTCATGGCTCTTCTCCTCCACCTTGAACACAAAGTGCTTGGACTTCTCCTCCACTGTCTTCACCGTCTCCTTCATACGATCCACCTGGTTCTGCAGACGGATTTTCTTCTCCTGCAGAATAAATCAAATGTGTAGACTACTTGAAATGCTTACTCATGAGCCCATTCCCAACAATGCAGAGGTAGAAAGTGAGACAAATATTTTCAAAAAAAAAAAAGGAAATAGTAACACAATAACAATAATGAGGCTATATACAGTGGGGAGAACAAGTATTTGATACACTGCCGATTTTGCAGGTTTTCCTACTTACAAAGCATGTAGAGGTCTGTAATTTTTATCATAGGTACACTTCAACTGTGAGAGACGGAATCTAAAACAAAAATCCTGAAAATCACATTGTATGATTTTTAAGTAATTAATTAGCATTTTATTGCATGACATAAGTATGTGATACATCAGAAAAGCAGAACTTAATATTTAGTACAGAAACTTTTGTTTGCAATTACAGAGATCATACATTTCCTGTAGTTCTTGACCAGGTTTGCACGCACTGCAGCAGGGATTTTGGCCCACTCCTCCATACAGACCTTCTCCAGATCCTTCACGTTTCGGGGCTGTCGCTGGGCAATACGGACTTTCAGCTCCCTCCAAAAATGTTCTATTTGGTTCAGGTCTGGAGACTGGCTAGGCCACTCCAGGACCTTGAGATGCTTCTTACGGAGCCACTCCTTAGTTGCCATGGCTGTGTGTTTCGGGTCGTTGTCATGCTGGAAGACCCAGCCACGACCCATCTTCAATGCTCTTACTGAGGGAAGGAGGTTGTTGGCCAAGATCTCACGATACATGGCCCCATCCATCCTCCCCTCAATACGGTGCAGTCGTCCTGTCCCCTTTGCAGAAAAGCATCCCCAAAGAATGATGTTTCCACCTCCGTGCTTCACGGTTGGGATGGTGTTCTTGGGGTTGTACTCATCCTTCTTCTTCCTCCAAACACGGCGAGTGGAGTTTAGACCAAAAGCTCTATTTTTGTCTCATCAGACCACATGACCTTCTCCCATTCCTCCTCTGGATCATCCAGATGGTCATTGGCAAACTTCAGACGGGCCTGGACATGCGCTGGCTTGAGCAGGGGGACCTTGTGTGCGCTGCAGGATTTTAATCCATGACGGCGTAGTGTGTTACTAATGGTTTTCTTTGAGACTGTGGTCCCAGCTCTCTTCAGGTCATTGACCAGGTCCTGCCATGTAGTTCTGGGCTGATCCCTCACCTTCCTCATGATCATTGATGCCCCACGAGGTGAGATCTTGCATGGAGCCCCAGACCGAGGGTGATTGACCGTCATCTTGAACTTCTTCCATTTTCTAATAATTGCGCCAACAGTTGTTGCCTTCTCACCAAGCTGCTTGCCTATTGTCCTGTAGCCCATCCCAGCCTTGTGCAGGTCTACAATTGTATCCCTGATGTCCTTACACAGCTCTCTGGTCTTGGCCATTGTGGAGAGGTTGGAGTCTGTTTGATTGAGTGTGTGGACAGGTGTCTTTTATACAGGTAACAAGTTCAAACAGGTGCAGTTAATACAGGTAATGAGTGGAGAACAGGAGGGCTTCTTAAAGAAAAACTAACAGGTCTGTGTGAGCCGGAATTCTTACTGGTTGGTAGGTGATCAAATACTTATGTCATGCAATAAAATGCTAATTAATTACTTAAAAATCATACAATGTGATATTCAGGATTTTTGTTTTAGATTCCGTCTCTCACAGTTGAAGTGTACCTATGATAAAAATTACAGACCTCTACATGCTTTGTAAGTAGGAAAACCTGCACAATCGGCAGTGTATCAAATACTTGTTCTCCCCACTGTACAAAGAGTACCAGTACTGAGTCAATGTGCAGAGGTACGAGGTAGTTGAGGTAATACAGTATGTTCATGTAGGTAAGGGTAAAAGTGACTAGGCAATCAGGATAGATAATAAACACAGTAGCACCAGTGTATGTGAAGTGTGAAAGTGTGTCTGTGTGTGTGTGTGTGTGTGTGTCAGTGTGTCAGTGTGTGGGTAGAGTAGTGAGTGTGCATAGAGCCAGTGCAAGAGAGTCAGTGCAAATAATAAAGATTAAAAATAAAATAATAAAGTCAATGTAAATAGTCCGGTGGCCATTTGATGAACTGTTCAGCAGTCTTATGGCTTGGGGGTTGAAGCTGTTCAGGAACCTTTTGGTCCCAGACTTGGCGCTCCGGTACCGTTTGCCGTGCGATAGCAGAGAGAACAGTCTATGTATGACAAGTCAAGTGGTCGGCTATAAGGCATCAACTAAAGGTGGTCTTTTGTTATCAGCCACAACCACCAACACTGTAACAACCATTTCACTTCCTCAAATACAAATTATTGTAACAAATGGTTATTCCAACTTAATTAATTGTTCGAAGTTAATTAGGTGATTAGGTCATTCATACCCTGATGAAGCTAACGTTGAGGTCTCTGGCTGTGTAGCCTCTCTGCAGGTTGCGTCGGACATAAAGATCATAGTCTCTCACTATCCTGGTGATGAGGTCGGATGTAGAGATGCCGTCTGTCCTCTGTGTGGCCACAAACATCCCTGAGACCCAACAGAGAGAACACAGCTCAGCCAAGATGGCACAGGTAAGGGAATAGGCGGTCGGTAGCTCAGCAAACACACAGAGACACAATCTCAAATGGCTACAAGTTCATGTCTGTTTCAGAGCAGATTTGTTTACCTGCTTCCTTGATGTGTTTGTAGACATCCTCTGATCCTGCAGAGGTGTATGGGATATCGTCATGGGCCACAAAGTCAATCTGGTGAAATCCCAGAATAGCACTAAAATGATTTTATGTGGAAAAAAGGGACATGGGCTATGTACATCTGTATCAGATTTTAGGACTGATCAAATCAAATATATTTATGAAGCCCTTTTACATCAGCAGATGTCACAGAGTGCTTATACAGAAACCCCAGCCTGAAACCCAGAACCGCAAGCAATGCAGATGGTTTGTAATATTGAGTGGTGTACTGTATATGACCCAGAAGTGCCGACCTTGTGTTTCTTCAGGAAGTCAGGGCTGAGGGTCCAGGGAGCGTCCCGTACCACCTCATCCACATAGCGACAGTGTATCAGGGCTTCGTAGCGCTCCGACTCTGTCATCACCGTGTAGCCCTTATACTTGTGTGTGAGTTCATCACTGCAGACTGCAAGGACAGACACACAATGGCATACTCTCTCTGTGTGTGGTTTATGTACATGCTTGTTTGTACAGTCTTTGAAAGGCACTTGAAATTCAAAAGATATGATTTACCTCCCACTATGAGATGTGTGTTGGGGAACAAGTTCTTTGCTTGCATCAGAGCACGCGCGTGTCCAGAGTGGAAGAGGTCAAAGATCCCATCGGCATAGACTCGCACCGGCCGGATTGCTACAAGAAAAGCAAAAACAATAACTGTATCGATGTCTCGCTGCGTTCTCCTTGTCTCACCTCTCACGTTCACATCCCTCTGACTCTCTCTTGACTGGCCCTTATCTCTTCTCTTCCGCTGTCCATCCTTCGATATTCCCAGTGAGGATTGATAAAACTGGTGGTGAAACTGACCTATGATCAGTCTGACTGGTCTGTGATTGGTCTGGCCTGTGGAGACCTGTAACGAAGACTGACCTGGCGTGCCTCTCTTGGCCTGGGCGATGGTCATCTTTTCATGAGGAACTTCTGACTCATATCCTGTTTTCTTGGCAAATAATGCTGGCTCCCTCAGAGTCTGAGATGACACAGAAAGAGTTAACCTACCTCATGGGAGGGGATATCGGTACATAAATGATTTGGGGATAATAAATACTCTATAAGTAAAGTATTTTATGTTTACAGTGATGGAAATCATCGGGGCTGTAATAAGTGTTTGGATATGTAAGGAATTTCTGGCGTCATTAGTGTTTATATCTGCATGTGAGGGCTAGTGGGTGTGTATATGGTTGCTAGGAATTATCTGTAGAGTTGTCAGTATACTTTGAACTCTGAGCTGTTTGACATCTGTACATGATTTAAGAATTGACTTCAATCCCTGCGGAAGAAAAAGTTTTCATTGAAGGTAGAGATCAATTTACCATGCGAAGAGCTATACCACAATGCTTTAACATTACGACATTTACAACAGTGACAGTACCATGACATTTATTGAGGAATCGTTTGTAGCTGCCTATGTTATACAATACACTGGGGAACAGAGTCAGGTATAGCCTACCTTCGACGCATGCACTCCCATACTGTACACAGATTCACTAAAGCATACAATAAGATCATATTACACAATACTTATTTCCAGAGCAACATAATAATTGACTGTTGTTGGCTACACTATGTTTACTAGTAATGATAGATCAAATATAGAATTGTAGAAAATGCAACATTTTCTGAGTCAGCAATGCTGGCTGCATATAGGGTTTGTCATTGAGAATGAAGTACTGAAAAATAGGCTCCAAATGTGGATCAGTACTGTCTCTGACAGTAAATCACCTCAGACCTGGCAGAGATTAGACATTATATGCAAAAAAAAATATTAAATTAACCGTTTGATAAACCTCCTATAGGTAGTCGAACTCACCTTGCGGGGTCCCCCACTGCGTTGCTGTTGGGGCTGGTGTGGTCCGCTGTTGGCTCTGGAGCCACGTCTCCTTCCCACCATGCTGGATGTTCTGTTGCCTTGTTCACCTGTCGACTGGCGCCTCGTCCGCTTGCTCGTACTCCAAGCCTGTCAGTGCTGCACTCCTGCAATCTATGAGGGAGTTTGAAAGTTTGCATGTTGCTGGCTGGTCTGACCCCGGTGACAAGAAAATCTAATGTGCAAAGTTCAAGGTAAAGAGTAGTTGATACTTCAGGCTCTGTAAAGGAAAGGAGGTGAATCAAGGGTTCCCCACGTAGGCCTAAACAGACATTTACAATCTGACTGCTCTCTTGTTTTTTGGTCTAAGCTTATAAATTATATGTAAATGTAGTCATGCTGTTATGAACTTTCTTACATTTGTAAAGTAATAAATAACCTTATTATTGGCGTGTCTACTGGAAACAGATGTTCAACTTGGTCTCGTGGGATAATATAATTTTATTTTTAACATGATATTTCCGAGTTTCATGAATAGAAACTGCTCCCAAAAATGATCTGACTGGGGCGACCTTTGGACCCAGACATAGTAGTGGGACAAGCTGTTCCAGTGGGTCAAGAGGAAGCTTAAAGTTGCCTATCTATGTACTCCACTGCAATGTTTACTGAAAGCTCAATCAATCAAGCAACGTCATTAATGGCCCCCACGACACATCTGTGACTGTCATTCCACTTGATCATGATTCCCAAATCACCCCATGGACATTGACACTATGCCCTTATGCCTGAATCAGCCCATGGACATTTGGACCATAACATAAGACTGTATTATCCCATTGAGCTATAGGCTAGGCCTTCCCTTGCAAAAATACGCATGACAAATGAGCAATTTTTGTAAATATAAACGTACACTGCTTAGCCTAAAAACATGGTTAAAACTATAATTTGAATATCAGTCCCTGCATCCGTATTTGTAGTCTATGGATTTGAGAGTGGTTGCATTTCTCTAGTCCCATCCCTCAGCTTTTTACCGAAACTGTGGCGGGGAGTCCCATTTGTTAATGTTTCAATTAAGGATGGCAGCTTGAAACACCTTTAATAGAGTGATAGGGTTATTAGAATGGTGGAATCCTCTAGTGCGTGAGTTACTTTTATGCCATTAATATCAAGCAAAGCTTCTGAAGTCGAGAGCAACATCCTTAGTATTGCAAACCAAAATAATTATATTGAAAGCAAAACATAAACCCAAAAGAATTGACAACGAAACGAAATATTGCAAGAGCAAATTAATTATGAATGGATCCCATTTTATGATACTGTCACGCCCTGGCCTTAGTTATCTTTGTTTTCTGTAATATTTTGGTTAGGTCAGGGTATGACAGGGGGGATGTTTGTGTGTATTTGTCTCGTCTTGGGTGGTTGTATGGTATAGGGGGTTTTGGTAGAGTGTATGGGTTTGTGTTGAGTGTAGGTGTCTAGGTAAGTCTATGGTTGCCTGAATGGTTCTCAATCAGAGACAGCTGTCATTCATTGTCTCTGATTGGGAGCCATATTTAAGGCAGCCATAGGCAGTAGGCTATTGTGGGTAATTGTCTATGTGTAGTGTTTAGTGTCAGCACTATTTGTTTGAATAGCTTCACGGTCGTCTGTTTTTTGTTCGTCTTCATAAATAAAAGAAGATGTCGTTCTATCACGCTGCGCCTTGGTCCTCTATCCAAAGTTACGACGATCGTGACAGATACTCAATGAAATAAAACTACTCCCTCTTTCCTGTCTTTGGTTGTTACCTTGGCCTTTGCTTTCGCTGCCTTTTTTCCAGTTGCAAGTTTTGTAACATTTGTTCCTGCACCCCACTGCTGGTTTGCCTCTGAAGATAAGCATTGTTGATCCTGGATGGGAGGACGAAGACCAGACATAGTTGGAAGTGGTGAATGTTTTACTTTAAAAATCACGTCATTTATTCACAGGTGTGTTCACGTGTCTGAAAAGCAAGTGATTTTTAAAATGTTTTTTTTTTGTAAGGGTGAACTCGAGGAGCAAGATTGGGGAAAGCCTGATGATCTGAAAATAATATTTGAGTGGTAGCAAATCATTGGCAATAGGGAGAAGTATAAGGAACTGTTACCCAAAGCCTTTGTTTTGACCTACTGGTTTGTGGTCAATTACATTTCTATTGTTAAGCATGTTATTTATCAGTAAAGACTTTCAGCTGTTCACAATAATGTCTAGGATGGAAGGGTATGTGGAATCAGAAAAGTATGACGTGGAGGTAGACATTTTGTGTCCTGAGCCCCATCATGCTGTAATACACACCATGACGTCATACTTCCCCTTGAGAGTTTGTAATTCAGTGTTTCTGAGACAGTTGATAAAACTCACAGCTTCTGCAAAGTGCAGAGCCATATTATGTATCTGTCACAGTTAAGCACACTATTCGCTATGTTGAATTAAATGTGCCAGTTCCAAACGTAAATCGTGTTTTATTCCATTGGAGTTTCAAACCAGTGGAGGGCAGTAGAGCACTAGTTTATAGCGCTGCAAAAAAAAGCCTTTCCAAAATATTGTGCCGACTGCGCATTGGAAACATTGGAAAGACTGGTTGAATGCTCATTGAGACTGGTTTAACATTCATTGAGACTGGTTTAACATTCATTGAGACTGGTTGAATGCTCATTGAGACTGGTTTAACATTCATTGAGACTGGTTGAATGCTCATTGAGACTGGTTTAACATTCATTGAAAGTTGAAATCTTAATATCTCAGAAAAGACATACTGATGGGTAATGAAATAAAGCAACTGATAAGAGGTCCTGACCATTTCCGCTGGTCCCTGCAGCCGACATAACCGGGTTGACAGTCAGCCTTGGGGTCTGTGAGGGTGACGTCACACCAGTGAACACCTGTTCTGTCGGGGACGGTGGGGGACGGTGGGGGGGGGGGGGGGGCATGCGGTAATACCGTGAAGAATCCTTTTATCTGCTCTATTGGGTTGGGGGGCCCTGAGAGGGAGGAACGGGGGGTGTCAAACAGCTGCGCGTGTCTCCTTGATTAATAGATGGCTTATGGGGGGACAGACAGTACTGGGGCTGTTGCGCTGGGATCAAATGGGACAAATCAAGTGCTCTGGGCCTCATTATGTGACTCATTTGGAACGCTACTGGTCACCCTCTGTTAGTTCAGTGTTCTCAGCAAAGCGTTCTGTGGTGTTATCAGATCATATAAATGAACACTGTCCATCGTTCCCAGCTTTCCCAATTATCAGCTTAGCACTCAAATCAACAAATTATGTTACCTTAACAGCCGGGCCATTTAGCTAGTGTTCTGAAAGGATACCAAATAAAATTCTATTAACCTTATACTGCAGTGGGATAAATCAGGGTCACAATCTACTTGAAAGAAAATAATACAACTCACACACATGGTTATGGGCAAAAAAATATAGATATTTTGAGTTTGCATCCCAATATTACACTTTATAGACATCACAGAAGACTGAAATATAACAAAACCGTTGGACATGGAAACACCGGACTTTCTGCAGTTAAAAAAAAAATTATGTTTATTAATTATGAAATGATAAAAAAGATGAATAACATTCCAACCATGAGCCCACTAGGTCATTTGACTGCAGGAAAGGGCTACTAGGATATATCTTACCCAATTAAAAGCCACTGTTCAATGAGATGATTGAATGGGTCCACTCCTCCACAGTGTCCCCGCAATATCCCATCCTGACATACAATAGTCACGGAGAGGTAGTCACGACAGGACCTTTCTTGAGAAATGTGAAACTTCCAAACTAGACAGCACCCAGCCGCCCAGCTCTCAACGATGGTTCTCATGTATCGGCCAGCCTTGTTCACGGTATGGCTTAATGGCTCCTGGGGAAGGGGATCTGTCCCTCAGGACCAATGTGTGATTGTAGAGAGGGAGATGTTGTTGAAGGAGATGCTAGGCTTCAGACAGACTGTAGGCCACTGTGGCATGTTGGCCATCAGCTGGCTGTCAGAGTGGCATTAGGTCTGTACCTCTGAGGATAGTAAGTATGGGTTATCCACTTCCAACCCTTAACCACATGAATCCTTTTCATTGTATGGTATTGTATAGAACGATTCCTATGTGTTGAAGGAACGATGTGTAGAAGGAAGGTTTTTTTGTGGCTATGTACTCATATGATGGTTGGCATCAGTGAGTGCATGGCTACCCACATGTTCTGGGCGTCAGTGATTGTGTAGTGTGGCGTAGGGATGTACATGTACTATTTGTCAACCAGATGGTGCCCATATCTCAGAGACAAAGCATTAGTTACATGACATGGCGTTGGCAAAGGCTGGTTTGTAAAGCAACATTCTTCCGGTGTGTGTTTTAAAATGGAGAGAATATAGACCGTAGGGCAATAGGGTTGGCTCTAGCATGTCTGGCTAGTGTTCCCGACAGTGTTTGTCTTCTAAGAAGGCCTGGCGCCACACACACATGATCTGTGGCCTTGTGGAGTTTCTGAGTGGAGGTGGCAGGATGCCATGTCCCTGTACCTCTGAAGTAGGCCCATAATGTTGGGCATGCAGGGCAGCAGATTATCACACTTACCTTCTATTGTTACTCATGAACCAAATCTGTTCTGGGTGTTTAAACCAAAGCGGGTCCCTTCTTTTATTAATGGTGGTGCCACTGGCTTCTTGGAAACAGGTTAAATTGTAGCCTGCCATCTAAGTGAATTGAGTGGCCTCATGCCAGGGAGGGGGGGTCGGCTGACGTGCAACAAGCACCTGCGCTATTTGGAGGGGGCTGCAGATGGAATTCCTTCTAAGAATGGCCAGGTCTTCCCCAGAACTGAATGGTTCCCCGATGACATGGCCTACTTCAGAAGGCCAAAGGTCTGTTTAGTAAAGGCCAAGAATACAACACAAACAACAATGATTATTGAGGCATTGTGACCATGCTCCAATTTCTACTGCTTAGAAAAGGTTCCGTATGACACAACTAGCACCTCATAGGATAACCCTCTCTGACCCAGCAACACAAAGCTGTTGAACTAGCCCACTGCCTAATTAGATACGAGAACCATCCATGAGCACTCCCTGTGTTGCAGCACACAGCCAACACCCCCAGGATCTACTTCACCACGCCAGGCTCTATGTACCCTGATGTCTCTAGATAAAGGGATCAAGCATTGAGCTTTATCTGGTAGACTAGGTCTAGGACCCTGGTTGAGTGTAATCCCTCCAGGGTAATGTGGGTCAGAGTAATTTCTTCCCATAGAGGGCAGTTTGGTGAGGCTTAATTGAGTTAAGTTACCGACTAGTGGCTCTGTGCCACTGGTTTGTGGAACACTGTGAGGAGTCTGATCCCTGGCCTCTTGGCAACTGGCCACCGGCCTCAGAGTTAAATTAGACCCATTATCTGCTCCGTGAATCCACCTCGTGTGAAAATGTGGACCATTCCTGTGGCCGTAACTCACTCACCCAGGGCTGAGAGAGAGGGGTCTGCAGGGATGGAGCCAGTGGGTAGAGGGGGGTGGAGGAGAGATGATCTGAGTAAACATTCTCCCCAGCACATGCTCGTCTGCACTCCCAGATTATGTACTCTCAGTTGTCAGAACCACAAAATGTGTCCTTTGATTTTCCAGGAATAAGACAAAATGGGAGAGGTGCATGCGTTGCATTGTGACAGCCTCCCACCTTCAGCCCTTTCCACCAGTAATCATTGGAAGAGGGGGGGACTGGAAAATCACAGTGCCAGTATGTATTTGACATCTCTGAGATACGACACTGCTACAGAGGAATGGGGTCAGACTCATTAGGGATCAGGCTGTCGCTTAATGGGACAAAATAAAATAAATAGATTACTTTTATGGATTAAATAAAGTGTGATTTACAACTTGATTGTTGTCAGGTACGTATTTTAGAGGTTGTAATTAAGAGTTATTGCAGGGATAGTATTAATGGGGGACAAACCTGAAGAGCAATACCTCTGTTGAACAGCACTGCACGGTGAAATAAAGACTGCAATTAAACTAACTCAAAGACTTTATTTGTTTATGATAACACTGAACAAAGCCTGGCGAATGGGGGTATGAGGTGATCAATAATGTGGTTGTAAATGGCTGATGGTTATTGGATAGTGCTGGTGCTTGTATGGTATGAGGTGGATGTATAGGTTATACCACATTGGTAGGTGATGGAGTGATGGTTGCGTGTGTCTCTGATGTGTTGGGGTATGCACCAGACAGCCCCAGCATTGTCAAGATGTTTGTTCAGCGGATAACAGGCCAGGCCAGGAGAGGGGTATGTTTAGGATAGGGATGAGGTAGGTCTTGATTTACAGAGGTGTCAGGTCCAGAATGCTGCCCTCACAGGCTTCTGAAGTGATTTCAGGCAGTTGTATTAAATAAGAGGTGAGATTTCTGGGGACTTAGGGGTGCAGAGCAGGGTAAGTCTCCGTTCCATTACCACAGCACTGAGGCATGCGCCTCCCGGCCTGGTTAGTGACCTTCAAGTGACATCAGAGTGACAGAGCCATGCTCACAGAGGCTCAACTGTAAATGAGACAGAAAGGAGCAAGAAGGAGAGCAGTTAAAATGGGCAAAAAACACGCACATTTATTTCCAAAGCGCCGTGGGGTGTGACAGGGATGCAGATTGAGCCCCACCTTCTTCAACGTACAGTACCAGTCGAAAGTTTGGACACACCTACTCATTCAAGGGTTTTTCTTTATTTTTACTATTTCCTACATTGTAGAATAATAGTGAAGACATCAAAACAATGAAATAACAAATGGAATCATGTAGTAACCAAAAAAGTTACTTCTTCAAAGTAGCCACCTTTTGCCTTGATGACAGCTTCATGAGGTAGTCACTTGGATTTGTTCAACACTTTTTTGGTTACTACATACATTTCATATGCGTTTTTTCATAGTTTATGTCTTCACTATTATTCTACAATGTAGAAAAACTACAAATATAGAAAAACCCTTGAATGAGTAGGTTTGTCCAAACTTTTTACTGGTACTGTATATATCAACGAATTGGGGAGGGCACTAGAACAGTCTGCAGCACCCGGCCTTACCCTATTAGAATCTGAAGTCAAATGTCTTCTGATGATCTGGTGCTTCTGTCCCCAACCAAGGAGGGCCTACAGCAGCACCTACATATTCTGCACAAATTCTATCAGACCTGGGCCCTGACAGTAAATCTCAGTAAGACAAAAATAATGGTGTTCCAAAAAAGGTCCAGTTGCCAGGACCAAAATATAAATTCCATCTAGACACTGTTGCCCTAGAGAATACAAAAAACTATACTTACCTCGGCCTAAACATCATCACCACAGGTAACTTCCACAAAGCTGTGAACGATCTGAGAGACAAGGCAAGAAGGGCCTTCTACACCATCAAAAGGAACATACAATTCGACATCCCAAGTAGGACCTGGCAAAAATTCTTCAATCAGTTGTAGAACCCATTGCCCTGTATGGTTGTGAGGTCTGGGGTCTGCTCACCAACCAAGAATTCACAAAATGGGACAAACACCAAATTGAGACTCTGCGTTCCATTCCAAGATGGCGCAGCAGTAAGACGTGTTTGTTTTCATCCCATGTAAATATTGTATTTTTCAGTTTTTTTGTATACATTTCAATCTCTTTTTCCATTTTCGAAATAAATATACATTCCTGCAACCCGCCTCACCCGATGTGGTACGGATCAGCTATTTTTTTTAGACCTTATAACTGGAACCTCCATCAGAGGCTAGCCAGCTAATTAGCTACTAGCTATTTAGTCATTTTTAGCCTCTGCTAGCGGTCTTTACCTTTAGCTCGGACTCCTGCCGCTTTAGCCTAGACAGCCCGGATAATACCTGCCAGTCTGCACAGCGCGATACCAGCCCTGAGCATATCGGACTGCTCTTTTCCACTACATCACCGGATTCCTGCCGCAAGCTCTGGACCATTACACCAGATCTTCACAGCTAGCTAGTTGCTACCGAGGAGCTATTGTGGCTAACGCCCTTGTCCAGAAGCATGCACCAGTTAGCCCCGAGCTAGGCCCATCTCCCAGCTAACAAACAAAGTACACCAACTACAACACTTCTCTTGCCAATTGGCCTGGACCCTTTGTTGACACGGAGCCCCTCCGATCCATCACGACTGGTCTGCTGGTCAGCTGACATAACTCGACGATGAGCTCTCAACCGGCCTCTGCGTCGTGGATGTTTGGTGATGATCTATCTGCTAACCCCGGCCTGCTAGCTCCTTGAACGCCGTGTCTCCCGCTTGCTCAACGTAGTAATCGACTACCGAACTGTTCCCTGTTTCATCTAGTGCTGCTCATTGGACCCTATGATCACTCGGCTACACAGCCGATGCCTGCTGGACTGTCCATTAAAACGAACCGGAACCCCCAACAGAAGCTAGCCAGCTAACTAGCTACTAGCTAGTAGTCAGTTAGCCACTGTTAGCAGTCATCAGCTAACTTTAGCCCGGTCAACTCCTGCCAGTCTGCACAGCGCAATTCAACCCAGAGCATACCGAACTGCTTTTTCTCCACCAAATCTCCATATCTCCAGATTCCTACCGCAAGCTCTGAACCTTTTCATAGCTAGCTGCTATCCGAGTGGCTACTCCTGGCTAACGTCTCTGTCCGGAAGCAAGCACCAGTTAGCAGGGAACTAGCCTCGTGCTAGGCCAATCTCTCGACTAGCTGAAGAGGTCCATCTGCCACTCTTTGGGCTACAATACCTATTTTGCCAATTGACCTGGACCCCTTTTACTGCCGACACGGAGCCCCGCTGATCCATCACGACTGGTCTACCGACGTAATCCACCCGAGGGGATTTCAACAGGCTCCTCCGTCGCAACGTCCCCTGAAGGCCCATCCGCTAGTCTGCTAGCAGCGGCCCGCTAGCTGTCTAGAGCATATCGGACTGTTAACTGAAGAGGTCCATCAGCCAATTTCTTGGGCTACAATACCAATTGGCCTGAACCCTTTTACTCCCTACACGGAGCCCTGCCGATCCATCATGACTGGTCTGCCGACGTAACCGTCAGAGGGGGCTACAACAGACTCTTCCGTTGCGACGTCCCCCTAAGGCCCTTCTGCTAGCATTCTGCCTTGAATTTGTTCTTCCGCGCGCAGAAATCTGCTCCTTTTACTCTCTGTTCTGAACGCACTAGACAACCAGTTCTTATAGCCTTTAGCCGTAACCTTGTCCTACTCCTCCTCTGTTCCATTGGTGATGTAGAGGTTAATCCAGGCCCTGCAGTACCTAACTCCACTCCTATTCCCAAGGCGCTCTCATTTGTTGACTTCTGTAACTGTAAAAGCCTTGGTTTCATGCATGTTAACATTAGAAGCCTCCTCCCTAAGTTTGTTTTATTCACTGCTTTAGCACACACTGCCAACCCTGATGTCCTAGCCATGTCTGAATCCTGGCTTAGGAAGGCCACCAAAAATCCTGAAATTTCCATCCCTAACTATAACATTTTCCGACAAGATAGAACTGCCAAAGGGGCCGGAGTTGCAATCTACTGCAGAGATAGCCTGCAGAGTTCTGTCATACCATCCAGGTCTGTGCCCAAACAATTCAAGATTCTACTTCTAAAAATCCACCAATGATCAATGAACCTACCAGGTACAACCCCGAGTCCGTGAACACGGGCACCCTCATAGATATCATCCTGACCAACCTGCCCTCTAAATGCACCTCTGCTGTCTTCAACCAGGATCTCAGTGATCACTGCCTCATTGCCTGCGTCCGTAATGGGTCTGCGGTCAAACGACCACCCCTTATCACTGTCAAACGCTCCCTAAAACACTTCAGCGAACAGGCCTTTCTAATTGAACTGGCCCGGGTATCCTGGAAGGATATTGACCTCCTTCCGTCAGTAGAGGATGCCTGGTTATTCTTTAAAAGTGCTTTTCTCACCATCTTAAATAAGCATGCCCCATTCAATTTTTTTTTAACCAGGAACAGATATAGCCCTTGGTTCCCGACTGACCTTGACCAGCACAAAAACATCCTGTGGCGTACCGCATTAGCATCGAATAGCCCCCGCAATATGCAACTTTTCAGGGAAGTTCGGAACCAATATACACAGGCAGTTATGAAAGCAAAGGCTAGCTTTTTCAAACAGAAATTTGCATCCTGTAGCACAAACTCCAAAACGTTTGGGGACACTGTCAAGTCCATGGAGAATAAGAGCACCTCCTCCCAGCTGCCCACTGCACTGAGGCTAGGAAACACTGTCACCACCGATAAATCCACAATAATTGAGAATTTCAATAAGCATTTTTCTACGGCTGGCCATGCTTTCCACCTGGCTACCCCTACCCCGGTCAACAGCCCTGCACCCCCCACAGCAACTTGCCCAAGCCTCCCCCATTTCTCCTTCGCCCAAATCCAGATAGCTGTTGTTCTGAAAGAGTTGCATGAGGTAGGACCCTACAAATCAGCTGGGCTCGACAATCTGGACCCTCTCTTTCTAAAATTATCTGCCGCAATTGTTGCAACCCCTATTACTAGCCTGTTCAACCTCTCTTTCGTATCGTCTGAGATCCCCAAAGATCGGAAAGCTGCCGCGGTCATCCCCCTCTTCAAAGGGGGAGACACTCTAGACCCAAACTGTTACAGACCCATATCTATCCTACCCTGCCTTTCTAAGGTCTTCGAAAGCCAAGTCAACAAACAGATCACCGACCATTTCGAATCCCACCGTACCTTCTCCGCTATGCAATCTGGTTTCAGAGCTGGTCATGGGTGCACTTCAGCCACGCTCAAGGTCCTAAACGATATCATAACCGCCATCGATAAGAGACAATACTGTTCAGCCGTATTCATCGACCTGGCCAAAGCTATCGACTCTGTCAATCACCACATTCTTATTGGCAGACTCAACAGCCTTGGCTTCTCAAATGACTGCTTCGCCTGGTTCACCAACTACTTCTCAGATTGAGTTCAGTGTGTCAAATCGGAGGGCCTGTTGTCCGGACCTCAGGCAGTCTCTATGGGGGTGCCACAAGGTTCAAATCTTGGGCCGACTCTTTTCTCTGTATACATCAATGATGTCGCTCTTGCTGCTGGTGATTCTCTGATCCACCTCTACGCAGATGACACCATTCCGTATACTTCTGGCCCTTGGTTGGACACTGTGTTAACAAACCTCCAAAAGAGCTTCAATGCCACACAACTCTCCTTCCGTGGCCTCCAACTGCTCTTAAATGCAAGTAAAACCAAATGCATGCTCTTCAACCGATCGCTGCCCGCACCTGCCCGCCCGTCTAGCATCACTACTCTGCACGGTTCTGACTTAGGTATTTGTAGTTGTCCACATATTCTAGGTGTCTGGTTAGACTGTAACTCTCCTTCCAGACTCACATTAAGCATCTCCAATCCAAAATTAAATCTAGAATTGGCTTCCTATTTCACAACAAAGCATCCTTCACTCATGCTGCCAAACATACCCTCGTAAAACTGATTATCTTACCGATCCTTGACTTTGGCGATGTCATTTACAAAATAGCCTCCAAAAATCTACTCAGCAAATTGGATGCAGTCTATCACAGTGCCATCTGTTTAGTCACCAAAGCCCCATATACTACTCTCCACTGCAACCTTTATGCTCTCGTTGGCTAGCCCTCGCTTCATATTCGTCGTCAAACGCACTGGCTCCAGGTCATCTAGAAGTCTTTACTAGGTAAAGCCCCGCCTTATCTCAGCTGACTGGTAACCATAGCAGCACCCACCCGTAGCACAAGCTCCAGCAGGTATATTTCACTGGTCACCCCCAAAGCCAATTCTTCCTTTGGCTGCCTTTCCTTCTAGTTCTCTGCTGCCAATGACTGGAACGAATTGCAAAAATCACTGAAGCTGGAGACTCATATCTCCCTCACTAACTTTAAGTATCAGCTGTCAGAGCAGCTCACAGATCATTGCACCTGTACATAGCCCATCTGTAAATAGCCCATCCAACGACCTCATCCCCATATTGTTATTTTTTATCCTTTGCACCCCAGTATCTCGACTTGCACATTTATCTTCTGCACACCTATCACTCCAGTGTTAATTGCTAAATTGTATTTACTTCGCCACTACGGCCTATTTATTGCCTTACCTCCCTAATCTTACCTCATTTGCACACACTGTATATAGATTTTTTCTATTGTTGTCACGATCCTCTTCCTGGAAATGACTGGACCAAAGCGCAGCGTGGTACGTGTTCATGATAATTTATTCCAACTGAACACTGAAACAAAATAACAAAGTGAGAACAAAACGAAACAGTTCTGTCTGGTGCAGACACAAAACAGAAAACAACTACCCACAAAACACAGGTGGGGAAAGGCTGCCTAAGTATGATTCCCAATCAGAGACAACGATAGACAGCTGCCTCTGATTGTGAACCACACCCGGCCAAACACAAAGAAATAGAAAAACATAGAAATAAAGAAACTAGAATGCCCACCCTAGTCACACCCCATAGTGCCGGAAGACGTGCGTAAACAAGGCCTCCACAGTCTGTAGGGCCGTAGGGAGACCAGGCAGAGGTAGGAGACAGCAGGACTTAGAGAGACGATCCACAACGACCATGATCGGGGAAGATCGGTCAGGAAATCAATCGACAGGTGTGACCATGGCCGCTGTGGAACGGGTAAGGGGTGTAACTTACATCTGGGAAGGTGCCTAGGAGCCTTACACTGGGCACACACCGAACAGGAGGAAACATAAACCCTCACATCCTTAGCCAAAGTGGGCCACCAGTACTTCCCGCTCAGACAGCGCACCGTCCAACCGATACCTGGATGACCAGAGGAGGGTGACGTGTGGGCCCAATAGATCAGCCGGTCACGGACAGCAGACGAAACGTACAGACGCCCAGCGGGACACTGGAGGGGAGCGGGCTCTACGCAACACCCGCTCAATGTCCGCGTCCAGCTCCCACACTACCGGCGCCACTAGGCAGGAGGCCGGGAGTATGGGAGTGGGATCCATGGGCCGCTCCTCTGTGTCATACAGCCGGGACAGTGCGTCTGCCTTCACGTTCTGGGAACCTGGTCTGTAAGAGAGGGTGAAAACAAAATGGGTGAAAAACATGGCACACCTTGCCTGGCGAGGGTTCAGTCTCCTCGCCGCCCGGATCTACGACAGATTTTGGTGGTCAGTCCAGATGAGAAAAGGGTGTTTAGCCCCCTCAAGCCAATGTCTCCACGCCTTCAAAACCTTGACAACAGCCAACAACTCCCGGTCCCCCACATCATAGTTTCGCTCCGCCGGGCTGAGCTTCCTCGAGAAGAAAGCACAGGGGCGGAGCTTCGGTGGCATACACGAGCGCTGAGAGAGCACAGCTCCTATCCCAGCCTCGGAAGTGTCCACCTCCACTATGAACGCCAAAGAGGGATCCGGATGAGCCAGCACGGGAGCCAAGGTAAACGGAGTCCTCAGGTGAGGCCCTGAGGCCCTGTCCGCCTCAGCTGTCCACTGCAAGTGCACCGAGCCCCCCTTCAGCAGTGAGATAATGGGAGCTGCTACCTGACCAAAACCTTGAATAAACCTCCGGTAGTAGTTGGCAAACCCTAAGAACCGCTGCACCTCTTTTACCGTGGTGGGAGTCGGCCAATTACGCACGGCTGCAATGCGGTCACTCTCCATCTCCACCCCTGAGGTGGAAATGCGATACCCTAGGAAGGAGACGGACTGTTGAAAGAACAGGCATTTCTCAGCCTTGGCGTACAGATCATGCTCCAACAGTCGACCAGGCACCTTGCGCACCAAGGACACATGCTCGGCGCGTGTAGCGGAGTATATCAGAATGTCATCAATATACACCACTACACCCTGCCCGTGCAGGTCCCTGAAAATCTTGTTTACAAAGGCTTGGAAGACTGATGGAGCATTCATCAACCCGTACGGCATGACGAGGTACTCATAGTGCCCAGAGGTGGTACTGAACACCGTCTTCCACTCATCTCCCTCCCGGATACGCACCAGGTTATAAGCACTCCTGAGATCTAGTTTGGTGAAGAAGCGCGCCCCGTGCATTGACTCTATCGCTGTGGCTATGAGCGGTAGCGGGTAACTATACATTACAGTGATCTGATTCAGACCCCGATAGTCAATACATGGGCGCAGACCTCCTTCTTCACAAAAAAGAAACTCGAGGAGGCGGGTGAAGTGGAGGACCGAATGTACCCCTGACGCAGGGATTCGGAGACATATGTTTCCATAGCCACCGTCTTCTCCTGTGAGAGGGGATACACGTGACTCCTGGGAAGTGCAGTGCCTACCAGGAGATCTATCGCACAATCGCCCCGTCGATGAGGTGGTAATTGAGTCGCCTTCTTTTTAGAGAAGGCGAGAGCCAAATTGGCATATTCAGGGGGAATGCGCACTGTGGAGACCTGTTCTGGACTCTCCACTGTAGTGGCACCAACAGGAACCCCTAAACACTTACCTGAGCACTTCCGCGACCATCCTGTGAGAGCACTCTGTGACCAAGAAACAGTGGGGTCATGACAAGTTAACCAGGGTAGGCCCAGCACCACGGAAACGCAGGAGAGTCAATAATAAAGAGACTAATTCTCTCCGTATGACCCCCCTGCGTCACCATGCCCAAAGGAGCGGTGACCTCCCTAATCAACCCTGACCCTAATGGCCGACTATCTAAGGCGTGAACGGGGAAGGGCACATCCACGGGAACGATGGAGATCCCTAAACTATGGGCAAATGATCTATCAAAGAAATTCCCAGCCGCGCCTGAATCGACGAGCGCCTTATGCTGGGAATGCGGGGAAAACTCAAGAAAGGTAACAAACGAAAACATGTGTGCAACAGAGGGCTCTGGGTGAGAATGGTTCCTTCTCACCTGGGGTGACGCCAGAGTGCCCTGCCTGCTGCCTCGAACCATAGAGGAGCCAACACGGCACCGACCAGCAGTGTGACCTCTGCGGCCACAGATGGTACACGTGACAGCCCCTCCTCCGGTCTCCCTGTGCGCAGCACCTCCCAGCTCCATAGGCACCAGAGCGGTGGTGCTGGGAAATGGAATCGACAGAGCCCTCTCTGGACGTCCGCGGGTGACCAGCAGGTTATCCAGCCGAATGGACATGTCCACCAGCTGGTCGAGGGTAAGAGCGGTATCACTGCAGGCCAACTCCCGACGGACATCCTCGCGCAGGCTGCAAAGGTAGTGGTTGATGAGGGCCCTGTCGCTCCTTCCCGCTCCGGCGGCCAAGGTCCGGAATTCCAGTGCTAACTCCTGGGCGCTCCTCGTCCCCTGCCTCAGGTGGAACAGACATTCACCCGTCGCTCTACCCGCGGGCGGGTGGTCGAAGACAGCCCGGAAGCGGCGGGTGAATTCCGTGAAGTCATTCAACGCCGCATCTCCTTCTCCCCACACGGCGTTGGCCCACTCCAGAGCTCTCCCTGAGAGGCACGAGACGAGGGCGGACACCCTCTCCCTTCCCGAAGGAGCTGGATAAACGGTGCCCAGGTAGAGGTCCAGCTGTAGTAGGAAGCCTTGGCACCATGCCGCCATCCCATCATACTCTCCGGGAAGGGCGAGACGCATCCCACTGCAACCGGGTACAGGAGGGACGGGTAGTGAGGACCCCTGTTGTGCTGGGCGAGGTACTGGAGGACCTCCCTGTCTCTCCCAGCGATCCATCGTCTGACAGACGGGGTCCATGGTGGTGCCGAGATGGTGAATCAACGCCGTGTGCTCCTGGACGCGCTCCTCAACTCCACTACCATAGGTACCTGCTCCTGCTGACTCCATAATGGGTGTGATATTCTGTCAGGTATGCGTAAATGGTTGTAAGGGAGTCAGGTGCAGGAGAGCAGATATGGTGTAGCCAACAGAGCCTTTTATTTTGGCGAACCAAAAACACACGGCAAAGTGAACACGAAATAACAATACGGGTTAACATAACCCAGCGCAACAGACTAACGTGCGCAATACATGAAACAGAATAAACAATACCACACAAAGACATGAGGGAAACAGAGGGTTAAATACACAACACATAATGAGGGAAATGAAACCAGGTGTGTGGGAAAACAAGACAAGACAATTGGAAAATGAAAAATGGATCAGCGATGGCTAGAAGACCGGCGACGTCGACCGCCGAACACCGCCCGAACAAGGAGAGGCATCGACTTCGGCAGAAGTCGTGACAAGCACAAAGAATTCGAAAACAAATCACATTTTATAAACTCTAATATCTATTGTGTGAAATACCCCAGTGTGCCATCAGCAGCAAGATTTGTGACCTGTTGCTACAAGAAAAGGGCAACCATTTATTTTCCTTTTTGTACTTTAACTATTTGCACATCGTTATAACACTGTACATAGCCATAATTTCACATTTGAAATATCTCTATTCCTATAAAACTTTTGTGAATGTAATGTTTACTGTTCATTTTTATTGTTTATTTCACTTTTGTTGATTATCTATTTCACTTGCTTTGGCAATACAAACATATGCTACCCATGCCAATAAAGAGAGAGAGAGGGAGAGAGAGAGAGAATTAGAGATAATGTGCAGGGGGAAACTGTACCTCAGCCCTTTAGGATATCACTGATTGGGATAAACCAGGTATTACAACTGACATACTAGAGAAAAGCAGATATTGTGGCAGTTATGTCAGAGTATAAATGTAGTATATTTGATACATATGTAGGAAAAACACACATAATGTATATAGTTGGAAGGCCATACAATATGTTAGCGTCTGAATATCACTTGTTTTGGAGACAAGGGCATTTAGTTCCCCCATTGGATTTTGTGTTTTGAAGTGTTTTTCCTTGTGTGCTCCTTGAGTGGTCTGAACAGGGTGACAGATTGAGTGAGTGCAAAAATAGAGTGCAAATCTTCTTCGTGGTAGAAACCTGTGGTATAGCTGATGTGTGTCCAGGGCCAGTATGAAGAGGACAGTCTGTCTTCTTAATGAAGTAACACAAAGAGGGGTATCTGTGTATGAGCTTGTGTTCCTACATGAAAAGGTATGTGGGGGGGGGATCAACGTCGCAAGGGTTATGGGACACGTGTAGATACTGACATCATGCCGTTCTATGTTTTGATTGGCTTGGAATGTGTCAGTTGGTATGCGTTTAAAGTCGAGCCCCACCAACCTCTACCCTGGGGAGCATTCCTAGGTCATGGTCAAAGTGCTTGTCTTTCACCGATAACCCCCCCCACTCCCAGTCCATCAGCTGTCAGTCCTGTCAAAACACTGTCTCACCCTCTGGCCTTGGGGTCAAAGGTTAATGAGCTCTGTGACAAACTCAACACAGAGAGTAGCACTGAGAAATCTAATTAGACAAATGGAACTGTAGCCTTGTAGTCTTCACTGCTCTCTCATCACTGCTTATTCATTAGAGAGGGTAGAGATGTGTTTTAGTCATATCTCTCTCTCTCTCTCTTTCTCTGTGTGTGTCTACCGCTCTCTTTCTCTCATTCATCCTCTCATTCATTCACTCTCTATCTATATATCTGTCTGTCTGTCTGAATATCTCCTCTTCCTAGCACCACGTGACCATGCTAAGATGGTGTGGAGAGGCAGTAAACCATGAATGAGAGAGCTGTGTGGAGTATGTAGCCAAACGGTTTCTGTAGACAGGTAGTAAAATCAGGAGTAATCAGAAATAATAACTCACAGCTCTGCTGTGGCGGTCTCCCGCCCCCCGGGGAGGTCTCCTAGAACAGTGTTCAGCGACTGTGCTCTGAGGTGATAATAACGGTGCTAAGTCAGCCCACCTGTTGGAACAGCAACAGTCACACCGATCATTCAGTTCTGTTCATGACCCCAGACCACAGTCACTTATCACACGCTGAGTAGGGCTCCGCCAGATCACTGTGCAGGCAGCAGTCTGATGAACTCTGGGCATGTTTGCACGTAGTTGATAATGATTCATTTAGACTGGAATCTGCCTCGTTATTTATGGAGATTGTATTTTTGCAGTTGTTTTCCCTCTAATCTCTTTAAACTGAGACTCATGACCCCCCCCCCCCCTGCCATTATGACCAACCATATCCTCTCGCCTAACCTCAGAATCCATGCTAACCTTGTGAGGAAGAGCGACAAGCAGAACGAGAGGGCTGTTCTGTCATTAGATAAGACCCCTCCTCCCTCCCTGCCCCCTCCCTCCACTTCCAAAAAATGTGTCACCTCATAAAAGGGACCCATAAGCCGTTCTGTGGAGTCTCTCCAAGATGAGATTCACACAGAAATAGCTGCTCTGTGTCCTTGTCTCAGGTGGAGGGGCCGAGGGGTGAGTTAGGGGTGGGGCTTGGCAGATTGCTGTTGACAGGACGCAGAGCGTCCGCGTCTCCGTTTGCAGGCCCAAGATTAGCGCCCTTATTTCTGAACCACAGAACCATGTCACCCACCTGTCCACATCCTTCTGCTGCAGAGGTCACCCCCACACACACGTACACACACCATGACACATGCTCTCACACACACACACACACACACATGCACGCGCACACACACACGCACAATACACATACTGTACGTAAATACACTCACGTTACACAGAAAACATTACGCCAAATTTTGACACGCATGCTTATCATGTGCACCAAGAGTTACACACCACACACTTTGTAAGCACATTATGTACACACACATACATACACTTTTCCACCTCTCCTGCCACTTACGTACGTGCCATCGCATGTATCATACAGCTGAATATGAGCTATTTAGTCAGCTGTCTTACTTGTCTTAGGTAGTGGCCCATTCTATGATTATAACCAATAACCCTCTGATCCATATTTAACTGCATAGTCGTATTGCTGCCCACACATTATAATGGTCAAATGGTGCAGTCCAAAATTAAGTTACGTGAATTTATCTTACAGTCAGAGTTCCCATCATCAAATGTCTCTCTGTCTCTCTCTCTGTCTCTCTCTCTCTCTGACCCTCTCCTCCCTCTCTTCCTCATATCTCCCTGTGTGTCTATCTCAGTCTCTCTCACTTATTGCAGCTGTTGGGGTAGAGAGGGGGCCCTGTCTGCCACACAAGCGTCTCCTGATTAGCAGTCATTAGTGGTTATTATGACTCCTCCTGTGTGTGGATCTGAAGTCCCATTTAAATGCTGTTTATAACCCTCTCACTCAATTATCCTCCATTTAAAGGAAATCATAGTGGCTTACTCTGATGCAGAGTGTTGAATTACTGAATAAATTTGCTAATTAAATGTGTTTTTCCTGAGGTTGTCATGAATCCTGGCAGCAAGTCTCTCTCAGCAGCTGTTAGAGTTCGCCACAGTGCACACCATTTCCCAGTTTCACGCAGATACAGAGAAGTTGGAAAGTTGTGTGTGTGCGTGTGTGTGTGCGTGCGTACGTACGTGTGTGTGCGTGCGTGCGTGCGTGTGTGCGCGCGTGTGTGTGTGTGTGTGTGTGTGTGTGTGTATGCGCTGTTCAGGCCCCTCATGGATATCTTAACAAAAATGCTGTTGTTTTAACCCCACTGCGACACAAAACCCAAACTGCACCATCTGTCTCACCACCACTTTAGCACAGGCCCATTACCCGTTCATAGAGAACGATGTGTAAACATTTTGGAATTCCTCCATCCAATTAAGAGAGCCCTTTGCAAAACAGTGGATTTGGGTTTCCTCTGCACTAACAGCAATGATAATGAAGACAGCTCTAAATGTCCACTAATTAGCCAGAGAAATAGAGGCATCTGGGAGATAAACGCAGTAGCCCACTGAACTTGGTCTGGCACACAGCGGAACACGTCACTGATCTAGAGGATTACACGACACTCATAAAAGGCTGTCAAATCATGTAGTGGGCCCGGTGTTTTTCATGACCACGTGACCGGACCCATGGGATCTAAAAACTCCTGACCTTATTTAAAGAATATCCAGGAATCTACAAAGAAGACTAATGAAGCTCTCGTCAAATATCTGTGTTTTTCTGCATATCCCATTACATGGACGACAGTGATATATGTATGTAACTTTACAGAGACACATACCCCCATATATGAGGGTACACATACCCCCCTGTTTGCATTGTTGTATGTAGATGGTGCTATTAATAAGCAATAGTTTACTTGGTGGCGTCTTGCGCTGTAAAGGGGTTACTGTGAATTTGACAGTAGCTTACAGGCAGCTCGGTGGTAAGTAAAATAATGTATTTCATATTGCAGTACACCTGCTGTAATATAAATATGGTATCAAAACAAGTACTGTGTAATGACACACAGTACAGTACTGTAAAATTGACTGAATTATACTGTAAAAAATAAACGAAACGCTACCGTAATCGGAATGAATGAATAAATGAATACACGGATGAATGAATTACATTTATTGAAGGGAGGGGTTTGTATTTCACAGTAATTTACTGTAATTACATGGGATTGGTGCAAGCAGGTTGGCTACTAAGTGTTTACACATTACGGTATATTCATCTTCCAGAGGCCTTAACAAAGACTTTCAAAATGGCAGCGACTACAAGGCTCAATGCTTTAACCATTTAAGGTTAAAGACTTTCTACCTCTCCAATCTGTCCCCTGTACATGTTTGGTTGATGGGGCACTTTAACCACATAGGAGTAAAATTGGTACAGCATTCTCACTCACGGGTGCAACAAATCTTACAAGGCAGGCCTCAAAATATGTTAATAAGCCAGAAACAACAATACTAGGCACCCACTAGTGTTCAAAAGGTTTTTGGCGCTCTGAAGATACAGTATGGTACTGTATTCTGTGGGATGGAATTACAGTGTCATTCAAAATACAGCAATTTCCCCACAGTGTACCATAATTTACAGAATGCTGCAGTACAACGTTTTCACGTTTCTTACTGTGGATAATACCTAAAATTACCATATAAATTACAGTTTTCTGTTACAGTGTATCACATAGCACCCTGTAAGTCCATCTACTCCTGCACTTTAAGTACAGTATTTTTTTAAATAAAATATACACTTGCTGCATGTCTACTATTACATCCATTATTACTTTGTTCACAATAACAAGAGCACACATTATAGGGATGCCAACGGATGCTCAGGACAATGCCTTGAGTGTTGAAATTATTAATGTTTAGACACTTTTTGGTAAAGCACCCTTAATAAGAGTCTAGTTTGAACAAATACATTGTGGAAAACAGAAAAAACACATTAGAAAGCTGGTTCTTAACCCAGGCCTCACCTGTCCAAACCCATCCCAAGCCATTATTGTTTGGAATGAGTGAAGCCCACAATCCCCACCCCTGTAATAAAGAATTCCTCTTAGCAATAGAAGACTGGACAAATACAGTGGGGCAGTTTGTCTTTTAGTAGATGGAGGAAAGTAAAGATGGGGGGGGGGGGGTTGAAGCTAACATGGCTACAGATAAGAAATTGGTGTTGTTTGTTGAGAGTCCTGTCCAAACAGAGGCATTAATCAAGACGAGAGATGAAGAGTCTCGGACACCTCGCTACTGTTCTCATTAGCAGGCTTACATTCTCAGGGGGCAAAAGCAAATATACATTTACACATTCACTCCCCAGTCTGGCCCAGCGTCGCTAGCAGAAATAACAGTGTGGCACAAAGACCTAGTAGGCTATTTACCCCGCTTTAATGGAGGTTGCCATGGCGCTTCACAAATTATTGCAATTACGCTCACCATGCAGGTCGCCCATGGTAACCGGCTGTTGGAAGGCTAGGATGGAGGGGGGAGTGATAATCTGTGATAAACAATAGGTCAAATTGCTGAATAGAAAGCCCTTGATTAACCAGAACATGTAAAAGAGGGCTTATTTGGTGCCTTTTCTTTGGGCTAACTCCTCATCGCTTAGAGCCAAGGTGGGAGACGGACGTTTACAGCTGCACAAAAGACTACCAAGGGAGAGAGAGATATAGAGAGAAAAGAGCAACAAGAGACATTGTAGGTTGGTTGCTTTAAATGCTGTGCCCATGGAGCTTTGCTCTGTTTTGTTAAATGACCTAGAATTCATTGCGGAGGTGTCTGTGTTCATCACATTAGAAATTGACTGGTATAATTATGCAATTGGGAGAGCTTTATATCCTTGGAATGAGCTGTCAGCTGCTAGAATTTATTTATTTCCTTTCCCCACCTCTCTGACATCCTAATTTCTCCCCATAATAACTGACTAAATAATGTAGGCTGCAGTGCCGTCATACGTCATCTCTGCATTTAAGTGTTCCCTTTATAGTAGCCATGAAGAATTTCCACAACAACAACAAAAAACATGTCAAATGTATAATATACTCACAGCCTGAACTTAGGTAGAGTTGAGTAACCGTTTTCTAGAAGAAGGGACGCGTGAGTCCATTATAGGCAGTGGGATTGTAGCTGGTGGTCAGATATCCAATACACTGTAGGTGATGACCCAGGTCAAATGAATGGCAGAGGAACCTGTCAGATTGTCTGGGAGTTGATGGGATCATCATTAGATACGAGCGAGAGATTCATTCCTCATTTCGCTTCATTCACATGGAGTGGCACTGACTTCTCCTCCGCTGAGTAATTTGCCTCATCAGATATTCAAAAAAAGGACAAATATTGCTCAGATCAATTTGCGTTTCTTCCGCTGGTTAACCATGAAAGGTGCATGCTGCTGCACACATACCTAACTAGGAATAGTGATTTATTAGTGCGGTGGTGTGTGATAATGTCATACCAGTGTGACTTTAGCTTATTTCACCAGGGGAAAGGCAGCTGCCAATTAAGTCTGAGTAGGAACTGAGTAAAGGTACCTCTATACATGCACTTCTGTTATGAAGGAAAGTAAATTAAACCCCATCACAGTACAAACAACCCCCCGTCTGCCCTGCCCACTATCATGATGGACCAAAATTGCTCAAAGTAGACGGGATTGATTCACTGGTTCCTACTGATTTTGAAAGAAACCTCTGGTTTTATAATGATTCTATTCAAGCTGTTACAATGGATGCTGATTTGCGCTAGATAGTTGAGAGGGGGGGGGGTAGAGGGAGAGAGAGATAGAGAGAGAGAGAGAGAGAGGGTGAGAGAGAGCAAGAGAGAGAGGGAGAGAGAGCGAGAGAGAGCAAGAGAGCAAGAGAGAGAGAGAGGGAGAGAGAGAGAGACTGATTTGAGGTCGGGTTATGGGGTCGTTGAGCTGCATGTTTGTCCAAGAGGGCTGGGATTTCGTGGACAGTGACTTTCCACCTCATTTTTTTATTGCTCTCCCTCCTATATCTCCACGTTTTTTATCTCCCCCTCACTTTTCCCTTTTCTTCCTCAGTTGTATTGATGTACATTCAGGCGTCCATTATAGTTTCCTTTTTTCTCCCGTTCAAATTGCTGCATGTTATTTCTCCCACAAATTACTGCAATAGCAGGTATCTCTCTGTGATACTTTATAAAGGGGAGCAATCAGGGATAATTGAGTGCCTTTCAAATGGAGCCCAGCACATTCACTCCATTTCAAAGACCATCCATTTACTGCCTAATCGCTCTTTAAGCACTGAATTTCTGGAACACAAATTCATGTCATAATTTTGCATAAGTGTATTTAGGAATCACAGTCTTTTGAGCAAGGATAATTGAAATCAAATCCCTTTCATGAGAGCTGACATTTCTACATTTCCCAATTGAAATTAATTTCTAAAATTTAGAATGAATAACTTCAAATTGCAGACAATTATAGCTTTCAATGGGAACAAATTATGCGCAGCAAAAAGTGGAGACATCAACTGGTGCTTCAGTTAAATGTCTTTGTTTCCCACAGTGTTTGCCTTGTAAAGATTTACATATTGACTCAGGAGGCGACCCTGCTCTGTGGATTGCTTTTCATTCTCATTTTTGCCCATCAAATTAACTCAAATTGGCTCTTCTTGTTAAGCTTCATCAAACCTGTTTGGGATTTTATTTTTTCAACGGCAGCTGCAGACATAACTGTTGAAGTCTGTACAATGGAAGTTGGAGGACCAGAATCATGCTGCTTGAGCAACAAGCTCTCACAGTCTCACTGCAGAATTAGACGTTCATCCACGTTCTCCAAACGTCAAATTTCGAAGTTGCTCCAAACGTCAAATTTCGACGTGTTTTTGTCGCTCCTGCTGCTCTGCATCGTTCCAATTCTCCAAACGTCAAATTTTGAAGTTAAGGGTTAAGTTTGGTACTCATTCTGAATGGTTAAGGTAAGGGGTAAGGTTTGGGATAGGGGGGTTCAAACATTAAGTTTAGGCACTCATTCTGAATGGTTAAGGTAAGGGGTAAGGTTTGGGATAGGGGGGTTCAAACATTAAGTTTAGGCACTCATTCTGAATGGTTAAGGTAAGGGGTAAGGTTTGGGATAGGGGGGTTCACACATTAAGTTTAGGCACTCATTCTGAATGGTTAAGGTAAGTGGTAAGGTTTGGGATAGGGGGTTCAAACATTAAGTTTAGGCACTCATTCCGAATGGTTAAGGTAAGGGGTAAGGTTTGGGATAGGGGGGTTCAAACATTAAGTTTTGGCACTCATTCTGAATGGTTAAGGTAAGGGGTAAGGTTTGGGATAGGGGGTTCAAACATTAAGTTTAGGCACTCATTCTGAATGGTTAAGGTAAGGGGTAAGGTTTGGGATAGGGGGGTTCAAACATTAAGTTTAGGCACTCATTCTGAATGGTTAAGGTAAGGGGTAAGGTTTGGGATAGGGGGTTCAAACATTAAGTTTAGGCACTCATTCTGAATGGTTAAGGTAAGGGGTAAGGTTTGGGATAGGGTTCAAATAAAAAACTAGTGTCCTTGACTGGGATCAAACATGCAACCTTCCGATCGAGAGTCCACAACACCCTAGCAATACCCAAGCCTACTTGATGGCAATAGCTCTCACTCTTGCCCCTAGTGGCCGGTTTTGAATGCATTTCCCTCAGGACATGGATAGATGTCTGATTTCAGTTTCAATCCCGAACGACCTGGCTGGATGGAGCTCTAATCATTTGCTTAACTGTTGATTTTAGGTGTAGCAAAGCATTCTGTTTGAACTACTAGACTGGACACCAATGTGGACTGAATAATTTCAGGTATTTTAAGGTGTGTTTTTTCCCTGGTGGCCATTGTGCAGGTGTGTGTGTGTGTGTGTGTGTGTGTGTGTGTGTGTGTGTGTGTGTGTGTGTGTGTGTGTGTGTGTGTGTGTGTGTGTGTGTGTGTGTGTGTGTGTGTGTGTGTGTGTGTGTGTGTGTGTGTGTGTGTGTGTGTGTGTGTGAGGGGGGGGGGGGGGGGGCTTGTAGAGGGGGTTGCAGTCAAAGGAGGGGGAACATTGAATTGCTCTGATAAAGAAGTAATTTCACAGATGGTTTAGTCCAGCGTTGCTCAGGCTGAAAAATCTGCAACTTTGTGGTGAAATAGCTTTTAGCCTTACAACAAAATAAATCAACAAAGAGGAGTCATGGAGTGTCATATTGTGCGTGTGTGTGTGCGTGCGTGCGCGTGCGTGCGTGCGTGCGTGCGTGTGTGTGTGCGTGTGTGTGTGTGTGTGTGTGTGTGTGTGTGTGTGTGTGTGTGTGTGTGTGTGTGTGTGTGTGTGTGTGTGTGTGTGTGTGTGTGTGTGTGTGTGTGTGTGTGTGTGTGTGTGTGTGTGTGTGTGTGTGTGTGTGTGTGTGCGTGTGTGTGTGTGTGTGTGTGTGCGCGTGCGTGCGTGCGTGCGTGTGTGTGTGTGTGTGTGTTGGAGGTGAAGGGTTCATTATAGTGCATTGTGCATTGCTGAATTGACAGGCTACAGTGCATGGGTCAACAGTTGCCAAGCCAAACGAAAGTATTAAGAGCAATTAAAACCATGCACATATCTTCTTAATTCCCCCCTAAGTGTTATTCATGCGAGGATTGCATGGCTTCTATGGTGACACACAGTGGCGCAGGCCCAATAATGACAATTAACAGAAAGAATAACGCCTAATCAAATTGACAGTCACTGCTCATCAGCTCCGCACACAATGCCTTATCAAAACAAACTATTATCAAGGAGGTCTTTTCTCCATTGCTCGTGTGTATGACCGGAACAACAGTGGCAGGTGTTGTGTTGGGTTAGGGCAATTACTGACAGATTTACAAACAAAACAAAAGGTTTCCACAGCTCTGTTCCCTTCTCTCACAGATAACACAGGGAACGGAGCAGGATACATCTTTGCTCCTCCACAACAATATTTCTCATGATACATTTCTCATGATCTCTTTGTGGGTGGCAGTTTTGATGATGAAATACTTTGGAGGATAGCTCTGATAGAAGCCCAGCTATTTGTCCAGTCACTCCTGTAGAATCCATTCCTACAATTCCTGACCCCTCAGACTGTCTATTTTTTTCTCCAGTAAAGCCAGTTGAAATGTTTTCAATAGGGAGGGGGTAGAACAAATGATGTTCCTATATATTCCTCTCAGGTCAAGACATTTTGACAGCGCTCATTTTAGCAGTGGATGCAATCAAGGCGCATCCACAATGCAAAGTGGACCAATCACTGTCCTAGGAGCGGGATGAGGAGACCGAGGGAAGGAGGAATATTCTGCACCATCACACTGCTTGGACGGCCCATGTTGATTGAAAACAGTCCTCAGACTCAGGGAATTGATAGGGAGAGTAATTGACGAGAGGGCAAAAGGATAGCCCTTCATAAATAATGGGACATGGAGCATGTGTTTGAGCTGGCAGGCTAGGCCTTGTTTGGAACGCTTATGTCCAGCTCCAGGCCTGGTGTTTTCATCTGGAGCACTGAGGGACCTAAGGGATCGTTATCATCACACGTTGCTGTGATTGATGTCACTTGATTGAAAAAGGGGACCCTCTTACAATGGATTCGTTTAAATGTGAGTGAACACTTTGGGAGTTTGGAGTGAAAGGCAGGGAGGCTGGTTGGTTGTGTAATCAATAGATGAACGCTCATCTGTCTAAGCCGGAGTCGAGGGGAGAGGCTAACATGATTATGTCTTCGTCCTCCGTTCTTCAGACACCACTTAGGCATTCATGAACTATTGCTGTATATATTTATTCATCACTTTATTTGTATTCCCCCTGATTCAGGGGCCACTGTTCAGCAGCGCGCAATAGTTCACCCGTATAATTTTGAGAAAACACACACACATACACGCATCAAGACAAATAAACACACGCCTCTACTGACAATAAAATACATTTGCATGTTAAACTCACTTCAATAAGACATTGTAGTGATTCCCTCATACATTTCTACATAACTGAAAGCTTGCAATACCCTATTGCAATACCTACTACAGAAATATGTGTAATCATGCAGTACCAAACACTATAAGCTGCTTGGCTAGAATTCATGATAAATACATCTGCATCTTTTTTCCACCACTACACTCAAAATGGAATACACAACTTGGTCCAACATGAAAGGCAACCCAGTCGGAAATTTGATTCATTCTTCCCTATGAATATTTCTGCCAATGTTGTACGGATGAGACCATAGAACAATGATTGGACTCAGTTCTGTGGTTCACTGATCAGGCCCCTGTAATTTAGTACCGACCCGATTTGGCCCCTGGTCATCTGCAAACAGACGTACAAAAGCATAGTTCCCTGAAGAATGTGTTCTCTCACCTGCATCACATAGAAACCTTCTAAACCAATTTCCCCTTAATCCTTCACAGGCACATTTGTTCCCTTTTCCTCTTAAAACACAATTGCTCGGGAATAAGCTCTGATTTATGAATAGGACGGGCAAAAGCGAAGAGAGAGGGATAGAGAGAGAAATGGAGGAATGAGTAGAGGAATACGTATGATTGAGATTCAGGGGACGGCGTTCACAGCTGATCTACATGTAGACCACAATCCTCTCTGCCTGATTGCTGGCTACCAAGTTAAATGTGGCGACAATTTGAAACACAGTGTGAGCTATTCAGTGAAACATAAAAACATAGACAACTGAATATCCAATATCGACAGATTCTCGTTAGACTTTGATTCTATTCTTATTAGAACAACTTTTCATTTCCCGTCTCGCTACTGCTCTCTATTTTCTCTCATGCCCTGCATCTGTAACTCCTCATGTCATATAATGTGGACTGTGCGATTACATGCATATTTACGTGTAATTTACCACATTGATAACTTAAAATGGTCCTTGATCCGCTTTGCTCGTTTTCTCTCAGCCTTCATGTCTACCCGGGACTCACTCAGCCCACCTACCACCCCCTGAGCCCTGCAGCATTGTGAATCCACTGGTACAATTGTCAAATTAATTATTCATTCTCTGCAATTACCCTTGCACAAAGAACTTTTCTCTGCTCGGAGTGATGATTAAATTAACAGCTATTCCAGCTGCCTAATAACATCTAATAGAATATTCATAAGCAGCTCAAATGGAATGTGTTATCTCCATTAACTTCATCATGCTCACTTAATTACATGCTTGTTATTGTATTTACACCTTGTTAGCACTCACTGAAGCTGATACACTCACTGACTGGCTGTACGCCTGTAGAAGAGATTATCACAGCATCTCTCTCTCTCTCTCCTCATCTCTCCCTCCTATTTTCCTGTCTCCTTTAGTTGTAGTTTTCTTGAGTTCTTTTGCAATCTTGCGTTATCTTTTTGTTTTGCTATTTTCTCCTCTCATTTTTTGGGCCAAGTCATTTTAGGTCCCATTTAAAAAAAAAAATAATCATTCTCTTTTCTCTCCGTCTATCTATTCATCGTCCTGTGCTGTAAGGCATGCCATTTGACTTGTGATATGACCCCCGCTGTGCTCGAGCGGTTCTCGCAGGTGAAAGTGTTCAAGGGAAAAGATGCCGCATACAGCCTCTACTGCTTTAAAGTGATCTATCTATCTCTCCACTCCTCACATCGTTAAAATACAAATCAGAGAGCGAGAAAGGAAAAATATCTAATCTTGAAGAATTGATGCCATGTTTTCTTTTAGGTTGATTACCTTTAATCCTCCTCTTTATTCTTTCCTGCATTCTCTTGTATTGGGATTGGTTGAGATTGGTCAGAGTTTCACCCCTGACCCTCAATCCGTGCCAGTTGAGCAGTATTTGTCCAACTCTTGGTAAAAGGCCTGACTGTGTGATGGCCTTTGTCACAATCCCTGTTACTCAGCGATGGTCATTAATAGTGTGTTTGAAATGATAAACAATGATCATGTTTGAATAAAAACTGATTGTTAAACGTAGTTTTACGTTTTCAATTTACACTCCTATACTTATTCTTTGCAAATATATTTACCTCTTTCCGTATTTTTCTCTTTCCTTAGATTCTCTCTCCCTCTGTCCTTTACCTCATTTCCCCCTCTAGTCATCTCATCTAATTTGTACCTTCAGAATACAGAAACGGAAGAATAGGCATGAAATGGTCTTCCATGGGAAGGTTTGAATTATGTCTGAATGCTCAAGAAAATGTTTTTCTATAGCAGAATTATAATGATGTTTTGTAAATCTCCCTCTGTCTCTGAGCTACCTACCCAATGCCCACCCTTTCTCTTATTTTCGCTCCCTCTCTCCTTCTTCTCTTCTAGTTGCCCACATGGCAGTAAATCAAAGTTTGGTTATCACTCCCCTACAGCTGTGCGGTGGAGTAAATAGTCCCCTTTTCTCCAACACGGTGGGAAAAGTCAATAGCCCATCTACAGAGTGGGTAAACCCTCTCTGTCTCTCTTACTCTCACTCTCTCTCACTCTATTTTCTCTGAATTCCAAGGATGGGCTTTCCACTGCAGTCCTATTATAGTGCACTATTGTCCATTTGATAGTGAATTACTTTTTTATGTTATTGATGGACTAATTTGTAGGGCCAACAGAATGCCTGGCATCTGAGGCAGAAGTTGCCCAGTGACAACTTCCACTTGGTGGCTGACACTGGCTAATGCTCATGCTGCATTTATTAGCCCCTGTTGATCCAAATTATAACGTTCCATTGTTTCATGGCCTGTGTGGCCTGTTGTCCTATTGTCGGAAATAACACAACTTGTGTGTGGTTACCCAAATGTGTTCAAATGCATCTTGGCATTCAGATGAGTGTTTTAGCAAGGCCTGTTTTCCTCTTTGAGGCTACGCCAAAGACTGTCGGACAACCGTCACAATGTGACAGGTGTTTGGCTCTTAATTTTCTTCTTGCCTCCGCGTCTTTTTTTAATGCCTGGATTAGGCTAGGCCTACTCAGTGAAATTCGATGTATTATGTTGCTGATAGGCCTTTGAAGGGGGATTGGTGTAGGCCTAGTCCTGCTCTATTATTCTCTCACCGTTATTCATTACATTGTCGAATATGTAAGTAGCCTACTTCAGGGAAATAATGGAATCCCCAGCCTTTTAACAGACAAAGTGATTTCCTTGTTGCTCTGAATGGAAAGCTATGAGATGACAAACCGCTTAATAAAGTCGTCTAATTTGATGCAGGAGAAGGAGCTGCAAAGGAATTAACGCAAGTCACACAATATGAGTCCCAGATTTAAGTCATTTAATGCGTTTCAAACTCTATCAGTCCTTATCCGAGGACAGGCTTCGTTAATCGGTTTATAATCTATTTTTAAAGATTCTTTCTCGAGATGCAGATGAGTGGCTTCTATGTTACTTTTGGAAAAAGTATCAATTTTATACATAGAAATTGACGTTCTAAGTAATTAACCAATCACAACCCTCCTGCATGATTGCACATTCAGCAAATCACGAGCAGAGGAAGTTCTCTTTGAATCCAATTTTCCATTAACTGCGTTGGTGGTGCTCATAAAATATATAATATATGTAAAAGTAGCAGGGAGCCCACTCTGGAAATGTGACGTACTTGTAGACTATATTGTTTAAAACAATATGTTTAAAAATTAACAAAATCAGAAAGGGTGCTTTTGAGATATTAATATGAATCGTTTTAATGTTGAATAAATTAATGTGTAAAATTGTATTTCAGAATGTAACTATACTCCATATTTTAGAGCACACTATTAGGAGTATAGGGACACCAAGCAGTTGTATGTATCATGTATGGTTCATGAATCATTGGGTCTTACAGGGGGCGATTATAGGTCTTAAAACTTAAAAGGGCCCAAAATGGCCACTTTCATCGTGATTTTTTGTGTTACAAATGTTAAAAGCATATCAAACATCCTTGTAAAAACGGTAAATGTAATAAGACCTATAAATGTAATAACTTTTCGATTTGTAATAACTTTTCGATTGTGTATGTAATAAACCCAATAAATACAATTATTTGCCTGGAAACGTAATAAAATGTTGAACGCTAAAATGAACTTTTCCGCTAACTGTAATAAGATATTACATCAACCAGTGGTTATTACATTAACCAGTGAGTAACACATTTTTATGAATAACGTAATCTGATATACCTTTCTTGGCCTTTTATAAACACATTTCATGCAATTCTACTAGACTTTATATGACTGGAGACATTAGCAGAATCTTTTTTAATACGACAAACATTACATTGTAGCCTACACTCTAAGAATTAGATGTTCATTAATGAACCTTGAAATGTAAAAAAGGTTATTTTCATCTGGAGAAATCCTCTTTGTTATTGTAAATGGTTCTTATTGGAACCTCAGGGCGAAAAGGTTCCTCGAGGAAACGTTCAATATGCTCGCGACCTCTTATTATCAATAGCTTGCGCTCAACTACTGTCAAAAAAAAAAATGTTGACTCAAGTTTATGCACACTTCATTTTATCAGGTGGTATAACGTCCACTGAAGACACCAGACGCAATCTTATGGAAATTCAGTTATTCATGTACGAGTGCATTTCTCATGGAGTGCCTTCAGAAAGTATTCACACCCCTTGACTTTTTTCACATTTTGTTGTGTTACAGCCTGCATTTAAAATGGATTAAATTGAGATTTTGTATCACGGACCTACACACAATACCCCATAATGTCAAAGTGGAATTATGTTTTTACAAATTTGTACAAATGGATTCAAAATGAAGAGATGAAATGTATTGAATCAATAGGTAAACAAACTCTTTGTTATGGCAAGCCTAAATATGTTTGTGCGCAATAATAGTTTTTAACATGATTTTGAAAGACTACCTCATCTCTGTACCCCACACATACAATTATCTGTAAGGTCCCACAGTCAAGCAGCAAATATAAAACAGATTCAACCACAAAGAGGGAGGTTTTCCAATGCCTTGCAAAGAAGGGCACCTATTGGTAAGACATTGAATATCCCTTTGAGCATGGTGAAGTTATTAATTACACGTTGGATGCTGTATCAATACTCAGTTACCTGATAGGATGGAAACCGTTACGGAATTTCACCATGAGACCAATGATGACTTTAAAACAGTTACGGAGTTTAACGGCTGTGATAGGACAAAAGTGAGGATGGATCAACAACATTGTAGTTACTAACACAATACTAACCTAAATGACAAAGTGAAAAGAAGGAAGCCTGTACAGAATAAAAATATTCAAAAACATGCATCCTGTTTGCAATAAGGCACTAAAGTAAAACTGCAAAACAATTGATAAAGAAATGTACTTTATGTCCTGAATAGAAAGCATTATGTTTAGGGAAAATCCAACAAAACACATCACTGAGTACCACTCTTCATATTTTCAAGCATGGTGATGGCTGCATCATGTTATGGGTATGCTTGTCATTGGCAAAGACTAGGGAGTTTTTTTAAATAAAAAGAAACGGAATAGAACTAAGCACAGGCAAAATCCTAGAGAAAAACCTGGTTCAGTCTGCTTTCCAAAATACACTGGGAGACAAATTCACCTTTCAGCAGGACAATAATTGACCATGACAAGATGACAATGTGACAAAATATTGTTCAATCCAGGTGTGCAAAGCTCTTAGAGACTTACCCAGAAAGACTCACAGTTGTAAATCACTACCAAAGGTGATTCTAACATGTATTGACTCAGGGGTGTGAATAGTTACATAAATTAGATATTTCTGTATTTCCTTTTCAAAAAATGTAGGTTTCACCAAGGGATTTTGTGTGTATGGGTGAGAGAAAAAAAAGATTCAATCCATTTTGAATTCAGTTTGTAACACAACAAAATGTGTAATAAATCAAGTTTATGAATAGTTTCTGAAGTAAGCATTATATCACAATGATATAGGAAAGAAGATCCAACTGAAGATTGTAACAGAATATTCATTAGTGCTCTAATCTGTCACATGCATTTATGTTAGCTTTTTCAAAAACTTTAAAACTGGCTGTAATGATGTTCAAAGTAGATCAACCTACAGAATAAACCAACAGCCCACAACAATAACATTCTCAGTAATGGTTACATACATTTTTATGATATTGCTATGACTGTGATATGTTGTTGTTTGTCTACCTTAGTTGAATACACTGACTGTCAGTCACTCTGGATAAGACCGTCTGCTGAACAACCAAAATGTAAATGTGAACCAACACTTGCAAAGCATGTTGGGTATTGTTCTAATGAACCATGCCCCCAAACAAGTACAAATTCGGTTGGTGCAGACCAGATCCAAATCTGAACGAGTCATAGACTTCTAGGCTATGTTTCACACGTTTGAACATCACATTACAGTATGGCAGTTTAGTACAGCAGATCGCAGTTGAGCACCATAGAGTATATTACAGTATGGTACGGTATGGTATGGTACAGGACAGTCACGTTTTATTCAGTAGAGTAGAGTACAGTAGAGTATGGTACAGTATAGTAGAGGTTAATTCAGTAGGGTAAAGTGCAGTAGAGTACAGTACGGTTTAATTCAGTAGAGTACAGTTTATTTCAGTAGAGTAGAGTACATAATAGTAAAGTAGGGTACAATACAGTACACTATACTTTACTTTATTGTACTCTACTTTGCTCTACTGTACTGTACTCTACTGTAGAGGACAATATAATGTGGTCCTCTGTTGCTCAGTTGGTAGAGCTTTGGTGCTTGCAATGCCAGGATAGTGGGTTTGATTCCCGGGACCACCGATATGTAAAATGTATGCACGCATGACTGTAAGTCGCTTTGGATAAAAGTGTCTGCTAAATGGCAAATGTATTATATATATATTATTTTTTTTATTCAGGTAGGCCAGTTGAGAACAAGTTCTCATTTACAACTGCGACCTATTACCGTACTAGGTTTCTTTACTGTACTTTGTACTGTAATGTACTGTACGCTGCTGTGTTTGACTGTACTGTACTGTGCTGTCCAAACTTGTGAAACATAGATGTCTATGATTGGTTCTGATTTGGTCTGGACCAATTATAGGCGTCTATTTTTGGGCCAAATCACGGCTGGTCCGCACAGGACCAAAAAAATACTTCCAAAAGATGTCGCCTGATTTGCCTAGTTAAATAAAGGTTAAATTTAAAAAAATTGCAAATAAATGTCAAATGCTTAGTGGGTTAGGCCTATAGGCCCTATAAGAAATGCAATCCGGCAGGTGAAAGCTGAAATAAGGCTGCTGTAAGTGCTCCTTTTATCTAAATTATTTCCTCAAAAATCCACTTGATTGTGTCATTAAAATGAGATGAGATTAGCAAGTAAAATAAATTAGGGGTTTTCAATAAACAACAATAAAATAAATAAATTAATCCAAGAGGTCATTTCACACGATTTGGTTCAGCACCATGGAAGGGGTCAAATGGGGGAGAAGATTACTTTTTGCAAGGAGTAGTAGGCTAACTGCTATCGAGTTAACTTCAATGGGAGGACTCGCGGATTAAGACGTGAGCTACTTACTGTTTTACCGGACACCCCCACAGGCCCCGCAAGGCCGACGAGCTCTGGGGGCCATTGCGCCTGTCATCGATGTCTATATATATATATTGCCGATATATATATAAATCATTTGTACAGTAACCCTTGCAAAAAGTATTTGATAAACCTGTTTAATGTCCACATGTACTAGGAAGCTACGTGTTTGTTTCTTGGGCTTCAAGAATGTGACGAATGAAAGTGCCTCAAGCCTTGTAAAAGAAATAATTGAACTGACAGTAAGGGGATAGTGGTGAACAAATGCGTGGTCAAGGTTACGAAGGCCCCAGTGCAATGAGTGGCATGAGTCATGTGTTAAAAACCGCATATCAGAACTAGAGCCTAATGCTTCTTGGGTAGTTCTTTATTAGTTTTAGTTCAGTTAACGATAAGTTCGCAGACGCGACAGTTACAAGGATGGTTAAAAACGTATTGATTGCCGTAGCAACATCAGGGAAAATGGTCAGAAGGAGTGGTGCTTCAAATAAGCCGTTCTGCAACATATTTAATTGAATCTCTCGTTCTCCTTAATTGCCGGCCTCAACACGTGAATCAGCGTTTGAGTTGTGTGGTTGCAGTATCAACAATCCCTTTTCTCTGGAATACATGCATCATTCAATATTAAGTTTAAATGGTGTGAAGCGCAATGGACATATCATGCAAAATGTCTCAGGAAAGACTGTCTGGGTTATCAATACTTAGTGTATAGAAAACAGTCGGCCCCGCAACCTTAGGCCTAGGACTGCACACAAAAACGAAAGGCGGCGCAGTCGCATACTCTAGCTAATACAGCCCTCTACATATAAAAAGGAGAGAGACAACAGACACAGATCAACTTTTTTTAAGAGAAAGAAAGCGCAAAAGAGACAGACATGGAGAGAGCAAGGAATACTTCAGGAGAATTGTTAGGCTATTTAATGTGTATTTTTTATAGAAAGAAAAGTGTATAAATAGCAGCTACATAGCAGTTTAGTACTATATATATATGGCTATAGATAGCATTGGCTACACTGCACAATAAAACAATCCCTTGTAAGATAGTGTTTTGAGGGTGGACTGGCTCTATTATTTTGCATCCAACAAATGTAAATGCCAGGAGTTTGCTAAATGGCATTGGCTTTTGGATTGAAACCGGTGCTTTGGTTGGATGACATGAAAATAGAGCTCTTTGGCTACTCCAGTCGTGGGTTTGGTGTCAATGAGAATGCATGAAGCAGAAGATAACCCACTTTCTACTGTGAAATATGGTGATTGGTGTTATGGGGCTATTTTGCTTCCACTGGTCCTGGGGCCCTTGTTGAGGTCAACGGCGTCATTAACTTTACCCAGTACCAGGACATTTTAGCCAAAAACCTGGTTGCCTCTGCCAGGAGGCTGGAACTTGGCAGCAAGTGGATCTTTTAGCAAGATAATAACCCTAAGCACAAATCAAAATCAGCAAAGACATGGTTAATTGGCCACAAAAATCTACATTTTGCAATGACCATCTGTCTCCGGACTTGAAACCGATTGGGTTTGGATTAAAGAGGGCAGTCCATAAGCGCAGACGAAGGATATCAAAGATCTGGAAGGATTCTGTATGGAGGAATGGTCTAAGATCCCTCCCAATGTGTTTGTCCAAGTCATAAAACATTTAGTAAAAAGGTCTTGAAAATAGGGGTGTCAATAATTTTTACCCCTACCTTTTTGAGAGAAAAAAGTATTACTTCTTAAACAAAATACTTTTTTCTGAGCAATTTTATTAGTATAAAATAATATAATTTCCCAAATGTTTGGAGCATACAATATAGCTCAGAATTTGAACTATTTATTTTATACAGTAATTTTTCCTCATCTTTATCAAAGTTTAAATCATTTCGAACTCCACTGTATGACCATATAAATCCTTAATCCACACCTCTGTCCCTGAATCCAGCTCTTGAGATCCCTCAGTGAGACTGTAGGCTACACCAGTATTTGGAGAGACCACTGTTTATGTCGTCTGTTGCAAGCTTGTTATTATATTGTTTCATGCTGTTGAATACACCTCTCAATTCTGTCCACAGAATTATTTCACTTTTAATTTTTTATTTCACTGCAACACAGTTAAACGCAACGAAAGGTGAAACGTTTTCCATTTGACAGTTTATTGTCTTAGCTCTTTTCCACTGATTCATCTGAAACCAGGAAATAATTTTTAAAATAAATTTCAATTTTCCTCTTGAAAACTTCCTTCTGGCTCATACAGGACTGATCATAAATACAAACTTGAATAACCAACTAATTTAAGAAGACTGCGAAAATCTATCAACAGACACCATGTTATCAATACATGAAATGTACATTATATGATATTTAAACTTACACAGTCTGTAGTCTACAGCATTTCCCTCCATTTGAACCTCTCCAGGGCCTAGATCTATCCCTTTGGTGGCTTGTAGCAGTGTTTTTCCAACTCCGGTCCTCGAGTATCCCCAACAGTACATGTTTTTTTGTTGTGGCTCCGGACAATCACACCTGATTCTAGTTGTCAACTAATCGTCAAGCCCTTGACAAATTGAATCGGGTGTTTTTGTCCGGGGCTACAACAAAAATGTGTGCTGTTGTGGATACTGGAGTTGGTAAACACTGCGTAGCACCCTGTGAGAAGCTGCTAACGGGTCATTCCTGAGGGCCAAAGTGCAGGGAGTCCACTTTTTTAACATTTCTTCTCTCTTCTTCAGTTCATGAGGAAAGCATGTTTCACTGTTGTGGAGAGTGTGGAGTAACAGAACTTTGGGACAACTAACTGGGGAGGAGTTTAGACAAGGTTAAGTTGTGCTATACCACTTCTAAGCTGCTATTCCTTTGGTCATGACTCATGCTCCATGTAGGGGGAATTGGAGGGAGTTTGATGTCTCTCAACACACCTCCTTCCCAGTCATGCTGGAAGGTAGGATGTTGAGTTGTGTCAGCTGAGCTGAGTGCTCTTTAGCTTTGAGCCGCAGTGCTGCGATGCTGGAGGCCCGGCGGTCCACAGGCGAGGAGGGGGAGGGCTCTGACAATGCCATCGGGGGCTGGACTGGAGTCTCTACAGCGGGTATGGGCTGGCGTAAGAGTGTCAGGGGACCCATGCTAGAGAAGAGTCTGCCGATGGAGGAAGAGAGAGTGAGAAGGTTGGAAGAGAGAGGGGAGATACAGAAGATGACGTAAGGGAACGAGAGAAAAGTGAGAAATAGTTCATTAGACATACAATCCAGATGGAACCGATCCAATCAGATGCAGTCTTACTAATGTAGAGCTGTGGGCAGTGCTCACCTTCCAAAGGAGGGGCTAATAAAGGTGGGGTGTCTAAACATGGCTGCTCCCAGGAAGGGGCCAAATCCCAGGGGGGAGGCAGAGCTGGCAAGGGGCTGGGTCAGACCCTGGAACGAGGTGGCTGCAGCAGTCCAGGCAGACTCCAGGGAGGGGTGAGAGTGGGGTGAGAAAGGACTTCCCTCCAGGTAGTGGCTCAAGTGGTGTGCTGCACCCAGGGGTCCAGAGAAGGGGTGTCCTGGGGGGTGAGTCTGAACCCCGGCTTTCTCCCGCTTCCGCCACTTAGCTCGCCGGTTTTGGAACCACACCTTAGAGAGAGGGAGGAAGTGAAAGACCATTAGGATTGAGGTTAGGTTTCATTGATTTCAAAATGTTGGGGAACAGTTTATTAATTGTTTTACATATTACAATTTGGGCATGACAATAAAGCACATTTTGTGCAAATTGAAAGTAAATCAACTTGTGTGGAGACAGTGAAGAGAACAGAGAGGGAGAGAATGTGCAACCAGGTTCCCCTCCAATTCAGACTTGACACTGGCTATAAAATGAAACATATGGAATTTACAAGGTTTTATCACCTCTCCAAAGACTGATTTGCTCATCTACAGCTCTGAAGCGAGTGACATGTGGGAGGGGTAAATGCGTAGTCTGGTATCTAAGGTTGAGACTCAAGTTTCAAAATGTGAGCAATGTTCTAAATGAGGATGGTAGGGTAGCTAACCTACAATGGCGTTTATCTCACATAAGGTGTGAGAAATCCGATCAATGCGCGGCTATTATAATAAGAAGATGGGAAATCAAATAGCATTACCCCGCCACCGCTATGCAAGGAGGTCACTTTCGTCAATACTGGCTCTGTTTGCGCTGTTAAGTGCATGATACCGTCATGAACGCCCTGAAGCAAATTCATTTTTCGGGTGTGTTTGAATACTTTCTCCTCTCGCTGCATGTCTAAAGTGAACTGTATTACAAATGTATTACACATGTATTACAAATGTAGTAATAATAATAATACTCCTAATGTACAATTAGGTCTATAATATACAATGTTATTATAATTAACGTTATTATAGGCTACTCTATAATGTTGCTGCATGTAATTGTTGTTGCACGAAATTAAATATGATAGTAGAATGACTAGCACTAATAGGCTATTGTAGCCTGGTCACAATAATGTAAAATATGAACTAATAATAATTGACACTCACTTGCACACGAGCCTCAGTGAGATCCAACCGCATCGCTAACTCCTCCCTAAATCGAAAAAAGAGAACAATTGCACATGATATTCAGTTATCATCACAGATTTCGTCGTAGAATTCCCAAATCCAATGATGACAATAATACAAGCCGAAATGATAACAATACAAATGACATTATATTAAATCAATATCGTCGTTGGATTAGGCTGTGTGCGTAGGCTTCTTTGAAAATAAATAATATAAATTGTGCCTACATGATCTCTACTAACAGCCATGAATCTTCTTCCAAACTTTCCTTTGTGAATTAAGCAATAAAAATCCTATCTCACAAATATGTTTTTGTAAAGATGCAATTATGCCAACCTTTTTTTATCTGTAGCAGCCAACTTCAATTGACATCAAGAATTTAAACGTTTTGTAAAAATCTTTTTGGGAAATCTTTTTGGCAACCACAATTAGGCTATCAATAATAAAAATCCACAATAACAATTCATAATAATTCAAATGAGAACGACTATGTGCAGATCAACATTACAATTGGTCTAAACTGTTATTCTATTCCTTGATAGGGATTGTTGCGCGCACACACATCTTTTAATATTTCGTTTTGTTGTGTGTGATTTATATTATTAGTGTATTACATGTATTATTATTATTATTGCGTAATTATGATAATTAATAATATTAATGTCATTAATAATATTACTCTTCTGATAATGCTCAAATGTAATAATAAAATATGTTTCATATTCTTACATTTCTAAGCCAAACAATGTCCGTGTTATAATATGTTTTTAATCACCTCAATGCAATAATTTACTATTAAGAAAGGCTCACTTTCGAATCATATCTCTAGACTTCCTATTTGGATGATCAATGATTACTTTTTATTTAAGAGCACAATGTTTATTTTTATGACCATAACCCTATAGGCATATATGCAACAGATTTTCATAGTGTTCAAATAACTGATAAATGCAGGCAAATGAGAATGCTACCTCGTGAACACATCGGGGTAGTGCGTTTTCTGGAAAGCTCTCTCCAACTCCTCAAGCTGATAACTGGTAAACGTAGTCCTGTATCTCCTCTGTTTTCGCTTTAGCATCCCCTCCTCTGAGTCACTGCCAGCTGAGAGGCACACGCTGTCCTCTCCGTCTTTTACATCTCCATTGATGTGCAAACTCTCTCCGTTCTTTGGGGACATTTCTGTGTCTTCGCAGATAAGCTCCTTGCCAGTGTCCTCCTCGAACTTTAGGGCGCGAAGTTCCGCGTGCTCCTCTGTCCGTCGCCCGAGGTTCCTATCTTCCTCGCTCTGACTGTGGGACGCGTTTTCCCTGTATGATTTACTGCGGCTGATGCTAACTTGTGGCGCCTGAGTGATTTTCAGATTTTCGTAGACTTTGTCTAGAGGACGCTCCCTCTCTTCTTGCTCCTCATTCTCGTGAATTCCCCGTCTGGAATCCATGAGCTTTCCCCCTGGGCCATACAGACGCTGCAACTTGGGGGGCAGGTGCATGTCCGCATCTTTCTGAGAGGCTGCAAAGAGATATAGTTTATTTTAAGGAATTTATAAATAATCAACAGCGCAACATGCAATATGATACGTTTCATCACATTATAATAGCCCTTTTTATAAGGCAATGTTGTTTATAGGCTTCTTTAAAACCCATCAGGCCTAATTAAATGCAAAGAACATTCACCTCATTAAATAAAATGCAATTGTATTTAGCTGCAAAGGCAGTATACATGTGGAGATGTTTTCTATAATTGCATATGGGTTACAGAGAAAGTTAGCAGTCAACCTACAACATATTGTCTTACCTTCCAAAGGTGCATTATGCTCCGCACTCCCAGTCAGTAGCATTGGTAAACTTTGCATTCCTGTGAGTCTGACTTTGAGGGGACTTCGTCGGCCGAGAATGCTTTCGATGCAGTATGATGAAAGCATGGGCGATTTAGGTTTACTTTCGATTGTGCCCGAGGCATCTTTCTCATTTGGATGGCTCATGTCTTGCGCCTAACAGGTGAGCCTCTAGTCTGGACAGAGCTTGAATTCGTAAACGCCTATTCTTCGACCGCCCTGCCTCCCCTCTCTCCTCCTCTGTCTACACTGACATCTGAATGCTACTTCACTTACCACAGTTTCCAAATCTGTCGCATCCACGTATCCTTGGCTTCCTATTGGTTGCCAGATGAGAAGAGAAACATCTTAGCCCCGGATTGATTGTCAGTCAAGTTCAATTTCAAGAACCAGCCAGATCATAGCCTATCTTTTCTCAAGAGCTGTTTCCATACATTTCCATGTTTAGATCAGATGGCACTTTGACATATGGATACAATTGTGTTATAGAGCAAGGTGAGGAGGTGCTATCTAGAACCTACAAGGGTTCTAAGGCTTTCCCCATAGGAGAAACATATGAAAAAAACTGTTTTGGTTCCAGGCAGAACCTTTTTGGGTTCCATGTAGAGCCCTTACTACAGAGGTTTCTACATGGAACCCAAATGGGTTCTGCCTGGAACCAAAAATGGTTCTCCTATGAGGACAGCCAAATAACCCTATTTTCTAAGAGTGTATAGGCTATAGGTTATAGGACAGGTGAAATGGGGGACTGACATTTGAATATGCAGAGATCAGTGCAAAAGTGTGTGTATGTGTGTGAAGGAGAGAGGGAGAGAGAGAGAGGGAGAGAGACAAAGAGAGAAGAAGCTGTTGGGCTGTGTGTGTATGTCATAGAGCGGTCCTATACATGTAGCATCAACTGCGAAATGAATATGCCACCTGCTGTAATGGTTTTGCCATTGCAGGTTAGGAAATTAACAGTTCTCGTTTTCTCTCTCTCTCTAATTTCTCTCTCTCCATTCAATGTGCTATATTTGCTGTGAAATACACAGACAAATAATTACATCAAAAAATCACATCAAAAACATTCACATAAGTGTCAATGGCATTAGATATGGTTTATTTATATATCATTTTTTATTCGCGGGCTTCATGTGCGTAATTGTTGTAGTTGAGGAATAAAGGAGAGGGAAATGTTAGTATTTTTTACAATTTAGATTCAAAATCATCCACATTGCTCTAGCGGCCTGTAGGCCACGTGTCAAACTCATTCCTCAGAGGTCCGGTGTCTGCGGGTTTTCGCTCCACGCTTGTACTTGATGGATTAATTAAGGTCACTCATTAGTAAGGAACTCTCATCACCTGTTGAATTAAATCATTAATTACATTTTATTTTCGCGTCAAATCGCCAATTGGCAACTCATCCCTTTTGGGATTAATTGACACATAAACAAACATTACAATAATTCAATGATAATTCTTCTGCACTGCGCATCGCATAAAGACTGAAAAATACAAGGTAAAAATCAATACATAATAGTAAATAAGGTTATCCAAACAATAATTATATCCCTAGAGCAGTAAAATAATATACATACATAGATACATACACATACAGTACCAGTCAAAAGTTTGGACACACCTACTCATTCAAGGGTATTTCTTTGTTTTTATTTTCTACATTGTATAATAATAGACATCAAAACTATGAAATAACACATACGGAATCATGTAGTAACCAAAAAAATGTTACACAAATCAAGATAAATGTTATATTTGAGATTATTCAAAGTAGCCACCCTTTGCCTTGATGACAGCTTTGCACACTCTTGGCATTCTCTAAACCAGCTTCACCTGGAATGCTTTTCCAACAGTCTTGTTAAAAGTTCATTTGTGGAATTTCTTTCCTTCTTAATGCATTTGAGCCAATCAGTTGTGTTGTGACAAGGTAGGGGTGGTATACAGAAGATAGCCCTATTTGGTAAAAGACCATAAGTCCATATTATGGCAAGAACAGCTCAAATAAACAAAGAGAAATTACAGTCCATCATTACATTAAGACATGAAGGTCAGTCAATATGGAACATTTCAAGAACTTTGAAAGTGTCTTCAAGTGCAGTCGCAAAAACCATCAAGCACTATGATGAAACTGGCTCTCATGAGGATCGCCACAGGAAAGGAAGACCCAGAGTTACCTTTGCTGCAGAGGATAAGTTCATTAGAGTTACCAACCTCAGATTGCAGCCCAAATAAATGCTTCACAGACTTTAAGTAACAGACACATCACAACATCAACTGTTCAGAGGATACTTCGTGAATCAGGCCTTCATGGTCAAATTGCTGCAAGGAAACCACTACTAAAGGACACCAATAAGAAGAGACTTGCTTGGATCAAAAAACACAAGCAATTGACATTAGACTGGTGGAAACCTGTCCCTTGGTCTGATGAGTCCAAATTTGAGATTTTTGGTTCCAACCGCCGTGTCTTTGTGAGACGCAGAATAGGTGAACGGAGGATCTCCGCATGTGTGGTTCCCACTGTGAAGCATGGAGGAGGAGGTGTGATGGTGCTTTGCTGGTGGTTTGTTTAGAATTCAATACACTTAACCAGCATGGCTACCACAACATTCTGCAGCGATACGCCATCCCATCTGGTTTGCGCTTAGAGGGACTATAATTTGTTTTTCAACAGGACAATGACCCAACACACCTCCAGGATGTGTAAGGGCTATTTGACCAAGAAGGAGAGTGATGGAGTGCTGCATCAGATGACCTGGCCTCCACAATCACCCGACCTCAACCCAATTGAGATGGTTTGAGATGAGTTGGACAGCAGCGTGAAGGAAAAGCAGCCAACAAGTGCCCAGCATTGTGGTAGCCATGCTGGTTAAGTGCCATCCAAGATGGCTTAGCAGTTCAGACGTCATTTCTGTTTCGTATTGTCGTGTCCTGTATATATATATATTTACACCTTTCTTCGCATATCCTTTATATATTTTATTATCCAAGAACTCAACTACAAAAGCTTTCCTGCAAAAGCTTTCCTGCAACCCGCTTCACCAATTACAAAAAAGTATTATTTACCTCAAATCTGAAAATCCACCGTGGAAGCTAGCCAGGGGCTAATTCAGAAGCTAGCCAGAAAGCTAACCAGAAGCTATCCGATAGCTAGCCAGAAGCTAATCTGTAGCTGCCCAGAAATTAGCCGGTCTGCTGGCTAGCGTTGGTGTTTCAGCTGCCCACGTTTTGTGGTCATCAGCTATTCCTTTAGCTCGATAATCTACCGGCACTTTTGTGCAACGCGACTCGGACCGGAGCATTCCGGGACTTTTTTTCTCTCAGCTTCCCCGGATTTCAGCCGCAGGCTCTGGACATTTGCAGCTAGCTAGCTGCAAACCGTGTGACTATTGGCTTACGTCGATCCCGGAGCAAACTCAAATCATTCCGGAGCTAGCCAGCTGAGGAGTTCCATCAGCCATTCCTGGGCTACAGTCACCTATCCGGACCCGTTTTTTTTTTTTTTTTTTTTTTGCTGCAGATACGGAGCCCCACCGGGCCTTCACGACTGACTGCCGACGTTATCTGCCCGAGGGAGTTATCCAACTGGCACCTCCGTCCCGACGTTACCTGAACGCTCATCTGGGGCCCGCTAACCGTTAGCTGTCTTATCGGCTGCTATCTGAATAAGTATATCGGACAATTATTATTATTATTTATTTATTTTATTTTCTTCTTGGGTCACTATATCTATTTTGCCAATTTGGATTGATCCCCTCTACCACACGGAACCCCACTAACCTACTGACGGAAACGCACGAGGTATCTACAAATAGACTTCCATACTATGCTATCTTGCTACCGATAGCCATCTACCCGGCCAGCTGTCTGGATCGCCGTGACCCCAACCAACCTCTACTCACTGGACCCTTATTGATCACTCGATTAAGCATGCCTCTCCTTAATGTAAATATGCCTTGTCCATTGCTGTTCTGGTTAGTGTTTATTGGCTTATTTCACTGTAGAGCCTCTAGCCCTGCTCACTATACCATATCCAACCTCACAGTTCCACCACCCACATATGCGATGACATCACCTGGTTTCAATGATGTTTCTAGAGACAATATCTCTCTCATCATCACTCAATACCTAGGTTTACCTCCACTGTATTCACATCCTACCATACCTTTGTCTGTACATTATTCCTTTAAGCTATTTTATCGCCCCCAGAAACTTCCTTTTACTCTCTGCTCTAGAAGTTCTAGACGACCAATTCTCATAGCTTTTAGCCGTACCCTTATCCTACTCCTCCTCTGTTCCTCTGGTGATGTAGAGGTGAATCCAGGCCCTGCAGTACCTAGCTCCACTCCTATTCCCCAGGCGCTCTCTTTTGATGACTTCTGTAACCGTAATAGCCTTGGCTTCATGCATGTTAACATTAGAAGCCTCCTCCCTAAGTTTGTTTTGTTCACTGCTTTAGCACACTCTGCCAACCCGGATGTTTTAGCCGTGTCTGAATCCTGGCTTAGAAAGACCACCAAAAATTCTGACATTTTCATCCCCAACTACAAGATTTTCAGACAAGATAGAACGGCCAAAGGGGGCGGTGTTGCAATCTATTGCAAAGATTGCCTGCAGAGTTCTGTTTTACTATCCAGGTCTGTTCCCAAACAATTTGAACTTCTACTTTTAAAAATCCACCTCTCTAAAAACAAGTCTCTCACCGTTGCCGCCTGCTATAGACCACCCTCTGCCCCCAGCTGTGCTCTGGACACTATATGTGAACTGATTGCCCCCCATCTATCTTCAGAGCTCGTGCTGCTAGGCGACCTAAATTTTAACATGCTTAACACCCCAGCCACCCTACAATCTAAGCTTGATGCCCTCAATCTCACACAAATTATCAATGAACCTACCAGGTACCACCCCAATTCCGTAAACACGGGTACCCTCATAGATATCATCCTAACAAACTTGCCCTCCAAATACACCTCTGCTGTTTTCAACCAAGATCTCAGCGATCACTGCCTCATTGCCTGCATCCGTAATGGGTCAGCGGTCAAACGACCTCCACTCATCACTGTCAAACGCTCCCTGAAACACTTCAGCGAGCAGGCCTTTCTAATCGACCTGGCCGAGGTATCCTGGAAGGATATTGATCTCATCCCGTCAGTAGAGGATGCCTGGACATTTTTTTTAAATGCCTTCCTCACCATCTTGAATAAGCATGCCCCATTCAAGAAATTTAGAACCAGGAACAGATATAGCCCTTGGTTCTCTCCTGACCTGACTGCCCTTAACCAACAGAAAAACATCCTATGGCGTTCTGCATTAGCATCGAACAGCCCCCGTGATATGCAACTTTTCAGGGAAGCTAGAAACCAGTATACACAGGCAGTTAGAAAAGCCAAGGCTAGCTTTTTCAAGCAGAAATTTGCTTCCTGCAACACAAATTCAAAAAAGTTCTGGGACACTGTAAAGTCCATGGAGAATAAGAACACCTCCTCCCAGCTTCCAACTGCTCTGAAGATAGGAAACACTGTCACCACCGACAAATCCACTATAATTGAGAATTTCAATAAGCATTTTTCTACGGCTGGCCATGCTTTCCACCTGGCTACCCCTACCCCGGACAACAGCACTGCCCTCCCCTCTGCTACTCGCCCAAGCCTTCCCCATTTCTCTTTCTCCCAAATACAGTCAGCTGATGTTCTAAAAGAGCTGCAAAATCTGGACCCTTACAAATCAGCCGGGCTAGATAATCTGGACCCTTTCTTTCTAAAACTATCTGCTGAAATTGTTGCCACCCCTATTACTAGCCTTTTCAACCTCTCTTTCGTGTCGTCTGAGATTCCCAAAGATTGGAAAGCAGCTGCGGTTATCCCCCTCTTCAAAGGGGGGGACACTCTTGACCCTAACAGCTACAGACCTATATCTATCCTACCCTGCCTTTCTAAGGTCTTCGAAAGCCAAGTCAACAAACAGATTACCGACCATTTCGAATCCCACCATACCTTCTCCGCTATGCAATCTGGTTTCAGAGCTGGTCATGGGTGCACCTCAGCCACGCTCAAGGTCATAAACGATATCTTAACCGCCATCGATAGGAAACAATACTGTGCAGCCGTATTCATTGACCTGGCCAAGGCTTTTGACTCTGTCAATCACCACATCCTCATCGGCAGACTCGACAGCCTTGGTTTCTCTAATGATTGCCTCGCCTGGTTCACCAACTACTTCTCTGATCGAGTTCAGTGTGTCAAATCGGAGGGTCTGTTGTCCGGGCCTCTGGCAGTCTCCATGGGGGTGCCACAGGGTTCAATTCTTGGACCGACTCTCTTCTCTGTATACATCAATGATGTCGCTCTTGCTGCTGGTGATTCTCTGATCCACCTCTACGCAGACGACACTATTCTGTATACTTCTGGCCCTTCTTTTGACACTGTGTTAACAACCCTCCAGGCGAGCTTCAATGCCATACAACTCTCCTTCCGTGGCCTCCAATTGCTCTTAAATACAAGTAAAACTAAATGCATGCTCTTCAACCGATCGCTGCCTGCACCTGCCCGCCTGTCCAACATCACTACTCTGGACGGCTCTGACTTAGAATATGTGGACAACTACAAATACCTAGGTGTCTGGTTAGACTGTAAACTCTCCTTCCAGACTCACATCAAACATCTCCAATCCAAAGTTAAATCTAGAATTGGCTTCCTATTCCGCAACAAAGCATCCTTCACTCATGCTGCCAAACATACCCTTGTAAAACTGACCATCCTACCAATCCTCGACTTCGGTGATGTCATTTACAAAATAGCCTCCAAAACCCTACTCAATAAATTGGATGCAGTCTATCACAGTGCCATCCGTTTTGTCACCAAAGCCCCATATACTACCCACCACTGCGACCTGTACACTCTCGTTGGCTGGCCCTCGCTTCATACTCGTCGCCAAACCCACTGGTTCCAGGTCATCTACAAGACCCTGCTAGGTAAAGTCCCCCCTTATCTCAGCTCGCTGGTCACCATAGCAACACCTACCTGTAGCACGCGCTCCAGCAGGTTTATCTCTCTGGTCACCCCCAAAACCAATTCTTCCTTTGGCCGCCTCTCCTTCCAGTTCTCTGCTGCCAATGACTGGAACGAACTACAAAAATCTCTGAAACTGGAAACACTTATCTCCCTCACTAGCTTTAAGCACCAGCTGTCAGAGCAGCTCATAGATTACTGCACCTGTACATAGCCCATCTATAATTTAGCCCAAACAACTACCTCTTTACCTACTGTATTTATTTATTTATTTTGCTCCTTTGCACCCCATTATTTCTGTCTCTACTTTGCGCTTTCTTCCACTGCAAACCAACCATTCCAGTGTTTTTAGTTTTTATTTTACTTGCTGTGTTGTATTTACTTCGCCACCATGGCCTTTTTATATTTTTATTTATTTATACATATATTTGTTTGCCTTCACCTCCCTTATCTCACCTCACTTGCTCACATTGTATATAGACTTATTTTTTTTCACTGTATCATTGACTATATGTTTGTTTTACTCCATGTGTAACTATGTGTTGTTGTATGTGTCGAACTGCTTTGCTTTATCTTGGCCAGGTCGCAATTGTAAATGAGAACGTGTTCTCAATTTGCCTACCTGGTTAAATAAAGGTTAAATAAATAAAATAAAAATAAAAATAAATAAATAAATATGTGGGAACTCCTTCAACACTGTTTGAAAAGCATTCCTCATGAAGCTGGTTGAGAGAATGCCAAGCATGTGCAAAGCTATCATCAAGGCAAAGGGTGGCTATTTGAAGAATCTCAAATATAAAATATATTTTGATTTGTTTAACACTTTTTTGGTTACTACATGATTCTATATGTGTTATTTCAAAGTTTTGATGTGTTCACTATTATTGTACAATGTAGAAAATAGTAAAAAATAAAGAAAATCCCTTGAATGAGTAGGTGTGTCCAAACCTTTGACTGGTACTGTACATACATACATACATACATACATACATACATACATACATACATACATACATACATACATAGAAAAATAAATACAGAAAAAAAGAAACAGAAGGCATTTGAACCCAGTCGGGCACAAAGAGAAGATTCATATGGGAGACAAGCCTATACACAATCTATATATAGTTGAAGTCGGAAGTTTACATACACCTTAGCCAAATATATTTAAACTCAGTTTTTCACAATTCTTGACATTTAATCCTAGTAAAAAGTCCCTGTCTTAGGTCAGTTAGGATCACCACTTTATTTTAAGAATGTGAAATGTCAGAATAATAGTAGAGAGAATGATTTATTTCAGCTTTTATTTCTTTCATCACATTCCCAACGGGTCAGAAGTTTACATACACTCAATTAGTATTTGGTGGCATTGCCTTTAAATTGTTTAACTTGGGTCATACGTTGTGTGTAGCCTTCCACAAGCTTCCCACAATAAGTTGGGTGAATTTTGGCCCATTCCTCCTGACAGAGCTGGTGTAACTGAGTCAGGTTTGTAGGACTCCTTGCTCGCAACACTTTTTCAGTTCTGCCCACACATTTTCTATGGGACTGAAGTCATGGCTTTGTGATGGCCATTCCAATACTTCGACTTTGTTGTCCTTAAGCCATTTTGCCACAACTTTGGAAGTTTGCTTGGGGTCATTGTCCATTTGGAAGACCCATTTGCGACCAATCTTTAACTTCCTGACTGATGTCTTGAGATGTTGCTTCAATATATCCAGAGAATTTTCCTCCTTCATGACGCCATCTATTTTGTGAAGTGCACCAGTCCCTCCTGCAGCAATGCACCAGCAATGCAGATCTTGGCTGATTTCTTTTGATTTTCTCATAATGTCAAGCAACAAGGCACTGAGTTTGAAGGTAGGCCTTGAAATACATCCACAGGTACACCTCCAATTAACTCAAATGATGTCAATTAGCAGATCAGAAGCTTCTAAATCCATTACATCATTTTGTGGAATTTTCCAAGCTGTTTAAAGGCACAGTCAAGTTAGTGTATGTAAACTTCTGACCCACTGGAATTGTGATACAGTGAATTATCAGTGAAATAATCTGTCTGTAAACAATTGTTGGAAAAATTACTTATGTCATGCACAAAGTAGATGTCCTAACCGACTTGCCAAAACTATAGTTTGTTAACAAGAAATTTGTGGAGTGGTTGAAAAACGAGTTTTAATGACTCCAACCTAAGTGTATGTAAACTTCCGACTTCAACTGTACACACGTACCATTTACCACATATAAGATTAATATTTTTACAATTTAACTGGTTGTCTAGGTCTTAATTGAAAGGGGAAAACAAAAACTTGCAGACACGGTGGAATTAGTTTGACGCCCATGCTGTAAGCCTATCACATTCCATGTAAACTGTGCAGACTTAGGGTGTGTTCGTAAATTCAATCGGGAGTGCCAGAGTGCGCTCTGGGCGTTCGTAAATTCCGAGTGTTGTCAGATTGTCCGTTTGTAAATTCATCAGTTATTCTGTGTGTCTGGCACACTCAGACGAGAGTCCTCTGAAACTGTAGAAGATAGCCAAAGGGAATTTACGAATGCACCCTTAATGTTGCGTAAATTCGTGACCATGGAGAACAAACGCAGAAAGGGGTTGTTGGAAGAATGGCTGCGACAAATAAAACAGCGGAGGAATCAGTCGATGGGCCATATTACCTCGAAAAGGTGTCGATACCAGATGACTCAACAGACGATTATCAATATGAGGAAGTTCTGGCCTATGAAGAAAGGAGCATGGCAGAGGGGGATGAGGATTTGGAGGCCGCGATAAGAGCATTGCGCGATGCCTCAGATGAAACGGGGTCCGTGTTACAGAGCAGAGGCTCAGCTAAGCAACCCATCTCCCACATTCCAGAAGTGGTGGATAATTTTATCCGCAACTTCCTTGTCAAAATGGGCATGAGCAGAACTTTGGATTGCTTCCAAGCAGAGTGGTACGAAATGGAGCAGAGGGGGTTGTTGAATACCGAGCTGGTGGCGTTTGTGCCTGACGCATATACCCACAACAAATTTATAGACAATGAGCTGAAGAATATTACATTTACATTTTATTCATTTAGCAGACGCTCTTATCCAGAGCGACTTACAGTAGAGTGCATACATTTTATTACATTTTTTTTTTTTACATACTGAGACAAGGATATCCCTACCGACCAAACCCTCCCTACCGGCCAAACCCTCCCTAACCCGGACGACGCTATGCCAATTGTGCGTCGCCCCACGGATCTCCCGGTTGCGGCCGGCTGCGACAGAGCCTGGGCGCGAACCCAGAGACTCTGGTGGCGCAGCTAGCACTGCGATGCAGTGCACTAGACCACTGCGCCACCCGGGAGACGGGTGGCGGAGTGAGCGGAGAGAGAGAGCGGGACAGCTTAAGTCGGGCAGCTTTCAAAGCTGGTGAAACACTGGTCAAGCTTCAGAAAGAGAAGGATTTCCATCACCTGCAGCATAAGTGTCTTGTCCAAGAGAAGAACAGGCTTGTTTAATACATCAAACAACTGAAGAAGCACTATGGTTCATATGAGCCTGCACTGAAGTAGCTGAGTGATAGGTACCAAGTGGCGCTGAAACAGAAAATGCTCATCAGTTTAGAGGGACAGAACATGTGGCCAACAGCCTGGAAGCCACCCTGCGTAATACACACTGGTCTTCCCCCAGAACAGGAGAAATACCAGAGTCTGGGGAAAGAGTCCGACAACAGAATGATGGAATTGCCCTATTGCCCAAGACAAAGACCCAACCAAAAACACAGCTCAGAAACACCCCAAAGACTCTGAGTTTCCTGTCAGCAACTGTGTGAACCCCTACTTAGGCCAAATAAAAGCTCTGCCATCACAGGGCACCAAAGCATCTGAATTCCGCCTCACCAACTCACTGAAGGTCCATACCCTGCCAATAAGCTGCCTCGCCCTGCACCCCCGCATGTTTATTGTAGCCTCCTCCAGTGACGACCAGCTCTGGAGGTTGTGGGGTATGTCTGTCGGGGAGATGATCATGACTGGGGAGGGTCAGAGTGATTGGCTCTTTGGCTGCAGCTTTCACCCAAATGGAGACACAACAGTAAGGATCTGGGATTTCTCCCAAGGCCACTGCATCCTGACTCTGGATGGCCACACCCATGCCACGTGGTGCTGCTCCTTCCACTCACGTGGTGACTTTGTTGCCTACTGCTAAAAGGACAACACTACAAAGGTGTGTGACCTGCAAAGCTGCTGATAAAACCCTGTCTTTGTGGGAAGCCAGGATTGGACTGTGTGCACAGACCTTTTATGGCCACCAGCATTCCTGCAAACATGCCACCTTTAATGCACTGGGCGACACTGTTGCCTCCTATGAATCATACGGTGTGGTCAAACTATGGGATATGAGGAAAGTAGCAGTCATGATAACCATGGAAACTGGACCACATCCTAGCAACCAAGTGGCCTTCCACCCATCAGGCCGGACACTGGCTATCACTAGTAATGATTGTTCAGTTAAGCTGGTGGAGCTGGCATCAACTCAGGTGTCCAGTTTATTGTCCATAGTGTAATCTTTGATCACAAGGGGGAGTACTTATTATCAGCAGGGTCAGATTCTCACCTGGTCATGAAATTAATAAATGCTTAAAATGCTTTCTTGCTGATTATAAATGTCAAAAAGCCTTCTTATTGCTGACATGTGTTATATTGTTTGATTATCTTATTTGTGAAGAACATTTACCAGTTTCCCAGAATAAAATGCGATTTTTAAAATAGATTACTCATTTATTTCTGAATTGAGGCATGAATAAATAAATAAGCTTTTAACAACATATTTTATATAAATAAACCTTATTTGTCTACATGATGCACATTAGCAAAAAATATATATCACTAATTGACTTCATACAAGTAGCCTAGCAGTAGGCCCCCCCAAAAAACGAGTAATTTATCTAGAATGGCCGGGAGAGGCGCTATGATTTTAGAGGCCATTTTGAGTGGAGGGCGGGAGTCGAGAGCGGAAGTGGGAAGAAGCACACGACAACATCAACAAAACAAAACAAAAGGTGCACACGAGATACAATTAGATTTTTTTTAAAGGTTCACCGTAGTTAAAGCTTGGTATCAACCCAGATTAACGTTGTTTACATATGATTGCGCGTTTTTTTTAAATGAGCATGTTCTGCATCTCACATTAGCTAATTGCTAGCTAGCCAGCCAGTATTGCTAACGTTATTTAACGTTTATTTGGACTGTTAACTTGGCAACACTGCGTAAACTACAATGGAAAGCCTGTACAAGCGTAAAGTGTTCGCAACGTTGCGAAAAAATAAAGCTGAAGCGTCGAAGAAAAGGGCTCAAATCGGATTGCCGTCGTCTATCCTTGATGACAGCGACGAGGAGTCCTGCGCGAGCACGACCAGCATCAGCGCTTCAGAGAGTGACTATCAGAATTCGGACAGTGGGAGCGAAAGTACACCTGCCAGTGGGGAACAGAGCCCTGCCAGCGATGGTAGTAGCTCCAGCGAAGGTAGGTCCCGTCCTCGTCGGAAGCGCGTCCTTGCAGACAGCTCCAGCGACTCTGACAGCGACGTAGGAACCAAGCCTAAAAGGAAAGTCGTTCCTAAAAAACGCGTAAAACAACAAAGCCACGATTCCGATTCGGAGGACGAGAGTGCTGCAGAAAAGGACAAAAAAGTTGCCGAAGCTAAACAGACCGCAGCTAAACGAAAGCAACGCCAGTCTAAACTCCTGGCATTATCCAAGAAGGTGAAGTCCCGCGTTCCGAAACGCAGGGGCACGTTGGAGGTATCTTACCACCATATCATGTAAACGAGCATGACATAAGTGTTGATCCTTTGGGCAGAATCATGTTGCATACACCCACAATAATCTGTCCATATATGGACTGAGGAAACATTCTTTGTTGTTGAACATTGTTTTACAACCCATGTATTGCTGTGGTTCTCTTGTAAATATCCAGGATTCAAGTGATGAAGACAAGGGTAAAGTAGCTGAAGATGTTAGTGGCGATAATGATGAAGAAGAGGATACCCCCGAACTATTGCTGGGCAGCAGTGAAGAAGAGGCAGCAGATCACAGCGACAGTCTGAAGGACTTCATAGTTGAGGATAAGACAGGGGACAAGAATGAGGAGGTGTCAGATGAGATAGCTGTTTCTCTTCCACGCCAGTGTGAGTCAGCTGACACACTTTATCATGGGTCAATATTCGCAGGTAAAAGCACACTGTGTTGTATGATTCCTTTGCTTCTTTCCTCCTTTTGCTAGTCATCACAGGGTCTCAGCTCAATCACTTTCAAGTGGTCCTCAAAGCCCTTATGATCAACGTCCTGGATGAAACCTTTCTCAAGTCTCTTTATGGTAAGTGTTTTTAAACAATAGCGGTCTCAAAAACCATCCGCAATCAACTGCATGATCCAATTGTAGGGAATCTATTTGGTTGATAACTGTGAGCAGGTGGTGATCGGACAAAGCGATATGCTCAGGAGATGAAGGCGTCACTGTTCCACTTTGATGAGCGGACAATCCTCCCTCGCCTGGAGAACCTGAAACAGCGGAGCCGCTGGACCGACCGTTACAAGGTGAAGAACCATTTCACAGAGAACTTAGACAGGAGTTTGTGTGTAGTCATTCAAAGTTGGCTGCATATTCACTGATCTCATCTGTATACAGCTATGCTTGTACTTTGGCTAAGTCGTCCATTCTTATATTATGTTCAAAAACAGTATATGCAAACTGGTATGTGTTTTTGTGTGTCCACGTTCAGGAGCGTGTGGAGTGTTATCCCAAGGTCCGGCTTTTGAAGTTAGTATTGCATCGGAGTGTTTGTGAGGCATGCAAGCTCCAGAGACAATGCAGTTTCAGTGTGCGTCTCTCAGGGCAACTGTACGACCTCAACAGCCTCGAAGAGGACCAATTCATGCCCGATGACACACAGGTACTACATCTGAGAAGAAATCAACACTGTCTTTGTTTTATCCATCTCGGTCCCTAGAAGAAAGCAAGTGTGACATTGGCTTCCCATAAAATCCCACTAACAAAAAGTACATCATCAGATCAAATAATTCTGTATGGGACCTTGCACCAATTTATAATTTTGTGAAATGTCAGGTTTGCTGTTTGTCTTGAGTGTTTTTGCACCTTGCATGTGTCTTTCCTAAATGGCAGGCTTTCAGTGTAGGCTCCGTTTGTGCCAGCCGAACAGAGGTGTATCATGCTCTGAAACACTTCAAGTACCACTTGTTTCAACACTGCCGGACAGTGATGGAGGAGGAGGAGAAGAATGGAGAGGAGCCAGTGAAGGAAACAGTGAAAAGGGTGTTCACCAAACTGGAGGAGAGGGGCTGGATCTCAGAGGTATGTACCCCACTTGCACGCCATAAAATAACAGTACCCCTCATTGAATTACCATCCACATCTGTCTGTTTCAGAAAACCCTCTGATTTGTTCCCCCACACTGTCATTTTGTGTAATAGAAATCAATACTCTCTGATTTTTCCTCACTGACACTCCCTCACCACTTCACTCCCACATCTCTCTTTCAGCAATATGAGAAGTTCCAGGACCATCTCAATGATGCAGACTACTTCCAGGAGGAGAAGCTAGACTGAAGGATTACGACAGACAGGATAAAAGATCCATATCTACATCCTATTATAGGCATCCATTTAACAGTTTTATGGTTTATTCTGCACATTGTTAGGGAAGAAGTATTTGATTAATATATATATATATATATATATATATACTGTTTATTTGACTTCTTCAATTCAATGTTAACGTTTAAAATTAGTGAGAAGCTTTTAAAAACCATTTCCTCCTTTTGTTGTTACCATTTAAGAAGACATCAATTACATCTGTATTATATCAACCATTTTATATCATGCTCATAACTCTTACAGTATATAACATACGTCTGCACTAAATGTATCTGCAAAGTTTGAGAGATGAAGCAGAATACTCTGGTACTGCTGTAAATCAAAGAAATGTTACTCCTGAGTTCTTTAAACTACCCTGGTTACCTTCCCTACTTAGTTGAAGCAGTGTTGTCCGTCCAATAGTTAAGATAATGCCAAATGGAGTTTGCAACGACAGATGACCTCAAATGACATGAGTAATGTTCTATATTGCGGATTACACTATCTAGTGTAGAAAGATGGTACGACTCTTCTGAGTTTTGCTTCATTTCTATTAAAAAGCTTGTGTGATGCTTCTTTAAACAAATAATAAAAACTCCATTAAACAATATCTTGTCCATCAGCATATCATTCAGTATGAAATATGATTGTCTTTAAAGACATGCAAGAAGCCAACCAAAATTATTTAAAAAATACAAATGAAACCACATGCATGACAAATGTAACATAGTTAGGAGACATCCTTTTTCGACTCTACCGCACCTGCTGTCTCGACCTCTGAATGCTCGGCTATGAAAAGCCAACTGACATTTACTCCTGAGGTACTGATCTTTTGCCCCCTCTACAACCACTGTGATTATTATTTGACCCAGCTGGTCATTTATGAAGAACAATCTGGCCTTAATGGCCATGTACTCATAATCTCCACCCGGCACAGCACTGGCCACCCCTCAGAGCCTGGCTCCTCTCTAGGTTTCTTCCTAGGTTCCTGCCTTTCTATGGGGTTTTTCCTAGCTACCGTACTTCTGCAATGCTTGCTGTTTGGGGTTTTAGGCTGGGTTTCTGTATAGCACTTGGTGATTGATATCTGTTGATGTAAAAAGGGCTTGGTAACTAAATTTGATTGAAAATAAATTTGATTTGAATCTCACATCCCAACTTGTACTGCATCATGAGATGTGGCTCTCCCATCAATTCACATTGGGCTGCAAGAAAACACACATGACCACGACGTTAGTTACACACCCATCCTTTTGTAAAACAGCTGAATGATAGCCGTATTCAAATACTCACCATTAAGAATGTCCTCGAACCCAAAGCTCTCATCCCTCCCTCTGAATGTGTCAAGAGCAAGTGCTGAATCAGAGAATAAGATAAAAGCAGAATAACTACACAGTAAATGGGAAAGACAGATATTACCACATGCCCGTGTAGTCCATTTCAGTGAGTGAAGAATGATTTTACCTGTCGTATTGCCCACTCCATTTTTATTTTAAGAGGGGCATGGAGGCCCTGAATGTACCTGAGAGTTGGACAAATTCTTCTTGTCCTGGTTTAGCTGGAACTGTATTTTTTTTTTTTTAATTAACGTATAATCAGGTTTATGCACACTTCATTTTATCAGGAGGTATAATGTCCACAGAAGACATTAGACGCAATTTTATGGATGTTCAGTTATTCATGCGTATCTCTTGGAGCTACAGTGCCTTCAGAAATTATTCACACCCCTTGACTTTTTCCACATTTTGTTGTGTTACAGCCTGAATTTAAAATGGATTACATTTAGATTTTTTGGGTCACTGGCCTACACACAATACCCCATAATGTCAAAGTGCAATTATGTACAATTTGTACAAATGAATTAAAAGTGAAAAGCTGAAATATCTTGAGTCAATAAGTATTCAAACCCTTTGTTATGGCCTAAATAAGTTCAGGAGTAAACATGGGCTTAACAAGTCATATAAGTTGCATGGACTCACTGTTTGTGCAGTAATAGTGTTTAACATGATTTTTGAATGACTACCTCATCTCTGTACCCCACACACATAATTATCTGTAAGGTCCCTCAGTCGAGCAGTGAATTTCAAACACAGATTCAACCACAAAGACCCGGGTTTTCCAATGCCTCGCAAAGAAGGGCACCTATTGGTAGATGGGTACAATTTTTCAAAAGCAGACATTGAAAACAGTGGTGGTCAGTGCCATTTATTTTTTTCATGAGCATGGCCTTGTTTCTATTACAGCATATTGGATGACTGTCATTCATATTTAATTCACCCAGTTTAATGTAACAGCGATAGGTTTAGGCTACTACATGATACTCTAATTTTCCCTATACACATCATGAGGTTGCTAACACCTAGCCTAGGAATGACAGTTTACAACGTAGGTCCACGCAGGTCGAGAGACAAATTTGAAGTGACAATACCACCTTGCACACTCTTGCCTGCATCTAGCTGATTTAGTGTGTAATCATTAGTCCAGCAGTTGCAAACGAGAGTTTCTATTGGACACATTCAGGTATGTTTATCCTCGTTTTGTTCCATTTGCTTGCGTTTAAGAAACGTTTTTATAACATAATCGGCGGAATGAATACACCCCTGATCACGCGCAAACGCAGTTCACTTTCATAGCAGCCCGTTGTATTCCTTCTCTCCTCTATGTGCTCTCCTCCTCTCACGTTGTCCCTTCGCATGTGGACTTCAATGCACAACACATCAGCTGTATGTGACCAGGCGAAAAAACCTTTCCAAGCTAAACTGCTACACACAGCCTACATCAGTCACCCTATAATAATATATATAATATATAATGTCATAGTCAGCATAGCTAATAGAACTAACGTGTTAGTAAACCACCTACAATCATGCATTAACGTTACAGTGTACAGTCAGTAAGCAGTTACACTGGTGGCAAAACATTTGTAAAACCAAAAGCTTACCTTGACTTGAAAGAGTTCCAGTGTTGTGTTGGAAAGTCATAGCCAGCGAGCTGACGTAACATCCCTCTGTTTGAGCAGGGTGTTTCAGTAGGCTAAACTAGCTAAGTAAGTGAAACTGAAAGTTAAAAAAATGATGAAATCTCTCTCTATTTCTCTCTTGCTTCTCCTTCATTTTGGAAGAAATGTATTTGTTAAACTGTTCAACTACTGTGTTTCTCTCTCGTTGAGTCAACTACTCACCACATTTCATGCACTGCAGTGCTAGCTAGCTGTAGCTTATGCTCTCAGTACTAAATACATTTTCTGATCATTTGATTGGGTGGACAACATGTCAGTACATTCTGCAAGAGCTCTGGTAGGTTGGAGGACGTCCTCCGGAAGTTGTCATAATTACTGTGTAAGTCTATGGAAGGGGGTGAGAACCATGAGTCTCTTGGGTTTTGTTTTGAAGTCAATGTACCCAGAGGAGGACGTAAGCTAGCTTTCCTCCAGCTACACCATGGTGCTACCCTACAGCGTGCTGTTGAGGCTACTGTAGACCTTCTTTGCAAAATAGAGTGTTTAATAAATTATTTGGTGACGTGATTATATATAGTATAGTTTAATCTAAAAAGGATATCTTTAATGTTTTAACATTTTTATTTTTATGAAATTCCCTGAGGAGGATGGTCCTCTCCTTCCTCCTCTGAGGAGCCTCCACTGATTGAATATCCCTTTGAGCAAATTACACTTTTGATGGGTATCAATACATCCAGTCACTACAAAGATACAAGCGTCCTTCCTAACTCAGTTGCCAGAGAGGAAGGAAACCGCTCAGGGATTTCACCATGAGGCCAATGGTGACTTTAAAACGGTTACAGAGTTTAATGGCTGTGACAGGAGAAAACTGAGAATGGATCAACAACATTGTAGATACTCCACAATACTAACCTAATTGACAGATACAACACATTACGTAGTACCACTGCATATTTTCATACATAGTGGTTGCTTTATCATGTTATGGGTATACTTATAATCATTAAGGACTGTGGAGTTTTTCGGATAAAAATTAAATGGAATGGAGCTAAGCACAGGCAAACCCCTAGACAAAAACCTGGTTCACTCTGCTTTCCACCAGACACTGGGAGATTAATTAACCTTTCAGTAGGACAATAATCTAAAACACAAGGCCAAATCTACACTGGATTTGGTTACCAAGAAGACAGTGAATGTTCCTGAGTGGCAGAGTTACAGTTTTGACTTAAATCTGCTTAAAAATCTATGGCAAGACCTGAAAATGGTTGTCTAGCAATTTGACAGAGCTTAAAGAGTTTTGAAAAGAATAATGGCCAATGTTGCACAATCCAGGTGTGGAAAGCTCTTAGAGACTTACCCAGAAAGACTATAATCCCTGCCAAAGGTGATTCTAACATGTATTGAGTCAGGGGGTTAAATACATATCTAATCAAATCAAAATCAAATCAAACTTTATTTGTCACATGCGCTGAGTACAACAAGTGTAGACTTTACCGTGAAATGCTTACTTACAAGCCCTTAACATTGCAGTTTAAGAAGAAGAAAATATTTACCAAGTAGACTGAAATAAAAAGAAATAATAAAAAGTAACACAATAAGAATAACGAGGCTATATACAGGGGGCACCGGTATCGAGTCTGTGTGCGGGGGTACAGGCCATTTGAGGTAATCTGTACATGTAGATGGGGGCGAAGTGACTATGCATAGGTAACAAACAAACAGCGAGTAGCAGCAGTGTACAAAAGGGGGGGGGGTTCAATGTAAATTGTCCAGTGGCGATTTTATGAATTGTTCAGCAGTCTTATGGCTTGGGGGTAGAAGCTGTTGAGGAGCCTTTTGGTCCTAGACTTGGCGCTCTGGTACCGCTTGCTGTGCGTTAGCAGAGAAAACAGTCTATAACTTGGGTGACTGGAGTCTCTGACAATTATTTTATGGGCTTTCCTCTGACACCGCCTATTATATAGGTCCTTGATGGCAGGAAGCTTGGCCCCAGTGATGTATTGGGCCGTTCGCACTACCCTCTGTAGCACCTTACGGTCAGACGCCAAGCAGTTGCCATACCTAGCGGTGATGCAACCGGTCAGGATGCTCTTGATGGTGCAGCTGTAGAACCTTTTGAGGACCTGGGGACCCATGCCAATGACCCACATCTAATCTATATATATATATATTAGCATTTAAATATATATATATATATTTTTTGTTTCTTCCACTTTTACATTACAGAGTATGTTGTGTGGGTCCTTGACAAAAAATGACAATTAAATCCATTTTAATCCCACTTTGTAACAACTAAATGTGAAAAAATGCAAGGGGGGTGAATACTTTCTGAAGGCACTGTATGTGTGTTTGTGAGTAGGTAGGGCCAGTGTGGGTAGGGCACCGGCCCACTTTAAACCAGCAAGTCTCATGTTTTTCTCTAAGAGTTCCAGTGGATAACTGGGGAGCTGCTCATTCCTCACGCTGGAAAACCCATGGGTACAGTAACACAAGACATATCGTGTTTATCACTGGGTGTCAGTAAATGGGCTTTGGCCAATACTTTTTAATTGACATCAGTAAAAAGGTGTCTCTTGAATATGTGTTGTGGCTGACACTCACCTGCTTCGGAGCGTGTCCTGGACACCATAAGGTCCCGCTTGGGGACATAGACCTGTGACTGGAACAATGTCCTTTAGTTGTGTATATAGGCCACGACAATTCTGCAATACAGAGAAGACACCAGGCTGTAGAAAATGTACTTCAATGTAGTTGCCTCTGAGTGCTGATTAGGTTACCTTGCTAGTTAATTTGCTATGGTATAGAAAAATAACCGAAGATCTGTGTTGTGTTTAGAGGCAACCTGCACCTCTCTACTGTACAGACTCCATTCCTTTCCTATGTAGAGAATGAATGAAGGAATTTCTCAATTTCTCCATCTTTGGGGAGCAGATAAGGAAAGTCCCGTTACAATCAAATACACTGATAACTAAACTCAGCAAAAAAAGAAATGTCCTCTCACTGTCAACTGCATTTATTTTCAGCAAACTTAACATGTGTAAATATTTGTATGACATAACAAGATAAAACAACTGAGACATAAACTGAACAAGTTCCACAGACATGTGACTAACAGAAATTGAATAATATGTCCCTGAACAAAGGGGGGACAGGGTTCAAAATCAAAAGTAACAGTCAGTATCTGGTGTGGCCACCAGCTGCATTATGTACTGCAGTGCATCTCCTCCTCATGGACTGCACCAGATTTGCCAATTCTTGCTGTGAGATGTTACCCAGCTCTTCCACCAAGACACCTGCAAGTTCCAAGACATTTCTTGGGGGAATGGCCCTAGCCCTCACCCTCCGATCCAACACGTCCCAGACGTGCTCAATGGGATTGAGATCCGGGCTCTTCGCTGGCCATGGTAGAACACTGACATTCCTGTCTTACAGGAAATCACACACAGAACGAGCAGTATGGCTGCTGGCATTGTCATGCTGGAGGGTCATGTCAGGATAAGCCTGCAGGAAGGGTACCACATGAGGGAGGAGGATGTCTTCCCTGCCTGCAATGACAACAAGCTCAGTCCGATGATGCTGTGACACACTGCCCCAGACCATGACGGACCCTCCACCTCCAAATCGATCCCGCTCCAGAGTACAGGCCTCGGTGTAACGCTCATTCCTTCGACGATAAAAGCGAATCCGACCATCACCCCTGGTGAGACAAAACCGCATCTCGTCAGTGAAGAGCACTTTTTGCCAGTCCTGTCTGGTCCAGCGACGGTGGGTTTGTGCCCATAGGCGACGTTGTTGCTGGTGATGTGTGAGGACCTGCCTTACAACAGGCCTACAAGACCTCAGTCCAGCCTCTCTCAGCCTATTGTGGACAGTCTGAGCACTGATGGAGGGATTGTGCGTTCCTGGTGTAACTCGGGCAGTTGTTGTTGCCATCCTGTACCTGTCCCGTAGGTGTAATGTTCCGATGTACCGATCCTGTGCAGGTGTTGTTACACGTGGTCTGCCATTTTGAGGACGATCAGCTGTCCGTCCTGTCTCCCTGTAGTGCTGTCTTAGGCGTCACACAGTACGGACATTGCAATTTATTGCCCTGGCCACATGTGCAGTCCTCATGCCTCCTTGCAGCATGCCTAAGGCATGTTCACGCAGATGAGCAGGGACCCTGGGCGTCTTTCTTTTGGTGTTTTTCAGTCAGTAGAAATGCCTCTTTAGTGTCCTAAGTTTTCATAACTGTGACCTTAATTGCCTACCGTCTGTAAGCTGTTAGTGTCTTAACGACCGTTCCACATGTGCATGTTCATTAATTGTTAATGGTTCATTGAACAAGCATGGGAAACAGTGTTTAAACCCTTTACAATGAAGATCTGTGAAGTTATTTGGATTTTTACAAATTATCTTTGAAAGACAGGGTCCTGAAAAAGGGACGTTTCTTTTTTTGCTGAGTTTATGTATGCATGTATGTATGTATCAATGCATGCATGCATGGACCTATCCCATTTAAATAGGTGATAACATATAGCTTGCTGGCTGTAAGCCCCCCTGTGTTCTCGAGAGCTAGTATGGACCAAACAAAGCTCGCTTGTGTTAGCTGCTAACGTTAGATGTGTAACATTTAATTAACCTTTATTTAACTAGGCAAGTCAGTTAATTAACAACACATTCTTATTTACAATGACGGCCTACCCCGGCCAACGCTGGGCCAATTGTGCGACGCCATGGGACTCCCAATCACGGCCGGATGTTATTAACAGTTAACTTACCTAGATAGCTAACTGCAACATTGTCGTTGACCTCTCAAAATGGGGTCAATATGTTACGTTTTTTGTATAGTAATATGCTATATGGCACTGGGTTCGAATAATTGTAAATAACAAAGCTAGCAAACTACTCGAAATACGCACCATGATTTCCACTAGTTACCACAGCCGCAAAATTGGCCATATTGTAAAAAGGCTGCTGTCTATTCATTTAATAGCGCTGGTTGGCTAACGTTACAGTACTTCCGGTCATGGTGCCAAGGCTCTGAGTCGCTAGCTATAACCAAAATGTCTCATCTATCTGTGCTACTACCAGCTTCCTGCTAGATAGCTACTTGGTTTATGGTTTGTCTCTTAACTGTAGCTATTGACTACAGCCAAAACCAGAGTATGTTGTCTAGGAAATCTAATCACAAGCAGTCGAAAGTGAAGTCAATATTATGATACAATCAAAAGATTGTCGTTGCTGAACTGTGACGCACGTAGCTATATATGCTAAAACATTCCCAATAATGAACAGAAGGGGGTATAGCTCAGTGGTAGAGCATTTGACTGCAGATCAAGAGGTCCCCGGTTCAAATCCGGGTGCCCCCTCCTTTTTGTTTTCTGGCACGTGTGAATTTGAGCCCTAGTTATTGACGTTTCTGGTCGTCCATGGATGTTTCAATAATAAAAATTCACAACAGTACGGTCGAAGAAAATAGGTCGTTTAATTGCACAATCATTGTGGCTTTAGAAGAGTCCAAAAAGCAACCAATCTATATGGCAACAACACATTTATAATATTGTAGCCATCTAATATATATTTTTTAAGTTATGGTAGTGAATAACAAAAACAAAGGACATGATCATCTTGGTCAATAAAAGGTTAACACAACATCAACAGCAATCTTTTATACAAATGTAATAATGGTGACCATCAATGATCATACAATTACACAAAATGCAGTATGAAATATCACTCAGGACAGTGAAAACAGATGCTTCTGCATAATGGTCTTGTCAATAAAACGGTCATATTCCAGGCCCAGTAAAGTGAGCTGTGACAAGGTCTGTCTGGCTCAAACCACATTTTATATTTGATCGTCTATACGAGTGTTGGTACATCCACTTAGCAGTCCTGGTCACACAGTACTTCTTCCTTGCATTTAATCTCCATCAACAAGCAAGCAGAAGTCCAAGGCACTTTCTGTATTGAAATAGCTAGTGTCTCTTCCCTTTCTTTTCCCAATGTTGATCAGAGTTCATCCTTCTCCAGGCTGGGATCATCTCTTTGAGGCTCTTGCTGACAGCTGCAAAGGGCACTCTGGTCAGATGGCTGGGGAACCAGCTTCATGTCTGGATGCAGTGTGGGCTGGTTGGTCTGACGCTCAGAGTACATCTGTTATGGAAGAAGACAACTTTCCTAGCTGCGTTTCTTTTTCTCATACACAGTACAGTATCTGAGTTGACACTGCAGTAAAAGTATCAATGATAATAATAGTACCTTAATTTATCTGAGCTGATTTAGCATTGGCATGCATAGCAAATAAAGACAATTACCCGTAGAACACTGTAATAGTAACAGTACAATCTGTTAGGTTGTACGAGCTGTCGTACAATCGTCTGGCCTGCTTTAGCTATCGCTTGTGCTTCATCATCATTCCCCTGTAGGGGAAAATAAAGAAATCCATATCTTAATCAAATATCCACAAAAACCTGGCTAGATCCTATTCATTACAACATGCATTTGCATTTCAAGTATCCCAAAATGTACATGGTAGCAAATACATATTGATTCAAACATTGGCACTCTTTCTCTTTCATACCGTTGCCCACTCAATCTTTTGGATGAGGTCAGAGACTCCTCTTCACGGGGATGTAGTGGGTGCCTGGCTTCAGGTGGGTGTAGAAATGCTTGTAATTTGATTAATTCTGCTTCAGCACCAGGCTGTTCCCCAGCATCAGCTAAGGGAACATGTAAGGAGCCACTGTGCCATTAACATTCACCGGATACTTAAACTGTAAATGGGAAAGGGCTGTATATTACGCCACGGTGTGAAAGTTTAGAATTCACTTTTATTTTATTGTGGCTACCAATTTTTATTTTTGGGAACCTGCTGGCTTTGGGTGGAATGTTCAGAATGTTCCCCAACCTTGAAGAAGTCAAAGAATCCAACAAGATTTGCTTTGCCCAGATCCTTCTCTCTTTCCCTGAAAAAGAACCAGCCAGTTATTCTGGCGTCTCGCAGCTCAGGGTTTTTCTTGGACAGAGTGACCAGGTGTAGGCGCTTTTCACGACTGTCCCGGCCACAGAATAAGGCTTGTTCTGTTTTGTTGGACCAAGGGGGACCTAGAGGCCAAGGAAACGGAGTAATGTGCATGTGAGTAATGAGGTGTAAGTAAGCAGAATTAGCTCAAGAGAGAATGTAAGAAGTAATGTGTCTTACCTGTGTTGCCCTGGACTGACAGCAGGTCATTGGAAATGCCCCTCAGGGTCTCCAGGGTGGAGTGAGTGTTGTCATAGGTGGGGAGGATGATGTCTCGGGTGTCTGTGGAACCACACCAGAAGATGATTGGAACAGCCCCAGGAATGTCATCTGCTTCCTTGTTTCCATTGGCCAGTCTCCCACATTAATGTAAAATTCCATATCAGGAAACCTCACCTCATATTGAAAATATCTTATTATGTGAATTTCTGGGGAGGGGCAAATAAGTACCATCGGACAGTTAAGAAAGGACCATGATCATACTTATTGATGAAAGGACAGAGACCAGCACACACAAACTCACCTATAACTAATAGTGCACACAGTTTTACCTTACTGCATAGTGAGAGGAACATTTCATCAGAGAACTAGTTAAATAAAGGTTACATTTTTTATTTTATTCGAAAAAATTATCTTGATGTCAATGTATTTTCCCAGGGAGCAGCGGTACACCTGGTTGTCGATTACAGCATAGTGAATGAGACATCCTCTGTTGGAGAACCGACGGGGAACCTCCTGTCGGAGGCGCTGCAGGGCAATGAAGGGGAAGGCACTGAAGTCTGAACAAATATTTATATTGACTATGTCCGTCCTAGCTCGCTCATTAATGTCAATCGAAATTACTGATAGCCTCTTATCTATTTACTCGCCCCCCCCCCCCCCCCCTATGCCATGGTTTGTACATCTCAATTGTCAGTAAAAAACACATTTGTTTAAGCAAATCAGCCATATCAGCTATGTTTTTTTTTAAAGGCAGTAAAAGAGGCTGAATTAGGGTTGCCAACTTTCTCACTACCAAATAAGGGACAAAAGGTGGCGTGCCAGTGCACGGTCACACGGCGGTGTGGGTGTGGTGTTATGGGAATTAATAAACAGTGTATATTCATAGTCTTATTATTAGTAGAAAGGAACCATGGCCTCTGTCCAGGGGAAGGTGGGCGTGGACATGCTGCTTCTGAACGAGTCTTTACCTGCATGTAAAGAGGAGATCAAAAGTAGTTAAATCACCTCGATTATAGGAACAAGAACATAACCGTAGGGACAATTGGAGTAATGTTCAGCCCGCAAATATTAGGCTCTATAGGGGAATAAAGGGGTGCCCAATCGTATACATTGTTTAAGACGTTAAGAGTTACATTTTGTGCATCAATAAAACATAGGCTACAGCAACAGAAACAAGTAGTTTATTTGATGACAAACTCCCCATTGTATGAGATCTCAATTGATCTTGGGGTGAAATGCCTTCAAAGGGTTGGGTTACTAAACAGTTTCCCCAAAAATAACTTTAGTAAGGGACTGACCAGCAGATGAAGGAATGAAATTCATGAAATAATTGACATAGACAAAGAGCCTCATCCTCTCCCACTGCCAACCACTGAGCTTCCTCTCACTACAATATATCACCATATTATCAACATGGATTCAATAAATGTACAGATTCATTATTTGTTTTATTAATGTTTTTCAACTATAAATACATAGGCCAATAAGAAATGATTTTCACAAAAACATTAAATATCTGCACAATGTTACTCAAAACGGTCACCCTTTGTTAGAGTATTGACTCTTTCTCCCAATCATCACTGCTCAAGTAGTACTCTCCATCTGTAGTTGTATCTGAGTCATACTCCTCAAAGTCTGACAAACTGGAGCTAGTGATGGGCAGTAGTTCCTTGGGGCCTTGAATGACTTGCAACTTCTGATCAATGATAAGTGAGTTTAAAATCTCTGTGTGCCAAGTCGATGACTCATTGAACCGTAGAGGCATAGGCAATGTCAGGCTCTTGCTGTCTGTTTTTATTAGACTAATATAGGTTCTCTGAGTGCTAGAGAAAGCTCTGGAAAGGGTCCTGGGTGGGCGATCAAGGTCCCCTGGCCCTCTGATATCCTCCAGACTCCTTAGGTACCTTGTGGGGGCCATATCAGTTCCTGTGGAGATGCGCCTGTTTCTTGATGTTCGGTTTGAGTAAATGTTGGTGACAGAGATGGAGCGGCCATGTTTCAGGCCAAAATCAGTAGTGGTTGGAGAGTTGTTGGAGTATGAGAGCTGTGTGGGTTTAAAACAGGCAGTTCTACTACTATCTGATCTACTGTCCTTACCCATTGAGCTAGAGAAGACATCTTCATTCTTTGTGTTTAGGCTAAAATGACTGGTTCTAGAACTTCCAGAGTCCTTATGGGATTGACTCCCAAAATAGGGTGAATGTGGAGGATTTGTTCGACTTAATTCTTCTTTTGACAGCGATGGGTTTCCATTTTTCTCAGTTGATATTGTGTTCCTCTCTTTATCATGAATATCTAACTGTGCATTCTTGGATGCTAATTTAACTGTGGATATTGTCAGCCCATTGCAGCCTCTGTTTTGTTGTCTTAGATGACCTGCCACATTACGTTGAAGGTCAATGGGTTTCAGCACTTCTTTGACCTCTGGAGACCTCTTCCCTGTCCGTCTATTCTCACTGATGACACTAGCTCCCTCAAGTGTTGATGACACCGTTTTCCCCTTTCTACCAAACAACACACTCTTTTCCTCAATGTGTTTGCTACTGAATATCAGTCTGAGGCGATTCAGTATCTGATCTACTTTCCGGTTGCTTCTGTAACCAGTGGGCTCTTTTTCAGTCCTATCAGAGATAAGAGTTGCGTCCTGAGCAGGCGGGCCCAAGCTATTCTTTCTAATCTGAGATGCAAACAAATCCTTATTTGAAGTCTGACATTTAAATCCACTGATATTATGTATTTCACTATCAATAATCTCTGAACCAGTCACTTTTATTTTTTCCCCTATCATCAACTGTTTTGTGTCTGCTGGGGCACTGTGTGTACCACCATAGGATCTGGTGAGATCAGTCATATGATCTGGTGAAACTGGGGGGCTGTGAAGATGTGACTGAAGCCTGTGAGAGGCCCTGGAGCTGAGGCTGGAGAGAGAATGAGTCTTAACTGCCAGACTGGGACCTGTGTCATATACACCTGAATAATATGCATGGTGCTTGAACATTCTTTGGTTATTAGATTGAACGGAGGCATTCGTCTGCAGAATCCTCTGTTGGCTGATGGCTTTTGATAAACCAACCTGGGCTGCTAAGTTATGCTGCTTCGCCAACATGTTGATTCTCTCAGAAGATGACATCCATCTTGTGTTACTGGGTGGCGAGTAGGGGGAGTGATTGTCACCAGCTGTATCCATAGATACAGCCTTGGTTAAATGTCTATCAAGTGACTTGGACCTGTTAGGGTATTTTGGACTCTCAGTTGCTGTATCTAAAGTGTTCTTAGACATGGGGAGAGAGTTAAATATCAAAGATGAGCTTAATCTGGCCCTACATCCAAGAGGGTAATGAGGCAGTGTAGTACGAGGCAGGATTCTGTTGAGGCTCTGGGGTGGGAAACATTGTAGGTCAGAGGCAGGGAACAAGGTGAGATGACTACTTGAAATGTGCTGTCTCAAGGTGACTGGACTCTCTCGGTGGTCAGAGGAGGAGGGGAGGCCGGAGGGGAGGTTGGAGGGTAGGTCGGAGGAGAGGTTGGAGGGTAGGTCGGAGGAGAGGTTGGAAGGGAGGACGGAGGTGAGGTTGGAGGAGAGGCCGGAGGCTTCAGCCTGGGTCTCTACATAGTGGGAGGTGGGCAGTGTGGTGGAGCTGCTTGGTCTTAGCAAGGAGAACATTCCTGGTGACTCCACACTCCATGGCCTGATCAAGGACAAATGGCGAGCTGGTGTTACGGCCCGACCAGAGGCCTTCTGAAGCTGGCTCCTCTTCAAGTTAGAAGACTGAAGTTTTGGTGGTTGATGTGAGCTGTGAAAGGGAATGTTCTTAACCTCAGGGGAAAGACTCTCCACAGTGTCAGTCCTGGGCAGGGACTGCTCTTGAGGTGCAAGGAAGGGGCAGGAGATGTCAGAGTGGTGGGGGCGGATGGGGCAGCTACATATGTTCCGATTTGGGCTAAAGGGAATAGGCGTTTTCAATTCAGCTGATGGTTGGATGTTTTCTCCTTTCCGAGGGTTAGATGTAGGATCCTCATGCTTCACTGGTGGGTGTCTGGCTGACTGTGGTGCTGACGCTGGTCCAGTCACTCCAGAACTTTCTTGGTCCTCTCTCTGATTCTGACCTATGGCTGGCCATTGAAGAGAACAAGATTGGTACATTGACCTTTGACACAGTTGTTCACATTTTTATTAACCATTTATTTGCTAGGAAACCAGCCTCTTTGAGAGACATAATCAAATTTATTTACTAAGTATGTGTATACATTGAGTGTACAAAATATTAAGAACACCCCCCCCCTCAATTTGCCAGGCATGGACTCTACAAGGTGTCGAAAGCGTTCCACAGGGATGCTGGCCCATGTTGACTCCAATGCTTCCCACAGTTATGTCAAGTTGTCTGGATGTCCTTTGGGTGGTGGACCATTATTGATACACACAGGAAACTGTTGAGCATGAATAACCCAGCAGCATATTGCAGTTCTTGACACAAACTCGTGCGCCTGGCACCTACTACCATACCCCGTTCAAAGGCACTAAAATGTTTTTTTACCCTCTGAATGGCACACATACACAATCCATGTCTCAAGGCTTACAAATCCTTTAACCTGTCGCCTCCCCTTCATCTACACCGATTGAAGTGGATTTAACAAGTGACATCAATAAGGGATAATAGCTTTCACCTGGTTTCACCTGGTTAGTCAATGTCATGGAAAGAGCAGGTGTTCTTAATGTTTCGTACACTCAGTGCATATCAAATCAAGGATAACAGAAGTAACCACATCTAAACATATATGGCTCCATTTGTGTGTACATGGGTTACAGAATCCTCAAGTGAACTGTTTAAGTGTCTGTTTCACTCCCCGTCCAAACTAGGAGCCACCATAGCTGCAATCATAACACACAGTTTACTATCTGTCCTTTAGTAAAGAACCAGAGGAGGACTGAAGCCATTACACACCTGTGGAGCTCTCCTGCTTTCCACCTGTTTCCAGTAGATCTGTTCTCCTCTTCCCTATTTCATCCTCAGGGAAGGCAGCAGGTCCAATCTCCTGTAAATATATGAGAGAGAGAGAGAGAGAGAGAGAGAGAGAGAGAGAGAGAGAGAGAGAGAGATTAAGTATGCAAATCATGTCTATTTTTAGACATCACCTGCTATGCTTGGTGCAAACATACAATAGAGGGATTTGAATCAATATTTGCATTTAACCTTTGATCGATGAGTTCATCAAAAGCTATGGGCCAATCTCATAATAACTCAACAATAAGTGCAACTCCCAATTAATCAATATTTTGGTTAATCAAATAAATGTGGTTGTGAATGCGAACATGCTATCAAGCTAAATTACATGACAGAGAGATATAGGAGCATAGGTTAGAATATGTTCTCAAGAACTGTCACAAGCCGCTGAGTTTACCCAAGCGTGTGTCATAGGCATGCAAACCCGCTGAGGGTACACCCAAGCTGTTGAGAAGGCTCCCTGAATGGGGAGTGTGAAATACGACAACTTTGATGCAGTGCGGAAAGCAATACTTTACAAGGAGATTATAGGCCCAAAGGTGAGGGGAACACCCAGGCACTGGTTACTACACACCTACTGAGGACCTTATGCACTAGTCTGTACCTTATTAGACTCCACTGAGTGATCCTCAATGGGCTCCTCCGTTGCAGGACCCTCTGTTAGCTTCTTCTCTCTGTGTGCTGCCTCTGTGTGTGCCTCCTCTGTGTGCACCTCTTTAGTAAGCTCCTCCTCTGTGTGCACCTCCTTGGTGAGCTCCTCCTCTGTGTGCACCTCCTTGGTGAGCTCCTCCTCTGTGTCCATCTCCTCGGTGAGCTCCTCCTCTGTGTGCACCTCCTTGGTGAGCTCCTCCTCTGTGTCCATCTCCTCGGTGAGCTCCTCCTCTGTGTGCACCTCCTTGGTGAGCTCCTCCTCTGTGTGCACCTCCTTGGTGAGCTCCTCCTCTGTGTGCACCTCCTCGGTGAGCTCCTCCTCTGTGTGCACCTCCTTGGTGAGCTCCTCCTCTGTGTCCATCTCCTCGGTGAGCTCCTCCTCTGTGTGCACCTCCTTGGTGAGCTCCTCCTCGGTGAGCTCCTCCTCCGTGAGCTCCTCCTCTGTGTGCACCTCCTTGGTGAGCTCCTCCTCTGTGTCCATCTCCTCGGTGAGCTCCTCCTCTGTGTGCACCTCCTTGGTGAGCTCCTCCTCGGTGAGCTCCTCCTCCGTGAGCTCCTCCTCTGTGTGCACCTCCTTGGTGAGCTCCTCCTCTGTGTCCATCTCCTCGGTGAGCTCCTCCTCTGTGTGCACCTCCTTGGTGAGCTCCTCCTCTGTGTGCACCTCCTTGGTGAGCTCCTCCTCTGTGTCCATCTCCTCGGTGAGCTCCTCCTCTGTGTGCACCTCCTTGGTGAGCTCCTCCTCTGTGTGCACCTCCTTGGTGAGCTCCTCCTTTGTGTGCACCTCCTTGGTGAGCTCCTCCTCTGTGTGCACCTCCTTGTTAGGCACCTCTGCAAGCTCACCTATTTGCTCCTCCACATGCTTTGCCTCAGTACTCTTGTCTTCGCAGCTTTGTCCTCCAGGAGAGGGGACGTTGCTAACCCTAGGGGATGGGGATGAGCCTGCATTAGAATATCACTGTACCCTAATTTCATCCTCTGAAGGCTGTTGTAACAGTAATCTGCATGTTTCCACCATGTTTGTAAGTGTACTAGCTACTTATTTGTTACAAAGGCTCACCCATTGTTATGGCTGTTGTTTTTTGCTCCCGGGTCTCTGCTGCCCCTCAGAGGAAGCCTGAGGCTGAACATGGAGCTGAGACGGGCTCGCAGAGTTGTATGTCTTCTGCTACCGTCATCCTTCCCTTTTATTGCTTTACTTCTCACAGTTTGCTGCTCTGTAGAATGACAACGTGTTGAAATAACACTCAGGACAAGCAGCAGTGAGTTACTAACTATCATAGCAAAGGATAAAGAGTAGGACTGTATGGGCTTGACTGACTAACCTGACCCTGCAAACCTCATGAGTAGCAGCAATATCTACAGTTAGGTCACCAGTAGTAACCTAGTCATGCTCTCATTGGAGGAGTAGCAGATCAGATTCCATCTCTTACATCTTATTAGTCATCACTTGTCCTAAGGGCAATTTCAGGCCATTTCTGGGTCAATGGCTCACCTTACATTTGGCATTTTAGTCATTTAGCAGACGCTCTTATCCAGAGCGACTTACAGTTGGTGCATTCATCTAAAGATAGCTAGGTGAGACAACCACATATCACAGTCGTAGTTAGTCCATTTTAACTCATTAAAGTAGTTATTAGCAAAGTCAGCGCTAGTAGTACAAATGCAGATTTGTTTAAAAAAAAAAATTGTGGGATTTATTTAAGATATATTTATTTGAAGAGGTAGGGTTTCAGGGTTACAGTTCATGTTAACAGTTACATGTAATAGACTACCGGTCAAAAGTTTTAGAACACCTACTCATTCAAGAGTTTTTCTTTATTTGTACAATTTTCTACATTGTAGAATAATAGTGAAGACATCAAAACTATGAAATAACACATATGGAATCATGTAGTAACCAAAGAAGTGTTAAACAAATCAAAATCCATTTTATATTTGAGATTCTTCAAATGGCCACCCTTTGCCTTGATGATAGCTTTACACACTCTTGGCATTCTCTCAACCAGCTTCATCTTGAATGCTTTTCCAACAGTCTTGAAGGAGTTCCCACATATGCTGAGCACTTGTTGGCTGCTTTTCCTTTACTCTGTGGTCCGACTCATCCCAAACCATCTCAATTTGGTTCAGGTTGGAGGATTGTGGAGACCAGGTCATCTGATGCAGCAGTCCCTTACTTTCCTTCTTGGTGAAATAGCCCTTACACAGTCTGGAGGTGTGTTGGGTCATTGTCCTGTTGAAAAACAAATGATAGTCCCACTAAGCCCAAAACCAGATGGCGGTTGGAACCATAAAACAAAAAACAACTCCAGACCAAATGACAAATTTACACCGGTCTAATGTCCATTGCTCATATTTCTTGGCCCAAGCAAGTCTCTTCTTATTATTGGTGTCCTTTAGTAGTGGTTTCTTTGCAGCAATTTGACCAAGAAGGCCTGATTCACACAGTCTCCTCTCAACAGTTGATGTATGGACTTGGTCTTTTACCAAACAGAGCTATCTTCTGAATACCACCCCTACCTTGTCACAACACAACTGATTGGCTCAAACCCATCAAGAAGGAAAGAAATTCCACAAATTAAGTTTTAAGAAGGAACACCTGTTAATTGAAATGCATTCCAGGTGACTAATTCATGAAGCTGGTTGAGAGAATGCCAAGAGTGTGCAAAGCTGTCATCAAGGCAAAGGGGTGGCCATTTGAAGAATCTCAATATAAAATATATTTTGATTTGTTTAATACTTTTTGGGTTACTACCTGATTCCATATGTGTTATTTCATAGTTTTGATGTCTTCACTATTATTCTACAATGTAGAAAATAGTAAAAATAAAGAAAAACCCTTGAATGAGTAGGTGTTCTAAAACGTTTGAACCGTAGTGTACATAATAGTGATTATTCTCCCTAACATACGTCTAGCCAGTCATAGACAGAGAAAGTTAACAATTAACCATAAGTACATATTTACAGATAATTACAGTATATGGAAAGTCATGTTATGAGACATCTGTTAAGTTATGAGGACACTTTTAACCCTGTAGAGACAGAGCAGTTCCTGGCATAAGGGCCAGGAGCTTCATAGTTGATAACGCAACATATGAAACACAGTGAGCACATTTACATACACACAAATCATTTGATATAAAACTGATTATGGCAGTAGGCCAGTTATAGCATTAGTCATGTGAACAACGTTTATTTTGATTTGCGATTTTCTGCATTTATCAAAGTCCCATCAGGTAGCCTGATTTCAGACGTGTCCATGTAAACAGGATTATTAAGGATTTGTTCTTCTTGCAAAGCATTGAAAAACGTTAAACGTTAACGTTGAAATCAAACTATTATACTAATCTGACTATTCCAAATAATCGTGATACTGTACAGGTTTCTGTGCCTCTGGGAATGGAAGTTTTCTCCATCTCAGGTAGGAATACAAGCCTTCTCATTTACTGTGGGGTGTGAGGAAAAGCTCTGTGTCCCTTCCCACAGGCAAAGCTGAAACTCTATAGCACTGTGTTCTGCCACCCATGTGCATACACAGGGGTGCAACTTTGGTTTTAGAAGTAGGGGGGGACATAATTATCACACAAAAAAAAATGTTATCCAGTCGGATAAACACTACAAACAGCCTACCCGACCACTTGGAGGCGTCTGCATGGTCCTAAAGCACACCGTCGCCCCGTTTTGTATCACATTCCAATTATAAAATTAGGGGGGGGGGGGAGAAATGCAATTTCAGAATGTGGGGGGATATATCCATATATATCCATAATCAAACACATAGTTTCCATTGAATTTGCACCGTTCCGGTATTATTATGAACCGTTCTCCCCTCAGCAGCCTCCACTGGTGTAGACAGTGTATCTGGTGGTCTGCCCTCACCTATGTTAGTGCTGTGTGGTGCCTGGGATGGGTGGACACTGATCTTGTTAGTCTGCTGGTTTCTCAGGTTCTCCGGCCATCCTAACACAGACTTTCTGTCCCCCCGCTGCTCAAGCAGACGTCTGGTGAGCACACAAGTATAAATGATTAGTCGGACATAAAGTATGTAGCTACACACACAGAGAGAAAAACAGACAGAAACCCACGATTCAACCAGCTTGCCTTTTCATCTCAAATCCAACTTTTAAAAATCAAATGCAGTTATTTTACGCTAAAGTATATGATCTCTCACTTACCCAATCCTCTCCTTTTCAATCTCCTTTAGACGCTTGTCTCTCTCTAGAACTTCAACAACAGCATGTGCCTCTTCATTGCTTAGGAAACCGAGATCCAAGTTCAAATTATACACTGTCATAGTTCCTAAGTTGGCAGCAATCACTAACTGATTCCACTACAGGTGAGGTGATAAAAGGAAATAGAACGTAAGTTGAAAGGAAACTGAAAATCAGACATTTAGATAACCAAGCCACTGATGTTCTACAGTCTGCGTCTTCCCATTGCAGAGTACTCCGTGTTTTAGTCTGTCCCTCCCTTCATGCTAGAAGAACAAACATAACTCTATGCAGGTGGAACCACGTCGCTGGTCAGCTGAGAACAGAGCAGGTTACACCCTCTCACTGCCAGCACTCTATTTGTCTCCCGGGCAGTTTGCTGATGTTATCTACAATCTGCCAGATCCTTGGGCGTGTCGTCTAGCCGTGGTGAAAAGCATAGGACACATAATCCCTGTATTTTGCACCTGGCGTGCAACGCACTCCTCTCTCAGAACAGTGACAACATACACTGAGAATACAAAACATTCAGAACTGCTCTTTCCATGACATAGACTGACCAGGTGAATTCGGCCGAAAGCTATGATCCCTTAGATGTCTCTTGTTAAATCCACTTCAGTCAGTGTAGATGAAGGGGATGAGACAGGTTAAAGAAGGATTGTTAAGCCTTGAGACATGGATTGTGTATGTGTGCAATTCAGAGGGTGAATGGGAAAGACAAAATATTTAATTGGCTTTGAACGTGGTATGGTAGTAGGTGCCAGGCAGATTTGTGTCAAGAACTGCAATGCTGCTGGGTGTTTCACGTTCAACAGATTGTGTATCAAGAATGGTCCACCAACCAAAGGACATCCAGCCAACTTGACACAACTGTGGGAAGCATTGGAGTCAACATGGGCCAGCATTCCTGTGGAACGCTTTCGACACCTTGTAGAGTCCATGCCCCAACGAATTGAGGCTGTTCTGAGGACAAAAGTGGGGGTGCAACTCAATATTAGGTGTTCATAATGTTTGATACACTCAGTGTATACAGTACGTGAGCATTCTAATTATTCAGCCCCAACTTTTACCATTCAATGACTTGAAAAGGAATAGGAAATATGTAAACATTTATTGACAGTAAGAAGGTTTGTCTCTGGTGTTAAGATCAAATGCATACAACATCACTGTAATTCACAAGGCATTGTGGTGTGAAAAAAACACATCATCTCCAGAACATAATACGCAAGATACTGCCATCTTGTGTCATAATTTCACAACATTTAATTTATGCTTCAGGGCCAGCCATGGGAAGTCTCATTTGTGTTGTAGGCACAGCCACTGATTTTTTTCTTCAGGCCCAGCCATGGGAAGTATAAGATAGCATAGATTTGCAAACAATTATTTTTTACATATTTTGAATATCCCTGTAAAGCTGTGTTACACCATTGTACTTATTCAAACGCATTGATTGATTTAATAACCATGACTGCATATGATCCTAATTCAGGACTGAATATTCTGTTTCCCTGGAGCCTGTAATCCCAGTGTCCCCAGTGTTCAGGAGAGCCGTCTGGTCTGGACGACCCAGTCAGCGAACTGGGAGACCAGGGCGTACACACCAGGGCGCTGGGGGCGGCCACACCCCACACCAAAAGAAATCACGCCCACCTGCACCCAGTGGCCATCCTCTTCACACATGAGTGGACCTCCAGAGTCCCCCTAAAACAACAGGAAGACACAGTCAGTGGACATAATTCTCACACACTGTACATGGATATTACTAACTGTGGATGGCATTGTGTACAGCTGGCATTGTACTGTACAATACACAAATACCCAAACTTTACTATCCAGTGCTGCCTTGGGGGCAGTATACCATCTTTTGCTGCCCTGGGACAGTATACTATCTGAAAGTTTTCCTGGTGCAGTTCTTTCACAGACATGTAGCGTGTTCTGCCCACAGAGGGTTACGACCATTGAAATCCATGTACCTGGCAGGAGTCCACTCCCCCCTCAGAGTAGCCGGCACACACCATCCTGGCTGTAATGTTGTACTCAGGCAGCAGCTTCTGACACTCAGAGCGGCTCACCAGGGGCAGCACTGCCTGCTGCAGCACATTAGCTGCTGTGCCTGGAGGGAATAACAACATTTACAGACACATACATCAATTATAATGATCAATTTCAATTGTATGGCGCTTTTCATCAACCACATCCTCAGATTAACCTGTTAATGACAACTAACTCAGGAGGCTGAAGAAATTTGGCTTGGCACCTAAAACCCTCACAAGCTTTTACAATTGAGAGCATCCTGTCGGGCTGTATCACCGCCTGGTACGGCAACTGCACAGCCCGCAACCGCAGGGCTCTCCAGAGGGTGGTGCGGTCTGCCCAACGCATCATCGAGGGCAAACTACCTGCCCTCTAGGACACCTACAGCACCCGATTTCACAGGAAGGCCAAAAAGATCATCAAGGACAACAACCACCCAAGCCACTGCCTGTTCACCCCGCTATCATCCAGAAGGCGAGGTCAGTACAGGTGCATCAAAGCTGGGACCAAGAGACTGAAAAACAGCTTCTATCTCAAGGTCATCAGACTGTTAAATAGCCATCACTAGCACATTAGAGGCTGCTGTCCTATACATTGACTTGAACTCACTGGCAACTTTAATAATTGGAACGCTAGTCACTTTAATAATAATGTTTACATATTTTCCATTACATCTCATATGTATATACTGTATTCTGTCCTGTTCTACTGTATCTTACTCTATGCCGCTCTGACATTGCTCGTCCAAATATTTATATATTCTTAATTCCATTCCTTTACATTAGATTGGGTGTATTGTTAGACATTAATTGTTAGATATTACTGCACTGTTGGAGCTAGAAACACAAGCATTTCGCTACACCTGCAATAACATCTGCTAAACACGTGTATGTGACAAATAACATTTGATTTGATTGAGTGACACCAGAGTCCTAACCTTGCTCTACTTCTGCTCCCCAGCCTGCAATGAAACACTTCCTCCCAGCCTCAAACTGCTGGTCACTTGCTGGCAGACAGATGGGTTGAATGTAATCTGTAAAAGAAGGATCTGTGTGAAGATTATATCCTGTGTGTGTGGATCTGTGTGAAGATTATATCCTGTGTGTGTGGATCTGTGTGAAGATTATATCCTGTGTGTGTGGATCTGTGTGAAGATTATGTCCTGTGTGTGTGGATCTGTGTGAATATTATATCCTGTGTGTGTGGATCTGTGTGAATATTATATCCTGTGTGTGTGGATCTGTGTGAAGATTATATCCTGTGTGTGTGGATCTGTGTGAATATTATATCCTGTGTGTGTGGATCTGTGTGAATATTATATCCTGTGTGTGTGGATCTGTGTGAATATTATATCCTGTGTGTGTGGATCTGTGTGAATATTATATCCTGTGTGTGTGGATCTGTGTGAATATTATATCCTGTGTGTGTGGATCTGTGTGAATATTATATCCTGTGTGTGTGGATCTGTGTGAATATTATATCCTGTGTGTGTGGATCTGTGTGAATATTATATCCTGTGTGTGTGTGGATCTGTGTGAATATTATATCCTGTGTGTGTGGACCTGTGTGAATATGTGAGGTACATCTACTTAATAATCCACTTTATATGAACACAACATGACACGGCCGCTTGTGCTCAGTGCCAATCTGACATAAGGTCAAACTCGCAGGCTATGTAGAGCAGAGGGGTGTTTGATTGCACACCTGTGAAGTTGACGTTTGTTTGAAGGTGCATCATTGCGATGTCAGCATCCTTGGTCCGTCTGTTGTAGTGTTTGTTCATGATGATGTGGTCAACCTTTCGGGTCTGTGATGGGAGGACATCTACACTGTCCTGGGAGTGAAGGCCCAAAACTGCCTCCCAGTTGGAAAGGTGAATATTTTTCCTGCAGGATAAAAAGACAACCGTCAATGTAGACATGGGCTGTAAAACTCCAAATGTACGGACCAGATAAACAATGGTAGAGCTACTCTGTACTCCAATAGGTCAAACTCAGTTGAGGGTAAATGCACAGAAACATGTGACATGTTGTGTGCAGAGAAAGGTGAGGCTCAGGTGTATACACAGTGTATATTTACAGTGTAGACAAAGTAAAGGTGAATACAGGAGCATAAACAAACAGTATAAATGCAGAGAAGGATTCCTCACCCATAAACGCAGTGTGCAGCGGTAACCAACCACTCGTTGTCAATCAGAGTAGCTCCACACACATGGCGACCCCTAAAGTACAGCGACACCATCCATGGCCACGCCCCCTTACGAGAGTCTGTCCCTCCCACCACTCTGACAGTTCCACTCTCCTCTGACTCCTCCTCTCCTTTCTCCTCCATCCTTCGTTCAGTGGACCCACTTTGATCCATCTTCTGGGAGACCATACGAACGCCACACGCTACAATGCACAGCATAGTGTTTTTTGAGTGTATTTTGTTCATTTGTCAAAATGTGTCAATGTCTATATGTGAATGAGTACTTACAGTATGTATCATGTTACTATGTTGATGCTTTATGCTTTTCATACTCACGTTGGTTGTCACATTCCAAAGATATAACCTTTTCACCCGTACATTTTTCACTATGGGAAATAGAAACAAACAGGTTGGATGTTGGTATGACTGTGAAATCAAAGTTGAATTATTAGAAGCAGGTAGCCTAGCGGTTAAGAGGGTTGGGCCAGTAACCGAAAGGTTGGATTTCCTCAATTCCCGAGCCGACAAGGTGAAAAATCTGTCGATGTGCCCTTGAGCAAGGCACTTAATTGCTCCTGTAAGTAGCTCTGGATAAGAGCGTCTGCTAAATTACTTCTTTTTTTTAACGTAAATGAAAGCTGTTTGTTGAATGTAGTGTACCTGGGGGTCAGGTCCAGGGTACCGTTGGCTGCCACACTCACGGTGGTGAAGGGAGAGTCTTTCTCTGTGGAGGGTATGAGCAGGGCACTTCCTGATCTAGAGTACATGTTAACACAGTGACTGACTTCATGTCCTTCACTCTGTCAAACATACAAAGAATGACTGTTTCACACACACACACACACACACACACACACACACACACACACACACACACACACACACACACACACACACACACACACACACACACACACACACACACACACACACACACACACACACACACACACACACACACAGCAGAGGTCTCACCTGTAGCCCAGGTAACGACACATGAAGTGGGAGAGCTGAGAGTTCCAGTGTTGACCACAGGTTGTGTACCGGGTGGTCTGGACCTGGAGCTGCAGATGTCTGACACTCGTACTGTCCACTGATACCTGATGCACTACAACGCATAGAATCATGGAGAACCACTTTACCAGTCTTTTGGCCCACGTGCCTTTAACTGGCATGAATTGCTGTATGGGTGTGAACAGGGTCACAGCTTCATTTGTTTTACTCACCACAGTCAGCTTCGTCTGAGGAGTCAGCGCAGTCTGGTTGGCCGTTACACACACTGACATTGGAGATACATTCTCCAGACTGACACCGATATTGCCCAGTGACACAAGGCTCTGGAATTTGAAATGACAAAGGCAGTTTGGTTACTTGGCTATTGAAGAACAAAGAGTACATCAGGTAAGGTTCATTCAGAACTACTAATTTTGGACTTTAGAATGTTGAATTGGTTACTTAATATAAAATCTTACTTGGCATGCCCAGTGCTAATCCAGATGTGAAGTTGGCACGGAACCCTCTGCCATACCCTGTACTGTCTGTAAAGAACATCACTGTGATCTGATTGGCTGTGGAGATCACATCTGGAAAGGTAGCATCAGTACCAGTGAAGACACCTGACAAAGAAACACGCATCAATTCACCACAGTAAACCTCACCTGCATTTTCAATAACAACTAACAGTGTCATGGTAACATGACAGAGGCTCGTGTAGGAAGGACGTCACAGTAGGCGGAGGGTCAGAGACTCACCAAGCAGTTCAGACTGTGGCCCCGCCCCATCCCGCACCTCCACCATGTCATAGGTCGACTCAACGTCAAAATCCAGGAAGTGAAGCAGGATGTTCCATCCTTCCCTGGCATGAAGAGTCCACAAACCTTGCCCAGGATAGACAGATGTATGAACACCACATTTCAACCAATTAGGGAAAAATTGAACAAAAAACTAAGTTCATACAAGAAGCCTTGTTTCCATAGGAGTGTGGGTAGTTGGGGGAGCTGAATGTAGAGTTGTGTTCCCAGAGGTCAAAAGGTCCTCCACAGTCAGCTGAGAAAGAGGAAGGAATACACGCTTTAGATGCAACCATGGAAAACAAGGACACGTGACATTAACGGACAAAGAACAGTGATTGTCAGGTGAGAGAGGGCGAGTTGGTGACTCAGTGGTAGTGGATGAGTGTGCTGGTTAACGATGAAGGGGTGGTTCTGTTCGGAATGGACGGCCTGTGTCAAAGTGTTCCATGTGAAGGCTATGTGGTTTTAAGAGTAACATACGAGGTATTGGAGGTGGTGTTGTAGGGGTGGGAACCACTGTTGGGTCTGGTGGGTCCGCCCCACAGGGACCATTTGTCAGACTAATGTCATCCAGGGCGATGTCATTCTTCATAGCCCCCTTCTTCTGAGCCTCAAAAACCACCTGGAGAAGAACATCACAGCGAAGAGACAGATCCTTATAGACAGACGTAACATGCACAGCCAAGTATAACAGCGTGGCAATTACACCATGTGGGATTCAGAGCGCTCTGACCGTTGCATCAGCTGTGCTGTTCAGGGTGACCTGGCCGAAGTGCCAGTTATCTCCATAGTTCCCCTCCTTCTGGAAGACCACAATGACTGAAGCTTCTCTGACCACAGAAGTTGACCGTCTCTCTACCAACACCCTCAGCCGATGCACATTCTCTCCATACATGTGGTACCTGGAGCAACAAGTAGCATAAATGCACATCTGGTGAGAGGCTATGTGTTTAGAGATGGATATCCACAGACAGTACATGAATAGAGGGAGAGAGGGTCACTGGGTGCTGACTGTTGCACCCTCGACAACTACTGTGATTATTATTATTTGACCATGCTGGTCATTTATGAACATTTGAACATCTTGGCCATGTTCTGTTATAATCTCCACCCGGCACAGCCAGAAGAGGACTGGCCACCCCTCATAGCCTGGTTCCTCTCTAGGTTTTGGCCTTTCTAGGGAGTTTTTCCTAGCCACCGTGCTTCTACACCTGCATTGCTTACTGTTTGTGGTTTTAGGCTGGGTTTCTGTACAGCACTTTGAGATATCAGCTGATGTAATTTGATTTGACTTACCAGAACTTCAGACACATCGGTTCCTTTGAGTGAGCTAATCGGAGGCTGCGGATCTTGAAGTTCTTCTCCCACTGGCCAGGGCTTCCCGGTGTGACAATGTAGTAGCCTGTTTCGTCAGAACACAATAACAGTCAAAGAACAGAAACAAACTGCAGCAATGCGGCTTCGAAATAAAATCGTAAAGTCTCAGCTAAGTAAAGTAATGTCTTGTCACACAATGACACACCTGATTGGTTACCAAATGTATGGTCAAAGTTTGGGCCTGTGAAAGGGGGGAATGTGGGGAAATTGGTGCGTATCCAGTCCCCTTCATCCTCAGGCTCCTGCCTCCAGAAACACAGGCCCTCCTCAAAGGAGCAGCTCAGCCTCTCCTCATCTGAGAGGACAGAGAGGAACACTGTCACGGTCATTTCACAGAGACCCAAAACCAAATCCTATTGCAATCTTCCTTCTAGTTTGTTTTGATAACTTCAAAGGAAATCTTTTAGTCAGGGTTTCCCAAACTCAGTCCTCGGGACCCCAAGGGGTGCACGTTTTGGTTATTGCCCTAGGACTACACAGCTGATTCAAATAATAAACTAATCATCAAGCTTTGATCATTTGAATCAGCTGTGTAGTGTTAGTGCAAGAACCAAAACGTGCACCCCTTAGGGTCCCGGGGACTGAGTTTGGGATACGCTGCTTTAAGTTTACTAGAGAGGTTGCTGATGTCTTCTGCTGAGTAGGTGGCATTAAATCCTTGGAAATTGTTGTAATCGTCAGAAGAGAACTCAACAGTGGCCTTGTCAGACAGCAGCCACACAGTGCCTGGGGAACGGCCTGACAGCAGGTCTGAAACACAGCCATAGTGGGTGGTAGGTGTGCTATTACTGTAGTTTAATATAGATATTTTGCTGTATAGAAATTAGTACATATTTGCTCAGGAGTGTTATATACTTACATGTCAGATTTTTCCCCTGTCCTGTGCCCTCATACAGACTGAGAGTATCAATCTCTTCTTCTGTGTCGAATGAGTGGAAATTCATCGTTATGGCCAGTCCTTTCTGAACTCTAAAAATAAAAAATATACAGTACCAGTCAAAAGTTTGGACACATCTACTAATTCAAGGGGTTTTTCTTTATTTTTACTATTTTCTACATTGTAAAATAATAGTGAAGACATCAAAACTATGAAATAACATGTAGTAAACCCACACTATTACACCTCCTCCTCCTCCATGCTTCACGGTGAGAACCACACATGCAGAGATCATCCGTTCAGCTACTCTGCGTCTCACAAAGACACGGCGGTTGGAACCAAAAATCTCAAATTTGGACTCATCAGACCAAAGGACAGATTTCCACCGGTCTAATGTCCATTGCTCGTGTTTCTTGGCCCAAGCAAGTCTCTTCTTCTCATTGGTGTCCTTTAGTAGTCGTTTCTTTGCGTCAATTTGACCATGAAGGCCTGATTCTCTCAGTCTCCTCTGAACAGTTGATGTTGAGATGTGTCTGTTACTTAAACTCTGTGAAGCATTTATTTGGGCTGCAATTTCTGAGGCTGGTAGCTCTAATGAACTTATCCTCTGCAGCAGAGGTAACTCTGGGTCTTCCTTTCCTGTGGCGGTCCTCATGAGAGCCAGTTTCATCATAGCGCTTGATGGTTTTTGCGACTGCACTTCACGAAACGTTGACTGACCTTCATGTCTTGAAGTATTAATGGACTGTCGTCTCCCTGCAAAGTTCTTGAAATTTTCCGTATTGACTGATCTTCATGTCTTAAAGTAATGATGGACTGTGGTTTTTCTTTGCTTATTTGAGCTGTTCTTGCCATAATATGGACTTGGTCTTTTACCAAATAGGGCTATCTTCTGTATACCACCCCTACCTTGACACAACACAACTGATTGGCTCAAACGCATTAAGAAGGAAAGAAATTCCACAAATTAACTTTTTACAAGGCACATCTGTTAATTGAAATGCATTCCAGGTGACTACCTCATGAGAGTATGCCAAGAGCGTGCAAAGCTGTCATCAAGGGAAAGGGTGGCAACTTTGAAGAATCTCAAATATGAAATATATTTGTCACACTTTTTGGGTTACGACATGATTCCATATGTGTTATTTCATAGTTTTGATGTCTTCACTATTATTCTACAATGTAGAAAATAGTAAAAATAAAGAAAAACCATAGAATGAGTAGGTTTCTCCAAACTTTTGACTGGTACTGTATATATAAAAAAAATATTTTTAATTAAGGTAGCACAAAAAGTAAAGAGGTAGCACTGGTATGTCAGGTAAAAGTATATGAAAGTGAGTAGTGTGTAATTAGTATGAGAAGCAGGACTACCGTATGACCCAGCGGCAAATCATGCCATTGTTGTAGAGGAGAGGGAAGTTTTCAGAATGGAAGGAGCCCGTAGGACCAAGAAGAAGGAATTGGCCATCGCACTTTGTTGCTATGAAAATATGAGAGATATCCACACAGTTCAAGTCTATTATACTACCAATGCACTCATGACCACATTACCAGACCCCACATTGTGCGTTGACATGGCATTCTTGTTACTCTGTACCATCTATATATTCAAGAACAATGTTTATCCACTTCATTATTACTCATCCACCAGCCGGATCTCACCTAGAGGGTTCTAAATGGAACCCCAAAAAGGATTCTACCTGGAACCAAAAAGGGTTCTACCTGGAACCAAAAAGGGTTATCCTATGGGGACAGCCGAAGAACAATTTTGGAATAATTTTTTCTAAGAGTGTAGGGACGAGGTTACATAATCAGCAAACACTGAGTCTCAAACACTCACCACAGAGAGTATGGTTTTCATCTGAGCCATCAGGACAATTGTCTACTCCGTCACAAAACTGCATGGTGGCCACACATGTAGTACCATCCCCACAGGCCATATGATAAGGTGGGCATTTCCCTGTGGACATTAATCATCATTCGCCATCATCAATTAAATGTTTTTAAAAAATGGTACTGGTACAGTACTACAGTACGACTAATCTACTGTAAGTGTTTCCTATCGATTCCGTTCTCACCTGAAGAAGATGTAGTGGAAAGATGAGGTGTGGTGGTCAGTTTGGTTGAAGAGGTCGGCTGGTATGTAGTTAGGTCCTCTTTCACTAAACACAAACATCATATAGGTTCAAATTCTCAATGCTGCATTTCACACAAGTCTTCTGGATGAATAACGTGGTAATAGATCTAGATCCCATTTTCCTCCCAATACTATGATCATGAATCGGTATGTAAGGTGTGTTTTACACCTACAGTGCATACGGAAAGTATTCTGACTCTACCTTTTTCCACATTTTGTTACGTTACAGCCTTATTCTGAAATGGATCAAATAAAACATTTTCCTCATCATTCTACACAAAATAACCCATAATGACAAAGTGAAAACAGGTTTTTAGAAATGTTCGCAAATGTATTAAACCTAGAAGACAGAAATACCTTATTTACATAAGTATCCAGACCCTTTGCTATGAGACTTGAAAAATTTTGCTCAGATGCATCCTGTTTCCTTTGATCATCTTTGAGATGTTTTTACGACTTCATTTGAGTCCACCTGTGGTTAATTATATTGATTGGGCATGATTTAGAAAGTCTATATAAGGTCCCACTGTTGACAGTGCATGTCAGAGAAAAAACCAAGCCATGAGGTCGAAGGACTTGTCCGTAGAGCTCCGAGACAGGATTGTGTCGGGCACAGATCTGGGGAAGGGGACCAAATAAATTCTGCAGCATTGAAGGTCCCCAAGAACACAGTGGCCTCCATAATTCTTAAATGGAAGAAGTTTGGAACCACCAAGACTCTTCCTAGAGCTGGCCTCCCGGCCAAACTGAGCAATCGAGGGAGAAGGGCCTTGGTCAGGGAGGTGACCAAGAACCCGATGGTCACTTTGACAGAGCTCCAGAGTTCCTCTGTGGAGATGGGAGAACCTTCCAGAAGGACAACCATCTCCGCAGCACTCACACCAATCAGGCCTTTATGGTAGAGTGGCCATACGGAAGCCACTCCTCAGTAAAAGGCATATGACAGCCCACTTGGAGTTTGCCAAAAGGCACCTAAAGACTCTCAGACCATTAGAAACAATATTCTCTGGTCTGATGAAACCAAGATTGAACTCTTTGGCCAGAATGCCAAGCGTCACGTCTGGAGGAAATCTGGCGAAGCGTGGTGGAAGAATCATGCTGTGGAGATGTTTTTCAGTAGCAGGCACTGGAAGACTAGTCAGGATCAAGGGAAAGATCAACGGTGCAAAGTACAGAGAGATCCTTCATGAAGAACTGCTCCAGAGCGCTGTGGAACTCAGACTGGGGTGAAAGTTCACCTTCCAACAGTACAACAACCCTAAGCACACAACCAAGACAATGCAGGAGTGGCTTCGGGACAAGTCTCTGAATGTCCTTGAGTGTCCCAGTCAGAGCCCGGACTTGAAACCGATCGAAAATCTCTGGAGAGACCTGAAAATAGCTGTGCAGCGAAACTCCCCATCCAACCTGACAAAGCATGAGAGGATCTGCAGACAATGGGTGAAACTCCCCAAATACAAGTATGCCAAGCTTGTAGCGTCATACCCACGATGACTCGAGGCTGTAATCACTGCCCAAGGTGCTTCAGCAAAGTACTGAGTAAAGTGTGTGAATACTTATGTAAATGTGATATTTCAGTTGTTTTTAATACATTTGCAATAAACTATAAAAAATAAAGAGAGTCACACACTTCATATATAAACTCCCAGTAATTTATAACATTTGCAAAAAAATCTAAAAACCTATTTTAGCTTTGTCAAAAAAAACGATTTCATCCATTTTAGAATAAGGCTGTAACGTAACAAAATGTGGGAAAAAATAAAGGGGTCTAAATACTTTCCAGATTTACTGTATACCTGTGACCTGGACGCTATTTTGGTTAACCACCAGGCCCCCAGTGCTCTGAAGCCCAGCCACCAGCTGCTGCTCTGCCTCCTTCACCTCCACACTCTGACGAAACTGCAGGTCAAAGTTCACCACCACACTGCCATTGCTGTCACATGGGGGGATTCATGGTCAGAAATGCTATAATGACATTGTCACTTTCAGTATATGTAACTATGCTATGAGGTTGTCATTTGTAAACATCATTATACACATACTGTCTCACCTGAATTCTAAAACTTCACAGGCCTTGAAGTCATTATTGAGGGAGCCACGGCTGTAAGCGTCAGATATCTGTGAGAAAATACAGTATTTATAATACAAGGCTAAAGTGTGTAGGAGAGTGGACAGGAGAATGATACGTGTGTGTATGGTATCCCGACATACCAGATGCTCTGTGTCGAAGGCCAGGGACTTAAACTGCAGACTGCTCCTGTTTCTCAGCTTCTCAGTAAACACAGCCCCCCTCGTAATGACCAGCCTCCCACTGAACACAGACTCAGTCCCACCTAGTCCACACTGGTCCACTGTGGCAAACACACATACTGTAAGTGACTGACACTTGTCACTCCATATAAGACCAACAGATCAAAAACAAAAAGTGACTGACACTTGTCACTCCATATAAGACCAACAGATCAAAAACAAAACTATGGCAAATGGATATGTTTTACCCAGAAGTTATATGGAGCATAGAGTATTACATTTGATTTCTATACAAACATACTGACCGTTTTAGTGACAGAAATGGGAGGAAAGAAAACAAAAGTCTGGAGTGTTTTTTCTCACAGTCAGTCTGCATGGCGAGCCAGGTGATGATGATGAGGCTGACACACACCGCCAGCAGGGTCAGACACAGGACACTCAGCAGCACCTCCGTGGACGACCAACGTCGCTTCCCACGCCACATGGCTCCCTGACGTCCTCACACGCTCACGCGGTCTTCTTGTCCTTCAGCTGACACCTCACACTGAATTCCCTGTGATTCAATCACTTTCACTGTCATGAACTATCACAGGATTCTGCACTGTGGAGTGAGTCTCCAACTACGTCCTACGTTTTCTGTTGTATCTACAGCCTGCTTCTTTGACTCTCCGCCGAGGAGAATTTCTCTGCTCTCCCATGAGCAGGGCTACTTATTCATGAGAGCTTGGCCCTTTATCTCTGTGAGGGGCAGCAGTAAACCTTTTATTGTGCACTGGAACAACAAAGTGATAGCCAATCTATGCTGCATCACTGGTGATCTCACTAATGAGTGTCCTTAATAACAAGAGCACTGAGAACGACAAAAGAAGTAAGTTGGTCTAAAGGACGGGGGTTGGGACAGTCCCTTCACCCCCAAACCTATATCAATCTGACAGCATGTGATACGATGAAATAAAAGAATACAACTTCCAAACGGACGATACTCCACACACATGTAGGGTGCACTGCATATACCAAACATTATGAACACTTTCCTAATATTGAGTTACACCCACCCCCTTTTGCCCTCAGAACAGCCTCAATTCGTCAGGGCATGGATTCTACATGGTGTCAAAAGCGTTCCACAGGGATGCTGGCCCATGTTGAATCCAATGCTTCCCACAGTTGTGTCAAGTTGGCTGGATGTCCTTTGGTGGACCATTCTTGATATATAGAATGGTGGTGGACCATTCTTGATATATACAGGAAACTGTTGAGCGTGAAACACCCAGCAGCATTGCAGTTCTTGACACAAACCGGTGCGCCTGGCACCTACTACAGTACCATACCCCGTTCAAAGGCACTTAAATATTTTGTTTTACCCGTTCACCCTCTGAATGGCACACATACACTATCCATGTCTCAATTGTCCCAAGGCTTAAAAGTCCTTCTTTAACCGGTCTCCTCTCCCTCGTCTACACTGACTGAAGTGGATTTAACAAGTGACATCAATAAGGGATCATACTGTAGATTTCACATGGATTCACCTGGACAGTCTGTCGTGGACAGAGCAGATTTTCTTAATATTTTGTACACTCAACGTCCACGCACAAACTATCAAACACATACACACTACAAGAAAGGTATATTCTACATAATATCCATCGCAGAAACATAAATCCACTCCTGTCTTTAAGTAGACTTTGAACACTGATATGTGAGTGAGCTATTAATGCCACCTTATCACAGAAGGTACCCTCTGATAGTGACATCGCTCTTGTCGCCCTCTCTGACATGGAATTCCTTCTAGAACATCAGACAACATGCGTCCTCATAGTAAATTACTAAGGCTCAGATATTGCCTAAGTCAGAGTTCGCTACTTATTTAATCTATGCGCTAAATTCAGCTCTCACTAAAGCTGTCAATCAGAGTTCATACAGCATTGTTTATTACCAAAGCAATAAAATGAAGGAGAACCATACCGGAAGTCCTCCGTCATAAACATTACATCAGAGCTAAGGTAATTCCATCTAAATAGATCAAAGGTGATTCTGGCTAAATAGAATATTTAGATAGAATCTAAGTATAATCATGTGCAAGTATCAACACCAGATTTGTTTAAGCCCTATTCTAAATGAGCTACATGATGCGAGGTCAGAAAAAGGAATAGTTTCTGCTACTAGAAGTGACCATCATTCTTGAATCTACCTACACATCCAACTTAAAACAAAGCAACAGTAAACATCGTTCCCCCACGAATAATGCAGCCCCCCTTGGCACAGTTGAGATCGCATGTGACTATCACATTTCAGTTAATTACTATAGCTCCCGCCTTGGGTCAATCAGTGTAATTTTGTAAACGCCAGATCTCAATGGCAAGATACATCATTCAATCAAGTTTAGTCCAAATCAGGCAAGTGCTGTCTGTGATATTGCGTGTAACTAACGTACTAACGGACAGAGACACATCCACAGTCCCCTCCCCGATTTCATGGTGGGGACAATGAGAATGATGACAGTTATGCCTAATTCTGTCACACAGTTAGAAGTGCTGCTTGCGTTCCAATAATCTGTGTGCAAAAATCACTTGAACTCATAAATCAAATTGCCAAACATTTAAGTTCCTTTTCCTTCAGGAAATGTGCAATTTATTTGGTGTAAACACCAGACGATCAAACAGAAAAACAGTCAGAGCATATGAAACAAAACTACGTAAATAGATAAATACATATATTTGTACAGGAATATTCAAAGGAATACTGTGGGCTATATTTAAGAGCAGCCGGTCTTTAATGGTTGTACAGTGTTTGTGCATTTGTAAAGCTGAGAAAATGACAATCCTCACAACCACACAGCTTGTGGGCATCTTAGTATATTAGGGTCTTGACTCTTGAGCGTATGCTACACGTTTAAACTTGTATGTGGATGATCAATGCTAATTGTTTATTTGAGTGTTTGTGCTCACTTTTTGCATCTGTTCCTGTGCCTCTGCAGTCTGCTCTCCCTGCTTCTTCTGTGTTTGCGTAGCTTCGCAGGCTCCCCTTCTCCTTGCTGAGCTGTCTGCCTCTTAGGCCCTTCACTTTGGTGAGCTGTCTGCTTGTTGGGCTGGGTAGAGCTGGGAGGCAGGGGGAGCAGGAGGGCCTGACCCTGGCTGGGACAGGGGGGTCGTGTAAGGGCCCATTGGGGATATCCTGGCATTGGCCAGGGCAGCAGGGGGGCAATAGGGGGACACAAGGGTGACGGGGGGACATAGTAGTGAGGCTGGGGAGGGATGATACTCAGAGGGTACTGCTCAGAAGGGTAGCCACGCACCTACAACACACAACAACAAAAAACTGCTAGTCAAGCACCTAATTTGTTTTACAAGGAAAGGGAGATATCTAGTCAGTTGCACAACTGAATGCATTCAAAGTACTGAATGTTGAAAATATCTCCCTCTAATTCCCAGTGAGTCCTCACCATGTTGCTCCAGTGTAACTTGTCCTGGCAGGAGACGCTGCCATCAGCACGCCCTGTGAAGTGGAACACAGATGACTCTGGGAGGCCTGCGTTCATACTAAGAAGAATAAACAGACGGTCAAGCATTAGATACAATCTGTTCATAACATTAGCCAAAACGAAGACGCTCTGAAATGACATGGTCTGGCCCGATTCACCTGGGTGTGTCATGTGAAGGGTCATCACGGTCATCCTCTGTGCCTTGAGGTCCAGATCCCCCATCCTGGTGGGAGCTACCTACAGGGGGGCAAGGGGGAGGGCCTAAAAACCTCCACCCTACCTATCTACAATGCACTGATATCCCTAAGTAGCTGAAACAACAGTTACTTTAAGAACACAACCTGCTTCATGTACAGAGCAAATTATGAATTAATAGGTTTTGGAAATGTCCTGATGCTAAATTGCTGCTCTGCAAACTTCATAAGTCCAAATGGGTGAGTTAAAGCTGCAATTCTTAATTATGATACAAAACACTGGCCTACCGGTGCCGTACTGCAGCCTGATTTGACGGCCAAAGAGCCAAGTGCCATTCAGCAAGGCAATGGCATAGGGTACAGCTTCAGCATGCTTGTAATACACAAACCCATATGACCTTTGGCGACCCTCGCGGTCTCGAGCGATGGTGACCTTCTTCAGTGGCCCAGCCTGGTGGTATGAAACAAGGCACGATGTAAACGTGAAACACCAGATGCAGATAATGATTTATTTTTTTACAGATAAGACATTATATTGCTGTGCAACTTCCTTTTTGTTGCATTTCACCTGTGGCCACCAACATCAATGGATGTGGCCTTATCCTGATTCTCAATCTTATCATCTCTGCATGTTTTTCACATTTAGTGTAAAAAGTGCTTTGGCTTGATAGAAATCAAACCAATGACACTACCGCATGAAACAGATGACAAAGGAATTTGGCCAACATGTATTTTAAATTGAAAACACAAATTAATTTCCACCCACAGAGAGAGCCAGCTGCAAGACCTGCTTAGTTGGGCTGCAACCACTGTCACCAGGGGTGTATTCATTATGCCAATTCTGTTGCAATCGTTTCTTAAACGGAAGAAACGAAACGGTGAATGACTGCTTGGACTAATGATTACACAGACAGGCAGACAGCTCAGCTGGAGTAAACGCTAGTGGTTTTATTTCACACACACATCCATTGCCATGTATTTCGTCAAGTTTTAGAGCCTGTGGAAAATAGGAGCCTACCTGCAAAAATAGCTCGAAAAGAATTTCCTCATTAGCTGAACTGCCTAAATTAGCCACAAAGACAGTTTTGTCTGCCTCTTTATGGATCTGCATAATGGTCCTCGGAACTTGTTGAGTTATATTTCACCAGCTCTGAAGACCACTAACCTGCTGCTAGATCAAAATTACATTGATCTGCGTTTGCCGTAAAAAGGATACCAATAATAGTACATTGCGACATCTGAGGTACACAATTTGTAACACTAGGGGACGCTGTTGCTTATCCGAAGGTCCAGGTGACATGCTGCCCATTAGTAGCGAAAGTTTTCAGAGCGCAAAAGGTTTATCCTGTGCTAAACATTAGATTATACTTTATTGATCAAAAGTGAAAGTTGATTGCAAACAAAAATTATAACAGAAAAACCACAGAATTACTCCAGAATAACTCTGTGTTCCTTATGCTCAATGTTCAACTTTTGACAAGAGTTTTAGGATGTGGAAAATAGAACTCAACAACAGCAGTAGAAAGGTAAGTCAAAATGTCAAGAACAGTTCTGATTGTTCTACTACCTGCTTGGAGAATAACTGACTATCAGCCCAGCCAGAGTAGGAATTTGTCATTTATATTCAAGATGTCCTGGGGCAGGGGGGTGTGGTCAGGCCTGTGGGAGTAGAGAGAGGCGGGGAACAGTGGGAGTTTACTCTGATGTCTCACCTTGTCCACTTCCTGGAATGAGCACCGGCACACAGCTATGCAAACATGAAGAGTCTGGACCTCTTGACACACTGAGTCCGGGGAACTAGTGCTCTCAAGGTAACAAGGTAAGACTTCCACAATGTCAGTTCTTCTCTGCTTGTCTCTCCCCCACTCTCTATATTTCTCCCTTTATAGCTTCTTCTGAAGTATTCTTGTGTAATAGAGAAGATTGTTGGCAGGCTCTAGCCTGTACAGTATGGAGAATGGCATTTTCTCAGTGTTTTTATTCCTTTGTAAAGACTTGCAGTCTAATAATAGAAATAAAGATGTGTCTGTGAGCAACATGTGACAGGGATTCGTCTTCTGCTTGTGTGAATTATTAACTTTTTGTTTTGGTGATAATATAGTTCAGTGCCAGTGGAGGCTGCTGGGGGAGACGGCTCATAATAATGGCTAGAATGGGAGTCAATGGAATGGTATCGAACGTGGTTTCCATGTTTGCCGCATATGACAAATACATTTGATTTGATACCATTCCATTGAATCAATTCTAGCCATTACTATGAGCCGTCCTCCCCTCAGCAGCCTCCATGCGCATTTCCATGCGAGTTTTGAACACACCCACAAGGATTCACACTGATAACCAAGCAATCATTGTCACAGGGTTAACGGTGTCATTGTCGGAAACCTGTTTTTCCTCTCTCGCTCTCTCTCTCTCTGTACAAAAACAAAGATTATATGGCATTCTCATGCACACACAAAGTGAAACTGTAAAGGAAGGGTGAGGCAACTTGGAAGAAACTGAGTTCCAAAGAATGCAATGATAATGTGCATGCATCCATGCTGCTAATTGGGAAGGTGTCTGTGCTGATGTGTATGCCAATTAGTGGTGGGCACCAATATCAATAATTGGATATGATATCGTTTGAGCATGGCATATCATGATATCGGTTTATCCTTGCTTTAGAAGACTGCCTCTCTCGAGCTGTTCTCACTCTAGATGTGACGTCACTTCATGCACAGCACACACGCAAGTACCTTCCGACATCCATAGTTATAGATCAGTGGTACAATTTGTAGGCTTCCTAGCGATCAAGCCATATCCCTGTATATACTGTACCTTTATCAGTGGGGCAGCTTAGCAAATCAATCATGCACTTTGTGATAAAAGCACCACATTTGGCACAAATGTAGATTTATATACCCTGAAAATATTTAGATATGGAGCCACCCCAGATTTGGCCCCGGGGGGCGTGGCAACTATCTTTCAAAATAGTACCATTATTTTACAATTCAGAAGGACTGTTTTGAGATGATGGCACCACATTTGGAACAGAGGTAGATTTATGGAAACTTAGAAGATGTAGGTATCGAGAAACACAGATTTGGCCCCTGGGGGCCAGTGGTGGCCATTTTACAAAATGACAACTCTGTAATGCAATGTTACATTTCTTAAGAGCTTTTTTTTAGATAAATCTACCTATGTGCCAACTTTCGTGTATTTATGTAGCTTGAAAGTTCTGCAATTGGAACAAATTAAAGGCACAGTTTAGTATGTCAGGGACTTTTGGTGGTGACTGTTGATCTGAGGCAGCATCGGGTAAAGGTGTACTATACACCGTTTCAGAAGAGATGAGTACAACATCAAAAGCCCTGTAATTAACCAGCTAATTTACTAGTGGCTATAAAGCAAAGGTAACTCATGGCCTTGGATCGGATCTGACATCCTGTATTCATGTACATAAACCAATGCTGTACATCAACCAATGGCAGGCATGTTATAAAAATGTTAGGATATGTACACAAGGGTCTCTAAACTATAACATACATTATAACATCTAGCCTAATTGGGTGTCAATGGCATTTTGTAAGATGGCTGCCATGGTCCCCAGGGGCCAAAGCTATGGTGGCTCCATGTCTAAAAAACAACAACATTAAGGACACCTGCTCTTTCCATGACAGACTGACCAGCTGAATCCAGGTGAAAGCTATGATCCCTTATTGATGTCACTTGTTAAATCCACTTCCATCAATCACATCTACATATGTGTCAGGCGGTGGGTGTAGCTGGTGCATGAAGTCAGGCGCAGGAGAGCAGAGATAAGTGAACAACGCACTTTAATAAACGACCAGGATCGTGGTGTTACCCTGTGAGGGAGGTAGATCGGTCAGGAAATCTACCGACAGGTGCGACCACGGCCGTAAGGGTTGTAACTTACCTCTGGGCAGGTGCCTAGGAGCCTTGCACTGGGTGCACACCGTGCAGGAGGAAACATAAACCCTCACGTCCTTAGCCGAAGTGGGTCACCAGTACTTCCCACTAAGATAGCGCACCGTCTGACCGATACCAGGATGACCAGAGGAGGGTGACGTGTGGGCCCAATAGATCAGCTGGTCGCGGACAGCAGACAGAACGTACAGACGCCCCACTGGACACTGGAGGGGTTCAGGCTCTGTACGTAACACCTGCTCAATGTCCACGTCCAGCTCCCATACGACCGGCACTAACAGGCAGGAGGCCAGGAGTATGGGAGTATGATCCATGAGCCGCTCCTCTGTGTCATACAGCCGGGACAGTGCGTCTGCCTTCACATTTTGGGAACCTGGTCTGTAGGACAGGGTAAACACAAAACGGGTAAATAACATGGCCCACCTTGCCTGACGAGGATTCAGTCTCCTTGCTGCCCGGATGTACTCCAGGTTGCGGTGGTCAGTTTAGATGAGAAAAGGGTGTTTAGCCCCCTCAAGCCAGTGTCTCCACGCCTTCAAGGCTTTGACCACAGCCAGCAACTCCCGGTCCCCCACATTATAGTTCCGCTCCGCCGGGCTGAGCTTCTTCGAGAAGAAAGCACAGGAGCGGAGCTTCGGTGGCGTGCCCGAGTGCTGAGAGAGCACGGCTCCTATCCCAGCCTCGGACGCGTCCACCTCCATTATGAACGCCAAAGAAGGATCCGGATGGACCAGCACGGGAGCCAAGGTAAACAGAGCCCTTAGGTGACCAAATGCCCTGTCCACCTCAGCCGACCACTACAAACGTACAGGACCCCCCTTCAGCAGTGAGGTAATGGGAGCTGCCACCTGGCCAAAACTCCGGATAATCCTCCGGTAGTAATTGGCAAACACTAAAAACCGATGCACCTCCTTTACCGTGGTGGGAGTCGGCCAATTACGCACGGCTGAAATGCGGTCATTCTCCATCTCCACCCCTGATGTGGAAATGCGGTACCCTAGGAAGGAGACGACCTGCTGAAAGAACAGGCATTTCTCAGCCTTGACGTACAGGTCATGCTCCAACAATCGTCCAAGCACCCTGCGCACCAGGGACACATGCTCAGCGCGTGTAGCGGAGTACATCAGAATGTCATCAATATACACCACTACACCCTGCCCATGCAGATCCCTGAAAATCTCGTCTACAAAGGCTTGGAAAACTGATAGAGCATTCATCAACCCGTACGGCATGACGAGGTACTCATAATGCCCTGAGGTGGTACTGAATGCCATCTTCCACTCGTCTCCCTCCTGGATACGCACCAGGTTGTACGCACTCCTGAGATCTAGTTTCGTGAAGAAGCGCGCCCCGTGCATTGACTCAATCTCCGTGGCGATGAGAGGTAGCGGGTAACTGTACCTCACCAAGATTTGATTTAGACCTCGATAGTCAATACACGGGCACAGACCTCCCTCCGTCTTCTTTACAAAAAATAAACTTGAGGAGGCGGGTGAAGTGGAGGACCGAATGTACCCCTGATGCAGGGATTCGGAGACATATGTTTCCATAACCACCCTCTCCGCCTGTGACGGGATATACGTGACTCCTGGGAAGTGCTGCGTCTACCAGGAGATTTATCGCACAATCCCCCTGTCAATGGGGTGGTAATTGAGTCGCCTTAGAGCCAAATCGGCATATTCTGGGGGAATGCGCATGGTGGAGACCTCATCTGGACTTTCCACCGTAGTAGCACCAACTGAAACACCTCCCCGAGCACTCTCGTGACCACCCCGTGAGAGCCCTCCGTTGCCACGAAACAGTAGGATCATGACAGACTAACCAGGGTAGGCCTAGCACCACGGGAAACGCAGGAGAATCAATAAGGAAGAGACTGATTCTCTCCTTATGACCCTCCTGCGTCACCATGCCCAGGGGCGCGGTGACCTCCCTAATCAACCCGGACCCTAATGGTCGACTGTCTAGGGTGTGAATTGGGAAGGGCATATCCACTGGAACAATGGGGATCCCTAATCTATGGGCAAATGATCTGTCAATGAAATTCCCAGCTGCGCCTGAATCGACGAGCGCCTCATGCTGGGAATGCGGGGAAAACTCAGGAAAAGTAACATTCAAAAACATGTGGTTAACAGAGAGCTCTGGGTGAGCATGGTGCCGGCTCACCTGGGGTGATGCGAGAGTGCCCTGCCTGCTGCCTCAACTCCCAGAGGAACCTCCCCAGCACCGACTGGCAGTGTGCCCTCTGCGGCCACAGATGGTGCCTGAAACGGAACCTCCTCCGGTCTCCCTAAGCGTAGCCCCTCCCAGCTCCATGGGCGTCGGAGCGGTGGTACTGGGGGATGGAACCGACAGACCCTGATCTGGACGTTCGCGGGTAGCCAGCAGGTTATCCAACCGAATGGACAGGTCCACCAGCTGATCGAAAGTGAGGGTGGTGTCCCTGCAGGCCAACTCCCGACGGACGTCCTCGCGCAAACTGCAACGATAGTGGTCGATCAGGGCCCTGTCGTTCCATCCCACGCCAGCGGCCAGGGTCCGGAAGTCCAGAGCGAACTCCTGGGCGCTCCTCGTCCCCTGCCTTAGATGTATAAGACGTTCACCCGCCGCTCTACCCTCAGGCGGGTGGTCGAAGACTGCCCGGAAGCGGTGGGTGAAATCTTCGAAGTGGCCCAGTGCCGCATCTCCTTCCTCCCACACGGCGTTGGCCCACTCCAGGGCTCTCCCTGAGAGGCATGAGACGAGGGTGGACACGCTCTCTCGGTCCGAAAGCACAGGGTGGACGGTTGCTAGGTAGAGCTCCAGTTGTAATAGGAAGCCCTGACATTGTGCAACCGTCCCATCATACTCCCTAGGGAGGGCCAGACGAATCCCACTGGGACCGGGTGAAAGAGGGGTGAGTAGTGGAGGCCTTGTTTGCTCTGGCGGAGGCGCTGGAGGACCTCCCTTTCTCTCCCAGCGATCCATAGTCTTTAGAACGCGATCCATGGTGGTGCCGAGACGATGGAGCATCGCCGCTTGCTCCTGGATGCGCTCCTTGACCCCAATAACAAGGGTACCTGCTCCTGCTGACTCCATGACGATTGGGTGCGTGTTCTGTCAGGCGGTGGGTGTAGCTGGTGCATGAAGTCAGGCGCAGGAGAGCAGAGATAAGTGAACAACGCACTTTAATAAAGGCATATGCACAAAGTAACAAACCCAATGTGCAAACAAAATAACGGTTGCCACTAAACACGGGTTAAACAGCACCCGGGAATAAACCAGCCGGAAACGTACTGACCTAACAATAAATAATCACGCACAAAGACATGGGGGAAACAGAGGGCTAAATACACAACACATAATGAGGGAAATGAAACCAGGTGTGTGGGAAAACAAGACAACACAAATGGAAAATGAAAAATGGATCAGCGATGGCTAGAAGACCGTTGACGTCGACCGCCTAACACCGCCCGAACAAGGAGAGGCATCAACTTTGGTAGAAGTCATGACAAGATGAAGGGGAGGAAACAGAATAAAGAAGGATTTTTAAGCCTTGTGACAATTGAGACATGGATTGTGTATGTGTGCCATAACAGAGGGTGAATGGGCAAGACAATATATTTAAGTGCCTTTGATTGTGGTATAGTACTAGGTGCCAGCGTAGGGCTGTTGCGGTGACCATATTACCGCCACACTGGTGAACATGAGTCCTGAAGGCAGTCAAATTCCACGTGACCATTTAGTCACTGTAATTGCGCTTTTCCAAGCTCTGATGCTGCTGATGGTCATTAGTAGCATACCAAACTTGCTAACTGCCTGGTACTCAGCACTCGATTGTCCCTCTAATCACTCTGACATCAATGCAAATGTAATCGATGAGCTCATGTTGTGCAGCATTTCTATAGGCTATGCAATTGTGTGAGAAAACAAAGTGATGGCCTCTACTAAAAATAGGAGAATCCCATCAGCTTTCTATAGACTAGGCTTACTATATTTATTTTTCTCAACTTTCCTAATATTAAGCACATTGTTTATCTTTACAACAGGAGTATAGCCTACCTGGCTGGCATGAAAATTAACCACAGGAAAAGCAACTTTTTCTAATCATAGTCGCACACCTCATGTAGCCTAGCCCAAAGTGGCCAAATAACTTCTTAAAATGAAACACATGAATCCGTTTACAAGGGATTTAGAGCCTAACTGGCATACATAAGCAGCACGTGAGTTTCAGGATTGGGAAATATATTTTTCACCCTAAAAATTAACCTTTATAATAAAAGCATTACATGCATAATCGCATTTGCAGTCACTTTTGATGATGGTGTTTTGGGATAATGGAACATTGGCGCTTATAGCCTACTGCCATGTTCGCATTGTTGCGCTTATAATGTCAAGAAATAGCCTAATGGTTTCTCAACATTTGAAGCAAAATTTTCGGATCTGTTACGTCGGCCACCTTGCGTAATTTTTTTTTTTTTTATGCTAGTGGTTGTATTAATTTGGGATTTATTGCACCCCACAACTGTCTCAGACTATGTTTGGAATATTTATTTATTGCACAGAATAGAATAGGTCAACTTTTGTACTATGGGGGATAGTAGATTGACATAGACTAGTGCTTTTGCTGTTCGTTAGGCCTACTCATCTTGTTGGCTGAGGAAATCTTCAATATGCACCTCGGAATTGGATAAGGACGTGTGCAGTTGCGTCCCCGATGTGTCTGTCTTCACTTGTAGCCTGTGAGAAAGACCCGATCATGTGACAGAACCATGTGCGTGAGAGGCGCTTCGAATTGTGCAGCACTGAGGGAGGAGAAAGGCATGGATTTTTTAGGGTGCATTATGGCCACAAAGGGGATGCCGTCGTGAAACTCAAGGCATTATCAAGTCCTTGTCAAATTGTGAATGAGAGACTATCGGAGTATTTACATCCTGCACAAAAAAAACAAAGCAGAGTTCATGCCTTTCAAGCGACTTTAGAGTCTCATCATGCAGCCTTACAATGTATTAAAAATCAAAACATATAGCCCAACCTTTGTAGAACAACTAAAGTTACATTAATAACTCTAAATTAAGTATATAGGAGTATCTATTTATTTGTTAACTGCTCAACACAGAATAGCCACATGTGCACACATATTTATATTTTATTCAGCTTCGTTCAATTGTATTCTTCATACTATAAAATAATATAACATAATGCCACGAAATTATAAGGAAATATTGTCTGCTAAACTATTAAGTGTACCCCACAGCCATTTGGCATAGCCACATCAGGACCTAACATAAGGACAACTCAGAGTATGCTATTCTGTTCTTCTGAAATAGACTACATTTTCTTCATATCATGCTTCTTTAGACCTGTCTAAAATAAATAATGGATTTGTTGTGAAGGTGTAGGCTATATTACAAGGATTTATTAGACTTTTTAACATGCAAATGTTGCAAATGTCGTCATCAGTGGCTTGTAGGCCCTGTGTGGAAGCCAGGGGATGCTAAATGTGTTTATGTTAATGAATGGTCAATACCGTGAGACTGACAGTTATTTGCTTGACAATCAGCCTGGCGTACCGGTTTGTGTCAAGAACTGCAACGCTGTTGGGTTTTCACGCTCAACAGTTTCCTGTGTGTATCAAAAATTGTCCACCATCCAAAGGACATCCAGCCAACTTGACACAAATGTAGGAAGCATTTGAGTCAACATGAGCCAGCATCCCTGTGGAACACTTTTGATGCCTTGTAGAGTACATGCCCTGGCGAGTTGAGGCTATTCTGAGGGGAAAAGGGGGGGGGGCATTCTTGATGTTTTGTACACTCAGTGTATCTTTCTGTGCTAAATTTGGTGTGTTTATCTGAAAATAGGCCTTCTGAACTGAACTGTGGCCATTTTGTAAGATGGCTGCCACGGCCCCCCGGGCCAAATCTGTGGTTGGTCCATATCTAAATATATTTTATTTATTCAGTGGAGCCCAATTGAAACCAGGGTCTCACTCACAATGGTGCCCTGAGAACAAACAACTCACAACATGATGAATCAATAAAGCAGCAAAAAAGTAACTATAAGATACCACAGATACAGACACACCACATCTCAACAACACTAATAAACCACCACAATCAACCAAAACAAACTTGCAGGTCTCAGTAAATTCATCCCTCATCAGCATTCTAAACTGCTCTATTGGCACCAGGGATTCAATATTTAATGAGATTTCTAAACTATTCCAAACATGGGGGCGTTAAAACTAAAGGGTACCTAGGTTGGTAGAGACCTCAAGTTTTTTTTATTTAACATTTATTTACCTAGGCAAGTCATTTAAGAACAAATTATTATTTACAATGATGGCCTGCCGGGGAACACTGTCTTGTTCAGGGGCAGAATGACAGATTTTTACCTTGTCAGCTCAGGGATTTGATCCAGCAACCTTTCGGTTACTGGCCCAACACTCTAACCACTAGGCTACCTGCCGCCCCTGTGAGTGGGTTTGGTGCCCCGTATTTTTATACTTTAACAGGGAAGTGAGATATGTTGGAAGCTTGTGCAAAAGAGCTTTGTAAACAAAAAAGGAAGAGATTGGGTGCTCTACGGGAATTAAGAGAGGTCTAGCTCTGTGACAAATTTGGTGCCTTCTCAAAACAGTCCTCCTGAATTGTAAAATAATGTTATTGCCTGCGGTCTTTTTGAAAAATGTCTGCCATGCCCCCAGGGGCCAAATCTCGGGTGGCTCCATATCTAAATCTTTTCAGGGAGCATACATCTACCTCTGTGCCAAATGTAGGGTTTTTATCACAAAATGCACGATTGTTTCAGATTTTTCAGCTTAGGCCCCCCATGATAGGCTACTGCTTTGTGTCTTGCCATCATTGCGTTCTGACCAACTCCATAGGCAAACACCCAAACCACAGCCACATAGAAGTTGATTGACACTCAAAGCTGTCAATCAAGCCATTAACCCTTAAGTGCCTACTAGACCCATGTTACATCCTACACTGCGCTGTGCTGTGCTCTGCCCTATGCTGTGTGAATCCTTGTCTTAATTAAACCCAACTCAACGGTAATCCACCTGTCTTTCATCTGTGCCCTGATCAGCACCTGGGAGCGAACACATTAAGCAATCCCAAACCTATGAATATACAGTCCACCAAGTCAATTTACATTTACATTTGAGTAATTTAGCAGAAACTCTTATCCAGAGCAACTTACAGTTAGTGCATTCGTCTTAAAATAGCTAGGTGGTAACAACCACAAATCTCAGTCATAGTAAGTACATTTTCAGCCCTCCATTACAGTTAACCTACACTTTTATGTAAAAGAGCATACATGACTGTTCCAGCAGGCACAAATCCTCTCAAAGGCTCTTAGTTTAGTATTTTTAACTGCCTGCTGATGGGCTATCAACAGGCTTCCCATTGTATTCAAACTGATTAGGAAGGTTAGGCCTCCAAAACATTTGATACCTGGCCCAAAGGGCAATTAGCAAACAGTTGTCTGAACTTCACAAGCTGTGGATGTGAAGTCTATACAGTTGTAATGTTATTCATTCAAACCGATATGATCAAGAAAATTCAACTGATATATAGATTTTCCTTATCATTGCCCATCACTAACACCTATCACTATTTATAAAAAGGGTTGAATGCGGGATGAGTCTGAAAGAATGCCTTCCTTCTCTTCAGTCACTTTATTGTAACAACGAGGAAAGCCACACACTGATGGTGATCACACACTACAGAAGACAACCTAGTAAATTACCTAGTGCTAATCTGTAGTCAATTTACATGACCAGAGTACTGATTTGCTAATATCCATTACCTTTCTGATGACAGGGTGACTTTCCAAATAGAGGATACTTCTCATTTCTCCAGTTCAACTGAAAAACAGCTCACTTGCATTAGAGAACTCCCCCATCTTGTATGCATCTCCTTTGCATACACTATTAGAAAAAAAACTATCTAGAACCTAAAAAGGTTATTCCGCTGTCTCCATAGGAGAACCCTTTGAATAACCCTTCTCCCTGGAGTATAACATTTGATTTGATTTGGAACCAACAAGGATTCACTTATGGGGACAGCTGAAAAAACATTTTGTAACCATATTTTCTAAGCGTTTACTCTGAGTTCAGACATGCCCTTATGCACCTAGTACTGCATTGACGCAGTGAAAGGAATGCACCATATCGTGTCCAGTAGTACACAAACACACCATAGTCACCCAATGGGGACACAGAGAGGGACAGAGATATTCAGCTCAGTCAACTGGTCTCAGAGCATAACCCTCATGTCAATGTACAATCAAGTAGTGTTGCTTTAAAATAGTTGGAGAAAGAGATTCACCCTGTTTTTGTAACATTTTGTAACCACTAACCATTGTAACAATAGTCTTATAACTGGCTCGTTGCAGGTCTGAAGGATGTCCTTTTGGTGGTGCCTGGCACTGCTGCTGGGATCTGTTGCAATATACAGCGGTATGGTGACCTTACACACACACTTTAACTGCGTCAAACATAGGGTGGGGACATCAAATAATACTCCCCCAGCTGTTGGAAGATCTTTCGGGAAACTTTAAGACATCACAAAAATAGGTTGTTTAGCCAGAGTGGTTTTTGGTGGTGATCATACACACAGTGAAAGCAGTCACTGACAGGAAATACTACTTCTGGAACTTCCCATTCAACAATGACCGTGATTTTCCTTTCTGACTCTTTTTCTCTCTCTCTTTCCCTTTGACTTACTCCGTCTTCAGCCCATGAATGTGATGTGTTCACTGATCTGGACCTCCATCACTCTATCATCGGGACCAGCCTGTATGTGAAGCTGTTGCTGTACACCAGAGCTAATCTTATCTGTGGTCAGGAGCTGTCCCACCACAACCTGTCAGCCCAGCCCCTGTTCAACGTCACCAAACCCACCACCTTTATCGTTCATGGCTACCGTCCTACGGGCTCTCCACCCGTCTGGATCCATAACATCACACAGCAGCTGCTGGCCCGCGGAGACATGAACGTCCTGTTGGTGGACTGGAACCGCGGAGCTACCAATGTCAACTACATGAAAGTTGTGACCTACACACACGATACAGCATACAACCTCACTGCCTTCATCAAAAATATGCAGGTAAGAGTGGGTGCTTAGTCTGAATACTGTATCTCACATACTTATTTAGGGCCATACTTAGGGCCACGTATTACTATGTAATAAAAGCTTAATATTTATTTTGCCTATTTTTGTCTGTTTCAGGAGAATGGTGCCTCTCTTAGTTCCATCCATATGATTGGAATCAGTCTTGGAGCTCACATCTCAGGCTTTGTTGGAGCCAAATTCAATGGAGAAATTGGGAGGATCACAGGTTAGAATCAGTGGAATAGATTTTCTGCTCATTCTTCCCTGCTTTTATTATAAATACTGCAAGCTAACACATTTATCCTACAAATGTACTGATCTGATGTTGACCTGATCAGCTCTAGATCCAGCGGGGCCTATGTTCACTGGGAACCCCCCAGAGGACCGTCTGGACCCCACAGATGCACAGTTTGTGGACGTGGTGCACACAGACATGGACGGTATGTATGGGTCTCTGCTTGCATGTTTGGCTTTCACTGAATACCAAGGGAATTGTGTATTATTGTGTTTTCTGTTGTGTATCTTCATGTGTTCATTTTGTATTACCAGCATTTGGGTTCAGGAAGCCTTTGGGCCACATTGATTTCTATCCTAATGGTGGAGCCGACCAGCCTGGCTGTCCAAAGACCATCTTCTCAGGTAAGTCTCTTGGTAAGACAGACATAACAATCAAACTGGTTAGCCAGAGAGATCATTCAAAAATCCCATTTGCACAAGATGTCGTCCTTCAAATGAGACAGAGGACATTGTGTATCACATAATTAATATGTTTACCGTCACAGGAATAAACTATGTCCTCTCCCCTTCCTACTCTCCAAGGGTCCAGCTATTTTAAGTGTGACCACCAGAGATCAGTGTTCCTCTATCTGGGCTCCATTAACCGGACCACCTGTAACATCAGGGCCTTCCCATGCTCTTCCTACACCGAATTCCTGGACGGACGCTGCATGGACTGTGATCAATTCAAACCTGCCGGATGCCCAGTCTTTGGTTGTTACTCTCTAACTCCCATTAGATTCATGAGTTTCTCCATTAGATTCATGAGTTTCTCCATTAGATTCAAGCTTTTTTAATCACACAAACAAAAAGTTTGCCAACTCGCCAAAATCAGTGTCTTAATTGAGCTAATGTACATTCCTGAATCACACACAGTTCTTTCAGGTGAAAGCCAATCCATCTTTGGAAGACAGTGTCCCTTCACATTGACATAACATGGCTGTTTTATCTGTTGTTCCAGGGTATGATAGCATTGATTGGAAGGACACGCTTGTGCCTCTGAATCAAACCATGGCTTTCTTCACCACCAATAAACAGACTCCATTCTGCAGTAAGTGGACAATCATTGGCTTACATACACATTTGACCTCTATAAGGAGAGACTTGCTGGGAATATTGCTTTGGCCCGTCCTTTTTATCTTCTAACCACTTATTGTCAATGATCAGGCGAAATGTACAAGATTAACTAGAATGGAAACATAATGAGATCTCTAAATAGGCCATTGGTCAGAGGAAATTACGCTTCTCTCTCTAAGGGACGAACTACAGGGTGGACGTTGTAACATGGAACCATGATACTCGCTGGGGCTACATCACCATCAAACTACACAATGGTAATGAGGTGACAGAGGCAACAATAAACCAGTAAGTTACAATTTTCTCACCGTATCATTCTCAAAACTACACATTTACACACTCTGGGGGAAGTAATTAACATTTCATTCTCTCTCCATCTTCAGTAAAGCATCCAAGTTTGAGAAGTACTCAGAGACCAGATTATTGGCCCAGTTTGATAAGGACATACAGAAGGTCTACAAGATCTCAATCAAATTCTCTACGGGGAATGCATTACAGCCTAAACTCAAACTACGAGTGCTCCGCATCCGTCTCACACACCTGGAGCGTAAAGACAGGTCAGTGTTCGTTTGCACCCTCTTTCATCTAGAGCTTCTCTCACGTGTCACTTATTTACTGTAAGTACTATACCTTCAGAAAATATTTAGACCCCTTGATTTATTCCACATTTTGTGTTACAGCCTGAATTCAAACTGGATTAAATAGGTATTTTTCTCTCTGTGAAAACATGTTTTTAGAAATGTTTGCAAATTTAATGAAAATTAAGGAATCTCATTTATGTACATAACGATTTAACACCTCTGAGTCAATACTTTGTAGAAGCATCCATTCTGTTGCTTTTTTATCCTGAAAAACTCCCACATTCTTAATGATTACAAGCATGCCCATTGGGCTTCCGAGTGGCGCAGCAGTCTAAGGCACTGCATCTCAGTGCAAGAGGCGTCACTACAGTCCCTGGTTTGAATCCAGGCTGTATCACATCCGGCCATGATTGGGAGTCCCATTGGGCGGCGCACAATTAGCCCAGTGTCATCCGGTTTTGGCCAGGGTAGGTCGTCATTGTAAATAAGAATTTGTTCTTAACTGACTTGCCTAGTTAAATAAAGGATAAATATATATATAATGCAGCCAGCACTATACTTGAAAATATGGAGAGTGGTACTCAGTAATATGTTGTATTGGATTTTCCCCAAACATAACACTTTGTATTAAGGACAAAAAAGTTAATTACTTTAGTGCCTTGTTGCAAACAGGATGCATGTTTTGGTATATTTTTATTAGGTACAGGCTTCCTTCTTTTCACTCTGTCAATTCGGTTAGTGTTGTGGAGTAACTACAATGTTGTTGATCCATCCTCACTTTCCTCCTGCTTAATGGCTGCTATCACAGCCATTCAACTTTAAAGTCACCATTGGCCCGGAGCGATTTCTTTCCTCTCTGGCTGCCTGTATCTTTGTAGTGACTGGGTGTAATTAATAACTTCACCATTCTCAAATGGATATTCAATATCTGCTTTATTTTTACCCATCTAGCAATAGGTTCCCATTCTTTGTGAGGCATTGGAAAACCTCCCTAGTCTTTTGTGGTTGAATCTGTTTTTATATTCACTGCTCGACTGAGGGACCTTACAGATAATTGTATGTGTGGGGTATAGAGATGAAGTAGTCATTCAAAAATCATGTTAAACACCATTATTGCACACAGAGTCCAAACTTTTTCCTAAACGTTAGGCTTGAATACTTGACTCAAGACATTTCAGCTTTAACTTTTTTATAAAAGATTCAAAAAAACAATTCTACTTTGACATTATGGGGTACTGTGTGTAGGCCAGTTACAACAAATCTCAATGTAATCCATTTTAAATTCAGGCTGTAACACACGTGGGAACAGTCATGGGGTGTTTACTTTGAAGGCACTGTACATATGCCATCTTCACTTATACTTTGCCCTTTGTGTCAAGTCAGTTTCCTTGTGTAATTTTGCATGAAAGTCTCACCTCTTATCAAACTTCTCTTACACTTTTACTGCCACCCTCTCTCACACACAGGCCTCTCTGCCGCTATGACGTCATCCTGGAGGAGAACAAAGAGTTGACCTTCAGACCCATCCCCTGTGAGGAGTCCAACTTCTGAGACAATAGCAGATCTATGATGTACAGAATCAGCAGCGGCCATATGATGGCTCTTTGGGTAAATAGTGAGGCGGTTGACCCGGATAGCTACTCACTGTCAACTCCTTGTATTCAGTGGCTTAAGTCTAGTAAGAGTCCAGAGCATTTTAAATAAGTGCGAGTGTGATGATTTGTATTTATTACAAGAATATTGAAAAGTACTATGATTGTGTCTGTATCACTGTGTGGAATGATATCTGTAGAGGAACCATACTATAAAAACACAATATTTTAGGAATGTCAATAAATTCAACAAAAAAAATGGAAAGAGAGCCACGTCAATAGGAATTAAAATGTAATTTAAACCACTGTTGCCTTAAAGAACATGATTGTTTTAATTTTATTAAAAAAAGTAAAATAAGCAAATATAAAATGTCTCTGTACAAGATGCTCATGCGTTATCAACTTCTCAAATAAACAAAGATTGTTCATTATTATTCACTATAGTTTTTCTGTTTCATCAATTATTGATAATTCATTGTGGGCCTTAGAGGGCAGTGAGGCTTCTTTTCAATCACCTGTCCACCAACGCATCACAACTAACTGGTCAAACAATTGATAGTCTTTAAACCAACACAGCAGAGGCTGAGACAGATCACCGCTTGTTCAAACTTTGTTGGGGATGTCATGCTGTTTGAGCCTGACAGCTCATTTGGACTTGTGCTTCTTCATCTGTGCCACCTCCATCTGACACACAAGAAAACACACAGACATGAGACCCAGAGGTAACATCAATTGGACAACAGCAAGCACTGCACAATGATAAGAAATCATTACAACCATTTACATCAATCTGGACTGTAATAAACAGAGCTCGTCTTAAGTCAGGACAAGTTGCGGTCATCAAATGTATCTAGATGCCTACAGATTGTATTAGGTGCCATCTAGAACCTAAAACAGTTCTTCGGCTGTCCCTATAGGAGAACCCTTTGAAAAACTACTTTTGGTTCCAGGTAGAACCCTTTTGGGTTCCATATAGAACTCTTTCCACAGATTTCTACACGGAACCCAAAATAGTTCTACCTGGAACCAAAAAGAGTTATGGGCACAGACGAAGAACCCTTCCCCCCCCCCTAATAGTTTAGGTGAACATCTAATCTCTGTTAGGTATATCTCCGATTGTGATATATTCAGTACTTGGATCATATGTAGATGTCTGCTGACAGACACACAGTACCTGTACTGACAAACGAATCCTTTTCTCCTCATCCAGCTCATTCATCAGCAGTTGAATCTCTTTGCTAACAGAGAAGAGAAATCCTAAATCAGAGGCACACTTGGAAAACACAATACAAGACATACTGTAGTTACACGCAAAGACTTACTTGTGCTGGCTCTTCATCATTTCTACCTCGTCCCTCAGGTCCCGGAGCTCTGTCTGCAGCTGTTCTAGGGTCAATGGGCCCTGGGCACTTGGCTCCCTCCTGGGCTTGGGGTTAGAGGTGAGGTGAGGGGGCAGGGTCACACGCAGGATAGCAGAGAGAGCCCCAGGGAGGAGGGTGGAGAAGGGGTGGGGAACACTGGCAACAGTGGATGATGAAGAGGAGGAGAGCTTTGTGGGCCTTGGAGGGCGGTGAAGCTTCTTTTCAATCACCTGTCCACCAACGCATCACAACAGCACAAACAATTGATAGTCTTTAAACCAACGCAACACAGGCCGAATAAGCAATTCTATATACCACATCGACATTGGGCAGCAAGCATAGTAAGGTGAAAATGGACTTACAGGCAAAACAGGGGTGTTTGTAGGTGCTGTCTGGGTGCTGATGAGTGATATGACAGAGGAGAGGTCCAGCTCCTCTTTCTCTTGTGTCTCTCCCTCCTGTGTAGGGGCTACCTGCACATCTTCCTGTAAGTCAGGGTTAGACTGAGCAGCCTGAGAGGACAACAGCAAACAGGGAAAGAAACATGACTATTGAAAGGAGACGAGAAGGACTTCATCATTTTTAAAATGACAGATATCCTGTTATGCGTACAGGTGGTTATTGTAATTGTGTCCCTACAGAATATTGAACACTTCAGTCCCTTTATCAATACTTAGTAGCACATGTCAAATTTACATGTGCGCTTGCATGCTTGCTTGTGCATGGGTGTTCCGGCTGTCTGCCAGCTTAAATGTTAAATTTAACTCAAGGACAAATGGGACACAAACAGATCTGTGAGTAGTTGACAAGTTCCTCAGAGACTCAACAACCATATCACATGCTGCATTACTCTACAATAATAACCATATCAGATGTCGATGTTCACAAATATACTCGCCGATGACAGAATCTGTGACCGAAATCTTTCGTCTTCCACATGTGCTGCCAATTGATTCAGCGTCTCTGTGACCGAAACGATAGCATCAAAATCTTCAATGTCTTAAGGAGAGAAAAAAACAAGACGGCATTAGACACAGTTTATTTGATTTAAAGGCTCAATTGAAGGTGGGGTCATTGAAATAAAATAACAGTATCATTAAAAACACGTTGTCAGGCATTCTTCAATTCTTGAGCCACTAAAATCATTAAAACGAGTTAAAAAGGAACGTAAGAGAAGATTGGAGAACGGTTGATTGGCTTACCCGCGGTGAGGGCAGAGCTATAGTTGCCCATGGTGACACAGAAGAACGCCAAGGTGATATGTAGAGTAACAGAATGAAAGGGAGAAAAGAACTCCAGAAGCTAAGAAATACTATCTAAAATGATGACAGAGTGGAGCGAATAAAGTCAGTGGAGTCTGGTATTTCTCCAAGCACATTTGTCAATCAGAAAATACACTTGCACGTGTTCAAGCCTATTTTGGAAAGCATCACAATTTTACACTTATCAGATACCAAGAGGATAAGTAAATGCATGAATCATTCTTGCCCAAGAAAATAAACAAGGCTGCCAACAGTAAGGGACAACTGTTGTTTCAAATATAACATAATTGTAGATACTGTGCACACTGAAAAATCTAAATGAAGAATCAGTGCAAAACATTAGCAGTAACCGTTTGCTACAGGAAAGAGACCAATCCATTGACACGATAGCTATCTTAGTAGGTGTTCAAGTTAGGATTTATATTGTACATGCTCACCTTGTTTGGCCAGTGTTCCTATCGCAATACAGCTCCATTGGTGGTAACTCTACACCATTCACCTGTTCCATTGTAACCCAAAAGCATGGGAGTGTGTTAGTGTGATGAGAGGAGGTATTGTCAGGGCTAAGTTTAGCACAGGATAGTGGAGCACTCAGACAGGCTCACCACCAGTATCATTGGGACTGTCCACAGGGGCCGTCCCTGAGGACGACAGAACTACTGATTGCAGGGCTAAAGATTTGGGAGCACTTAAAGGGACAGACTACAGGCCATTTGACACTCACGCAATTATCCAGTATCTTCAGAGTGGAGAGCAGGGTGCAAAGATCAATACAATTTGAGTTTGAATGGAACAAGTCAAGAGGAATCTTCATTGTATTTTGAATCAGGAATAGGAAGCGCTGCCAGTTTATCATTACATTTTTACAATTTGATTATATTATTCAGAGACTAGAAAATATAAGCGGAATTCCTGTCTGCCAAAATGTGTGAAACGTTGATTCAAATAATCAAAGCTTGGTGAGTTTGAATCAGCTGTGTAGTGCTTTTGACCCTGATCTTTAAAAAAAAAAATTAAAACTTGGAAGTCTCGTATAAAATACATTTGGGGGGGGGGGGGTTATACAATATAGCTCAGTATCTGTATTATTTATTTTATAGTCTTTTTTTGCTCCTTTATTAGGGATGCCAATAATTAAGGACCTGACTGTATAAACTCATCGTGTACTTTTGTCTCCTTTATATATGGTTCTTTCTCACTGTCTTATCCTTACCTTTCTACACCGGTTATTCCCGCAGGGCTTCCTTTAGCTGTCAAGCCTTTGTGACAGTTCTGGAATGCAGCTGGACCCCTGCAATCACCTCCTTTTAAGGTGACGGCTGTAACCAATCACAGGAAAGGACATGGCTAGCCTACACTGAAGTGGCAACAGCTCGTCTGACAGGTGATCTCAAAGGAATGCAAATGGCACACCCAACAGAACAGTTTTCTCCACCTCTCAAACGAGGGCAAACTTTCCCATTCTTTCCTTGTGGAGTTTGTGTCTTTCAGATCAATGTTTTAAATGGTTCTTTATTTTCTTCAGATTGTACCCCTAACTATGTTCTCATCTACAGTGTTAACAGGAGTAGGGGGAAGCTAATTTGGCAGAGATTAAATTATCTACTCAGCCATAACACACAAGCCAAAGTATTATCTCATACAAGCCCCATATCATTTTCAGCAAGACTCAATTTACATACAAACCAGCTACACTATTGAATCCATAAATCAGAATCAGTCTAGAATTTCCCAGCTATAGACTGTTCACCGCTTATTCATTTTTCTCCTTTTGCAGTAAAGGGACAGTGTTGAACAAGCCTCTGTATTTCACATGAACCTCAATACTATGAATTGAGTCACTTCAGTTCAAAAGGAATTTTAGTCAATGTGAAATGATAACTAGATCTCCCCAGTCCCATGGACGGTACATCCCAAAAAGGTACTACGGGGCCTCCCTCGGCACAAGAGAAAACACCACACAAGGCATGTCCAGCCAATTATTTGAAATAGCTTAAAACAAATGTTCAAATGAGCAGGACATGCAAGGGGCATCAGTAGTTTTTACAGGTTGAGAATTATAAAAACTTGACCACACACATTTGACAGAGCATCATATTCAACAGCCCCTGTGGAATAGTCTTTAAGGCCACTTTACAGCAAAAACATACAAAAGAATCTAAGCATCGGGGAAAAAGTGGTGCTGGAAAATATAAAAAGAAAAGTCTCCATTACCTAATTTACATATTATGAGAGCTGTAACACAGTTGTGAAATCACAAAACCATGTCCATAATAACTAGTCAGGAAGAATAGAAACAGATGGCCTATTCTCTATATTTAAAACACATCTTATGTAAAAAAAATCAACATTTTATGTCTGGTTTTTCTGATGGGCACAGGGACAGTTCCATCTGGGGACCATCTCCAAGACAAAGAGGCAGCCCAAAGCACAAGGCCAGGGCGTGTAACCCCAATCTGTGCAGTCAGTCCCTCTAGTTTGATCACCAGCGGCGGTAATTCGACCCTCTGTTGGGTGGTACACGTTGACGCATCGTCGGCATGTTGCGGTATTTTGATAGGATGCTCTGGCTCTTCCTGAACACTGGCCTCTGAGAGAAGGGACGTGGCACAACGCCTCCCTATAAAAAGGAGGAAGAAATTATTTCAGCCAGACTAGTCAGAAATGCAGTCTTTCAGTGACATACAGCTTAATCCACCTGACACCACCACATATATTTTTAAAAGGCCAAGGAGGCCCACAACACGGTCCGTGGGCTAAGATAAGTCATACTGACCATAAATTATAAGAGCTGGGGGAAAAAAAGAAGCTTCATACCATGAGTGGCTTCCTAAAGGGACCAGGCAGATCAGGGCCTGGCTTTCTCTGGGGAGGAGGACCTGGTTTATGATTTGGGCTGCTGGGACAGAAGCTGGGTCTCTGTGGGACATAAGAGTAAAGCATGTGCATATATGGTGGAATGGCGTTGATCAAGAAATGGAATTGCTCACTGAGGTTTCCAAAATGATGGGAGGCAACATTCAAGGTATTGGCATCCCTTGACAGTTTACGCTCATTACAGTAAGCATGTTAGCACTCCCAACACTAAAGCTATGAACATTCCGTTTTCTAATAGCCCAGTCAAAACCAGGAAGTGCTCCTCACCTGAGGTGGTCTTGGATTCCTGAAGGGTCTTTCAGGCGTGTGGTTCTCCTGTGGCTTGTCCGTTTGCCTAAAATGTGAAACAAGACAAAGTGAATTATCTGGCTAAATAATCCTGACTGAAACTACAGTTATTGCTGTGTGAAGCCACATCCATTGTTCTGCATCATACCATGTAACCCATAACCACAAAGATTTTACACCAACAAAATGGTTCCAGTTATATTCCATTCATAACAATATATTCACTTTACATCAACTCTTTCACAATAATTCTCATCCAGTTTCTTATATCTAAATTGGCGGATTACCTTTCTGCATATCTCCAGTCTCTTGGAGAAGGGGAAGGACTGGAGTCATGAATTTTAGAGAAGCGTTCATTCAGCGTAAGTTGTTCATCTGAATTGTAATAGGGCTCTGAAAAGTCAGGTGAGAGTGAGTAAGAGAAGTCGCATTCTCACAATGATTCATGAATTATCTTAATTCACCAAGAGACGTCACATTCCTGTCGAGGGGCATCAAACAAGCTGTTAGCCAACAGACATGACTAAACAAAATGTCACAGTTCACTTACCTGTTTTGTTCTGTGGTGGTCTACTTCTATCCCTTGGGGGGCTGTCCTTTGAGCTGGAGTTTGTCTCAGGCGCTTGCCACTGGGACACGACGACTAGGTCACGAGCCAACCGTCGGTCTATAGAGGAAGAGCTGGAGAGAGACCAGCCGAGGTAGAGGATGACAAGAGATGAGCATCCTATTCAGTACAGCCTGAGAGGCCAGGTTTGGTAGGCAGTCATGCAGAACATTATTACTAGTAGCCTCATCACCAGATGTTGCCCCGTAAGGGACAATTCCGTCAGTCTAAGTAATGCCCTGAAAAGTTGAAATGGTGTCATTCTGTAGAACAAAAAAATGTAATATGTAAAAACAGACTAGAACAGATATTGGGGGACATGGAATGACAGGAAGTTACATGGCGGATGAAGGGAGTTAAAGGGCATGCGGCTAAAGATTAATCTATAATCACTGAGAGTGGAATAATGGTCATAATAAAAGCTGATCGTCACTCGGGTACTTACAAAGAGCATGTAATGTCCATGGTTTCCTAACGCTGTTTTTCAATGAACCCTTCACCGAGTGAAAAGTGACGTGTATGAAGTGGACAAGTGATGCTGATCGCTTTGATGACCTGGTCTCTTGGGGTCCACATTTTTACTTGAAGTTAAGTTCAAAGGCTGTCAATCCTCTCCAGCTCATTACTATTAAAATAATGAGGGGGAACAGGAGATTAAAGTATCTAATTAGTTCAGCGAAACGAGCCATTCGTCTATGATCAGTGATCTTCAGTTGATCCTTACTTCTCTTCGTTAAGTTCAGTCTCACTTTCCAAATCGCAACTCTCCTGCAATCATTGGACATTCAATTTCAAAAGGGTATGGTGTTGTGATCTTGCTCTCCTGTCTGGTACAAGCAGTGTGATCAATTCAACTCGAGATCGTCCGGCTTCGGTCAGAATTCAGCAGTACGCTTCAATAAACGAGCAATCTACAGAGCACGGTGTGAAGGAGCTTGCACTTTGTAGGAATGGATCCCATTGTGTACGTGTAGACATCCAATTGTACTTGTAATGCCACCATCCTCTGAAAAATTGCTGCGATGAGATTCAGTGTACTGTACAAAACAGTTTCCCACTGCATATGTTCTGCATAGATGCAGATTTGATGTATTCTTTCATGCAGGAAAAGTCCACTGTTCACTGGCTTAGCCAGGTTCCGTATGATGTTAATGTACAGAGGTGTGGTCCATTATCGCTTCGTTTGTTTCTTGTAGGTCTATTGTGCATTTAATGAGTAATGATTCTAAATCACTTTTTAAATAGTGAGTCAACTGCATGGCTGCATTCTGTCTCTAAGAAATACAAGTAGTATTGTATGCATCTATGTATTACCAGAGCATAAAAAGGGGCCAACAGTTCAGGAACAGCAGCACACGTTGACCTCATCTTTGGACCACTGAGTAAATATTGATATGGAGATTCCTCAGTGGTAGTGTCCTCTCCTCTTGATGCTGTACATCCTCAGAGCTTCTGCCACCTGTTGTCAGTGACAGTGTACTATCCCCAAAAGTCCTCTGGATGGCAACTTCAAGGAAGCTGCTGCATATTACAATTCCATTTGAATGTTATTGCTCAAACTGACTTCCTGCGGGCCAAATATCCCTTTGTCAACTGGCAGATCGTGTAACCCGAATTAGTATGACAGCTGTCCGTTTCAGAGTCTCCTCCTATATAGGTCACTGCTCATCCAGGGTAAGAAAAGCATCTCCTTTCCTACGAGTCATGTTGGTGTGCAACGACTGTGGCATTTCAGCGGATTTAAGGGTATGGTCTTGTCCGCAGTCCTCTTCACAGATGGACTCTTCTGAACTTCTGTTCTGTCTGGGGGGGGGGGGGGGGGGGCTTGCTGCGTGAGTAAGTTTCTTCAACTCTTCCACTTGGTCAGAGAGGGACAGCATCACTCTAGCTTCAGACCCCAATAGCATCACAGAGGAACAGGCCTCCCATCAATACATATGGATATGGCTTTTCTAGCATCTTTCAATCACATCTGACATTAACGAACAGGCTGATATTAATTCAACTTTGAATGACTGGCACCCAGAAGAAAGAAAAAACACTTGTGAATTATTCTGTTCCCTGCCAGCACACTTGAAAGTGCAACCCCAGGACTTTGGACATTTGATTTCAAAACGGAACGGATTCAGGACATCGCCGTAACTCCATTTCCTCCAAACATCATCACGCCCCAGCTCCCAGAGTGAGAAGGAAGATACCGTACCTGTGTGTGCTCAAGGCGCGCTGAGAGTCCACATGTTCCTTGTGTGACTCAGAGTTCCTGGAAGACTTGGCAGGTGACTGATGAGGTATGGGCCTCTTCCTCAGCGGCTCAGCCGTTGCTTGGAAACGCTCCTGCCGAAGAGCGAACTTGGATTGTGCATTTTCTCTGGACGCAAGCGGAAATTCCTCTTCATGGTTCTTGATATCGGCTCCTCTGGGTCGAAGTGGAGGTGCTTTGAGCCGCATCACCGACTCCGCTCTAATTTTACGCCCCTTCATCAAGCGACTCTTGTCCATGAGAGACAAGGGACGGCCGCCAAATCCCCTAGAGAAGTATTGTGGGATCTCTCTCCGAGGGCACTTTGGATGACCATGCTCCAGACCAAGGCCTGGTCCGCACTCCTGGAAATCCCGCTTGTGAGGTTGTCCACTTGGTCTTCCCTGCGGGCTGTTCTGGTAGAAAGAAGATGAAACGCCTTTCCATGCGGGGGATCTGTGGGGAGGGTGGTGAGAGCTGCCTTCCTGTGCCCACTCAGCGCTGCGGCGTCCGCTGCCCTCCCTCTCCCTTCCCACCACTCCATGCTGTTGCCTGGGATCTCGCTCAGCAGACCACCTGCACATCCATCACAAACAATACAACAAATGATTACATTGGAAGATCCATTATCGGGTGAAGCAGGAAACGGAGGTTTAGCGGTTCTTTATGGTGCCCCTTCACTTTAATGCCATGATACAGGTAAGCGTAAAACCTTCAGTGAGCATATACAAACTCTTTCCAGTGGCAGGCGCATTAACACCAGATCACCGAATTTTACAGTTTATTAGCATTGTAACACTGAACGATAATTTTGACCTCTGTGGTGTAGAGGACTACGTGAGGTTACACTTTCTCTCCATTTATTTTACCCAGCCCATACTGCCTCTTCACTCCTGTACCTCTCTGGATATGGGCCTCTGCCATGAAACTCCCGTGGATTTTTCTGGGTGGTGCCAGAAGGTCCACGTTCACTATTGTGTGGGTGGGGAAAGGGCCCTGGCCCATTCCAGCGCTTCCCCCCACGACCTGGGCCCTCAAACAACCTCTTCCCGGGGCTATGGTGCGGCCGGGCACCCCAGCTCCTATCCTCTTCATGGGAAGGACCTGGGTGCTTGTGGGTGCCCATGAAGGAACTGTGGGGGGATGGTGAGGGTGGTGGCCTCCTGTCAGGGGGTTGGCTATGGTAATGGTGTGGTGAGGGTGATCTGTGACCTGGGTGTTGTCCATGGATAGGTGCTCCCCTCTGGCCCTGGTGCCATTGTGCAGGACTGTGTGGGGAGGACCTATGCTGGGCTTGGGGAGGACCGTTTGGCCTGGATGGGGGTGCCCTCCTGTGGCCATGATGGGGCTCCGATTGAGGGGGACATGTGTTGAAGGAATCCTGGTTTTGGGACCTCCACTGATTGAATTGTCGCTCCCGCCGTTCTCCTATCAGTGTGGGAGTTTTGGCAAAGTGAGCGTGTCCTCTGCCTCTGGAATCTCTCCAGCTTGGAGGGGCCTTTCCTGGGTGGCCCCGGAATCCTCTCTGACTCCTGAGTTGAGGGCTGTAATGCTCTTCGTGTGGCATGTTGTAGCCATCCGAGTAGGACCTGTTGAATAACAAAACGGTCTTAAGAATCCATCCACACAATTCATGTTCTTTTATCATTAGCCACGTCTACACTTAAAATAGTGTTACTTAACCTTCTCATACATGACTTCCAAACATCTAACGGTCGCCCCAGCGTGAGATGTTTAATGCACGTGATGTCAGAATGCACTCACTGTATGTATTTTTGAAGTTTGAATTGAGGCGTGTTCCCACCTCATTGATTCACATAGAAGTAGCCTATTTCAGCGCTGCAGACAATTTACGTTTGAGGATTTATCGAGACGGACAAACTTCTCTCTTCGAGGAGAGCCCACGCACTTCAATATGTTTGCGCAGATCAAGTATGGAGATAGTTGCACAAATTTGAACATTTTCTGGCTGACGCTCGCATTGCCTTGTTTTCCATACAAAGAATAACTTTGGACATCAACAAGTTCCTTATTTTCTGTATATCGTGGTGTCGTTTCTACTGTAGGCGCATACATTATGCACCAAACATGCATAGTGTATTTACAGTTTTATTCACGTTTTCAAGTACTGGTTAAAAATACATTCCGATTATTGCATAGATTGTAATGGACAACTACGGAGGTGTGAAAAATACTTTTTAAAAGGTTGTACTGATTATAATGAGTGGCGCCATGTTTGTTGACATTATACAATGCATTCTGGGTGTCAGACCAAAGACGTTATAATGCGGTGAAGGAATGGTTCACACATCTTTCGGGTAAACCTCCAGAAGTGAATGATTGTAGGTGACACAGCCCCTTCAACATGCATACTATAAACAGACCTAACTCCTCCAATTATTTTTGGTTGATGTGAAAAAAAAACTATGGTGGCACGCACAAACTACGTCGGATTACTTTCGATTTCTAGAAAGTGTTTTACTCAATTATTTATTTCAGTGGTGAGCTCACCTGTGATGTGATTAATTTGAAATAGTAATTGCTATTAGCTAATTCATATTGTATTGGGAAGGCAGGCAACCTAGTGGTTAGAGCGTTGGAATTGTACCCGAAAGGTTGCAAGATCGAATCCCCGAGCTGACAAGGTAAAAAAAAAAATTGTTCTGCCCCTAAGCAAGGCAGTTAACCCACTGTTCCTAGGCTGTCATTGAAGATAAGAATTTGTTCTTAACTTCACTAGGGGGCACTGTCTTCCCTTTCGGATGAAAATTTTGCCCAAAGTAAACTATGGATATGCATATAATTGGTAGATTTGGATAGAAAACACAAGTTTCCAAAACTGTTAAAATAATGTCTGTCAGTATAACAGAACTGATTTGGCAGGCGAAAACCTGAGAAAAATCCATCCAGGAAGTGGGATTTTTTTTATATTTGTAGTTTTCTATTGAATGCCATTACAGTATCCATTGACTTAGGACTCAAATTGCACTTCCTATGGCTTCCACTGGATGTTAACAGTCTTTAGAATTTGTTTCAGGCTTGTATTCTGAAAACTGAGGGAGTATGACCTCTCTGAATGAGTGGACACTACAGTGTCCCAGAGCTTTTTCATGCGCCCGACCAAGAGCGCGCCTTTCTTGTTTACCTTTTATATTGACGACGTTATTGTCCGGTTGAAATATTATTGATTATTTTGACTAAAAACAACCTGAAGACTGATTATAAATATCGTTTGACATGTTTCTACGAACTTTACGGATACTATTTGGATTTTTCGTCTGCCTGTTGTGACTGCATTTGAGCCTGTGGATTGCTGAACAAAACAAGGTTTTTGGATATAAACATGGACTTTATCGAACAAAACTAACATTTATTGAGTAAATGGGAGTCTTGTGAGTGCAACCATATGAAGATCAAAGGTAAGTGATTCATTTTATCACTATTTCTGACTTGTAACTCCTCTACTTGGCTGGTTACTGTTTGCAATGATTTGTCTGCTGGGCGCTGTTCTCAAATAATCGCATGCTATGCTTTCCCCGTAAAGCCTTTTTGAAATCTGACACAGTGGTTGGATTAACAAGAAGTTCATCTTTAAACCCATGTATAACACTTGTATGGTTTATGAATTTTTATAATGAGTTTTTCTGTTTTTGAATTTGGCTAGCGCTAGCGTCCCACATACGCTAGTGAGGTTAACTGACTTGCCTAGTTAAATAATGGTAAAATTAAAAAAAAATAGTAGTTTGTCTGCAGAGAGTTTATGTTACCGCTTATGTTATGTCAATCTTTCCTCAGGTAGCACTACGACAAATGCAGCCTACATTTTCCGGTTAAGATGATTGTGTTATGCTGCAGCTACTTCTGTGAATGTCTGAACATTGCATCCAAAAATAAACTGGTCACATTCTTGACATAACTTTGTAGGGACTGTGTTTGTGAAAAATGTCTATGAAAAAAATAGTGTGGCCAGCTCAAATGCTGATTGTTGCGTTCTAAACAAGTGTTCTAATCGTAACGGTTTGAGCGTAAACTGCAGGGACCACTGTAGAATGATCACACCCGTTTTTTGTTGTTATGTGTGAAAAGGTTAAAACAAAATAAGTTAGTTTACTATTAGACTAAACCTTGTTTGTTGCAATATAACTAATATTCTGCAAATACCTGGGCTTGAACCGAGGAGGTCCGGAGTGATGTCTGACCATCTTTGGCATACACGGAATAATCTGTAGAAAGGAAACGTACTTGCATTGACAGAAGTTACAGCGAGTTTTAAACATTAAAGCCTAGCTAGCGGACTTGGCGAAACTACAGGTAGCTAACGTTAACCAATTTACAGACTTAGTTACAACCAACACAAAGTTTTTAACCCCAGAGACGTAACATGGCAAGACTTCCAGGAACCCTTGCGAAGACGACCAGGGTTTGGGTTCGGCGTGAGACGACCTTTAGACCAAATTACGTATTTCTGCGTTTAGCCAGCCAACGTCGCCATGACACCTACAAGCGTGATCGGAGACTTTTATTGGATTAGCAGTTTCTGCCTATCTTCATACTCTGTCTTTGTTACGAACTACACCATCGAAGAAATAAGTAGCTCGCTAAATTAACAAGCTAAAGCACATCGACATATGCAGCCATTTTAAAAAGGCAAACATGTTAGGAAGTAGTTGCTTGCTAGGTACATGGGTGTCAGAACAATGCGACTAACTTAGTTGTAGTAACAGTTACTATAAAAAGTAGCTAGTTGCTAGCAGTGCAGCCTAACTATGGGGAAAATGTGGGATAACGTTGACTAAACGCAGCGTGCCAAACAACCTCGACTAGCTAGCTAAAAAGTTGTTCGCTTGTTAGCATTGGCCAGATATCACTAACGGGTTACCTAGCAATCTTTTAAACGATATAGCTAGACAAGTCTCACCAAACGCAAGTCGATCGCGCTTGTTAGCAAACGTTAGTTAGCATCTAGCTAAATAACCAACATGGTGCAGTTGAAATTATTTGGTTATTTGTACACTAAACTGGCTAGTCTAACGTAATGGTGTAGCTATTGTTGGCTAGCTAACGCGTTAAACTCCCCAAATCTGTGCTGATGTTAGCTATGCCGCTTAGAAAGGTGACCTATTCTTGGATACATCCACATACGACGAGTTGTTTTTAAATGGGACCTTACAATAAAAACCAAATGAATAATAGCAATAACTTACCTTTCAGTTTGTGTTGAAATGACGTTACTTTCAATCGCCTTCGTTCTGCAGTCTGGTCCGTCGAATCTGTCCGGTACAGGGAGGGCAAAGATTTTCTAAACCAAAGATAGACCAACTAAACCAAATATAGACCACAGCCTTTCGTTTCAAAGGGAACAAATGACCCAAAGTGGGCAGAACAAGCATCTAGCGAGATCCTATTGGCGCGTTCTAGCGTCATCGGCATATTTCCGTTAAGGAACGCCTACGTTGTGAAGTGCGCGTGTGTAATAACTCCAAACAACGCGATTTGTAAACAACTTTTGCAAAGGGTAAAATCTACAAACCTTAGTACACTCTGTTCATAATATACTAGTTTTGGGAACAGAAAACTGTATTGAGATGAAATGTTTCAGCAATGAGAGCATTTGCAGAATCTCGTTCCATCTTCTCGTACTGCCCACCTGTGGGGCTTCCTCTCACTACCATATTTGGTAGTGAGTGGAAACGCCTAGCGGATGCTTCACATTTAAACATCCAGTGAAATATCTGTCTCATTGTTCTATCTATGGGGAGGGTGTGCTGCTGCAAACACTTGAGCTGTCGCTCAGAGCCGTCTTCTTCTATGGTATTATGGCGGTCCCATGCCACCACCTTCTTCTTTTGGGGATTTGGTTGGGGGATCCATCCAACTTTTAGGTGCATACACCACCACCTACTGTACTGGTGTGTAAGGCCATTCACATTATATTATATTATTAGATACAACAATTCAAAATTGCAGTTAAGGAAAATTACCCTACCACCTATTAGCCCTCTCTAAAAACCCACCACTCATTCCACTACCACTCAACACCCCCTGCAGCTGTTCTGCAGTAAATCCTCTCAACCCAAAGTACTTCTCTGGCGCTGCCACTACAACCTCTATTTTCTGTGACTTTCGATTAATTTATGCAGTACAATTAACAACCATGGCTATAAACGCTAAAAAGCCCACCTTACTGAAGCACATATTCTTCCCATCACTCTCTTGCTGGTTACAAGGATCCCTCACCTTGTACTCATCTTCCTCTACCACTCTCATTGTAGGAAACTGGGAAAAACCGACATCATACAAAAGAGAAAAATACACGCACACACACAAAAATAACATCCCATTCCTTCAGTCACATTCCAATTCAAGTCACATCCCTACAAGGCTCAGGAGCCTGTGAGGGCAGAACATCCTTTGACAGGATTTCTTGCAATGCCTCGGCTGTAGCCCAAGATGTACTCTTAAGGAGCCTGCCAATACTCATTAAGGTCCAAGAATCCAATATACAGTGCATTCGGAAAGTATTCAGACCCCTTGACTTTTTCCACTTTGTTATATTACAGCCTCATTCTAAAATTGATACAATTATTTATTTAAATTGTAATTTATTATATATTTTTTTACAGACTAGTTTTAAAAAATTGTGAAAATGGACAAATTATCCAATAGATTATGATACATTTCAGGTAAGAAAAGTGGATGTGGCTTCCCGAGTGGCACAGCAGTCTAAGGCACCGCATTACAGTGCTTGAGGCATCACTACAGACCTGGGTTCGATCCCAGGCTGTGTCACAGCTGACCCATAAGGTGGCGCACAATTGGCTCAGCGTCGTCCGGGTTAGGGGAGGGTTTGACCGGCCGAGATTTCCTTGTCCCATCTCACTCTAGCGACTCCTTGTGGTGGGCCGGGTGCCTGCAAGCTGACTTCGGTTGCCAGCTGGACGGAATTTCCTTTGAGACGTTTGTGTGGCTGGCTTCTGGATTAAGTGAGCAGTGTGTCAAGAAGCAGGGCAGCTTGGTAGGGTCTGTTTCGGAGGATGCATGGCTCTCGACTTTCGTCTCTCCTGAGTCTGTTGCGGCGATGGGACAAGATTGGAACTACCAATTGGGTAGAAAAAGGGGTTAAAATAAATAAATAAAATTAATTTGGGTTTGGCTCATCATCATGAAGAGGAATAACTTTGTTTATTAGTCAGAAATAGCTGCAATGCCATGCTGGAGAGTGGTAACATTCAAATAAATCCCAACCCTTAAACGAAACGTAGGCTGAAAATAATTTGTATGTCATATCATAGGAAAAGACACCACATTCACATGGATTTGCACGAAGTGGCCAGTTCAGATTTGTCACTTAAAGCCTAAATATATCATACTTTGACTAAGACAATGACTTATTGACTTAAATCGTTATGCAACATTATGGGTAAGCTCTGGCCATCGTCTTTCAGCTCGAAAAAGTGTATTTTTACTGGTGTGGATGTTTATGATCCAGGACTGTGTCTTTAAGACATTGGCATTTAGTATTATTTTGGACATTTCATCTTCAGATTTCTATCAGTTTTTAAACCTCGCTGGACGCACCAGTTACACCAGTTACACCAGTTACACACAGTGACACCAGTTACACACCAGTGACACCAGTTACACACCAGTTACACAAGTTACATAACAAAACATCTGCATCAAAAAACTCACATTTTCAGATTTTTTGCATTGGATGCTTCTCAATCCAGCACACTTCCGCATCTGCGACATCCCGAAAATCTGTCCTCCCACAAAAACGTCTGAACAGTTTGACCTAGAAACTATTACCACTCTATGGAAAGGGCCAGTGTTGCCAACTCCTCAGTAAGGAAAGTAGCTATTGGCTGTCCTAAAAGTCGCTAGAAGTCGCTAAATGACGTCATCACCTAATTTGCATAATTGGCCATGTGCATGTAATTGTGACGGACGCTGTAGGAGAGAGGAATAACATCGTAGGAGAGACAAAAAGTGAGTAAAAAACACCCTAAATATGTTTAGAACTACAAATTAACTTTCTTCTGTCGATTCTTGTTTTTTTTATGTCACAATTCCAACCCTCCTTTATCCTGGCTCGGGACCGGAAAAATTGACCCAAAAGAGACACTCTGGCGGAGTTACTTATTTTTTTATAACATTTTTTTTTGTTTCGTTTTCTAAATTTGGTTTGGTTTTTAACCTTATGGTCCACTTAGGAGCCTACAACAAGTCACAGTAAAACATGAACATTTTTAACCATAACATTTTTTTTTTTTTTGTATACAATCTACATTAACAATCTAAATGGACCAAAAAGAGACAATACAAAAAACTGTCAATGGCAATGTGAGAAAATGATGGTAACTAGTCTGGCCCTAATTCAGGTGAATTGTTTTCTTTTCCAGACCCCCCTCCACACACACACACACAGGCTGTGCTGGCTCACAGAAAGAGTGGGTCATCGTCATTTTGGTCAAAGCTCTCTATGGCAGGTTCAGCAACTGAGGGAGCTGACTTAAATGAGTAAGCAGCTGATGTGCCAAAAAGTTGCAAAACTTTATCAGGCATCTGGTGCTCATAGCAAGCCTCACCAGACAGCTTCAGTACATATCGAATGTACAGGATGGAGTTAAGGGTCTGCAAGGACATCCGATTTCTAAGTTTGCTTTTTACCACAGTCATCTGGCTGAATACTCTCTCGACTTCAGCATTCGAGGGTGGTAAGGACAACCCAGACACAGCAGCCATGGCAAGTTCTTGAAACGGGTTGATATCAGCTGCATCCCTGAACTTCCAAATCTCACTCCAGAAGCCCAGTGTGTTTTTTGTCTCATTCCATTTACTAAGATGGATGGCACGCCATTGCTGGACAATGTTGTCTATCTCTGCAGGGGTGTAGCCAAGGAGCTTGGCTATTTTTATATTTCTCCAGGGCTCTTATTGTGCTTTTTTATTTCACCTTTATTTAACCAGGTAGGCTAGTTGAGAACACGTTCTCATTTGCAACTGCGACCTGGCCAAGATAAAGCAAAGGAGTGAGACATAGACAGCAACACAGAGTTACACATTGAGTAAACAATAAACATTCCAATAACACAATAAACAAGTCAATGACACAGTAGAAAAAGAAAGTCTATATACAGTGTGTGTAACGGTCGTCATAGTCGTTCTCCTCCTCAGACGAGGAGGAGCATGGATCGGACCAACACGCAGAGTGGGTAGTGCTCATGATAATTTATTAACTCGAAACTGAACACTAACATGAAACAAAATAACAAAATGAATACAACCGACAACAGTCCCGTGTGGCATGAATACAAACACGGAAACAAACACCCACAAAACACACGTGAAACCCAGGCTGCCTAAGTATGATTCTCAATCAGGGACAACGATTGACAGCTGCCTCTGATTGAGAATCATACCCGGCGGAACACAAACATCCAACATAGAAAATCACACATAGACAAACCCACCCAACTCACGCCCTGACCAACTAAATAAATACAAGACAAAAGAAAACAGGTCAGGAACGTGACAGTGTGTACAAAAAGAGATAGGCAATAAATAGGCCATAGGAGCGAATAATTACAATGTAGCAGATTAACACTGGAGTGATAAATGAGCAGATGATGATGTGCAAGTAGATACTGGTGTGCAAAAGAGCAGAAAAGTAAATAAAATAAAAACAGTGTGGGGATGAGGTAGGTAGATTGGGTGGGCTATTTACAGATGGACTATGTACAGCTGCAGCGATCGGTTAGCTGCTCAGATAGTTGATATTTAAAGTGTTTAAATGTTGTCCGGCAGTCTCACCCTCAACTCATTAGTGAGGGAGAGGGTGAAGGCTACACATCGCTTTCGGACATTGTTTTCATCCTCAGGTACAAGGTGGAGCTCAGCTGCCTTTGACCCAAAAAGGTAACCAAGGCACGGTTTGGGACTGATGTATCCATCTATTGGCCCTTTGAGTACATCAACATTTGCCAGTGGATTCAGCACCCTGCTGCTCACAGACTTGATCAGGCTAACCAAGCTGTCAAGTAGCTTAAGAGGATCTACTTGCTCTCCCTCAAAAGCCTTGATGGCCAACTGTACCTCACCCAGCACTGACTTCACAAAAGTCAGATAAAATATGTTTTGAGGATCACTGTACATGGAGTATAAAACCTCAGCCATGTAGCAGTGTTCAATGGACATGGTGACTGCGAAATGCAGCCATAGCTCCTCCCACTGGTCCAAAATGCGTGAAACCGCGGGTTCAATGGAGAGCCAACGTGTGGCACACACCTTGGTTATCTGTAAAGGTTTCTCCCCACAGTTGATGGTCTCATATATGGCCTTGTAGGCCTCCCTGTGATTTGGAGACACTGATAACCAGTTATAAGTCTCTCGTACCAAGTACTCCACACTACGGGGGATGGTGTCATTGGAAGCATGACTTACAGCAAGCTGCAGAGAGTGGCACACACAGCAAATAAGAACCAGATATTTGAGGTCATGCTCCTCTGAACTGTTTCGGCTACAAATGAATGGGAACGGGGAAATTCTCACGAACATGATGGTGTTCTCTGTTTTGCTCATGGGACTCGTCTGAAGGTAACCAGCACTGGTTTAAAAAGTGAATGGCAGTATGAAGGTAGTTTTGTGCCTACCCCAAAAAAAGGGGTCAAATATTTGTTTAAAAAATAAATTTAAAAAACACACACGCACACATATATATGTAACCGATGTGAAATGGCTAGCTAGTTAGCAGGGTGCGCGCTATTAGTGTTTCAATCGGTGATGTCACTCGTTCTGAGACCTTGAAGTAGTTGTTCCCCTTGCTCTGCAAGGGCCGCGGCTTTTGTGGCGCGATGGGTAACGATGCTTTGAGGGTGACTGTTGTCGATGTGTACAGAGGGTCCCTGGTTTGAGTCCAGGTAGGGGTGAGGAGAGGGACGGACGGAAGCTACACTGTTACATGCATATATATATATACACACAGTTGAAGTCGGAAGTTAACATACACCTTAGCCAAATGCATTTAAACTCAGTTTTTCACAATTCCTGACATTTAATCCTAGTAAAAATACCCTGTTTTAGGTCAGTTAGGATCACCACTATATTTTAAGAATGTGAAATGTCAGAATAATATTAGAGAGAATGATTTATTTCAGCTTTTATTTCTTTCACATTCCCAGTGGGTCAGGACTTTACATACACTCAATTAGTATTTGGCAGCATTGCCTTTAAATTGTTTAACTTGGGTCAAACGTTTTGGGTAGCCTTCTACAAGCTTCCCACAAAAAGTTGGGTGAATTTTGGCCCATTCCTCCTGACAGAGCTGGTGTAACCGAGTCAGGTTTGTAGGCCTCCTTGCTCACACACACTTTTTCAGTTCTGCCCACAAATGTTCTATAGGATTGAGGTCAGGGCTCTGTGATGGCCACTCCAATACCTTGACTTTGTTGTTCTTAAGCCATTTTTCCATAACTTTGGAAGTATGCTTGGGGTCATTGTCCATTTGGAAGACCCATTTGCGACCAAGCTTCCTGACTGATGTCTTGAGAAGTTGCTTCAATATATCCACATCATTTTCTTCCTCATGATGCCATCTATTTTGTGAAGTGTACCAGTCCCTCCTGCAGCAAAGCACCCCAACAACATGATGCTGCCACCCCCGTGCTTCACGGTTGGGATGGTGTTCTTCGGCTTGCAAGCTTCCCCCTTTTTCCTCCAAGCATAACGATGGTCATTATGGCCAAACAGTTCTATTTTTGTTTCATCAGACCAGAGGACATTTCTCCAAAAAGTACGATCTTTGTCCCCATGTGCAGTTGCAAACCGTAGTCTGGCTTTTTTATGCAGGTTTTGGAACAGTGGCTTCTTCTTTGCTGAGCGGCCTTTCAGGTTATGTTTATATAGGACTCGTTTTACTGTGGTTATAGATACTTTCGTACCTGTTTCCTCCAGCATCTTCACAAGGTCCTTTGCTGTTGTTCTGGGATTGATTTGAACTTTTCGCACCAAAGTATGTTAATCTCTAGGAGACAGAACTTGTCTCCTTCCTGAGCGGTATGATGGCTGCGTGTTCCGATGGTGTTTATATTTGCGTACTATTGTTTGTACAGATGAACGTGGTACCTTCAGGCGTTTGGAAATTGCTCCCAAGGATGAACCAGACTTGTGGAGGTCTACAAAAAAATTATTGAGTTGAAAGTCTGTGTTGCCCAGCAACAGCCCCAAAACATCACTGCTCTAGAGGAGATCTGCATATTTTTAAGTGGGAGAACTTGCACAATTGGTGGCTGACTAAATACTTTTTTGCCCCACTGTATATATATATACACACGCATACAAATAATATATGTACAGTACCAGTCAAAAGCTTGGGCACACCTTCTCTTTTAAGGGTTTTTCTGTGTTTTTACTATTTTCTGCATTGTAGAATAATATTGAAGACATCAAAACTATGAAATAACACATATTGAATCATGTAGTAACCCAAAAAAGTGTTAAACAAATCAAAATATATTTTAGATTCTTCAAAGTAGCCACCCTTTGCCGTGATGACAGCTTTGCACACTCTTGGCATTCTCTACCAGCTTTACCTGGAATGCTTTTCCAACGGTCTTGAAGGACTTCCCACATATGCTGAGCACTTGTTGCCTGCTTTTCCTTCACTCTGCAGTCCAACTCATCCCAAACCATCTCAATTGGGTTGAGATGGGGTGATTGTGGAGGCCAGCTCATCTGATGTAGCACTCCATCACTCTCCATCTTGGTCAAATAGCCTTTACACAGCCTGGAAGTGTGTTGGGTCATTGTCCTGTTGAAAAACAAATTATAGTCCCACTAAGCGCAAACCACATGGTTTGCAGAATGTTGTGGTAGACACGCTGATTAAGTGTGCCTTGAATTCTAAATGAATCACAGACAGTGTCACCAGAAAGGCAACCCCACACCATCACACATCCTCCTCCATGCTTCATGGTGGGAACCACATGCAGAGATCATCCATTCACCTACTCTGCGTCTCACAAAGACACGGCAGTTGGAACCAAAAATCGAACATTGGGACTCATCATACCAAAGGACACATTTCCCCGTCTAATGTCCATTGGCCGTATTTCTTGGCCCAAGCAAGTCTCTTCTTATTATTGGTGTCCTTTAGTAGTGGTTTCGTTGCAGAAATTGGACCATGAAGGCCTGATTCACAGTCTCCTCTGAACAGTTGATGTTGAGATGTGTCTGTTACTTGAACTCTGTGAAGCATATTTTTGGGCTGCAATCTGAGGTTGGTAACTCTAATGAACTTATCCTCTGCAGCAGAGTTAACTCTGGGTCTTCCTTTCCTGTGGTGGTCCTCATGAGAGCCAGTTTCATCATAGCTCATGATGATTTTTGTTACAGCACTTGGAGAAACTTTAAAAGTTCTTGACATTTTCCGGATTCACTGACCTTCATGTCTTAACGTAACAATGGACTGTCGTTTCTCTTTGCTTATTTGACCTGTTCTTGCCATAATATGGACTTGGTCTTTCACCAAATAGGGGTATCTGTATACCACCCCCTACCTTGTCACAACACAACTGATTGGCTCAAACTCATTAAGAAATTCAACAAATTAACAAGGCACACCTGTTAATTGAAATTCATTCCAGGTACTACCTCATGAAGTTGGTTGAGAGAATGCCAAGAGTGTGCAAAGCTGTCATCAAGGAAAAGGGTGGCTACTTTGAAGATGCTCAAATATAAAATATATTTTGATTTGTTTAACACTTTTTTGGTTACTACATGATTCTATATGTGTTATTTCACAGTGTTGACGTCTTCACTATTGTTCTACAATGTAGAAAATAGTACAAATAAAGAAAAACCCTTGAATGAGTTGGTGTCCCCCCCCCAGGTCCCCACAGTCTTAGACGCTAAATATTTAAGTGGCATAGTGGCCTTCAGATGCAACAATATACAAATCACACCATACATTATTGTTTGAAGGTTTATTAAATGGTACATCTATCATCTTATGCTAATGATCCATGCACAATGTTTACAATAGTTCAATTTTTTTTATTAACTGCTATGCCGCTTTAGTTAGAAATAAGACAGACACACTACAGTAGGTTTGAACTGTTAAAATGTGTTCTCTATAAACCTGATTTTCTAAATCCCTGGTTGCTTAGTCTTCCAAGTAAAAATCTTGCCTTCTTTTGGTGCATTATTTATCAAAACACAATACAGTTCAAGTGGAACCAGTGACTGACCACTCACATCTGTGCATATACACACACCGAAATAAACTTAATTTGGACAACACAGCATCCTGCAAGTCATGATAGGTTTTGTCCTTGACTTGTAGCAATCAAAGTCACCAATCTAAGATACAAATGATACCAGCTCAGAGGTTTCAGACTTTTGAGGGATCATGCATAGCTCATTACTTTGTAGATCAAGGAAGAAAAGATACCACAAAAAACTTGCAATGCATGGGTTAATGGCAATCTGGATTATAATGAGGAACGTTATTGTACATATTCTTTATGTTGACTTTTGAGTTGCAGTACTATTTGACCTGTGTTCAAGTATTATGGCACACATGCTACAAACCCAATCACACAGCATGTTGGAAACATACACTGTGACAACAAGCTTGAGTCTCTTGGGAGTTAATCATGTCCAGGGAGATACGAGCTAGCCTATGGCATCCACAGCCAGAATTGAAAACTGTAGACTTTTCAGTGGAACAATCTAATTGAATGATCAGTACATACTAAACTACATTAGGTGGATTCAGAGCAATATGAAACTTTCAATCATTAGAGGAACAATACTGCATAGCAAAGGCAACTTACTGATATGATATTCTACATCTGTATATGTGGGGTCTTTCACTATAAAACAAATATTTAAGGAGAGGATATCACCAGTCTGTGCTTCTACCCAACTACAGAATAAAAGCTTTTGTTTTCAAATAAGATTTAACTAGCTTAGCTGACTGCTTTAGATCATAACAGGCAGTCAAGAGTCCAATTACTTCATGGGCACTTCCTTTCATTGAGACGTACACACATACACCCACGTTTCAGACACCACACTAACAACTGCTCTAAGCGATACATGGCATGACACAGATATCTATGACTATCATTACGATATTATTTGACAAGTATAGCAAATCTATTAATATTACTGTCACTTAAGTTCCATTGTCCAAGGCTATGAGGACAGATGTAGGAGGTTGAAGGTTAATGGACATTCAAGGTTGGAGGCCAACAAAGAAGGGTCAAAACTACATTCAGAGTGCCTTCTCTCTCTCATCTCGAGAGGTGCAGAGACTTCCATCCTCAATAACATCAGACAACGCAGATCATTTCCCTCTGCTCCTTCCATCATGGCTTGCCAGTCCAGGGTTCTGAAATGAAAAAAGTCATCATAAGATTCTCATGTGTTTGAGAGAAGCTACCCACTGGGCACAAACTGGTTGAATAAACGTTGTTTGAACAAAATTTGTCATCGGACTCCACGTGGAAAATACATTGGATTGGAAAAAAGTCCTTAACTGTTGTTTTGAGGGTGAAATTTCAACCACAGGATATCATCATGGTAACCAAATTTCAATGTAGACAAACCATGTATAAAATATGATGCATTTGTACCGTTAAAACAATGTCAGATCTCCAACGTTATATCCACTATCCGAATATAAACTATAGGCTGGGCAGCACCTCCTACCAGAGAATTGATCTACCTACAGCTACCCTTTGTTCTCCCACCCAGGGCCTATATAGCGTTTGCAAAGTCATCAAAAGCTATGGTCTCAATTCAACCCAGAATTCAACTAAAAATAGACAATATAATAGGCCCAGGGTTTCAAGCTCTGGTTGATTTCAAATGTAATGATATTGAATTGTTTGGTTGACAACACAACCAAATATCAACTTTTAAGGAGAGGTACATTATCTTCTGCTTGGATAGTTCCATCTGCCACTGACTTAGTCTGGCTTCAATTCAATTTTGTCTCCATCACAACCAAAACTAAAAGTTAAAGAATACGTTTTTTTCTATAATTTGTAGACAAATTGGAATTAAAGCAAGACTAAGTGAGTGGCCGATGGAAGTATCCAAGCAGAAGATAAATCGCCTTCAAATGTTGATATTTGGTTGCATTGACAACCAAACACATTATAACTTTTGAAATACAATAAATAGCCTATTAGCTTGCCTACAAGGTAGCAAATGATATGTTGGATTCACACCTCTAACGCAACCAAAAATAAAGTTATAGAATGGGATTAAGCCGATGTACCTATGGATAGTTCTATCTCCTTTAAAATGTTGATATTTGGTTGCATTGTCAAGCAAACACAATCCAACTATTACTTTTATAATACAGTAAATAGTCTAGAGTAAATGCTCTTCTACAAACTAATGTAAAATTCAACCATTAAACAAGTAACAGATCCATGGCCACATTGAGTTTACTGTAACTATAGATGTATTCGTATGTAATCATATAAAGTGTGCTAGTTCAATACAGCATGTATAGGTCATAGCAGGTCTGTGGATATGTTCATAATTGCTGTAACAATCTGCGCAGAATCTCAAACGCCATTGATCACTTGCACGATGTACTTTTAATGTAATCTCAACTGCAATCCAGGTCATTTGGTTCTGCTATTAGATGAAGCACAGTGATAACACAATCTGTTGCATAAATAAACAAAATATCTGACATTGTATTCCCAGTAGAACTTTGCTGTGCTTTTAAATGGTTGAAAGCTTAGTGGTGACACATTGGAAATTCAACTAACTTTTGGCAGTCTTTTTGAGTGGGTGAATATAGGTTGTAATCTCATTGATCAACGTCTCAACCAAATATTACCCAATTATCCACGTTGAAATGACGTGATGTGCCCAGCGTGTAGTGCGAGCACTTGAGATGCTAGCGTGAGAGAGGTATTGTGGCAACTTGAGCGGTGTGTATTTTAACATGTGAGCGTAAGATATTATTCTCATTCTCATATGCATTTTTATGTACCTGGCGACTTTTATGTACCTGGCGACTTGTTGTGCTTGTGTGAGGGTGGAGGATGAGCTTGGAATCGGCGCCGGGACTGCAGAGCCCGTCGATCAGGTTCTTGTTGCAGTCTCCTAGGCTGTCCATGTGGGAGAGTTTGGGGTAGGCCACATGGCCCGTCAGGTCCAGCAGATCTTCCAGGGCTCGGGCATTACTCATGGCGTTTTCCTGGACCTCATTGACTGGGGAGAACTCTGGGATGGAGATAAGTTCCTCCTTGGAAACTGGGCTGAGAGGGGAAGAGGGAGCAACATTTGTGAATATCATAATGGTTATTCCATCGATCGAATACTACTATGACCATGTCTGTACATCTATGGGGCATGCTGTCCTTGGGTAATCAAGGGCGGATATGAGGGGAATCATTTATTATGCAAATTGTTAAACGCGAAGCCATTTTTACTATCAATATTCCTCAGGGTATGAGGGAAAAGCTGTGGTAAAGCTAAGGGTCCAAATAGGATTCTGATGAGACAATATCACTAATACTCTAAGAATAACAAACATAGATGCGGTAAAGAGGTCATTGGAACTCGACCAAAGCAATGGAAATGCCATGGAAACGCGTGGGGGAAAGATCCCGAACGTCCTCATTGCCCCCCAGCTATTGTTTATGTGTATTTCACACTAAATTGAGGTAAAAATCTGAGTATAATTCTTGTATGGATGTCAACCCCAATACATATTCATGTCATCATCACCAATCAACTCCGTTATGCTTAAAAAACAACCTACTACCACCACTGATTTCTGTATGCTAGCACTCCTAGCAGCTTATACGAACATGTGTTTGCATTTATCAATCACTTCTTCTAAACCTGAAAAGGGACAACTTACAAATGCTTTGCAGCAAAAACAAACGTGTATCCAAATCTGACTTTAGTAACCCCATTGTGGGCCTGTTACAATACATCAATCGTGACGGATTTTACAAATATCCACTTTGTTAGATCAGTTTTGTTGACCGTGTGCCAATCCGGCATCCTTCTTCTATCACCCACGGTCTGCTTTCCATTGACCTCTTTCTCACATTTATAGCTAGGTTTCTGGCATGGTGGGCAAGTGTATGCAAATGTTCATACTAACCAGTATCTCTAGAATTTACTGGTTCCACATCATGCATTCCTGTAGATAGAAATGGCCTTGCTCTGATGGCTTACCTGACCTCCATGGACTGCACCTCATCATACGCCCCACTGCTCTTCACATCCAGAAGCTCCAGGTTGATGAGTGGAGGTGGGGGTTGGCCCACTGGTAGGAGTGCCAGGGACAGTTTGTTGGGCTGCACCCCTTGTCCGATAGTCTGTGTGGTCAACGTCACGTTTACTTGAGTACTCTCCTCGGTTTTGAGCTGAGCAGTGGCTTGGCTGCTCACCTTGGTACCCTCCTGTTTCTTCACCTGTACATTCACTTGTGCATTCTCCTGCTTGATCACGTGGGAAGTGACCTTTCCCTTCACTAAGACATTCTCCTGCTTGATCACGTGGGAAGTGACCTTTCCCTTCACTAAGACATTCTCCTGCTTGATCACGTGGGAAGTGACCTTTCCCTTCACTAAGACACTCTCTTGCTTGAGAGCCTGGGCTGCACCCTGTACATTTACTTGTTGAGCGTCCTGCCCCTTTTCCAAAACATTCTTCAGTGGGGTCACCTGATCAGTGGCTTGCCCCTTCACCAGGGCAGTGTCCTGCTTGTTGACACAGGCAGCGACCTGCCCATTAACCTGAGACTCAACCTTTGGGTTTTCGTGCACATTCACCTGAGCATTAGCTCCAATGTTCATCTTTGAGTTCATCTGCATTTCCCCTGTAGAGAACAGAAATATCACATTGCACAGGACTATTCCCTGAGAAAGAGCACCACATGACCTGGCCAGGGATGGCTTAAATTAAAGAGATGCTAATTATACACAAATCCCATGCCTCCTCTAAAATCATGTCAGCCTATTTAAGCGACCTACTGTATCTTACTGCGACAAAAGCATTGTCACATTAGTTAAGTCCATGGCCCTAACCCTAACCTATATGCACCACTTTGGGAACATTTCATGGGCTACCTTTGCGAGCCAGAGGGGCTTCCAATATCTTGTAGACAGGCAGATTTGCAAATGTCCTCTGTTCTACATCAGCTAACAAAATAAAGAAATGCATATTGGTCCTTCTCTTTAATTGCATTACATTTTCTAAATATATAAAGTTACATGCTGAGGGCTGCATTGTGGCAGGGACAGAGGAGTTATAAATAGCCAAAGACCTTGAATGGATGGCCTTGAATACAATCTAGGATGCAGAGTGAATCTGATCCTCTCCTGAGGACAGGTATTGGAAAAACACTGCTACATCACAGCCATGCAGGAGTCTCCTATATTGATGGAAAAGTACTGGGATCTCTCACCCACCAGGCTACCCACTGCTGCCACTGGGTGGGACTCCTACATTTATACATTCATAGTGTCTTTCCTGCTGGGGTGAGCAGGCAGGCAGAGTATCAGTGGATGAATGGAGTGGGTCACCTACCTGGTGGTGAGACAGGTTGAGTCTCCACCTGCCCCTCCTCCTGCGTCAATATGGAACACAGATGGAGGCAACATCTATTATTCCACAGCAAATAAGAGGACAATTATGTATAGTATTGTGTGATTAAGACCTGTGGTAATCAGGACGCATAAACCAATGTATCAACAATGATACAATTTAATCATGATAATGATCACAACATAGATATAAAAACAAAAGCTCTTGGGTGGGGGGTGGGGGGGTACAAGCCGCAAAGCGTATCCTGTATTGGTATGCAATACCTGACAAGATCACAAAACATCACGTGGGTATTATAGGAGTCAGCAGGTCTCTTTGCTTGAGGCGTGCAGAGCTATGAGAACGGCAGGCATCTCTACAGTACCTTCATCTCTTCCTGGTTCTCATCACTCTTCCTGGTTCTCTTCATTATCTCCTCAATTCTCTGTGGAGATGTAGCAACATACAGACTTTGATATGTACTGAGTGCTGCAGACTGGGTATCAGATATACTGATTAATTCAATAATAATTGAATTTGGAGTCATAAAAACCTTCTTCCTCAGCTGTCTCTCCTCCTCCTCTTGCAGCTTCAGTATCTCTCTCTCCTGATGCTGACGCTCTGCATCCTTCTGAGCCTGAAACTCACCCTCTTCCTTCTGTATTGATAAAGACGCAGGATTTATGCTTGGAATAATGTAAGACATGTACTGTGCATATACACAACGTTACACACAAACATGCACATACACCAGAGAAACATATCACCATACATAAAGTGACCCCCCCACTGTGACCCCTGACCTCTCTGTCCATCTGGACCTGTAGCTCCTTCTCCCGGACCTCCCTCTGCCGTTTCTCCTCTTCCGCTCTCCTCCTGCGGAGGTCCTCCTGTCTGCTCTTCTCCTCCTCCTGCCGTGCCCGCTCCTCTGCCTTTCTCCTCCTCAGCTGCTCCGCCTTCAGACTGAGTGACACAGACAGACATGGTGACTTACAGTATACCCTCCCAGTCACAGACACGGACAAGCAGACACCATCTATGCATCATGTACAGGCACACAGAGAGACACGGTGACACACAGTCTCCTTACCGTTCCTCCTCCTCCTGCTCACAACGTTGTTTCTCCTCCAACTCCTTCTGCACCCTGGCCAGACGCCTACGCTCCGCTAGCAGTCTGGATGCTTCCTCTGCGTTTGTCGTCCCGGCAACTCCTTTCCCTGTTGTTGTCACTGGCGATGGCTCTGTCACAAAGACAACGGCAGACATCAGTGTGCATTGAAACAGGTGCCCTTTTTGACAATGCACTGATAGGTGTACTTAAAATTTGACATACACAAAAAGATAAACAGTAGAGTTTCACCTGTGCTCTTATCTGCGTTCAGTTCACTGCTGGTGGACTTTGGCATCTTCTTATCTGGGGTGTCTATTTTGGAGGCTTTCTTATCAGAAGTGTCAGTCATAGAGTCCTTTCTTTCAGAAATCTCACCTTTTAAGTTCTTACCGGGGGTCTCAGTTTTGGGAAATCTCTTTTCTGGGGTCTCACTTTTGGGAAATCTCTTTTCTGGGGTCTCAGTTTTGGCCAGTTTTTTTTCAGGGGTGTCTGCTTGAGAAGACTTCTCAGGGCTCTGGATATCAGACATACTTTTCACAGGGGTTTCTGGCTTGGAGACATTTCTGTCATTGATGTTGTTGTGACTTTTGGCTTCTTCAACATGTCCATCCTCCTTGTTGCCGTTGGTAACCGGGGTGGTGGGTCTGTGCCTGATGGGAGAGGGGTGGTACTGGCGCACAGTGCAGGGAGACTGAGTACGGCTCTTAGGCAGCAACCTACAACCAGAAGGACATTATTATCCTCTGTCATAGTAACTAGGACATACCACACGGATACAGCAGCAGGACAGTGAGTCTTACTTGGGGGTGGCGGGGGAGGCTGCGCGTCTGGTGAACATGGCTGGGGATTCTGCTCTTCTCACGGAGGAGCCTGTCGCTGGGGAGCCAGTCCTTCTCTCTCTGCGTAACCTTTCTTTCTGAAAGCACACACAAGATAATGTGTGTGTTTCCGGATGTAATCATGCCAACATGGCCCTACCAACTGCTAGCAGGGTTCTGCACTGGTTTCTCTCTATTCTATAACCAAGTGGGTAGGTAAGACCAGTCTGACCTTGGGGGTTTGAGGGGTTGAGCGAGATCCTCCTGGTGACTCCTCTGGAGAGCCCTGGAGCCTCCGTCGATCAACCCGGCTTGGCGAGCCCCGGTAGGGTGACCTGTGGGGGCTGCAGGGAGCTGCACAACGACAGGCATCAGAGGTCAAAATAATAATAATCAAGTGAAGAAGTATTGTAGTCAAAGGAGATACAAAGTAGTAATTCTATGTTTTTGTATCAATACCCACAGTATAGGTATGGAGGACATTAACAATACTATAAATGGTTTAAATCAAATCATACAAACTATTTTGTCTTTCACATGTTTATCTGTGGCAAGTTGGAGTGATGTGCGGCATGGACACACATTTTATTTAACTAGGCAAGCCAGTGAATAACAAATTCTTATTTTACAATGACGGCCTACCCCGGCCAAAACCTCCCCTAACCCGGACCATGCTGGGCATTGTGCACCGCCCTATGGGACTCCCGTTCACAGCCGGTTGTGATACAGCCCGGGATCGAACCAGGGTCTGTAGTGACGCCTCTAGCACTGAGACGCAGTGCATTAGACCGCTGCGCCACTCGGGAGCCTAAAATAAATCACAAATATTAAATAAAATTGCATGTGGAAAAGAAAAACATCCACACACGCTGTTGATGCCCAAAACGTTTATGCTAACGCAACATTTCCTCTGCCATATTATCAGAGGTGTTGTAGCGGGTACTTGCACGTAAACTTTGTTTATTTATCTTTTTTATTTTACTCAGGCATTTACCCACCGGAAAAACGGATTGAAAGTATAGGGAGCGTTACTTTACTCCTTGCAGACGGCGATCTGTGTTTATCCACCTATTTTTTTTTACCACTACATATAAGGCATGCCCAACGAAGCATCACTTTTGCAAGTATCTTAGCAGGTAGGTATTTCTTCTCCTTGTCACACCAAAACATTGTAGACAGCAGTCCCACCAGGAAACACGCATATCTACACCCTCAGACACACGTTCACAAAAGCCAGACCTTGACATAAATAAAGTGGATAAACAAGTGTCTATCTGCAGAACTGCAAACGCTGTCATGCATTCCCTAGTCTCTGCATCACCAATGATGCAAAGTTTCTAGGGGGTATTACCTATCTGGAAATATTTACTGCCAATGTGCAAAAAAATGATCAGTCCAGATGTATTCTCTAGGTGTTACCTGTGTATCGGTGGCAGGGCAGATGGAGGTCTGCTGCACTGTGGCACCTGGCCATAGAGGAGTGAGTGTGGGTAAGGAGGCGGTGGACCATCAGGTTCTCCACAGAGTTCAGGTGACAGCGCTGGGCTGATGGAGGGGTCAGGGGTCAATGGAGGTGTTGGGAGGAGGGGACGGAGATGAGGATGACAAACAAAACAACGTATGACCATGAGGGACATGAGACAGATAAATGAAAGTGCAAGAATCACACGGGGAGGAGGAGCGGGCTAAGAATACTAGTTCTAGATTAGTGAGTACAACCGGAGAATGGAAAGGATGTAGGGTGGGTCTGCCTCAAAAATATTTTGACACTGACAATGATAGCTATTAGCAGTGGTGGTGATGAGTAGCAGATGCAGAAGTCGTAGTGTATAGGGTAGAAGTAGTAGTGCTAGTGGTGATATAACGAGGAGGAGTAGTAGTAGTAGTAGTAGTAGAAGTGGTGATACTACCGAGGAGGAGTAGTAGTAGTAGTACTAGTGGTGATACTAACGAGGAGTGGTAGTAGTAGTAGTACTAGTGGTGATACTAGTGGAAGGAGCAGTAGTAGTAGTAGTAGTAGTGGTGATATAACGAGGAGTAGTAGTAGTAGTAGTGGTGATATAACGAGGAGTAGTAGTAGTAGTGGTGATACTAGTGAGGAGGAGCAGTAGTAGTAGTGGTGATACTACCGAGGAGTAGTAGTAGTAGTAGTGGTGATATAACGAGGAGTAGTAGTAGTAGTAGTAGTGGTGATATAACGAGGAGTAGTAGTAGTAGTGGTGATACTACCGAGGAGGAGTAGTAGTAGTACTAGTGGTGATACTACCGAGGAGGAGTAGTAGTAGTACTAGTAGTGGTGATATAACGAGGAGTAGTAGTAGTAGTGGTGATACTAGTGAGGAGGAGCAGTAGTAGTAGTAGTAGTAGTGGTGATATAACGAGGAGTAGTAGTAGTAGTGGTGATACTACCGAGGAGGAGTAGTAGTAGTAGTAGTACTAGTGGTGATACTAACGAGGAGTGGTAGTAGTAGTAGTACTAGTGGTGATACTAACGAGGAGTAGTAGTAGTAGTACTAGTGGTGATACTAACGAGGAGTGGTAGTAGTAGTAGTACTAGTGGTGATACTAACGAGGAGTGGTAGTAGTAGTAGTACTAGTGGTGATACTAACGAGGAGTGGTAGTAGTAGTAGTACTAGTGGTGATACTAACGAGGAGTAGTAGTAGTAGTACTAGTGGTGATACTAACGAGGAGGAGTAGTAGTAGTAGTACTAGCGGTGATACTACGAGGAGTAGTAGTAGTTCTAGCGGTGATACTAACGAGGAGTAGTAGTAGTAGTAGTGGTGATACTACGAGGAGTAGTAGTAGTACTAGTGGTGATACTACGAGGAGTAGTAGTAGTACTAGTGGTGATACTAACGAGGAGTAGTAGTAGTAGTACTAGTGGTGATACTAACGAGGAGTAGTAGTAGTAGTACTAGTGGTGATACTACGAGGAGTAGTAGTAGTAGTACTAGTGGTGATACTACAAGGAGTAGTAGTAGTACTAGTGGTGATACTAACGAGGAGGAGTAGTAGTAGTAGTAGTACTAGTGGTGATACTAGCGAGGAGTAGTAGTAGTAGTAGTAGTACTAGTGGTGATACTACGAGGAGTAGTAGTAGTACTAGTGGTGATACTACGAGGAGTAGTAGTAGTACTAGTGGTGATACTACGAGGAGTAGTAGTACTAGTGGTGATAATACGAGGAGTAGTAGTACTAGTGGTGATAATACAAGGAGTAGTAGTAGTTGTAGCAGTACTAGTGGTGATACTACAGAGGAGTAGTAGTACTAGTGGTAATAATATGATGAGTAGTAGTAGTACTAGTGGTGATACTAACGAGGAGTAGTAGTAGTACTAGTGGTGATACTAACGAGGAGTAGTAGTAGTACTAGTGGTGATACTAACGAGGAGAAGTAGTAGTACTAGTGGTGATACTAACGAGGAGTAGTAGTAGTACTAGTGGTGATACTAACGAGGAGTAGTAGTAGTAGTACTAGTGGTGATACTAACGAGGAGTAGTAGTAGTAGTACTAGTGGTGATACTAGCGAGGAGTAGTAGTAGTAGTAGTAGTAGTACTAGTGGTGATACTAGCGAGGAGTAGTAGTAGTACTAGTGGTGATACTAGCGAGGAGTAGTAGTAGTACTAGTGGTGATACTACGAGGAGTAGTAGTAGTACTAGTGGTGATACTACGAGGAGTAGTAGTAGTACTAGTGGTGATACTAACGAGGAGTAGTAGTAGTACTAGTGGTGATACTACGAGGAGTAGTAGTAGTACTAGTGGTGATAATACGAGGAGTAGTAGTACTAGTGGTGATAATACAAGGAGTAGTAGTAGTTGTAGCAGTACTAGTGGTGATACTACAGAGGAGTAGTAGTACTAGTGGTAATAATATGATGAGTAGTAGTAGTACTAGTGGTGATACTAACGAGTAGTAGTAGTACTAGTGGTGATACTAACGAGGAGTAGTAGTAGTACTAGTGGTGATACCAACGAGGAGTAGTAGTAGTAGTACTAGTGGTGATACTAACGAGGAGGAGTAGTAGTAGTAGTAGTACTAGTGGTGATACTAGAGAGGAGTAGTAGTAGTACTAGTGGTGATACTACAGAGGAGTAGTAGCAGTAGTAGTACTAGTGGTGATACTACAGAGTAGTAGTAATAGTAGTAGCGGTGATACTAACGAGGAGTAGCAGTAGTAGTAGTACTAGTGGTGATACTACGAGGAGTAGTAGTAGTTCTAGCGGTGATACTAACGAGGAGTAGTAGTAGTAGTAGTGGTGATACTAACGAGGAGTAGTAGTAGTAGTACTAGTGGTGATACTAACAAGGAGTAGTAGTAGTAGTAGTACTAGTGGTGATACTAGCGAGGAGTATTAGTAGTACTAGTGGTGATATAACGAGGAGGAGTAGTAGTAGTAGTAGTAGTAGAAGTGGTGATACTACCGAGGAGGAGTAGTAGTAGTAGTACTAGTGGTGATACTAACGAGGAGTGGTAGTAGTAGTAGTACTAGTGGTGATACTAGTGGAAGGAGCAGTAGTAGTAGTAGTAGTAGTGGTGATATAACGAGGAGTAGTAGTAGTAGTAGTGGTGATATAACGAGGAGTAGTAGTAGTAGTGGTGATACTAGTGAGGAGGAGCAGTAGTAGTAGTGGTGATACTACCGAGGAGTAGTAGTAGTAGTAGTGGTGATATAACGAGGAGTAGTAGTAGTAGTAGTAGTGGTGATATAACGAGGAGTAGTAGTAGTAGTGGTGATACTACCGAGGAGGAGTAGTAGTAGTACTAGTGGTGATACTACCGAGGAGGAGTAGTAGTAGTACTAGTAGTGGTGATATAACGAGGAGTAGTAGTAGTAGTGGTGATACTAGTGAGGAGGAGCAGTAGTAGTAGTAGTAGTAGTGGTGATATAACGAGGAGTAGTAGTAGTAGTGGTGATACTACCGAGGAGGAGTAGTAGTAGTAGTAGTACTAGTGGTGATACTAACGAGGAGTGGTAGTAGTAGTAGTACTAGTGGTGATACTAACGAGGAGTAGTAGTAGTAGTACTAGTGGTGATACTAACGAGGAGTGGTAGTAGTAGTAGTACTAGTGGTGATACTAACGAGGAGTGGTAGTAGTAGTAGTACTAGTGGTGATACTAACGAGGAGTGGTAGTAGTAGTAGTACTAGTGGTGATACTAACGAGGAGTAGTAGTAGTAGTACTAGTGGTGATACTAACGAGGAGGAGTAGTAGTAGTAGTACTAGCGGTGATACTACGAGGAGTAGTAGTAGTTCTAGCGGTGATACTAACGAGGAGTAGTAGTAGTAGTAGTGGTGATACTACGAGGAGTAGTAGTAGTACTAGTGGTGATACTACGAGGAGTAGTAGTAGTACTAGTGGTGATACTAACGAGGAGTAGTAGTAGTAGTACTAGTGGTGATACTAACGAGGAGTAGTAGTAGTAGTACTAGTGGTGATACTACGAGGAGTAGTAGTAGTAGTACTAGTGGTGATACTACAAGGAGTAGTAGTAGTACTAGTGGTGATACTAACGAGGAGGAGTAGTAGTAGTAGTAGTACTAGTGGTGATACTAGCGAGGAGTAGTAGTAGTAGTAGTAGTACTAGTGGTGATACTACGAGGAGTAGTAGTAGTACTAGTGGTGATACTACGAGGAGTAGTAGTAGTACTAGTGGTGATACTACGAGGAGTAGTAGTACTAGTGGTGATAATACGAGGAGTAGTAGTACTAGTGGTGATAATACAAGGAGTAGTAGTAGTTGTAGCAGTACTAGTGGTGATACTACAGAGGAGTAGTAGTACTAGTGGTAATAATATGATGAGTAGTAGTAGTACTAGTGGTGATACTAACGAGGAGTAGTAGTAGTACTAGTGGTGATACTAACGAGGAGTAGTAGTAGTACTAGTGGTGATACTAACGAGGAGAAGTAGTAGTACTAGTGGTGATACTAACGAGGAGTAGTAGTAGTACTAGTGGTGATACTAACGAGGAGTAGTAGTAGTAGTACTAGTGGTGATACTAACGAGGAGGAGTAGTAGTAGTAGTAGTACTAATGGTGATACTAGCGAGGAGTAGTAGTAGTAGTAGTAGTAGTACTAGTGGTGATACTAGCGAGGAGTAGTAGTAGTACTAGTGGTGATACTACGAGGAGTAGTAGTAGTACTAGTGGTGATACTACGAGGAGTAGTAGTAGTACTAGTGGTGATACTACGAGGAGTAGTAGTAGTACTAGTGGTGATACTACGAGGAGTAGTAGTAGTACTAGTGGTGATACTACGAGGAGTAGTAGTACTAGTGGTGATAATACGAGGAGTAGTAGTACTAGTGGTGATAATACAAGGAGTAGTAGTAGTTGTAGCAGTACTAGTGGTGATACTACAGAGGAGTAGTAGTACTAGTGGTAATAATATGATGAGTAGTAGTAGTACTAGTGGTGATACTAACGAGTAGTAGTAGTACTAGTGGTGATACTAACGAGGAGTAGTAGTAGTACTAGTGGTGATACCAACGAGGAGTAGTAGTAGTAGTACTAGTGGTGATACTAACGAGGAGGAGTAGTAGTAGTAGTAGTACTAGTGGTGATACTAGAGAGGAGTAGTAGTAGTACTAGTGGTGATACTACAGAGGAGTAGTAGCAGTAGTAGTACTAGTGGTGATACTACAGAGTAGTAGTAATAGTAGTAGCGGTGATACTAACGAGTAGTAGTAGTACTAATGGTGATACTAACGAGGAGTAGTAGTAGTAGTTCTAGTGGTGATACTAACGAGGAGTAGCAGTAGTAGTAGTACTAGTGGTGATACTACGAGGAGTAGTAGTAGTTCTAGCGGTGATACTAACGAGGAGTAGTAGTAGTAGTAGTGGTGATACTAACGAGGAGTAGTAGTAGTAGTACTAGTGGTGATACTAACAAGGAGTAGTAGTAGTAGTAGTACTAGTGGTGATACTAGCGAGGAGTATTAGTAGTACTAGTGGTGATACTACGAGGAGTAGTAGTAGTTCTAGCGGTGATACTAACGAGGAGTAGTAGTAGTACTAGTGGTGATACTAACAAGGAGTAGTAGTAGTAGTAGTGGTGATACTACGAGGAGTAGTAGTAGTACTAGTGGTGATACTACGAGGAGTAGTAGTAGTTCTAGCGGTGATACTAACGAGGAGTAGTAGTAGTACTAGTGGTGATACTAACGAGGAGTAGTAGTAGTAGTAGTACTAGTGGTGATACTAGCGAGGAGTAGTAGTAGTAGTAGTAGTAGTACTAGTGGTGATACTACGAGGAGTAGTAGTAGTACTAGTGGTGATACTACGAGGAGTAGTAGTAGTACTACTGGTGATACTACGAGGAGTAGTAGTACTAGTGGTGATAATACGAGGAGTAGTAGTAGTAGTAGTAGTAGTAGTAGTACTAGTGGTGATACTACAAAGGAGTAGTAGCAGTACTAGTGGTGATACTACAGAGAAGTAGTAGTACTAGTGGTGATAATACGAGGAGTAGTAGTAGTACTAGTGGTGATACTAACGAGGAGTAGTAGTAGTAGTACTAGTGGTGATACTAGTGGAAGGAGTAGTAGTACTTTATCAAATTGGAGGGCTACCTGTTCCTGTGCATATTGAATGCAAATACTGCTCATCACTTCATTATTATTGCGTTGTTTTCACTCATGGGGATGGGATGGGCTCTCTGAAATAAAAAAAATAACACTAAGTATTTGGATGGGTGATATAGAGGTTGGTAAGATGTATGAAAGCACTGAGAATGTCCAACCTCAACCAGAGTGTTTTGACTGAGTGACATATGCCTTCAACAAGGAGGGAGAGGAGGTTTCAAACAATGAAAAGGAGGAAGTGAAGTGGTGTACATGTCCCCTGTTCCTTGGTTCTTTGTGTACTGTCAATTCCCCAGTGCCTGTCATTTCCTAATGGATATCTTCTTCCCTCTGTATCCCAAAACCCTACATCTCTATTGTCATCCCAATGCTTGCTCTTGTTCTCGAACCGGGATCAACTTGGAAGTACCAAAATAGAACTAAGACATCAAGATACCCAAGCTGAGCGCACGCACACACACACACACACACACACACACACACACACACACACACACACACACACACACACACACACACACACACACACACACACACACACACACACACACACACACACACACACACACACACACACACACACACACACACACACACACACACACACACACACACACACACAGATGTCAAAAATGTATAAAAAGCCGCAATTACACAATGTCAATGTGCACTTTGTACAATAGTACTTGTACAAGGTACATAATTGACTTTTCACACATCCTCATGCTTTCTGATTCAGCTGTTGCACATGCATTCTGGGAAATATACATAAAACCTTTGAGTTGGCATGACATTTCCCCTCAAGCCAAACTGCCATGAGAGCAGTGGTCATTGTGGGGTGGAGAGAAGGAGGGGGCAGGGGATTGGTGGACCGAACAGGAGGGGTTCATAACATTACCGGATTCGCTGGCAGCAGGAAGGGGGGCGGCGAGTTCATGGGGAAAGGTGGAGGCAAGGAGAGGGGCATTCTCACAGTCACCTATAGGCAGCAGGCGGAGCAGAGCAGAGAGAGCATAGCGTTATGATCAGAGCAGCCACTTGTGTCTTTACCTGATGACCCCCTGATACACCTCTGCACCCAGCAGGGCGCTCCTGTAGACAACTGGGGAGGTAAACCCATGCAGCAAGGCTGGAGGCAATGAGCAGGCCAGGGAGAAAGGCTCTCTCTCTCACATACACACCTTTGTCCTCCATATATCCCTCTATGACCCAATCCAAATCACACATACAGTACAGAAGTCATAAACATATTCAGAAAACTGTATGAAAATCAGCGTCTAAGTTTTGAACATGTTTTTGTATCTCAGTCCTCCATCCCCCACATCCATCATAATCCTGAAAATGCAACAAACTCCCAGTGCCCCAGGATAGAAGCCATCAATAATGCCACGAAGCAGTAACCAGTATGTTGTCAATTTTAAAACTGTCTGGTTTGCTCCCCTCAGGGTTGACTGGACTGATGACTATTTCCATGGTTTACGACAAGTCTGGGACAGGCTGACAAAGACACCACTGTCTGACCTTGAGTCTCGATTAGAAGGGTAGAGAAGCCATCAGCTAGCAGCAGCTTCCCCCCAAAATACCTATCATGTGTTAGTATATCTGATGGACTACTTGTGTGATTTGTATCTGACAGAGAGCAACACCAAATTTGTATCCCATGGGTTAATTTGTATCCCATGCCAAATTGAATTGGCCTAGAACATGTATTGCTGTCCCTTCCAAAAGTCCCTCCCTCCATGCCTCGCACCATTCCTCCTTCCAGTCACAGCTTCATCATTCACACCTCATTGCACCCTCATCTCCAGCTCCCTGTTGTGGACTCACCCTGTGCTCCTCCAGGTCCGCCCCATGTCCAGCGTTTGGGCCTCTGCTCCAGCTGCAGGCTGCGTTCCAGGGAGCGTTTCATCAGAGCCTCCAGCCGCTCCTGCTTGTGCCGTTCCAGGACCGGGAAGACAAGGGACTCTGTCACTGAGCTGCTCCCCTGGCCACACAAGGACCAGGCTAGTCGCTCCATAACCACAACCTCTCCTCTGACACAGCACAGTACAGTCTTAACAGAGCAGGCAGATACAGACCGCAGCTGCTTGGGACTCCACCCCTCCGATCATACACCCAAGCAGACACAAAGAGACACTCTGACACATTCACTCTCGCGGCAGCAACAGTATTGACAGGTTGGAGAATAGCTCCCCTTTCCTTTATCTGATATCCCCCCCCCCTTTATTTTTCTGGTTGCCTGTTCTACTCAGACTTCCCAGAGTAAAATATCTTCCTTCCAAGCTAGTTAACCCTTCCCCACCCACAGTGTTGCCATGGTACACAGCCCAACAGAGCAGGACACAAAGCCATCTGGTGGGTGATCAACCATTGCCAACATCTCTCCATTTAAATGTGCTCCATCTTTTCCTCCTATCTATATCCCTGCTCTTCCTTTTTATTTATTCCTATCAAACACATAAAGGATGTGGACATGTATCGGCAAATGGAACTACACACACAGATGGAGCCAGCACAATAACAAAATGTATTAATCCGAATGACCAAGCACGGGTGAAAAAGTTTTTTACAAATAAATCTTAAATGAGTACCACAGAAAATAAAATATGACATTAGCCACACCACACAGGCTCCTCCTGCATTTCTATTGGTCTAAAATTACATCGTCCAGAGGATATAATCCACTTAACGAGAACACACACACACGCATAGATAATCAATCTGTGTGAGATTGATGGCCAAGACAAATGCTGTGTCATCCAAAACATGTCACAAAAATCCTCATCGTGCATACATTTACGAGAGCAGACAAAAATGACAAATCATGTTATTTCACGTCACCTTTTTAGACCAAATTAAGTCTTTCTTGAAAGGGTAAACGGTGAGATCAATGTAGGCTACAAATCCTAACAATAAATGGCCTTAGAAAGTGGCAGTGTGTGACATGGTTTAAAAAGATAGATCTGTGGATAACTTTGTGCTCAGCAGATAGCTTGGGACCCATCGAGGAATTGAGGGCAATGACAAAGCAGGATTAGGATCCGATTAAGCAAATGGAATGACATAGATATTCATTAAAGAGTCTGATGAGGTTCCTAAGATTTACATATAGACCAACACCAGCATTCCCAGAAGCCAGTGTTGACTGGTGTGCAGGGTGGGAAAGACTAATCTAGAAGGGGAGGGTCAGGTTGCAAATCCTATCTAATATCTGCAACGTTAAGTACAGAGCATATTGTAATTAATGATCCACAGGATTTTAGTAAATTAAAGAGCATATGTCCCTGCTTATCTTTTAGAATAGGCTGTTGCTGTACTTGCCCACACACAATCAAAAACAGTACATCCAAACGGTACAATAAACATACAAACTTTTTACTGAAACTGAACTGGAGGTGAAAAAGCTGTCTGAGTGTGAGGACAGAGGGTGACTACATCATGCACTGGAGACAAAGGAATCTGAATATAGATCTAGTGCAGGGTTCCCCAACTGGCGGCCCGCGGGATGAATTTGGCCCATGGGTGATCTTATTTGGCCCCCCAAGTTTACTGAGGAAAAAATATAGAATAATATTTATATATATATATATATATATAGTAAATCTGTTCCCAGAGACCTGATCGTATACAAATGCATGCAAATTTTGAAATTATTCTATTTTTGGTCAAATATTATATCGGTTTGGGCATCTTGCGGTCAATTTGCAGTCTACAAATTATTTGTAATAATGTTCCAGCCCCCTGACTGTCCACTTAAGATATATTTTTTTCTGCATCTGACTCTAGTTGATGATCCCTAATGTAGTGGCTAAGTGATGAGTCTGACCTTCTCCTCCTCCAGCCTCTGCCTCCTCTTTTCCTCCACAGCAGCTCTGCGGAGCTCCTCTCTCTGTCTCTGCTCCTCCAGCTTCCTCCAGCGCTCCTCCACCGTACGCTCATACTGCAGCTGAGCCCTCCGCTCTTTCTCCCTGATCGCCTGCTCTCGCACCGCTGGAAACACCAACCAACACATTCAGATTACCACCCTCTAAAACACCATTAGAACAACCCACAACAATTCCAGAGCTTTGCTTCCTTAAACTGCACATTTACTGGCTGCCCGTTCTATAGGGAAAAATTATAGAGCATTTTTGCTAACCTGCTACAATACAAATATTGGTTTCAATAAGAAGTGATTTCCATCAGTCTCAATACTTGAAAGAAAATGTCAGGAACATCACTTACCTAGACCTTTATCTCTCTCCTCACGTCTCTCTTTGGCTAAACGCATCCTGTCATCTGTCCTCAGATACCCTTCTACGTCTGAGAGAATGGGATATAAAGATCAACACAGATAGAGAAACAGACAAGCTAGACAGAAAGAGCAAGGAGAGACATTCCAAAGAGATAGTGAGGGAGAGATGTGTTTATAGAGAGGACCCAGTGAGGGAGAGATGTGTTTATAGAGAGCCCAGGACGCAGTGAGCCCAGGACCCAGAGAGGGGGAGATATGTTTATAGAGAGGACCCAGTGAGGGAGAGATGTGTTTATAGAGAGGACCCAGTGAGGGAGAGATGTGTTTATAGAGAGGACCAAGTGAGGGAGGGATGTGTAGGGGAGCTAACAACCACAGTGGGGGTGGGACTTACACTGTTTACCTGCATGATTGTTAGTGTTGTTGCCTGGCAGAAGTAAAGTGGAGGGGAGCCCATTGAGCTGGGGCCTCTTCTCTGTGACCGAGGGTGGGCTCACCACCTCATCTGATATAGGAGAGACAACAGTCCCCACAGTTTATCAGCAGAGGAAGGCAGTGCTGTACATAGCACTGAACTGCAGTACTACTTTGAGACTGCAGAGGGAGACAGTGACATGCTTTTTGTTCAGTGAAAGTAATGTTCAGAGGGTAAAATGATCAGCCAGGGCAGTAGATAATGTAAAAGGTTGGATTGCCAAGCAATCCAAGGATGGACTGTGTATGTGCTATGTTTTACGGTGTCCCAGCAAAAAATCTATTTAAAATGCAATCAGTTGTTAATCAGTTGTATGATAATTACTAAAGCAAAAAGATCTTGCCTTTGCCAGAAATGGCACTCTAAAATATGATTTTAGGCCAGTTCATATTATAAACATCTAATTGTCTAATCTAATATGAAGTACCTTTCCAATTCAGATAAGCGCCAAAGAAAATCCTTTTAAAATGTTAAGAGTGTGGGTGAGCCAACGGCATCTTACTGTGTTTCGCAGCTAGGCTCCCTGGATAAAGTGCCACACGGGCTGGGGAGCTATGGCCATTGCTTTGGGATCTCTTCTCTGCAACTGATTGTTGAGTCAATCCTTCGGCGGGAGAAAGAAGCAAACACATGAAGAAGAAGAAAATAGAAGACAGGTAAATAAGTCTAGGATAGATGGCAGCCAGGCCATTGATTTACTCTGGACTAGATTAAACACAGCAGCCATAATCTGGCCCTGTTACTTCTGCATCACTCACCAAAATCTAATACAGCTCCCAGTCAAGGAGCGACCCATCAAATCACAACATTGGGTTGCACACTGCATATGTTAATATAATTTATTCTTGGAAACTAGGAACTAGCCTAGGAAGTGAGGGGTCCTTTCCCAGACCCAGAGTAAGCCTATTAATTAAAAAGCACTTTTGATTGGGACTCTCCATATCCTGCTTTTAGAGTAGGCTATAGACTTATACGGCCAGGACCGGCCGTACAGGTAGGCTACTAACAACTGTCACATGTCTTTAACCATTGATGAAAGGTCTGTGATGTTGTGTGCTGGTGAGAATCCATGTTTAATGCCCCTCTTTATGCAGATGCAGCTATATGCTTTTGATCATCCCTAAATTCAAGGCTACATTCTGGGCTTTTTGAGTACAAATCACACTTTTTTGCTCACATTGGTACCAACCAAGTTTATTACAGTTGTGTTCTTATTTCTATTCGTTTGTTCCATTTTTTATTTTAAATTCAGTTTAGTTTCAGACCTGATATGCTAGTTTTTTATTTAGTTTGAGTTTTTTGGGATGTCACTTCTTGCAACTGTGGAGCAGTAATACTTAAGCGATGAATAATGTGATGGGTCAGGTCATAGGTCAGGTTTAAATGATAAAGTAAATCTCAATGTGACTTGGATTTAAAGGGAATAGCGTCGAGACTGGTGCCCAAAAAAATAGGGTGGAAACTCTCACCCATGTTAAAATCGATCTACTGCTTTTTAACCTTAGTAGTACATGTAAGAAGAATCAAATAAGATCTAAACGATTTACCGAGACAATTTACTGTTAATTTTTTTTTTTTTTACTGTAATCGTAATGAATGCATAAACGAATGGATGCATAAAATTCATTGAGGGGAGATGGGATTTGTATTTCACAGTATGCAATGACATGGGATTGGTGCAAGTAGGTTGGCTACTATAGGTAATGTTACAGAATATCAATGAATATTGTGTTTTATATCACATACACTTCCAGAGGTCTTAACAAAGGCTTCCAAACTGGCAGCACCGGAAGGGCAAAATAATAACTTTATTTTATCTTCATTTAACTAGGCAAGTCAGTTAAAAACAAATTCTTATTTACAATGACGGCCTACTCCGGCCAAACCCCGATGACGCTGGGCCAATTGTGCGCCACCCTACCACATACCAGTTAAATTGGTATGGTTTAAAAAGTTTAAGGTTTTCGGCACTCCAAGAATCAGGTATTCTACTGTATTCTGTGGGATGGAATAACGGTACCATTCAAAATACAGCAATTACTTCCCCGTTCACCATTACTTCCCAAAATGTACCATCATTTACAGTATGCTGCGATAAAACTTTTCACAGTATTTTACTGTTGATAATACTCGAAAATACAATATGAATTACAGTTGTTACAGTGTAGTGATAGTGACGCACAAGCCAGATCTATTTGAAACATCGCCATCTCCTGGCCGCATTTACCCACCAGATTCAGTAGCTTGAACCCCCCTCCCCCAAAATAGATAAACAACAGCTAAAAAAATAAAACCAAAACATTTTCATTATGGTGTTTATTTTAGTTCGTTTTGGAGTTAAAGATACGTTTTAGTATAGGTTTAGTTTTTCAAACGGGTTTATTAATTATTTTATTTCAGTTTACTAAATCGTTTTTTCATGATTGGTTTTCGTTTTAGTTTCCATTTTAGTTTACTATAATAACTTTGGTACCAGCGACAGAAAAACATCCTTGGACACCGACATCTAGGTTATGCGGGTTAATATAGATCAAAACATATAAATACGCGTAATGTAGCCTGTGACAGAGCCAATCAATTTGGCAATTAAAAAGGTGCGTGTTGTCCTTTTGCATCTTGATGATTTAACAACTAGGCTATTCAGCTTTTATTTAGACAGCTGGCCATAAAAGCAAACGATACAAATTGCCTCGGCTAGGCTTGGTTATAGCCTATGCTAGAGGATGAAGTGAAATGCACAATTTGAGGATGCAGAAATGTCATAGCAAAAAATATGAAGAGAAACATTGGATATTGTTAACAATAGACCTTTCGTCTTTTACCCAGCTTACCTGTTAAGGCACCACTGGATGCTGCATTGACTGCCGTCTCCGCCATCTTCGTAGTCACCGGCGGATGCCACCAAACGTATGTATGAAATGTCGTAAACACCCCGCAGCGAAAGGCTCCAAATCAAGTCTAGGGAAACAGCATCGCCAGCTTCTACCTTCAGGCGCAGGAGGAGAACATAGGCTAATCTATCAGGGGATGTAGGCCTATCCGTTTTCCACTGCCTCAGCAATCAATATGTATGCTCGCCCGGAATGCTAACGGTGCACAGGCGGTCAGGAGAGCAGGAGGGTATTCGGATGAATGCGGTTACTGAATGAGACCATAGGCTACTATTAAGTTAGCTATTTTGAAGGTAACGTGTGATCGTAGCTGGTATCCTTGGTTAACTGTAGGCAGACGGAGAGAAAATGATGCGCTCCAGTTCAGGGCGTACTGGATGGAAATTATGAATATTCGACAGCGCAGCAGTGCTTCGCCCGCGGGTGTTGTGCCGAAAATCTCTTCCCTGCCAGAATTCCCCCCCCTTCTAATTTCCTTAATTTTGTGACAAACATCAGATTCAAGTACCTTCTATAGAACAAACTTCACGTCAGGATAGCCAACCGAAATTAACAAAGAATGTATGTGTGTTATGTTAAACAGAGGGAATAAAATGTTGGCAAGCAATAAACAATTCAGAACAACTATGGCTGAATTATTATCCTTACACTTTCAAAAATACTAATAGAATAAGACATGGGAGAGATGACGAATTTTGGCAAAGATATTTATTTATAGACTAATACAAATCAGTAGCGGATTTAGGTACGGGCGACATGGGCAGCATCTTGCGGGCGGGCGCTGAGGGGGGGTTCGCCATACAAGCTACAAACGCCACATACACTTGAAACAAATAGCTAAACCGAAAACTGCAGACAAAAATGTTTTCTGCTACTAAGATCAGTGAAATGTAGGCTAAACTGACAGAGTGCAGAGTAGAAATCTCAACTAGCAAGCAAGTCGCAGCAATGAAGAACGCGAAGGGGGGATTTTCGGCACAACACCGGATCCCCATTACATCATTGATGGAAGGACCAACTGTAGCCCAATTAAAGGCATGAAGTCAAAACTAAGTATTTAATTGCGTTCAATAGCTTTAAACGTTGCCATTAAATAACTATACTGAGCAAAAATAAACATGTAAAGTGTTGGTCCCATGTTTCATGAGCTGAAATGAAATATCCCAGAAATGTTCCATATGCACAAAAAGCTTATTTCTCTAGAATGTTGTGTGCAAATTAGTTTACAACCCTGTTAGTGAACATTTCTCCTTTGCCAAGATAATCCATCCACCTGACAGGTGTGGCATATCAAGAAACTGATTAAACATAATGATCATACTACAGGTGCACCTTGTGCTGGGGACAATAAAAGGCCACTCTAAAATGTGCAACACAATCCCACAGATGTCTCAAGTTTTGAGGGAGTGTACAGTTGGCATGCTGACTGCAGGAATGTCCACACGAGCAGTTGCCAGAGAATTGAATGTTAATTTCTCTACCATAAGCTGCCTCCAACGTTGTTTTACAGAATTTGGCAGTACGTCCAACAGGCCTCACAACTGCAGACCAAGTACATGCATGGCACGTACATGTGTGGGTGAGCAGTCTGCTGATGTCAACGTTGTGAACAGAGTGCCCCATGGTAGTGGTGGGGTTATGCTATTGGCAGGCATAAGTTTCGGACAACAAACACTATTGCATTTTATCTATGGCAATTTGAATGCACAGAGATACCATGACGAGACCTGAAGCTCATTGTTGTGCCATTCATCCGCCACCATCACCTCATGTTTCAGCATGATAATCCACGGCCCAGTGTTGCAAGGATCTGTACACAATTCCTGGAAGCTGAAAATGTCCCAGTATGCAGGCATACTCACCAGACATGTCACCCATTGAGCATGTGTATCCGATGTGAAATGGCTAGCTAGTTAGCAGTGGTGCGCACTAATAGCATTCAATTGGTGATGTCACTTGCTCTGAGACCTTGTAGTTGTTCCCCTTTCACTGCAAGGGCCGTGGCTTTTGTGGCACGATGGGTAACGATGCTTCAAGGGTGGCTGTTGATGTGTGCAGAGGGTTCCTGGTTCAAGCCCAGGTAGGGGCGAGGAGAGGGATGGAAGCAATACTGTTACACATGTTTGGGATGCTCTGGATCAATGTGTACCATAGTATGTTCCATTTGGACAATCTAACTGCACTGTTCAATTTACAGTAGCTATTACAGTGAAATAATATCATGCTATTGTTTGAGGAGAGTGCACAGTTATTAACTTAAATTTATCAATTGGGCGGCAGGTAACCTAGTGGTTAGAGCATTGGACTAGTAACCGAAAGGTTGCAAGTTCCAATCCCCGAGCTGACAAGGTAAAAAAAAAAATCTGTCGTTTTGCTCCTGAACAAGGCAGTTAACCCACTGTTCCTAGGTCGTCATTGAAAATAAGAATTTGTTCTTAACTGACTTGCCTAGTTAAAGGTAAAATAAAAAAATCAATTAGGCACATTTGATACATTTTTTACAGAAATGCAATGGTTCATTGGATCAGTCTAAAACGTTGCACATACACTGCTGCCATCTAGCGGCCAAAATCTAAATTGCACCTAACCTGGAATAATACACTGACCTTTCTCTTGCATTTCAAAGATGGGGGGGGAAGTTTCTTTGTATTGTCTTTTACCAGATCTAATGTGTTATATTCTCCTACATTCATTTCAAGAATATGCATATCCTTGATTCAGGTCCTGAGCTACAGGCAGTTAGATTTGAGTATGTCATTTTAGGCTAATATTGAAAAAAAGGGTCCAATCCTTAAGAGGTTTAACACAATTAAGACTATTAACTAGAAGGGAAGAAGAGAACACAGCATCAAACTTTAGGCTAATATTGGAAAAAAAGGGTCCAATCCTTAAGAGGTTTAACACAATTAAGACTATTAACTAGAAGGGAAGAAGAGAACACAGCATCAAACTTTATAGTAGATGCGCCTTTCAACCCCTCTGCACAGAAATGAAATGTAAGCATGGATAACGTGGTGACAGCATCCGAGCGAGACTGGGTATTCTGCGGAGGTCGCTTTGTGGTAGGTAGGCTTACCTACTGTCAGTCTGACTAAATAGCAAAGCCAGCCAAGTTCTGGGCGTTCCGCAAAGAAATCAAAAGCTTAGAGAATGGCAATGTTCGACAGGATCTAAACCGTAACGTATCATGGGTAAATTGACTGATCCACAAATAATCATGTAGTTATTTATGATGCAAGGTTCTTTGTAGATCAATCAGTTGGCAGTTGCCTTTACTGTCGGCTGAAATGTCAAAGAAGCCCAATATTTCTCCAGCGTTGCGCAAATCCTGACTAGGCTAAAAGGTTTACCAGCATGTCAGGAACATGAGTTATACCTGCTTTCACCATTTTTACAAAGTGAGACTTCTGTTGCCAGACCCAATGTTCTTGGATTAAAAAAATTAAAAAGCATAGAAATTATCACAAATAAGATACTTATTTTTTATTGATATTCAAAATCAAGAAAACAAACATTGGTAAAAATAAAATTAAGAAAGGGGGAGGGATCCTCTGTTTGACAAAAAATCTCCAGACCAAACATAAAATGATTCAAGTTTTTATTGTAAACTCTGTAGTTTGAGGGTATATTCCACATGATGGAATAAAAATGCATTACAACTAACAAAAATATGAAGTGTGTGAACTAAAGTAGGTGTGCTGATGTTCTCAGTGACAGATTCCAGGCTTAAAGCAGTCTCAAGAGAAGGGAAATGAGCTGCCTCAGACTTGAGGAAGCAGGGAGTTGTTGGCAAGGTTGCACTGCCTCTGCCAGCATAGAAATGTCCACTTTCCTCTGCATAAACGACTTGGCACACAATAGTTCTGATTCAGATCTGAGTGGAAGGGGAGAGACATATGTTACCAAGTTACCTGACCCAAAAGCAGACAAAGAATTCAAGCAAAATGGACAGAGCAAAAAGCATTTCACTCAATTGTATGTGATTTTAGTGATTGACTGCATCACACCAATTATTACCTATGGATAGCTTTCCTTGTAACTAGCAAGAGGAATCCTCTACTTACATCATCAATGTCCTCGTCGTCATCTCCAATGTCATCAAACTGAATATCCTCATCGTCGCCAGGTCCAAATGTGTCAGTCTCATTGATTTTAGCTAGGGTGTTAGAAGATAGTCACAATTAATAAACTAGCCTACTTTTTTTTTTTTTAAGTAAAAGAGTGAACATGTGCCTATAATTTGAAGCAAGATAATTCTCCATTCCTGGCTTTATTTCATTTTAGTCTTAGGTTAGAGGTTATTAACCTCCCTTATTCCCTCTCTTTTTTAGTGGCCCAAGATACTTACCATGTTCAGGAAGCTCCCCATAGGCCTTCAAACTCCTGGCCTCGTCTGCATTGTACTTAAGGATAACATCGGCTTTTTGGTCCTTCAGGGAAGAATGTAACCATTAGGACATATTCTTCGAACTTTGGGCCTCCTAGTGCCTTGGGTTGTATTATCATAAATAAAAAAATACACTGCACATGTTTTATTAATATTACCTGGTAATCTCGAAGTCCCACAAGGATGATGTCTGAAGTATTGATCCAAACCTGCCCAGGAGCGAAGAACAAGATGTCAGCAAGGACAGCTTGGAGTATGGAAACTGTAATATTTCCAGCATAGAGACAAACTAATCAGGTAGAAGAGTCTGTCAACCCTCATGTCAAACCCAAAGCATTGTGGAAGTGGAGTGTAAAGGATAATGGCATTGGATTGCATTTATACAGTACACGTAAGATCTCAATTATCTTCAGTCTACAGCTATTTGCCAAAACACGTGGTGGATATTGTGGCTAATGGCACTACTATATAGGCTACTGTGTACACCATTACCTTTTTCCGTAGCTTTCCTCGGATGTGGCATAGTCGCTTGACTCCATCAAAACACATAGCTTCCAGTCGTCCATTACCCAACATCTTAATCACCTGTGCATATTCTAGATTAGAACAGAAGTTCAGCCAGTTAGTCAATTCATATGGAGGGGGTCACGAGGTGGCTCAAATGTAAGAGCTGAACTGTTAACAGCCCTACTCCCTGGTTACGGTGACCGTATTACCGCCACACAGGCAGTTACCAGTCATGACCGAAGTCAAATTCCACATGACCGCTGAGTCACGGTAACTAGGCTACTCAAACTGCGCTCTGATGCCGCTGATAGTCATTAGTAGCCTTTATTTATTTCACCTTTATTAAGCTAGGTAGGCCAGTTGAGAACAAGTTCTCATTTACAACTGCGACCTGGCCAAGATAAAGCACAGCAGTGTGACAAAAACAACAGAGTTACACATGAGATAAACAAACACACAGTCAATAACACAATAGAACATCTGTATACGGTGTGTGCAAATTAAGTAAGGAGGTAAGGCAATAAATAGGCCGTAGTGGAAGTAATTAAAATTGAGCAATTAACACTGGAGTGATAGATGTGCAGATGAGGATGTGCAAGTAGAAATACTGGTGTGCAAAAGAGCAGAAAAACAAACTAATATGGGGATGAGGTAGGTAGTAGGTTGGCTGGGCTATTTAGATGGGCTGTGTACAGCTGCAGCGATCGGTAAGCTGCTCTGACAGCCGATGCTTGAAGTTAGTGAGGGAGATAAGTCGCCAACTTCAGTGATTTTTTTCAATTCGTTCCAGTCATTGGCAGCAGAGAACTGGAAGGAAAGGCGGCCAAAGGAGGTGTTGGCTTTGGGGATGACCAGTGAGATATACCTGCTGGAGCACGTGCTACGGGTGGGTGTTGCTATGGTGACCAGTGAGCTGAGAAGGCAGAGCTTTACCTAGCAAAGACTTCTAGATGACCTGGAGCCAGTGGGTTTGGCGGCGAATATGTAGCGAGGACCAGCCAACGAGAGCATACATGTCGCAATGGTGGGTAGACTGCATCCACTGTGATAGACTGCATCCAATTTGCTGAGTAGTGTTGGAGGCCATTTTGTAAATGACATCGCTGAAGTCAAGGGTCGGTAGGATAGTCAGTTTTACGAGGGTATGTTTAGCAGCATGAGTGAAGGAGGTTTTGTTGCGAAATAGGAAGCCGAATCTAGATTACATTTTGAATTGGAGATGCTTAATGAGTCTGGAAAGATAGCTCACAGTCTAGCCAGACATCTAGGTATTTATAGTTGTCCACATATTCTAAGTCAGAACCGTCCAGAGTAGTGATGCTAGGCGAGCGGGTGCGGGCACCTATTGGTTGAAGAGCATGCATTTAGTTTTACTAGCGTTTAAGAGTTGTTGGAGGCCACGGAAGGAGTGTTGTATAGCATTGAAGCTTGTTTGAAGTTTAGTTAACACAGTGTCCAAAGAAGGACCAGAGGTATAGAGAACGGTGTTGTCTGCGTAGTGGTGGATCAGAGAATCACCCGCAGCAAGAGCGACATCATTGATATATACTGAGAAAAGAGTCGGCCCGAGAATTGAACCCTGTGGCACACCCATAGAGACTCCCAGAGGTCCGGACAACAGGCCCTCCGATTTGACACACTGAACTCTATCTGAGAAGTAGTTGGTGAACCAGGCGAGGCAGTCATTTGAGAAACCAAGCCTGTTGAGTCTGCCGTTAAGAATACGGTGATTGACAGTCGAAAGCAGTGGCCAGGTCGATGAATAAGGCTGCACAGTAATGTCTCTTATCGATGGCGGTTATGATATCGTTTAGGACCTTGAGCGTGGCTGAGGTGCACCCGTGACCATCTCGGAAACCGGATTGCATAGCGGAGAAGGTACGGTGGATTTCGAGATGGTCGGTGATCCGTTTGTTCACTTGGGTTTCGAAGACTTTAGAAAGGCAGGGCAGGATGGATATAGGTCTGTAACAGTTTGGGTTAGAGTTTCCCCCTTTGAAGAGGGGCATGACCGCGGCCGCTTTCCAATCTTTAGGAATCTCAGACTATACGAAAGAGGTTGAACAGACTAGTAATAGGAGTTGCGACAATGGCGGCAGATGATTTTAGGAAGAGAGGGTCCAGATTGTCTAGCCCAGCTGATTGGTAGGGATCCAGATTCTGCAGTTCTTTCAGGACATCGGCTGTCTGGATTTGGGTGAAGGGGGGGGGGGGGGCTTGGGCCAGTTGCTGCGGGGGGGTGCAGAGCTGTTGGCCGGAGTTGGGGTAGCCAGGTGGAAAGTGTGGCCAGCCGTAGAGAAATGCTTATTGAAATTCTCGATTATCGTGGATTTATCGGTGGTGACCATGTTTCCTAGCCTCAGTGCAGTGGGCAGCTGAGAGGTGCTGCTCTTATTCTCCATGGACTTTAGTGTCCTAAAACTTTTTGTAATTAGTGCTGCAGGATGCAAATTTGTGTTTGAAAAAGCTAGCCTTTGCTTTCCTGACTGACTGTGTATATTGATTCCTGACTTCCCAAAAAAGTTGCATATCGCGGGGACTTTTCGAAGCTAGTGCAGTGCGCCAGAGGATGTTGTTGTGCTGGTCAGGGGCAGTCAAGTCTGGACTATATCTGTTCTTAGTTCTACATTTTTTAAGGGGCATGCTTATTTAAGATGGCGAGGAAGGCACTTTAAGAACAACCAGGCATCCTCTGACAGGTTGAGGTCAATATCCTTCCAGGATACCCGGGCAAGGTCGATTAAGAAGGCCTGCTCGCAGAAGTGTTTTAGGGAGCGTTTGACAGTGATGAGGGGTGGTTGTTTGAGATCCTGGTTGAAAACAGCAGAGGTGTATTTAGAGGGCAAGTTGGTCAGGATGATATCTATGAGGGTGCCCATGTTTACGGATTTGGGCTTGTACCTGGTAGGTTCCTTGATCATTTGTGTGAGATTGAGGGCCTACCAAACTTGCTAATGGCTCGGTACTCAGCGCTCCATTGTCCCTCCATCAGGTCCTAACTTCCTGGTACTCAGCGCACTATTGTCCCTCTAATCATTCTGACATCAATGCAATCTAACATCTAATCAAACACTTCATGAGAGCCCTGGCATTCATTCAGAGTCTGAGCGGAATAGGATCACCTGTTGTGCAGGGAGAGCCAGCTTCTCATAGCTGGTTGATGCATGGAGTTAAATAAGGGTTCTTATAATGAGCCCATGTTAAACAACATTTCTGTAGGCTATGCAATTGTGTGAGAAAACAGAGTTTTGATGGCCTCTATTAAAAACACGATCCCATCAGCTTTCTATAGACTAGGCCTACTATATTTATTTCTCAACTTTCCTAATATTAAGCACATTGCTTCTCTTTCCAACCGGAGTAGCATACCTGGCTGGCATAAAAATTAACCGCAGGAAAAGCGTCCTCCATTCGCTATTCAAGTGCATACAGATGACGTCTTTCCCCCCCCTGTTCCAATATGTGCATGACAGCCACGTATGCTAAATCAAAACTAAAATCGCACATACAATACTATTCAAAAGTTTGGACACACCTGCTCATAGAATAATAGCGACGTAAGCAGAAGTGTTCAAATCAAAATATATTTGATATGAGATTGCCTTCACAGCTTTGCACACTTGGCGTTCTCTTAACCAGCTTCACAAGGTAGTCACCTGGAATGCATTTCAATTAAAAGGTGTGCCTTGTTAAAAGTTAATTTGTGGAATTTCTTCCCTTTATGGGTTTGAGCCAATCAGTTATGACAAGATAGGGTTGTCTTCTCTATACCACCCCTATTTGTAAAAAGACCAAGTCCATATTATGGCAAGAACAGTTCAAATAAGCAAAGAGAGACGACAGTCCATCATTACTTTAAGACGAAGGTCAAACATTTCAAAAACTTTGAAAGTTTTTTCAAGTGCAGTCGCAAAAACTATCAAGTGCTATGACGAAACTGGCTCATGAGTACCGCCACAGGAAAGGAAGACCCAGAGTTACCTCTGCTGCAGAGGATAAGTTCATTAAAATTAACTACACCTCAGAATGCAGCCCAAATAAATCCTTCAGAGTTCAAGTAACAGACACATCTCAACATCAACTGTTCAGAGGAGACTGTAGGGCCCTCATGGTCGATTTGCTGCAAAGAAACCACTACTAAAGGACACCAATAATAAGAAGAGACTTGCTTGGGCCAAGAAACACGAGCATTGGACATTAGACCAGTGGAAATCTGTCCTTTAGTCTGAGTTCAAATTTGAGATGTTTGGTTCCAACCGCAGTGTCCGAGACGCAAAGTAGGTGAACGGATGATCGCCACATGCTTGGTTCCCACCGCGAAGCATGGAGGAGGTGGTGTGATGGTGCATTGCTGGTGACATCGTCTGATTTATTTAGAATTCAAGGCACACTTAATCAGCATGGCTACCAGAGCATTCTTCAGCGATACGCCATCCCATCAGGGTGGCTACTTTGCCTTTTAGGTTACTAAACTCAGCAAAAAAAGGGACGTTTTCTGGACCCCGTCTTTCAAAGAGAATTCGTAAAAATCAAAATAACTTCACAGATCTTCATTGTAAAGGGTTTAAACACTGTTTCCCATGCTTGTTCAATGAACCATAAACAATTAATGAACATGCACCTGTGGAACGGTCGTTAAGACACTAACAGCTTACAGACGGTAGGCAATTAAGGTCACAGTTATGAAAACTTAGGACACTAAAGAGGCCTTTCTACTGACTCTGAAAAACACCAAAAGAAAGATGCCCAGTGTCCCTGCTCATCTGCGTGAACGTGCCTTAGGCATGCTGCAAGGAGGCATGAGGACTGCAGATGTGGCCAGGGCAATAAATTGCAATGTCCGTATTGTGAGACACCTAAGACAGCGCTACAGTGAGACAGGACAGACAGCTGATTGTCCTCGCAGTGGCAGACCACGTGTAACAACACCTGCACAGGATCGGTACATCCGAACATCACACCTGCGGTACAGGATGGCAACAACTGCCCGAGTTACACCAGGAACGCACAATCCCTCCATCAGTGCTCAGACTGTCCGCAATAGGCTGGACTGACGGCTTGTAGGCCTGTTGTAAGGCAGGTCCTCACCAGACATCACCGGCAACAACGTCGCCTATGGGCACAAACCCACCGTCGCTGGACCAGACAGGACTGGCAAAAAGTGCTCTTCACTGACGAGTCGCGGTTTTGTCTCACCAGGGGTGATGGTTGAGCACGATTGAGCATGATCTGTTGGATCGGAGGGTAAGGGCTAGGGCCATTCCCCCCAGAAATGTCAGGGAACTTGCAGGTGCCTTGGTGGAAGAGTGGGGTAACATCTCACAGCAAGAATGGGCAAATCTGGTGCAGTCCATGAGGAGGAGATGCACTGCAGTACATAATGCAGCTGGTGGCCACACCAGATACCGACTGTTACTTTTGATTTTGAACCCCCCCTTTGTTCAGGGACACATTATTCAATTTCTGTTAGTCACATGTCTGTGGAACTTGTTCAGTTTATGTCTGTTGTTGAATCTTGTTATGTTCATACAAATATTTACACAAGTTTGCTGAAAATAAACGCAGTTGACAAGTGAGAAGACGTTTCTTTTTTTGCCGAGTTCACATGATTCCATGTGTGTTATTTCATAGTTTTGATGTCGTCACTATTATTCTACAATGTAGAAAATAGTAAAAATAAAGAAAAACCCTTGAATGAGTAGGTGTGTCTAAACTTTTGACTGGTACTGTATTATTTAGTATATGTAAAGAGAAGATTAAATTGAGAATAGTCTGATGGTTGAGAATATTATCATTTGTGAATGATGCCCACCGTGTGCGGTATAAGGCAAGAAACAGAGCATGCATTTTGTGTGTGCCTTTTTCACATCATAGTTGCATGCACCATGTAACCTAGCCTATAGGCCTATATGTTTTGATAAGGTTTATATCACAACTAAAGTAGCCAAATAACCTATAGGTGTAGGACCCCTGGAACATGGTTGGAGAGCCCATAGCCTACAGAGCCCAGTGAAACGTGTTCTTATAAAGCCCAGTCATTGAGCAATCACGTGTGAAAACAGAGATCTGACAGGCCACCATTTAAAAGAGGATCCCGGCTTTCGTGGTGCTATATTTATGGCTAAATTCGTAAAAGTAAGCACATTAATCCGCTTTACAACCAGTGTAGCCTACCTGGCATATTAAAAAAGTACAACAAAAATTTGTGGGGGGGGGGGGGGGGGCGCTTGGCAGCATAATTTCTGCTGGGCTTGACAACGACCTTGGTGGTTTCATTTATGATATCCATCGTGGCAGTGGCAGATTAGCTAGTTAGAGCTAACTCTGTATTGGTGGGGCAGAGTTGAGGGAAGCAGCTTTAACTGTAAACTTGACCCCGTCCTTATGAATAAAAATATTACAGGTGGAGGCATATCTCGTTATTCACTTAGCCTACCACAGATGAGCAGCATTTTTTCCAAACTCAAAAGGAGTCATACTTAACTTTGCATTAACTTTCCATAGCGGCCCTACACACAACCCACTCTGCGGCACGTTCTGTCCATGGTGCGGATACAGATTTCGTGCCAACATGTCACTCAATCATTTGAACTTCGGTATTTTTATTCGAGGTCCACCGATTAATCGGAATGGCCGATTTCCAGTTTTCATAACAATCTGTATTTTTTTTTTCTTCTCCAACACTTTGTTTTTGCATTATTTAAACCAAATTGAACATGTTTCATTATTTGAGGCTAAATTGATTTTGATGTATTATATTAAGTTAAAATAAGTGTTTATTGAGTATTGTTGTAATTGTCATTATTACAAAAAAATTTAAAATCTTTAAAATCTGATTAATTGGTATCGGCTTTTTTGGTCCTCCAATAATCGGTATCGGCGTTGAAAAATCATAATCAGTCGACCTCTAATTTTTATATAGGGACATAAAACTAAAACTGTGGGGGCACACGTTTCAATTGAGTGGGTTAATTAAGCCCCCTTTTGCCCCCTCGTGGAGCACGCCAGATTGACAGCGAGGTCAAAACCTGTTTGCTAAATTTACAGGTTAAATCAGGTTGAAGGGGGTCCATGCACTCACCTTGGCCATCCTCTTTAAATACCAGCTCTCTCTTTTCTGATTCATTCTCGTTCTTACCACGTCGCCGATTCTTTCCTCCCTTACCTGTAATGAGAAGATGAGAGATAGTAAACATGTGGCACTGGTAACTGTAATTCCAGTTCCACCTTTCATTGGCATAAAAAGCACAATCAACACAGATAAATAAACCAACCACATGCCTGTAACCTAGCTACAAAGATTTTAACTAACCCCTTTTATATGTGGTAGCTAACTAGTTAGCTAGTGAATGTGACAGCGATTAAGGCAGAGGCTCAAGATGATGGAAACCGCTGGACAGGGATATTGTTGGCCTACCACTAGTTGATGGTAGTCATTCTGCGGCGCAACAGAATGTGACAAAAGCAAGCAAGGCAGTTCATTTAGCTGGATAATCGCCATTTGAATCCCTTATTTTTTTAATAGTCAAATTACGCTTAAATAAACGACGATGGTTGTAACTACGGTTAACGTTTCCACGCTTTCAATACTTGTTCAATGCCATACCGTGCCTTCCTCCGGTTACGTTGCTAAGCATGGGCCGGGAAGCTAGCTAGCATAAACTTCCCCCCTGAAATGGAATAACAACCAAAGACAACATATTTGCTGCGTACCTTTATTCTTCGGCATATTCCCAAACGAACAGACTTTTTTTTAAACGAGTCCTGTTTTTTTCCGTAACAAATGAACCAGCTAGTTTTATTAAAATGGAATGGAAACCAATCCTTGACGATGTCACACACTCTTCACAAAGTTAGCTAGCTAAGCCAGAGATATTAGAGAAAGGAGATGGGAATCTCATTGAGCAATGGATAGAGAAACGTATAACCCTCCACCAGCAGACTGTCGACCAATCGTGTTCACGTTGTACTGCTACGTCACGAGGTTGCTAAAGTCATCGTCACTTAATCCCTTCTAAAAATCAGGTTAAATCAAGAAATCTATATGATATTACATATATTACAATCTATATGATATTCCAAATCTATATGATATTACAGAAAACAAGTTAATTATCTCGGAAAATATTTAATGGTCTACTTCTTTTTCACGAAATTCATGCTGTTGTTTTTTTTGGAGCAAGCGCCCAATTGACTCCCATTCTCTCCTTGAAGGAGATCTCTCCCTGTAGCCCAGAATGCATCGTTCGTCCTATTGACGACGTATGAGCAAACTACACAATGGGCGTTAATAAAACCTTTCCAATTGAGTTTCCCATCTCCTTAACTAAGTTCAGCCAGATATACTTTTTTCTTGCGAAACCTCTGCCTCTTGTGACACCGTACTGCGCTTGCGTGAAGCAGCATTCGTTTCTAAAAAAGTGGTTCTGGTCTCCTACATTGTGGCTTTTCAGTGGAGGAAAGAATAAAATACGGATACATTATTTGATTGTATATTTATTTAATCGTGATTTTTATTTTTTTAAGTTACAAAATAAGCTGCAGACACTTGCCTGGACCACACCTGAGAATGTTTTTTTCATCTGTTAAACATGGATAGACAGATGCCAAAGCAGAGGGGAAATACAGTGTCTATTCTCACCTCCATCTAGCGTGTTACATTTCACAGCAGCTTCTTGGAAAGCCCTTCCCTTTAAAACAAAGCTGTCCTGTGGCCTCAATCATGCACACCAAGTAGAAAATGTTTCATTCATCCACATACAAAAATACATTCTTAATAGGCTCTTAAAATTAGACTTTAAAAGTAATCCTAATTGCTATAAGTATATCCCTTGTTCACGTGTTTCCCTTTATAATCATGAGAAGGACAAAAAAATTTAAAGACTGAGTAAAGCAAAAAAACTTTTGACCCCTGCCCCAACACAAAGGTCTGAGAGAAAGTGCAGCAGCAGAGTTGAGCACATTTTCTCCCCCCAGGTTTGAAAGGGTCTTGGTAAACTGATTGTTGTAGAATTAAGGAGTTTGCCCAATAGATGGGTATAAGCAATAGCCCATATTGAGTACCTATCTTATCTTCTCAGATTTACACAAGTGCATAGGTAGTGGGGGGGACTGGCTTTTGCCATCTTGTGCTCCATGCAATTGGAGGAAACATCCTTGTCATCCTCTCTAAACCCCTTCATCCCGCAGTGCTTAACTCAATCTCTGTTTAAACAGACCTATAGGAAACCGTACAGTTAATTATATTTTTCTAGTAAATATATCTAATTTTCATAAAATAATATATACAGTCTTGTAACTCTTGATCTGTGGGCAGTGAAGATTGTACACGCAAATACATTGTCAAGTTCCTTTTTGGTCTTACACACTGTTCTAACACAGCGGGAGTCAAAACTCACTAATGCACTGGTGCAGTAGCATTAAACAGGTGAGATTGATACTAGTGGCAGGTGGATCACAGGGCTGTGGAAGTCAACTTCTTCACTCCTCTTCGTTGAGCTAATGAGGAGTGTCCTACAGGGTCCAGCACAGGGGGAACATGCATGTTCAGAGCAGAGTAAGTGGCTGCCATCGCACCCTGTAGGAGGAAAGAGTGAACAGTCTTGGAGTCTTAAATTTATCAATACCCAGCAGACTTTCTTTCAGAGTGGCAGAAAAGAGAGACTTTAGTGCATTGAATAAAGTTTTATTGTTACCTTGACCAAATGAGGGGTATCATGTCTATTGAGCTGGTACTTGGGCAACCGGTCCTTGTGTACTATCCAGGAGTGTCGCAGCACCTGAGCAGCAGTTAGCCTCTGGTGGGGGTCCACATGCAGCATCTTCGACACTAGGTCCTAAAGAAAGCAATTCCAAAGTTCAGTTTGTGCATTAACTGCCATTACTACAACATCAAGTACATTGTGCTAGGAACAAAGTATTTACTTTGGAAACTACTATCATAGAGTAATTGGATACTATGGAATGCACAGTGCTGTCATCCAACCGATGTTCCAGACATACCTTGGCCTCTGCTGAGACAGAGTTCCAGTAGCCGCCCGTCAGAGAAAACTTTCCACTGCCAATCCGAGCTAAGACCTCTTCAGGAGTATCTTCTGGTCCATTGGCAAAAGGAGTGAACCTGAAACATCAAGAAAAACACATACATATGAAAGTACTTTATTGGTCCTCTTAAATTGTATTGCATTTCTGTGTTAATATTATATTTGTATGCACATCATTGACTATTGCCTGCATTACAGTTGATAGAGCACACATACCCAGTAAGCATTGTGTAGAGCAGTACTCCCAGACTCCAGATATCACACGCTGCATCATAGCCCTGTTTCTTCAGCACCTAACAACAACATTAAGTATTGCACACTGCATTAGAATACAGAAAGCAAAGAACATTGTGTCACATACTAGACAAACATATTGAAAACTGAAAACACAGACTAGTTATACAGCAGACAAACATTAGCTGAGGATGCAGGTACTAGTCACAGAAACATGTAGAAGAAGAGACACCTCGGGGGCGACAAAGTTGGCCGTGTAGCACGGCGTCATCAGGAGCCCGTTTTCAGCTCTCAGCTGTTTGGCGAAGCCAAAGTCACAGATCCGGATGGACTCTGGGTTTCCAGACTCATCCACATACAGGATGTTACTGGGCTTCAGGTCTCTGTGGACAACCTGAGCAGGGGGACAGATATTTCATCAGTGACATCCTAAGTCAGTGAGTCAAATTTCATAGATGGCCAACTCATATTTCTTATATAGTGTGAGGTTGACCATGCGGTAGGATTTTAACAGCTATGAAATGAATGGATTTTTTCTTGCACAGAGTGAGGCTTTTTACTTGCAAGTGAAGATAATAATAGCCAGCAAAATGTACAAGTATTTAGAAAAATAATAAACTGGATCAAATAAAGCTACTCAAACAAAACCGAGCGGTTGGCCAAACTGTTCCCTGTCCTGTCCCTCAAACAATGAGAACAGGCTTCTTATAGCAATACCCATGGGAAACCCTTACACATACTATATCTGGTAAATTATCATTCAAAGCACATGATATACCACACAGAAATGTTCAGCTAAATATATGTACCTATACCAACACACATGTCAATAAAGGTGCTAGCCTGCTTTAAGCGTCAATAACCTGGGATATAAACATGTACGTCCCCCAGAATAAGCTACTACCACATTACTCGTACCCGAAATAACCATGCGCTCAGACGCGCCCCCATTTCCCCATTAATTCTCTGAACATAAATTAACAGAACTCAACAACGAGAAAAACAGGTACATTTGCGAACAATTCTTTACCTTCAATCTAGCCATTACATTACCAGAGCACGTGCACTTGAATGTTAATTTAGCTCAGAAAAAGCATGCCCAGCACTACAAACAAATGGTTGGCACGCCCCTAAACCAAAATGACTGTCGGCGTAAACTCTAAGATGCATTTCTCTCGTTACAGGCGAACGGTCGGCCGCACCGAAGGACATAGGTAAACACATTCAATTCAATAAATATATGTGCATTCTTATAAACCCATAAAGCGTTATTGATATAAGGTATGTCTTTAAAATTATGTGACAAGATCATAAGTGGATCGTCACATACAGGAAAAGGTCCATATGTTGCTTTGAAAGTACCGAAGTGCTCTAGGTAAAAAATATATAATACATACATGGAATGCATAGTATATTAGTGTAATGTATCATAGTGATGGTGATTGCTTACCCCCTGTACATGCAGGTACTCCACAGTTTTGGTGATGGTGTGGAGAACCGCACTGGCCTCCCTCTCAGAGAAGAACTTCTGTCGGAGGATCTTATCCAGCAGCTCCCCTCCTTTCATCAGCTCTGTCACCAGGTACACGGAGCGCCCATCGTCATACACCTACAGTCAACAGAGCACAACCTCACACTGTTACCTAGAGAGATACTCACAAATAACATGAGTCATTATAGAAGAGTATTCAGCGCAATCACAAAAACAAAACGGAGACAGGAGGCGTAATTAGTCAGAGAAAATATGCCCATAACTCACTCAGAACATAGACATACTAGCCAAACAATGAAACAACAAAACACATGTGAATCTAGAATAATAGCACCATCTTGCTGTAAATTTCAACTGTGGCTCAAAAGCAAAACAGTGGCTCTTGCTTCATGAGCATACTGCGGACGTAATGACTCACATCTTTGAGAGTGATGATGTTGGGGTGCTGTCCGTAACGCAGAATAATCTCCACCTCTTCTGTGGGGTCCCTCTTGGCCTTACTGATGATCTAAGATAATAACATCAGTAATGACCGTTAATCATACCATTCTAACATGGGCAGCCCCAGAGGGAGATATTGACAGTGTTTAAGGACAGTGTTTCAACTCACCTTTACAGCATACTCCATACTGTTGCTCTTCTGAACGCAGCGTTTGCATATGGAGTAAGAGCCCACGCCGATGTCCTCCTTCACATCGTATACATCATTGAACGGTGCTGCGTTTCTGTGGAGTTGCTGAAAAGACAAAGATTCAGATACATAGACCAGTTCTGTTATTTCCACACACAACCATATAATAACAGCAGATCATACCCCATAATGTATGTGTATGTGTTGGTACCTGTATTGAGGTCATGTTCATGCTGGTGGTCTGTGGTGGTTGTCTCTCCTCCTCCGAGATGGCCACGAAGCTGAAGCCTCTGAAAAGCTGGTGGGCGTTGGCACTCGGGGGACAGCCAGGAGAGTCTGTAGGGACAATCCTCACGTCAATCCGCTCGCTACTTTTCATTCACACAATTCATAATAATAATAATAATAATAATAATAATAATAATAATAGTGGGCGCTTATTTTTCTGGCTATTGTTAAGTTCCAATTCGCCACTTGATGCACAAGTGATATACTGTTGGGCGATGTTCCCATTTAATTAATAAAATAATACGATGACAGATTAAACTTGATGCCGATGGTTTGTGGTCAAGTAATCCGGGTTGACTAGCAGTAAAAACCATGTGAATCTCCCAATTCACCCATGCAGCCCTACTATGTTTGCCTGTGACCCTATACGCCAAACCCACCACCTGACCTATAACCCAAGTGATACAAGCTCTCTAGTGGTGAGAAGACTAAACAGCCACAACACACATCAAAATGGTTCTTACACTTATATTTGTCCTATTTCACGTGTGAATTGGAAATTAGTTTTTTGCATATCCCAATTCCCCGAGACACCCTGGGAGAGTGGGGTCACAGGCAGGGTCAGCCACCATCAACGGCATGGGCACAGACGGATTTTTCATCTTGTCGGCTCTGGGATTCAAACTAGCAACCTTTCAGTTACTGGCCCAACACTCTAACGGCTAGGCTACCTGCCGACCAATAACACTGTTCAGATTTTGAAACTGTGTATTGTAAAAGCGCCAAACAAGAACATTTTATTTACCTCGTGGAGTTTTTGCAGTGAATTCAGAGTCAAAGTAGACAGTGTCATCAGGTCTGCCACTCGCAGGTTTAAAGGGGGGATGGATTTCTCTCCTGAATAATTTCTACAGGCATACCAAGAAAAAGGGATGCTAAATGGAATAAACCTAAACATGTATGTTAAAAACACAAAAAAATACATGTATAATACATAAGGACAGAGCAGTAGGCAGATGGTACACATCTGAATAGCCAAAAACGTACATTCCAGTCAATAGTGGAAAAGAAGAAATGTCTCTTGATCTCTTCCACTCCGTCTGGACCAGCACCTGTGAACAACAAAAACCACACACATTACATCAGGATAGCTGGGGTAATAGGATTGCAGTTGTTAAAACATTCGGTGATGCTTCGGTACAGTCGGACTAGAGTTTTTCCATTTGAGTGTGATTTATTTGAGCCACCCATTAGTTACAAGACACAGCAGAAAATACAATTTTAGTGATGAGATTGATTACCTAGTCTGTTGCCTGGGTTGCGTTTGAACAGGTTACGTAGGAGAGACTGGGCCTCTTGACTCAAGGACTGTGGCATTCCCAGCTTGGCCCTGCAGTGCAAACAAAAAAAGTACTATGGTAGATGAAGAACAAATTATGGCTAACTATTTTAACAGCCTGGTAAAACTGGTACTAGAGAATGGGACATGTTGAGAGAGGATGCACTTCAGTATCATGGTCATGGTTTCCTTCCGATCCTTCCCTTGGAAAGGCAGTGTTCCAGTCAGCATCTCAAACTGGGGAAGATGAAAACAGTGGTCCTGTCAGCCATTGGACACATTGGCCCATACAGGCAGATATGAAGGCACACTTGATACCAGTCAGATATTTGAACACATCCCAGAGTAATAAAAGGTAAAAGAGCTACGCATTCACCATGAGCACGCCGTAGGACCACCAGTCGGCGCTAAGGGTGTGTCCTCGGCGGTTCACGACCTCTGGTGCCATGTACTCCACTGTTCCGCAGAAAGAGTAGGCCTTGTTCTCATGATCAATGGACTCTTTACTCAGGCCGAAGTCTGGAACAAACAAAGGGCAGCAAAATGAGCTTGTGCTGAAATTCTATTCATAATCAAGCAGAAATTTGTACATAGGCAAACTGAGGGCTCCTAAAATGACATACAAAGGTATTAATATGACTAGCAGTGCTTTCCTATTGTGCTTGGTGGCTGAGTCAGGCTAAGTGTGAATATGAAGCATGAATATTTAATAGAAGCAGAGCATTACTCACCAGTGAGTTTGATATGTCCCTGCTCATCTAACAGGATGCTGAAAGGACAGAGTGATCTCAGTCAGAGAGGAAAACAACATCCACCAGCAGAAACTCATACAGTAAATAGACAGTATATAACATTGTCCCTTCTACGCTCAAAATTGATTTGACTCAAAATAACGTTTGGCTTAAATATGAATAATACACATGTATTTTCCAGGTTGCTGATTGGAAGAGAAACAAGTACCTAATGTGCATAAGCAATGTTTATAGCATTAGTGTGATAGGTACTTCTCAGGTTTAAGGTCTCTGTAGATGATTCCCAGGCCATGCAGATGGTCCAGGGCCAGAGCCAGCTCTGCCAGGTAGAACTTCACATCCTCCTCTGTGAACATCACCTGGGAGTATGGAGACAGACTGATAACATACCTACTGATACACAAAACACACAGAAATTATTCAAAATGTGTCCTTTTTCTAAATATACTGAACAAAAATAACAATTTAAAAGATTTTACTGAGCTACATTTCATATAAGAAAATCAGGCAATTGCAATAAATTCATTAGGCCCTAATCTATGGATTTCACATGACTGAGCAAGGGCACTGTCATCAGTGGGCCTGGGAGGGCATAGGCCCACTCTCTGGGGAGCCAGGCCCAGTCAATCAGAATGAGATTTTTACCACAAAAGGGCCTTATTACAGATAGAAATACTCCTCAGCCCCCCCCCCCCCCAGACAATCCAGCAGGTGAAGAAGCCGGATGTGGAGGTCCTGGGTTGGCATGGTTACACGTGGTCTGTGGTTGTGAGGCCGGTTGGACGTACTGCCAAATTCTCTAAAATGACGTTGGAGGCGGCTTATGGTAGAGAAATTAAATTAAATTCTCTGGCAACAGCTCTGGTGGACATTCCTGCAGTCAGCATGCCAGTTGCACGCTCCCTCAAAACTTGAGACATCTCTGGCATTGTGTTTTGTGAATTTTTGTTGTTGTTGAGAAATAAGCTTTTTGTGCTTATGAACATTATCTGGGATCTTATACTTCAGCTCATGAAACATAGGACCAACACTTTACATGTTGCGTTTATATTTGTGTTTAGTGTAAAACAATTATATTTAGAAATAAATCGTAGAAAACCCCCTTCAGGATTAGAATTTGGTTTACCTCTTTGGACAGCCGTGTGAATAAATCTCCACCCCTGAGGAAGTCCAGAATCAGGTACAGCTTCCCTTCTGTCTGGAATGCTGTGAAGAATCATGTGTACATGTTCAACTCAAAACTCATCTGTAAATTTTGATAATCTCTCTTTACATCAGACGTTGAAAAAAAAAAAAAATTATGGCAGGTCAGTGAGATGTCTGATAACTCACCGTAATGTAGTCGGACGATAAAAGGATGGTTCACCTCCACCAAAATATCCCGTTCCATCTTGGTCCGGACCCTATCCCGCACTGGTGATACGTGATAAGAATAATAAGTGAAACCCGACTGTATAGAATTCAACAAGAAAGATTGATAATGTAGTTCTAAACCCAGAAAGATTGACACTGTAGTTGTAAAGTAGTTCTTTATATTCAATATAAACAAATTCACAAAAAAGTTTATTCTGTGCACTAGTGTACCTTTCAATGTGGCCTTTTTCAGCACCTTCATAGCATAGAGCTGTCCAGCATCAGGCCCTGTTATTTTCTTCACAAGGAACACCTGAACATCAATAGACAGAGACACAAATCAGTTCAGTTGTTAATCACAACATCTTCCATCAATTTGTCAGTCTCATTTACGCAAATGTTCAGAGATATGATCATACTTCCAACCATAATTCATACAGTTGAAGTCAGAAGTTTACATAAACTGAGTTTAAATGTAGTTGGATAAGGTGTTTCACAATTCCTGACATTTAATCCTAGTAAAAAGTCCCTGTCTTATGTCAGTTAGGATCACCACTTTATTTGAAGAATGTGAAATGTCAGAATAATAGCAGAGAGAATTATTTACTTCAGCTTTTATTTCTTTCATCACATTCCCAGTGGGTCAGAAGTTTACATACACTCAATTAGTATTCGGTAGTAATGCCTTTAAAAATTGTTTAACTTGGGTCAAGCGTTTCAGGTAGCCTTCCACAAGATTCCCACAATAAGTTGAGTAAATTTTGACCCATTCCTCCTGACAGAGCTGGTGTAACTCAGGTTTGTAGGCCTCCTTGCTTGCACACGCTTTTTCAGTTCTGCCCACAAATTTCCTATAGGATTGAAGTCAGGGCTTTGTGATGGCCACTCCAATACCTTGACTTTGTTGTCCTTAAGCTATTTTGCCATAATTTTGCAAGTATGCTTGGGGTCATTGTCCATTTGGAAGACCCATTTGCAACCAAGCTTCAACTTCCTGACTGATGTCTTGAGATGTTGCTTCAATATATCCACATAATTTCCTTCCCTCATGATGCCATCTATTTTGTGAAGTGCACCAGTCCCTCCTGCAGCAAAGCACCCTCACAACATGATGCTGCTCCCCTGTACTTCATGGTTGGGATGGTGTTCTTCGGCTTGCAAGCCTCCCCTTTTTCCTCCAAACATAACGATGGTCAATATGGCCAAACAGTTCTAGAAGACATTTCTCCAAAAAGTACGATCTTTGTCCCCATGTGCAGTTGCAAACCGTAGTCTGGCTTTTTTATGGTTGTTTTGGAGCAGTGGCTTCTTCCTTGCTGAGCGGCCTTTCAGGTTATGTCAATATAGGACTCGTTTTACTGTGGATATAGATACTTTTGTACCTGTTTCCTCCAGCATCTTCACAAGGTCCTTTGCTGTTGTTCTGGGATTGATTTGCACTTTTCGCACCAAAGTACATTAATCTCTAGGAGACATAACGGGTCTCCATCCAGAGCGGTATGATGGCTGCGTGGTCCCATGGTGTTTATTCTTGCGTAATATTGTTTGTACAGATGAACGTGGTACCTTCAGGCGTTTTCTGAGGTCTTGCCTGATTTCTTTTGATTTTCCCATGATGTCAAGCAAAGAGCCACTGAGTTTGAAGGAGGGCCTTGAAATACATCCACAGGTACACCTCCAATTGACTCAAATTATGTCAATTAGCCTATCAGAAGCTTCTAAAGCCATGCCATAATTTTCTGGAATTTTCCAAGCTGTTTAAAAGGCACAGTCAACTTAGTGTATGTAAACCTCTGACCCACTGGAATTGTGATACAGTGAATTATAATTGAAATAATCTGTCTGTAAACAATTGTTGGAAAAATTAATTGTATCATGCACAAAGTAGATGTCTTAACCGACTTACCAAACTATAGTTTGTTAACAAGAAATTTGTGGAGTGGTTGAAAAACAAGTTAATGTTTCCAACCTAAGTGTATGTACACTTCCGACTTCAACTGTATATGAATAATATTATCATTAAGAACAAATAAACATTACAACCACGTCTACAAATGTCAACCTCACACAATTTACCTTCCCAAAGGATCCCTGTCCCAGGACCTTGCGCAGCTCAAACTGCCGCGGATCAGCCTTTTCAGAGCCCTCTTTAACATGGTGTGTGATACTGATCTCATTCACAAAGCTCTCATCCTGTGAAAGAAAAGAGACACAGTCATACCAAAGCCAGACGCGACCCAAATGCACAGCACAGTAGTGTGGAAAAAGTCCAACAATACACAGCACAGCAGTATGGAAAAAGACAACAATACACAGCAATTCTATAAACAAACGCAGATGTGGGTACGAAAACAAACACACGAGACATGCAAAGAATAAGCAAATATACAAGGCAATAGAATGAATCAAATCAAATACATTCACAACCTTTGATTTAAAACCCCACTAAGAAAGAGACTGCATACTCAGCGCCTTTTCTCTGCACTAAAGCAGAGAGTCATACTGTGAGAGGATGGAGAAATAAACTCCCATGCTTTCCCACCAAAACACAACACCAATCCCAATCCAGACCAATCCAGACCCACGTACAGCACACCAGCTTACAGTGAAGTCCTTCTTTGGCCCGTGTTCTGCCCAAGCAGAGGCCAAATCCCCCATGCCGGTGCTGGGCCAACAGAGCCCCTCTCCCTGTGTCAGTGTTGCCGAGAGGCTGCGGTGGGGGAGACTGCGCTGCACTCGGATCAGCCGGGACTGACAGCTTGCAACTGGTTGCCATGCCACCAACACCCCCTCCCATTGCATCAGAGGTGGTGTGGAGGAGGATGACTAAAGACACAGTATGCTCCCTCTCTCTTTCACAGTCACTCTCAGGCTCTTTCGCTACCCCCTCATCTTCGCTAACCATTTTCCTCTCCTTTTACTCAGACGACCCCACCACTACGCCACTTTAATACATAGTACTCAGCATTATTGTGGAGTGCCTGAATGTAGGTGTTTGAGCAAGTGAGTAAGAGAGAGAGGGGAAGAAAACAAAACATAAACACATACACACACACCAACTGTGGAAATTAGACAGTCAGGGAGAAGACAGAAGGTGAGATTATATTTATAAAATGTTTAAACTTACACTGCATGCAGTATCATCATCATCCCCCATGGAGTCATCCATGACCTGTGCAACACATAAAACATTATATCATCTCTCTCTATCCCTTAAGGTCCTTGTGTAATGTGTTATTGTACCCCTTAGCCACGCCCCTAGCCCTACTGTCATTTGTATACTATTTATGTGTACTTGTGGTCCCCATCTACCTTTGTATTGATTTATTATTGTTAATAATTTTTTTTAATTAAAAACTCACAATTGCGGTATTTTTTGACACTGTCTAAATATGCTTCAGGGCCAATTGTTCAGTTGATTATAAAACATGTATAAATAAAACTGTATTTATTAATAAGCCTAGTTTACATGTTAAAACCTGTCCAATAACATTGCATGTTCCCTGTAGTGAGTGAATTACCCAAAGGTCAGCCAGCCCAGCAGCGAGTGAGTGAGTAGCTCATACACTGAGTGAAACAAAACATTAGGAACAAGAACACCTGCCTAATTGCGCTGCACCCCCTTTCCCCTCAGAACAGCCTCAACTCATCGGGCATGGACCACATGGTGTTGAAAGTGTTCCACAGGGATGCTGGCCCATGTTGACTCTAATGCTTCCCACAGTTGTGTCAAGCTGGCTGGATGTCCTTTGGGTGGTGGACCATTCTGAAACTGTTGAGTGTGAAAAAACCAGCAGCGTTGCAGTTCTTGACACACTCAAACCGGTGTGCCTGGCATCTACTACCATAACCCCATTCAAAGGCACTTAAGTATTTTGTCTTGCATTCACCCTCTGAATGGCACACATACACCATTCATGTATCAATTGTCTCAAGGCTTAAAAATCCTTCTTTAACCCGTTGCCTCCTGTTCTCCTACTCTGGTTGAAGTCGATTTAACAAGTGACATCAATAAGGGGTCGTAGCATTCACCTTGTCAGTCTCATAGAAAGAGCAGGTGTTCCTAATGTTTTGTGCACTGTGTATATTGCGATTAGTTTTTTCCCCACAACAGCTTCCTTCCGGCCACAAATGTCGGTTGTTACAATGTAGCAACCTGCACTTGAGAAAATTTGATAACTTAAGATCACAATGCTGTCCTTTTGTTAATCGTTTAAGTTTTAAAATCCGTTTGTGTGAAACTAAAACGAAGTTGCTGTCCCACAAACTCTAGGGAGGACGTCAATTCACAAGAGACCGCGGCAATCATTGACGACAAATGACAGCTACGGTGGCCATAGGTCATTCATTTGCATGCCTATTTACCTCGGTTTCAGAATTGCCCAAAGCCATTTTCTGCCAAGGGTCTGCTCCAAACTGTGCCAAGGGCATCTTCGACAAGAGTTCAGTCGCGAGCTTCCAGTGACTTGAAGCTTTCAAGGTTGAGATAAGTAAAAATATTTCTTGAGGTGGGGGGGTGTCTGTTCAACGAGAAAAACAAAATCGTAAGAGGGTTTCAAAGTAAACGTAACTGTAAGTATAACCTACTTTTATCACTATTCCTAAGGTTTTCTTGAAACTACATAGCTTACACTTTTTCCACAACAAAATCACTCACTTCCGTTCTCAATATGGCGCCGTGGCTCGGTGTACCTGTCTGTCAGAACAGGCTGAGGAATGCGTCACCCATATGCCATTGGTTGGCAGGAACAAGATACCGTCCTCGAGACAGGTAATGATAAGCAATAAACTAAAATGTATCAAATATGCCTTGAGATGAGATGACAAATGTCACCTAGGACTTATATTACAGTGGGGTCCTATTAGTCAAAAAGCCATGTCGTGTAACATTTTATTTTATTTAACCTTTATTTAACTAGGCAAGTCAGTTAAGAACAAATTCTTATTTACTATGACGGCCTACCAAAAGGCCTCCTGCGGGGAAGGGGGCTGGGATTAAAAATACAGGACAAAACACACATCACGACAAGAGATAACATAACACTACATACAGAGAGACCCAAGACAACAACATAGCATGGTAGCAACACAACATGGCAGCAGCACAAAACAGGGTACAAACATTATTGGGCAACATTGAGCCTCCCATCCATGCCATTTAAGAGCAAGGGATAAAAAAAAGTGTCTGTATATATATATATATATATATATAAAAGTTTGGACACACCTACTCATTCAAGGGTTTTTCTATTTTCTGTAGAATAGTAGTGAAGACATCAAAACTATGAAATAACACATATGGAATCATGTAGTAACCCAAAAAGTGTTAAACAAACAAAAACAAATTATATTTTAGATTATTCAAAGTAGCCACCCTTTGCCTTGATGACAACTTTGCACACTCTTGGCATTCTCTCAACCAGCTTCACCTGGAATGCTTTTCCAACAGTCTTGCAGGAGTTCCCACATATGCTGAGCACTTGTTGGCTGCTTTTCCTTCACGCTGCGGTCCAACTCATACCAAACCATCTCAATTGGGTTGAGGTCAGGTGATTGTGGAGGCCAGGTCATCTGATGCAGCACTCCATCACTCTCCTTCTGGGTCAAATAGCCCTTACACAGCCTGGAGGTAAGTTGGGTCATTGTCCTGTTGAAAAGCAAATGTCCCACTAAGCGCAAACCAGATGGGATGGCGTATCGCTGCCGAATGCTGTGGTAGCAATGCTGGTTAAGTGTGCCTTGAATTCTAAATAAATCACTGACAGTCTCACCAGCAAAGCAACCCCACACCATCACACCTCCTCCTCCATGCTTCACGGTGGGAACCACACATGCGGAGATCATCCGTTCACCTACTATGCGTCTCACAAGGACACAGCAGTTGGACTCATCAGACCAATTTGGACTCATCAGACCAAAGGACAGATTACCACCGCTCTAATGTCCATTGCTCGTGTTTCTTGGCCTAAGCAAGTCTCTTCTTTTTCTTGGTGTCCTTTTAATAGTGGTTTCTTTGCAACAACTTGACCATAAAGGCCTGACTCACACAGTCTCCTCTGAACAGTTGATGTTGAGATGTGTCTGTTACTTGAACTCTGTGAAGCATTAATTTGGGCTGCAATTTCTGAGGCACTCTAATGAACTTATCCTTAGAGGTAACTCTGGGTCTTCCTTTGCTGTGGCGGTCCTCATGAGAGCCAGTTTCGTCATAGTGCTTGATGGCTTAAAGTAATGCTGGACTGTCGTTTCTCTTTGCTTATTTTATCTGTTCTTGCCAAAATAATTGCTTCCTGTAGCACTAATTCCAAAAAGTTTCGGGACACTGTAAAGTCATGGAGAATAAGAGCACCTCCTCCCAGCTGCCCACTGCACAGAGGATAGGAAACACTGTCACCATCGATAAATCTATGATAATCGATCATTTCAATAAGCATTTTTCTACGGCTAGCCATGCTTTCCACCTGGCTACCCCTACCCCGGCCAACATCTCAGCACCCCCTGCAGCAACTTGCCCAAGCCCCCCCCTTCTCCGTCACCCAAATCCAGACAGCTGATGTTCTGAAAGAGCTGCAAAATCTGGATCCCTACACATCAGCTGGGCTAGACAATCTGGACCCTCTCTTTCTAAAATTATCTGCTGCCATTGTTGCAACCCCTATTACTAGCCTATTCAACCTCTCTTTCGTATCGTCTGAGATCCCCAAAGATTGGAAAGCTGCCACGGTCATCCCCCTCTTCAAAGGGGAGACACTCTAGACCCAAACTGTTATAGACCTATATCCATCCTGCACTGCCTTTCTAAAATCTTCGAAAGCCAAGTTAACAGATCACCGACCATTTGGAATCCCACCGTACCTTCTCCGCTATGCAATCTGGTTTCCGAGCTGGTCATGGGTGCACCTCAGCCACGCTTAAGGTCCTAAAAGATATCATAACCGCCATCGATAAAAGATAGTACTGTGCAGCCATCTTCATCGACCTGGCCAAGGCTTTCGACTCAGTCAATCACCATATTCTTATCGGCAGACTCAATAGCCTTGGCTTCTCAAATGACTGCCTCGCCTGGTTCACCAACTACTTCTCAGATAGAGTTCAGTGTGTCAAATCGGAGGGCCTGTCGTCTGGACCTCTGGCAGTCTATGGGGGTGCCACAGGGTTAAATTCTCGGGCCGACTCTCTTCTCTGTATATATCAATGATGTCGCTCTTGCTGCTGGTGATTCTCTGATCCACCATTCTGTATACATCTGGCCCTTCTTTGGACACTGTGCTAACAAACCTCCAAACGAGCTTCAACGCCATACAACACTCCTTCCGTGGCCTCCAACTGCTTTTAAATGCTAGTAAAACTAAGTGCATGCTCTTCAACCGATTGCTGCCCGCACCCTCCCGCCCGACTAGCATCACTACTCTGGACGGTTCTGACCTAGAATATGTGGACAACTACAAATACCTAGGTGTCTGGTTAGACTGTAAACTCTCCATCCAGACTCACATTCAGCATCTCCAATCCAAAATTATATCTAGAATCACCAAACATACCCTCGTAAAACTGACTATCCTATCGATCCTTGACTTCGGCGATGTCATTTACAAAATAGCCTCCAACACTCTACTCAGCAAACTGGATGCAGTCTATCACAGCGCCATCTGTTTTGACACCAAAGCCCCATATTCTACCCACCACTGTGACCTGTATGCTCTCGTTGGCTGGCCCTCACTACATATTCGTCGCCAAACCCACTGGCTCCAGGTCATCTAGAAGTCTTTGCTAGGTAAAGCCATGCCTTATCTCAGCTCACTGGTCCCCATAGCAACACCCACCCGTAGCATGCGCTCCAGCAGGTATATTTCACTGGTCATCCCCAAAGCCAACACTTCCTTTGGACGCCTTTCCTTCCAGTTCTCTGCTGCCAATGACTGGAACGGATTGCAAAAATCACTAAAGCTGGAGTCTTATTTCTTCCTCTCTAACTTTAAGCATCAGCTGTCAGAGCAGCTTACCGATCACTGTACACAGCCAATCTGTAAATAGCACACCCAACTACCTCATCCCCATATTATTACTTACCCTCTTGCTCTTTTGCACCCCAGTATCTCTACTTGCACATCTATCACTCCAGTATTAATGCTAAATTTGAATTATTTCACCTCTATGGCCTATTTATTGCCCACCTCCCTACTCTTCTACATTTGCACACACATTTGTTTGTGTGTAATTGTGTTTTTGTCGCACTGCTTTGCTTTATATTGGCCAGGTTGTATTTGTAAATGACAACTTGTTCTCATCTGGCCTACCTGGTTAAATAAAGGTGAAATGAAATTTAAAAAAATATGGACTTTGTATTTTACCAAATAGGGCTCTTCTGTATACCACCCATACCTTGTCACAAACCCATTAAGGAAAGATATTCCACAAATGATATTAAGGCACACCTGTTAATTGAAATGCATTCCAGTTGGCTACCTCATGAAGCTGACTGGGGCAGCAGGTAGCCTAGTGGTTAGAGCGTTGGACTAGTAACCGAAATGTTGCAAGATCGAATCGCCGAGCTGACATGGTACAAATCTGTCGTTCTGCCCCTGAACAAGGCAGTTAACCCACTGTTCCTAGGCCATCATTGAAAATAAGAATTTGTTCTTAACTGACTTGACTTTAGTTAAATAAAGGTAAAATAAAAAAAATTGAGAATACCAAGAGTGTGTAAAGCTGTCAAGGCAAAGGGTGGCTACTTTGAGTAATCTCAAATATATTTTGGATTTGTTTAACACTTTTGATTAGTACATGATTCCATGTGTGTCATTTCAGTTGACTTCTTCACTATTATTCTACAATGTAAAAAATAAAGAAACCCTTGAATGAGTAGGTGTCAACTTTTGACTGGTACTATATATATATATACACATTTATTACATTTAACCTTTAACTATATACACATACATACTTTATCCCTTGCTCTTAAAGGCATATGCCATTTAGCAGACTTATCAAAAGCAACATTTATGCATGCATTTTTGTATGGGTGGTCCCAGTGGGAATCAAACACACAATCACGCCGTTGTAAGCGCTGTGCTCTACCAACTGAGCCAGGGGACCACACATTCACACAAAGCCCAAAACAAGTTAATTAGTTTCTTTCATAGTTTATTTGTTTTGATAGACTATACAAAGACAATAACAGAGCACATACACTTCCTGATCTCGTCACCTCTGGGGGGAAAACCAGGACAGATCCCTGTGTAGTGCCCCACTGTTTTGTAGTCTGACCATTGTTGATCACCAAGACTCCCAAGAGAGGCATTTCCTATTCCTGCTTGAAGCAGTTCTAGTTTGAGTACTGGTACGTTAGATACAAAACACATTTGGCAATAAATATGAGGCTGATTAGAACAAAACATTTTAGGGAACTAGAGAGCATTATGATTTAGAAGGAGAGCGTCTACAAAAATGGTGTATGACTGACAACACAGTGAAGGCATGAAGTCAGCAGTATTCAATAATCTATCTGAAGCATCACACCACAATGTACAGACTCAGCCTCTGTTCATGTGGATCTGCAGTGTTTGTGCTCGGCTACGAGTGACACGCAGCCTAAAGACATCTTCCAAACACAGACAAGATCCCACAAGCACAGGTTTGATTTGGCAAAATAAATAAAAATGTTAACATCCCAACATAAATCTCTTTATTTAATCTTATATTTGGATAGGGAAGAAGAAAACACTAATCAAATAGGGATAATTATGCCAGTAATGTTAAGGACAATTGGTCCATGTCACCAGACTCAGAACAACATTTGGAGTAGGATAATGAAAGGCTCTTCTTACTTCTCTGCTGTGTTTTAAGTGGCCTTTCAACAGAAAAGACAAGAGCCAATAGTGTGGCATGAGCACTGCAAGTAGGAATGAATCAGAGTTAGTCAATGAGGTATGACACCAGTCGGCACTCTTTTTGGGTGTGGAGTGTTTGGATTAGGGCTCTGGCAGAGGGTCAATGGAAAATAAATGTGTGGCATAAGTTGTTCTTGACACGGGATGAGGATGTGTGTGTGGGGAGGTAGGCAAAGAAGATTAGAATCCATGAAGGCCGTTGGCTGAGATGAGGAATGTGATGTGTGAAAAGATAAGTGCATTGATGGAGCACAGGGGAAGGGCCTAGGAGACAAAGGGGTGGGGCACAAGAGCCTTTAGCTGGTCGACGTCAGCTTGGTCCATGGGGTGGCCCCACGCACTTCAAAGGGCTGATCATTGGCGAAGATGTGGCTACACAGGTCATCCAGAGGGGGCTCGGGGTCTGTGGTGGCAAATTGTGCAGCATCTTCAATCTCTTTCCTCACCGCAATATCAATCTCCTGCACACATACGGGACAAGTGAAGTTTGGTCATTACATCCTCCAAGACATGCTTTTGTCAGCTGTAACTATTTACAATGCGTCAATCATGCATTTTTCAAACTTAGTCAAAGATCTGAATCTTTGACTATGTATATACTGCGTCGAATGGCCAGTATATTAGTGAATATTTGAGAATCACCTTGAGCTCCTCTATGCTAGCCATGTTGTTGCTGAGCATACGGTCCTTCAGCATGGAGATGGGGTCGCTCTTACTACGGACCTCCTGGATCTCCTCACGTGTGCGGTAGCTAAGGAAAGAGCGGGGTAGGGGTATGCAGTGTCACTATGGCAGCTATGATAATGCAGGGAGGAGGCTACTGGGGGACAGAGTGCAGGGGTAGCAATATATTAGAGCACTGAAAGACTAGCTGTTGAATCCCTGGTAGGTCAGCACTAGGTTTCCATCCAATTGGTTTCAGATTTCTATGCAAATATTTGGAGATTATTATTATTTTTTTAATTCTGCATAAAATCAATATGCACATTTTCCCACCAGAGGTGTTTCCATCAAACTGATTTGTTGTGAAGAAAAGGCTGTGTGTGATGACGTGCACATAAAGCATTTTTGCGGTTATGTTCCCAAAAAAGGCCATGGCTGCAGATCTGTATGTAACCCCCCAGTTCTACCCCCCTCCCCCCTTACAGTAACATATCACTGAAGCCTCATCTCCCTCACTAACTTTAAGCATCAGCTGTCAAGAGCAGCTTACCGATCATTGCACCTGTACACAGCCCACCCAACTACCTCATCCCATGTTATTTATTTTTTTGCTCCTTAGCACCCCAGTATCTTTACTTGCACATTCATCTTCTGCACATCACTCTAGTGTTTAATTACTCAATTGTAATTATTTCGCCACTATGGCCTATTTGCCTTACCTCCCTAATCTTATTACATTTGCACACACCGTATACAGATTTTATTTATGTGTAACTCTGTTGTTGTTTTTGTCACACTGCTTTGTTTTCTTGGCCAGGTCGCAGTTGTGAATGAGAACTTGTTCTCAACTGGCCTACTTGGTTACATAAAGGTTAAATAAAAGCATACTATGCCAGACACTCAAATGTCCAGATGATCAAATACTTTCCCATGTTCGCTAGATAGCTGGTTAGTCTAACTTATCTAAATCTTATCATGGCCGGATTACGTGGCCAGTGGGCTTGACCCCCCCCCCCATTGAGTTTGTTGAGTCACTCCGGTATCATATGAACACACAAGACATGGCAAAATGTGTAGAATTGCAATAAGTTATCTTTAAAATGGCAAATCTCTCCCCACCACAAGAGGGGTCTGAACAGTTGAGGTCGCGAGGTGGGGGTTGGTTACTATGCCGATAAATGACAATATCCACCCAGACCTTTGTGGTTCAGTTCCCATGTGCCAAATATTAGTCATCTTTTTTTTTTATGGCCATGGCTGCGGAACTGTAGGTAATCGCCCAGTTCTGACGGATCCCATGGAAAGATCAGTATCACGTTCTGCGTTTCTTTACCTCTAATTTAACCACATTTTTTGTAGTAACCCTCCCTTCACATTTCTCACTGTCAATTGTGAATGATAATTCGTCAGGTTTTACCAGTGAAGCGTCCATGCAGCATATGCATGCCGACCATTTGATCTCAGTCAGCTACATGGGAATAGGCGTGTAGATCTTCTTAGTTATGTACAGTGTTGTTTCAAATTATGTACAGTGCATTAAAAAAGCAGATGGTGTTACCACGTTAACAAACTGTAGCATGCCTGTATTTTGTTTCAATCAAAGCACATATTTTGCCCTGCTGGTGCACACTGGAGGTTGGCCGCATGAGAAATGCGACCGTTCGCACAATCATCCTAATCTCAGAAATGAGGTGGTTTTTGTCTTACAGTAACGTTATACTATGCCAGCCATACTAAACTGACGGACCACAGACCCAAAACGGGGTAATTAAAATAAATAAATGTAGGAACTCAATAGGGCTTTCAATTTATTGATGTTGAGAGTTATACTAGTAGAATGAACACGGTGCAATTTCTACATTTATATGGGCAGTTTCCCCACTGTCATTCACCGACAGACCAGAGAGAGTAATTAATAAACTGTCAGAAATCTTCAGTTGATCAACTACTAGCCCATGTTAGCTAGATAGACTAACCTATCTTGTTATCATGGCCAGATTACGTTCCCAAGGGCCTTAACCCCCAAAACTGTTAAACAGAAAACTTGCCCAATCTTGTTTTGGCGCATGCTTCCTAGACAAGTTTGCTGATAAAGTGGACAGGTTATATGATGAGATATGGATAAGAACAAGACCAATTTATTTGATAAATTGGCAGCAAGCAGCAATAATCATGTCACCAGCAATCAAATAGTCTACCCTTGATATTTAGCCATTTGGATTTGCTTGATCATTGCACTTAACCACCATGTGAAGTTCATATTAATTTATTTCATCTACCTATAAACTGTCATGCTTTTCCGCGTGGTGGTGGTAGGCCTATAACGTAACATATCATTGTGTGACTTGTGGCCATTATCAATATTTGTGCATAAAGGCGCTTCCACCTCCATTTCTCACGTAACTAATTTTACCGACAAAAAGATCCCACCATGTCGAACAAACAAATTGTCGACATTTATGAATTTTAACCGACATTTCCTGTTTCCATTAGTCCTGTCGTGGCTGTTTTTATGCGCCAGGTAAATCATCCGCATTAAATGGTTGGATGGAAACCTGTTTACTGATGGGAGTTCAAATAACTTCTCCAGAGAAAATAACAGATAGGTAGGTAATAATCTACAATAGTAATCTACTAATCCAATAAGAACAATAGAGTATACAAAACATTAAGAACACCTGCTGTTCCCATTACATAGACTGACCAGGTGAAAGAAATGATCCCTTATTGATGTCACTTGTTAAATCCACTTCAGTCAGTGGAAATCCACTTCATGTCAAACCTGAAGGGGAGGAGACCGGTTAAAGAAGGATTTTCAAGCCTCAAGACAACTGAGACATGGATTGTGTATGTGTGCCATTCAGAGGGTGAACGGGCAAGTCTAAATATAAGTGCCTTTGAACGGGGTATGGTAGTAGGTGCCCGGCGCACCAGTTTGTGTCAAGAACTGCAATGCTGCTGGGTTTTTCACACTCAACAGTTTCCCGTGTGTATACAGAATGGTCCTCCACCCAAAGGACATCCAGCCAACTTGGCACTGTGGGAAGCACTTGAGTCATTGGTATACTCAGTGGAGCTGTGGACTTTTACCTGACGCCAGGATCGCTCATGCTGTGTCCATGGTAACGGTAGGTCTGGAGCTCCATGAGGATAGGGCCCTGAACACAGGTGGAGCAGAGAAACAGACTTAACACACAAACCTGTACACAGTACACACAGACACAAAATTAACAACCCTACATACTGTAAGGTTGATGCTCACCTTTCCAGATCGGCAGTGATCAGCTGCAAACTTGGTGGCCTCTCTAACACACAGGACATCCATCCCATCCACCTGGATACAGATACAAAATGTCATTCTTAAACTCAAGAAATGTAAGTTGTACAGAAGCGTGAATGTATTAGTTAGCTGTCTACCCTGAGGCCAGGAATGTAGTCTCCTCTCTTGTAGTATTCGGTGCTGGCAGAAGAGCGCTCTACTGATGTGCCCATGCCATATTGGTTGTTCTCACAGATGAAGATGATGGGCAACTTCCAAAGAGACGACATGTTATAGGTCTCAAATATCTGACCCTGTGGATTAATACAAATTCAGTCAACAGTTGGGCTCAGATCTAAACTTGAAGTGATTGTCCTTCATATGTTCAATGCATGCAGGTTTCAAGAAGCATGTCAAACCTGGTTGGCTGCTCCATCACCATAGAGACTGACACACAGCTGGTCATTGCCCAGATACTTACAGGCCAGGGCTACACCGGCTCCCAGCGGTACCTGAGGGGGGATTAGGCAGGTGTTATATTTGAGAAGGAGAATCCACCATCTTTGAATGGGATATACAGCTTAGACAAATTATGAGGTTTAAAAAGGAAATAAAATGGGATTCTTTCAAATCTAAGATAAATGAATAATGCTAGGCCTTTGTGAATTACCTGAGCTCCCACAATGCCATTGCCTCCATAGAAGTTTTTAGTGTACATGTGCATAGAGCCTCCTTTACCCTTAGCAATGCCTCCTCTACGACCTTAGTGAGACAGCAAGGGAAGAAATGAGGGAAGAAAACAATGAGTGAAAAAGGTGTTTGAATGGTTTGGAAGACAAAATCAGAGGTGCAAAGTACAATGATTAGCTCTTGGTGCTAAGCGATTATTTATTTAACTAGGCAAGTCAGTTAAGAACAAATTCTTATTTACAATGACGGCCTACCCCGGATGACGCTGGGCCAATTGTGAGCCGCCCTATGGGACTCCCAAGCATGGGCGGATGTGATACAGCATGGAATCGAACCAGGGACTATAGTGACACCTCTTGCACCGAGAAGTAGTGCATTAGACCGCTGCGCCACTCGGGAGCCCAAATGTTTGTTTTTTGGGGGGGTTATTAATCAAATAATTGACTGACAGTTTCAATTACTTTAATTCCATTTAGTTATTGGGGTTGAGCCCAATGCTCTGTTTCTATACAGATAATTCAAATAAGTGACGAGAAAAATGAAGTAAAGATCTAAAATGGGATGCTGGGCTGAAGGGAGTTGTTTTTATGACCCAAATATTCAACCTAGTTCAGCACAGAACCGTGGTAATTAACTACAATGACCATAATCCATTGAGCCTGTTCTTTTCCGGCTCGGACACAGATGGATACACTTTTACGCCTCCTATGTTAGATTAGATACACACAGATAGCATACGCCGCTGCATGAGAGAGTAATGTACGCAACGAGAGAGGGATAGAAAGTTTGAAAGTATGCCTCATCTACTTTGAAGAACTAGTAAAATTATTTAATCAGACAACTATGCAGCATACTTAGGCAGGCTAGCCTAGCTAAATAGGATGACTAAAGACAGCACAGTATGAGCAGAACACAGAATGTTAAATGGTTGTCTGGCTGGCTGCTACTGTCTGAGCAGATGAGATGATTTAGGAATGAGAAATTATGAAGTCATAAAACTAAGTCATACACAGAACTGATATTTTATTATTTAATAGTAATTTCCTCCTCCCCCTATATGGACCTGACTAAGACAATGGAATTTGTGGCAATTTAATGTTCACCATTTCTAGCTTTGGCATTTCCCTAAAAAATCTCTAATCATTGTTTAATAATGCATTTAATGTAAATGTAAAAAAATGTATATTTGGTTTTAAATCGAAACCCGTTATTCCCTAATAATCAAACAGACCTCAAAAAGCAGTAATCGTTCAGCACTATTAGAGTTATCGATTGGATTGAGTCAAGTCCACTCACCAGTGAGCTCAGCCATGATCTCCCTGACGGTCCCGCCCCTGGTGAGGGTGTAGCCATGGGCGCGGTATGCAGTAATCAGGTGATCTGACAGGGTGATACCCCCCTCAATGCCAACCGCACAGGCTTCCTATCATAGAATGACAAACAGAATCTCAGAGCGTTTATATTTGAATGAAGTGCGTCTGCGTGTTCATGCGAGACGGTACGTTTGCTTATACAATACATGAGTGATTGTGTGCAATCTAACCTGGCCATCATACAGGTGACAAAAGCCTCTGATGATCTTCTGCTTGTACAGCTGATCTGCCTTCAGCTCCATGCGTCTTATTGTCTGCATGGTGCGGTAGTACTTCAGCCCCTCCTCCCGGGTCAGAGTGGCCGTCAGGGGTGGGCCCTCCTCCAGACGATGAAGGTCAACTTTCTATAGGAGGGAGCACACAATGAGATCAAGGCGAAAAGTGACTATCAGCTAAAAAAATTAAAATAATTTAAAGACTTTTTATTTGTCTTACCTTTATGTCGAAGGTGGCCTCAGGAGTGAAATCAGCATATGAACGTGACGACGCCACCATGCTGGCGGCCTAAAATAAAAACAGAGGACATTGAGAGGTTGCACTCCACGCGTACCTTTTACCAGACATCACAAATATACTTTGCAAGATCTGCAGTTGGGCAAGCCAGGAGGACAGACCCAAACAGTGAGAAACGGTGGAGTGAACAACCTTGAGACAAAACATAGCTACACTTCCCGAGGTTGATCCACACACCACAACTAGCGTGAATAAACACTCCCTTGTCACCGAGATCGCCAGTGAAAAGTCACTGTCTCAAACACTGAACCAATCAACTAACAAGAATGCCTCGCCGGCTGAAAACGGACATATCCAGAACACTGTATTCACCTTGGGAAAATCTAATGTGTGTTCAAATGTGAATGTTTAATGGAGAAAGAGAACATAGTGTTGTAGACCAAATATGAATAGAGATCATTTTGGGGTGAGCAGGTTCGCACAGTCAGTCAATTCAAGCACTCTAGGGAAACAGTGATCACCACACCATGTGCTTAGCCTTCGTGTGAGAAAACAGGTGGATCGCTGCACCTGTGCATAAGGGCATGCAGTGTACTGTAAAAGCATGAGTAGTGGTGAGGGGAGGAGTGTAAGAGACAGGGGGGCTGCCAGTACTCACAGCAAGCTGTGGCTCTGGTAAAGGAGCGTCTTCAGTCAGGCTGAGGGCGATCTCAGGGCGTGAAAGCAACATTATGTCTGTATTCTGGCTCCTCTCTGCCAGCTGAGGCTCAGATATGGAAGTGTGGCTGTTTGTACTGTTGTCAGGTTCGGGTGGGTTTAATTCCTGAGTCGTTTGGTCTGTGTTTAGAGGTCGTTCTGGTGATGATATTTCTAGCGTTAGTTGGTCAAAGTCCATTTCTGCTTGTGTTGAAGAGTGGGCTATGATAGGTGCATCAGAGGTTAATGGAGGCTCTGGTAAAGTCAATTCTGATACTTGAGAGGCCATAGCAGCTGACCGTTCAGATGAGTTTGATTCTGGAATAAATGGGTTTGTACTCACAAATGGTTCGGATAAAGGTAATTCTGAAACAGTCAAGGCGGTATCTGCCAAGGGTTCTGCTTCTGAAACAGTCAGGCCAGTTGCGAAGAGTTCTGGTGAGATTAGATTTGGTTGCTCTGATACGGATAACTCAGAGACTGGCGGTTCCGTATTTATCACGTGGTGAAGTGATAGATCTGCAAATGGTTTGTCAGTGTCAAATAACTCCTCTTCAGGTTTACTGTTAAAGACAGGGGACGGATCGACTAGAGTGACTTCTAGGGGTTCTTCTTCAGGTATTAGTCTGCTGTCAAATGTACGTTCTGTGGTCAGTACAGCACTGGGGTCTATTTCAGTAAATGTTAGATCAGTCTTTGGTCTTTTGAAATTGTCTGCTGGAGGACTGTGTGAGATGGAGTATAAATCTGTGTCTGGCTTGTAGGGTCGTAGTGCTGGATCTGGTGGAGAGGTTATGTCAGCATACTGCCCCTGGACTGCCAGCAGCTGCAAAACAGCCCTGCGCATGGAGGACTGGGGAGAGAAGAGCCAGGCAGATAAGTCACTGCAGAGTCAACACCCACTGAGAGGTCTGAAAGCAGCAGCAGTTAACTATTCCAGCTCAAACAGCTAAAGGTATTTTGGTTGTTCTGAAGGTGTTGATCCAGTTCAACACTAAAAAAAGCTATTCAACACTTAAAAAGTGCATCATCTGAGTTCTTTGTTTCATCAGGAATACGATTAAAAAAATATATATGTTATTCCACATAACTACTGCACCAATTAAAGCCCTTTAAAAAAGACTCAGACCTAAAGAAAAATTGGCTAGTTCTACACCACATTCTCTGCACTAAACTTACTAACCAAACAACTTTCCACTCACAACATAAAATAAGCAGTACCTACCAATCAGACCACATTTGGCTTAGCCAAAGCATCTGCGCTAGCCTGTTAGCTCTGACACCACTATCCAATGTGAAATAAGTAGGTCTAGCTAGAAGCTATATGAGATAGGTCTGTGTGCATGTGAGAATTAATAGCTTTTAATTTTCAAAAAGCAACAAGATGAGGGATTAGAAGATGGTAAAGCATGATTGCTTAAAAAGAAAATTAAATAAACTGTTTTTCTAGTGGTGGGTTGGGTAAATACAATGTTGAAGGATGCTGGAAATGGACAAAAAAAAAAAAGTATTCACCAGTGGTCACAAACTAAAATCATTGAGTGAAAGTATGGCACATACCATGTGAAAGGGAAATAAATCATTTGAAATAAAGCTGGAGTGCAAAACAGAGTCATGCGTCACAGGGTTTTGTATCACCCTTACAGGGATTGTATCACCCTTACAGGGATTGTATCACCCTTACGTCAGTAAAACCACATCTTACCTCTGACACAACCTGGGCTCCCTATAAGGCAGCCAATAGGAGAGAGAACCAGAGGGGAAAAGTGAGAGAACACAAGGAGAAAAACATCAATGGATAAAAAGATCAATTAGAGAATCACATGGTTATATTGTCAGACATGAAAAGAGAAAATTCAGACAATCATGTGCCACATCAAATGTTTGAGTTGTGTTATCCATGGTAGCCAGGCCAGCCAAGCACACATTTTTAGTTCCCTGTGATTACCTTCATAACACTGATCCTCTCTCATCATACTGACACTTCCGTCAGAAGCTTTTTCACGTCATTAAGACCTTACCATTGGGTATCTTGATTAATAGCGGACATTGTGGCACAGAAACAAAAACAACCAATGATGTGATATGAGGAGACGCTCTCGCATCTAACGTTATTAGACTGCCTTTGATGATGATGCTGCTGGAGGTAAGGAGCTCCAGCTAGGTAAACGATTGGCTAGTTAGCTAACTAGATAAAGTACCGGTAACGTAGGCCTTTAATGTGATTCCCTAGGATCTTAGTTAGCAGGTTAACTTAACTACAGCTAGACCACAGTCCTATGTGTATCTAAAGCCAGGCAAGCTAACGTTACCCCGGTACGCGTACGAATTGGGGCCTTGCTGTCTAGCAAGGTCAGGACAGCAGCCGGTCTTGTTTAAGAAAAGGGCATGCAGTCCTTTGTATCCTATACTAAAGTACTATACAGAAACAATACTTACATTTCTGCTTGCACTACCCCTCAGCACGTTGGAGATTATTGTCAGCATCTTTTGCATACTATCGTGCTGCCACCGACCTGCAGTTCCAGAACGTTTCTCCCCTCCGCTGCCTGTCTTCTTCGATGAGGTTAAACGGCGATGGCATCCAATAAATGTTGCATTACTGCCACCTAGTAGACTGGAGTATAACTCCCTTATACTTTGCTGGAAAAAAAATATTCAAACTTTGATCATTTGAATCTGCTGTGTGGTGTTAGGGCGAAACCCAAAACGTGCACCAATTGGGTTCCCGGGGACACGCTAGGTTTGCGGCAGGGACGTTCCACGGATTCAGGATAACACCGACCCTTCTAAATGCACAGTTTAGAGATAGGGCAAGAGCATAGGGGTAGCTATAGCTAGGTAAAATAAAGCAGATTTCCTCTTCAAGCATTAGATTGCAAAATGAATTACTGCATACGAAGCAAGTACTTATAGTCAAAAGGACGATACATAAACTGGTTTAGACTGTTTAAACAAGGACCTTCAGAGGATTCAATTGGATAAGTAAGTGTATTTCAAATACTTACAATACATCCTTCACATCCCTCTTAAGCATTAGTAACACAATATACATTTTATTGTAGGGACCCTTTAGAATTATAATAATATATGCCATTTAACAGACACCTTTTTCCAAATGCAACTTTATACATATGTTTTTTATTTTTTTTATTTACATATGGGTGGCCCCAGCGGGAATTGAACCCACATCCCTTGGCTTTGTAAGCACCATGCTCTGCCGACTGAGCCACAACAAAATAGGAAATAGCTTAATGCTTTCATCACATTGTTTTTATATAGTTTTATATAGCCAAATCAATCCTTATCACACACTAGAGAAAGGGCAAGTACCCCTGGAAAGGGTTCAATCGAGGTCAAAACCACGTGTGCTCATGGAATAAGAGCACCCCCAGCATGCATTTGTAGTTCTTGGAGAGAAAGAGGGTGGAAACGGATGTTCTGTTTGAAACCAATGGCGCATCGGGTAAAGATGAGAGCACAGAGAGTCTGAATGAGTGGGTTACAGTGATAAAAAATAAAGGAAACAATATAAGTAAAGTTGTGGGGAAATCCAAGCCTACTCTAGACTCGTTTTTTGTCAAAGTTAGGGTTTTGGATCAATGCTACCTGTGGTATCCGTTTGACGTCTCAAGGAAAATCTGGGATGCGTTGGAGGATAATGTGTTATGGATGAGAGTCACAAGAAGTGGTCTTATGCTTTTTGTGTGTCTGCGGAGCAGAAAAAGCATGCTTTGCACCTCAAAAACACATCAGGGGTGGAATATTTCATGTATGGATTTTTGAATCAGGGCGCCTATCCAGGAGGTTATCTCTGGGGTGGCGCATGAAGTGAATGCAGATTATATACCAATCATCACAGGAGCCTGCTGAGAGGAGAATGACTCATAATAAATGGACGGAGCGGAGCAAATGGAATGGCATCAAACACCTGGAAACCCGCGTGTTTGATGTATTTGATACCATTCCACCTATTCTGCTGCAGTCATTACCACAAGCCTGTTGTCCCCAATTAAGGTGCGACCAACCTCCTGTTCCAATCATACTCATCTGTCGGAGCAGACAGGTCGAGTGGCGAATGAGGGAGTCCCTCCCCTCATACTAAAGAGACACCCACCCACCTGCCCTCTGATCATTCTCGCCTCTGTTCCTTACAGAAGAGTTCTACTTAGCTCTTCTCAGCACGACTTGATCTGTTTTCCTGTTCACAGGTGTGCCGTGAAGGTTATGCTGGGTTATCATCGCTCGTCTTTTGTGTTGGGTGACATGAGTGAAAGGAAAGTTTTCGCTTCGGGTAAGAATTTGCTTCACCACTTTTTTTCTTTGTAGCTAGCGTCACACGGCTAGCTGCGTAGACTTGGCTAGCTTAGCTAGGCAGACCCATGCCTATGCAAGGCAACCATTTCGGGCAAGGACACGAACTCCCTCTGTGTCGTCTTCCTGGGTGTCGAACACGTGGAAGCAGCATTCGACCGACCCCTGGTCATGCATCCATTGAAGGGTTTTTGCTACTGAACAAGTCTACTAAATTAACATTCTTTCTACCGTTTATCAGCATACACCCAATATGTTCCCTTTGATGATGATGCTTATTATGCATTATGATTGAACCAAAAGATTACATTTAAGGCACAGATCTGGGGAAGGGTACCGAAACATTTCTGCAGCATTGAAGGTCCCAAAGAACACAGTGGCCTCCATTTATTCTTAAATGGAAGAAGTTTGGAGCCACCAAGACTCTTCCTAGAGCTGGCCACCCATCCAAACTGAGCAATCTGGGGATAAGAGCCTTGGTCAGGGAGGTGACCAAGAACCCGATGGTCTCTCTGACAGGACAACCATCTCTACAGCACTCCACCAATCAGGCTTTATGGTAGAATGGCCAGACAGAAGCCACTCCTCACTAAAATGCACATGACAGCCCGCTCGGAGTTTGCCAAAAGGCACGTAAAGACTCTCAGACTATGAGAAACAAGATTGTCTGGTGTGATGAAACCAAGATTTGGCCTGAATGCCAAGCATCACGTCTTGAGGAAACTTGGCACCATCCCTACGGTGAAGCATGTTGGTGACAGCATTATGCTGCAGGGATGTTTTTCAGCGGCAGGCCACACAGCCAAGACAACGCAGGAGTGGCTTCGGAACAAGTCTCTGGATGTCCTTGAGTGGCCTGGTCAGAGCCCGGACTTGAACCTGATCGAACATCTCTGGAGAGACCTGAAAATAGCTGTGCAGTGACACTCCCCATCCAACCTGACAGATCTTGAGAGGATCTGCAGAGAAGAATGATGTAGCGTCATACCCAAGAAGACTCGAGGCTGTAATTGCTGTCAAGGTGCTTCAACAAAGTACTGAGTAAAGGGTCTGAATACTTATGTAAATGTAGTTTTTTCCCCATTTTTTTTCTTCTCATTTTTATGAATCGGCAAACATTTCTAAACTGTTTTTGCTTTGTCATAATGGGGTATTGTGTGTAGATTGACGAGGGGGGAAAACGATTTAATACATTTTAGACGTAACGTAACAAAATGTTCTGAATACTTCCTGAATGCACTGTAATATGACTAATAGTGGTGGTGAGGGTTTTGCTTTATGCAGGTTTGTATCTTGTAGGCCTATGCAACTTTAATTAAAAATGTAACTCAGTCTGTCATCACTGTTGTGTTTGATTACATCCAGGTAGGCTAATAATTTGTGATTGAAAAGGCCAAAGTAGCCTAGCCAGGCAAGTTTAAATATAAACAAAATGTGATCACATTCACATTTACAGAAAATATTGGGTGTATTTATAGCCTATTTAGACAAATAAATGGGCTATAAATACATAACATTACCACTTCGTTTACGCTGCCCTGGGTGACGGGGAGCATTGGCTGTAATGCAGCTGCTGTTGTAATCCGTAGCCTACACTTGATCACACTGAAAAATCGTCTAGTTTTCATCCCAAACATCATGGCAAATCAATAATGTTTAGGTGTAGGCTGTTGCAACATTTCTTTTAAGAGTTTTTGCTTGTGTCTGTTTTTTTTTTGTTTTTTTTCTTGTTTTCAATTTAAAGTTTTCTTGTTTTTCAAGAAATGTTCTCACTCACCTACTATAGGTGAGTGAGAACATATTTGGGAGGAAATGCCCAGGTATTTCTTACAGTCCCTCCACGCTAGTAGGGTGCTGTAAATCAAAGATTTTGGCTATGTTGCCCACTTCACTAAAGTTATTAATTAATATAATTGAGCTTAGATCCCAATCCTGTTGTTCATTGCCACTATCTGAATCCACGTTGACTCTTGTCTGTTCGTGATCCATGTTAGCATGTTGCGGATTTGGGCAGACCAGTAGTACAATTGAAGGGAGGGAAGGGCAAGACCACCCTTAGATTCAGGTTTCGATAGAGTGGAGAACTTGATCGTAGTTTTTTTTTTAATGCCCCTTATAAATTTGGTGATGCTTTGGTTAGTTGTTTTGAAAAAGGAAGGTGGGAGATGGCATGGGAGCATCTGAAATAAATAGTTCAGTCTAGGGAGGATGTTCATACGGATTACATTAATTCTTCCTACTAAGCTAATTGGGAGGGAGATCCAGGTTTGGAGATCGTTCTTGATTCGATCCAGGAGTGGAAGATAATTCTCCTTGAAAAGGCTATTCAGATCTGGTGTTATGAAGATCCCAAGGTATTGAAATCCCCAGGCCGCCTGCAGAAACACCCATAATACTTGAATTGCTCCTTATCAACTCTGCCAGAGGCTCCGCCCCCAACAAGTAGAGCAGGGGGGACAGCGAGCACCCTTGTCTTGTGCCCCGTCCCAAAGGGAATCTGTCAGAGTTCAGTCTGTTAGAAGTCACCATGGCATTTGGATGAGAGTATAGTGATTTGATCCATTTAATAAAGTTTGGGCCCATATTGAACTTTTCTAAGACTGAGAACAGAAAGCTCCACTCGAACGCCTTGTCAGCATCCAGTGAAGCCAGCAGGACAGGGGTCTTCTGTGCGTTTACTTGATCAATAATATCAAAAAGACGGCGAATGTTATCAGAAGAGTATCTGTCTCTAATAAATCCAGTTTGGTCCGCTTTTATTATTTTGGGAAGAAGAGTGTTTAGTCTTTTGGCGAGTAATTTGGTAATTATTTTGTAGTCGAAATCCAACAAGCTTATGGGCTGGAAGGACGAGCAGGATAAAGGGTCCTTGTCTTTTTTGAGCAACACTGTAATGCGAGCTGTGTGCATTGAGTCTGGGAGAACTCCGTTTTTGCAAAATCCCTCCAGCATTGGCATGAAAATAGGGCTAAGCTGGGGCCAAAAAGCTTTGTAGAACTCTCTGGGGAATCCATCTGGGACTGGGGACTTATTAGGTGGCATGGAGGTAATTGCCTCCAGGGCCTCTTCAGGAGTGAAGAGGGAGTTGAGATCTTCTTGGTCGGTCTCTGATAGTTTAGGTAGCGAGATTCCCTCTAGGAAGGAGTGTTCTGCCTCCGTGTGTTTTCTCTCTGAGGTATATAGTTTGCAGTAAAAATCATGAAAAGTTAAATTGATCTTTTTTGGGTCATATGTGACCTCGTCCTCTGCTGTTCGGATAGCCATGATTGTACGCTCTGACTGCTCTTTTTTTAAATTGGTAAGCAAGCAATCTACTCTGCCTATTGCTATACTCATGGTATTTCTGTTTAGTAAAAATAACTTTTTTTTTAACCTCCCGAGTATCGTCCAAATTCAGTTTGGCTTTGGCTGCTTTAAGTTGACTCCAGGAGGTGCTGTCTGGGGATTGTTTATGTACTTTTTCACAGCATTCCAGCTCCCTCAAGATCTAGCCTGTGTGCTTCCATTTTTACATTTACTATTGATATTTAAGTATATTTAAAATCAAAAACTTTAAGACTTTTACTCAAGTAGACCTTTACTGGGTGACTCAACTTTTACTTGAGACATTTTCTATTAAGTTATCAACAAGGACAAAAATGCATACGTCCTGGAGATCGTCGTCCCCCCCCCGAGATGGTTTATGACGTGTTCCTATCCTAAGGCAAAACGTTTTTGAATTACAGGAAATTAGCTGTAAAACTGCAAAATGTTATCTCAGTCTCATGGCAAAAATGTGTAGAATAGCATGAGATTAGCTATCAAACTGTACATTTTTCTCTCTGCTCCATGGCAATAGAACCCCACAGTGGAGGTGTCTTTCAGGTAGGTTTATTTTGATAACCATGTATATCTCTCTCGGACAAGGTTTTATCAATATATTCGGCTCTATTTACTATCAGATTCGGAAATGCTAATTAGCATCAAAGTAGACATCGTGACAAACTACAAATCACTGCACGCTCCTATATGTCATCTCTAGCTGACTGTCACACCCTGATCCATTTCACCTGTCCTCGTTATTGTCTCCACCCCCTCCAGGTGTCGCTTGTTTTCCCCAGTGTATTTATCCCTGTGTTTCCTGTCTCTCTGTTCCTTGTTCATCTTGTATGCCCAAGCCTACCTGCGGTTTTCCTGTTCCTCCTGGTTCTGACCCTTGCCTGTTTTGGGCTCTGTACCTGCCTGCCTGACCACTCTGTACCTCCTGGACTCTGATCTGGTTATGACCTTTAGCCTGTCCACTACCATTCTCTTGCCTATTCCCTTTGGATGTATTAAACATCTTAAACTCCAACCATCTGCCTCCTGTGTCTGCATTTGGGTCTTGCATAGTGTCATGATAGCTGACACCTTTGCTAACAGGTATTGTGTCAATTTAAAACATGCACAAGGAAGTTAACAGAATTGTCCATTTAAAGAAATGAAGTCAATTTTATTAATTCCTACATTTAGTTAACATTAGCTAGTTAATCCAGAGATGCTTACCTTTGCCTTGATTAGGCAGTCTCGTCCAGATCATGGCATTTGTAGTTATAAAGTAATAGTCACAATAGCAGCTAATTAGCATTTCATTTGTTGGGGGTAAATACAGGCGATTATATTGCTTAGTCACCTTGTCCTAGAGAGATTTACAGTTATTAAAACGTAACGCCATGGCACAGCCCTTTTAAGTTTTTCTATAATCCCCTATGGAACATTTTCTGTTAAACGCTCTACAACAAAGCTTTCTTAGTGTCCAACAATCTTTCTCTGCCCTTGACCTTTGTTTTGGAGGTGTTCAGAACAAGGTTATGTGGTTTGTTAAGAATGCCACTCTCCCCACAGGTGTGACTACTATCAAATCAAATGTATTTATATAGGCCTTCGTACATCAGCTGATATCTCAAAGTGCTGTACAGAAACCCAGCCTAAAACCGCAAGCAATGCAGGTATAGAAGCACAGGGCTAGGAGAAAGGCCGAAACCCAGAGAGGAACCAGGCTATGAGGGGTGGCCAGTCCTCTTCTGGCTGTGCCGGGTGGAGATTATAACAGAACATGACCATAGCTCTAAACCCTACCTCTGAGGATTTAGAGCTTGAGGTAGTCACCTCATACATGTACTTGGGAGTATGGCTAGATGGTGCACTGTCCTTTTCTCAGCACATCAAAGCTGCAGGCTAAAGTTGAATCTAAATCTAGACTTGGTTTTCTATATTGTAATCGCTCCTCTTTCACCCCAGCTGCCAAACTAACCCTGATTCAGATGACCATCCTACCCATGCTAGATTACGGAGATGTAATTTATAGATAAGGGTGCTCTCGAGCAGCTAGATGTTCACCATTCGGCCATCAGATTTGCCACCAATGCTCCTTATAGGACACATCACTGCACTCTATACTCCTCTGTAAACTGGTCATCTCTGTATACCCGTCGCAAGACCCACTGGTTGATGCTTATTTCTAAAACCCTCTTAGGCCTCACTCCCCCCTATCTGAGATCTACCGCAGCCCTCATCCATACAACACTCGCTCTGCCAGTAACATTCTGTTAAAGGTCCCCAAAGCACACACATCCCTGGGTTGCTTGTCTTTTCAGTTCGCTGCAGCTAGCGACTGGAACGAGCTGCAACAAACACTCAAACTGGACAGTTTTATCTCAATCTCTTCATTCAGACTCAATCACGGACACTCGTACTGACAGTTGTGGCTGCTTTGCATAATGTATTGTTGTCTCTACCTTCTTGCCCTTTGTGCTGTTGTCTGTGCCCAATGTTTGTAACCTGTGCTGCTGCCATCTTGTGTTGTTACCATGTCATGTGTTGCTACCCTGCTGTGTTGTCTTAGGTCCCTCTTTATGTAGTGTTCTCTCTTGTCGTGATGTCGGTGTTTGTTATATATTTTTAATCCCCCGTCCCCGCAGGAGACCTTTTGGTAGGCAGTTATTGTAAATAAGAATATGTTCATAACTGACTTGCCTGGTTAAATAAAAATTTAAAATGTATTAAAAAAAAAAAAAATGTATGGTGGAAAAAGGATTGGAACCATTTCCCTGTTTGACCGCTAGGTTTTATGGGTATTATACTGTTGTACTCTGTGTAGAATTTATTGGAGGCTCGATCTAATTCTCAAGTCTTAAATATGCCCCATAACTACTTCTAGTCTTTTCCTGCCCTTGAACGGTCTAAGTATTTAGAAAAGTTTATTGTTGGCTTGCCTGTATACTTTCAACTTGCCGGAAACCAGTTGTGTAGACAATCCTGCCAAAGTAGCCTATGGTGATATCAACACCTACTTCGTGTAATCTCCAGGTTTACACAGGCAATACATATAGCTAGTTAGATACAAACAAGTGTTAGCTAGTGATTTACTGTGAATGAAGTGCTCCGAACACACAAATGTATCGAGTAACAGATTTCCATTATCTTTGCAGGGTATAGCCTGAAACCATGAGGTTCGTCTAACCTGGTCCTTGGGAAGTTGATAACTTGATTTAGTGGTCTTTTCTTTGACTATTATTCAAACAAAACGGTACACAACAGCTTTTTAGCATCTTAGCTTTAAAAGAGTTAGTTATCTAACGTTAGCTAGCTGAAGAAAGTCCATTGGAACCGTTAATTTGGCTGATGGTGACATGGAAGTATGTTAAACAACCAACCAAGCATATTCAAAATGTTTTATAGAATGATACAAAAAAGAATACAACCATTGTCGGGTTATGAGTAGGCAAAAAAAGTTGGCAATTTAACATGTGAGTCCAGGGAATACCCTACTCAGGAGCATGGTCATGTTTAGCCACACCTCGCCATGTGTATCTATGGCATCAAACCATGTGACATTTCAGTTACTGGACCAATGCTCTTAACCACTAGGATACGCGCCGCCCTTCTACACGCTCACTGTATGGAAACAAGTGGTGTAATTTTGAGAAGTGTTGCTACTGAAAACAGATGCTCTGAATCTGAGGTGTTATGCTTCTTGCAGGACCTTTTGGACAGAGGGAAGGTTTTCTCCGATGGTAAGGTCTATCTCGATATGTTATATAGGCTTCCACAAGAACAAGGTGGGAAAACACCCCCTGTTATGTTGTTTCATGAAGGGGGCATGTCCAATGATGTGTATGAACCCAGGATGACTGACAGGGGGCGCTGTATTGAAGTCACCACGCAGCCATCTTGGTAGATTTTGGAAGATATAGAAATGCGTTTATTCATGTCTATTCGCTTTTGACACGTTTATTCTATTACAGACACCTTAATGCACACTTTTAAATTATATTAAATATACAAATAATAAATGTGAAAAAATATAAAAACATTTTCCTTTAAAGTATTTTTTTAGAGTGCTAATGTTACTGTCCCCACTACAACAAAAAAATACTTAAATACATGGAAATAATTCCATTAATTCCTATGGAGTACTGCTCCTACTGGGGAGTGCCAATATGGCCGACTAGTGGCTTCAAAGCCTCTCAATGGCCAATACATAGCGCCAGCAATCCAGGGTTTATATACATCATTCGCCGCGTACGTCCAGTTCCCAAGCCCTTAGCCCCATCATGGGATTAGTCTAATGTGCCTGAGGTTATTTCACAGCAGCCTTTTGAGCCGCTGGAACTATGGAGATGAAATATCCCTCCTTTAAGACAACTTTACTGCAAAAGGAGTGAATGAGCTGCATGTACTGTCAGTCACCATTCGTGCCTGCAGTTTGCCCATGGCTTTTCCAAGTTCACCTTGTTGCCCATGTAACAGGTTTGCTTCATTCCCTCTCTTCGCCCCTACCTGGGCTCGAACCAGGGACCCTCTGCACACATTGACAACAGTCACCCTCGAAGCATCGCTCCACAAAAGCCACGGCCATTGCAGAGCAACAACTACTTCAAGGTCTCAGAGCGAGTGACATCACCGATTGAAATGCTATTAGCGCGCACCCTGCTAACTAGCTATCCATTTCACACCGGTTACACACAATTTAGCTCATGAGTCGGTCATGGTCACATGATGAGGAAGCCTTGCGAACTTCAAACCCAGTGTCTGCCCGCAGCCTAAGGGGTGAATTTCCTCTTGGTTTAAGACGTTGGATGCTCTGGGTTCATGCCCCATGTCATACAATGCTGCCCAACGTGGGGTGGTCTCATGAGTGAGGAGGTCAAAGGGGGGTGAATGTAGTGGTTATGGTCACGTGATGAGGTAGCCCTGCCTGTGAACTTCAAAACAGGTGTCTACCCAAGGGGGGAATTTCCTCTTGGTCTAAGACATTGGCTGCTCCTGTGGAAGCTCTGGGTCCCGTATGTTACGCCCAATCCCGCCTTTATGCCTGAGGTAAGCGCAATTACAATTGTCTGGTCTTGGAGCTTGTGGCTTTCCACCCTCCGCCTTTCTTTTCAATTGAAGAGGAGCGGCTACACCGTTTTGTCCAGTACGTGTGTTGCGCATATACTTGGATAGGAAGAGTTTTGTACAAGAGTGACCAACTCTTTGTGTCCTTGGTGCCTCCCTGCAAGGGGAGCCCCCTCTCTTGTTAACGGTTGTCTCATTGGATTGTGGAAGCAATTGTATTGGCCTATAATAACGAGGGGTTACAGCCTCCGGAGGGCCTAAGGGCTCACTCCACCAGAGGTATAGCTACCTCTTGGGCTCTGTTCAAGGGAATCTCCTTGCAGGAAATTTGCAGTGCAGCTTGTTTGGCATCCCTCATACTTTTATGAGGTTCTTCCGACTAAACGCCACTGCTCCGTTATTGGCACATAATGTCCTCCGTATCAGGGCCTCTGTGGGTTGACATTGAAACTGCCTGGCTTCGGAGAGCATGTGGGATACTTGAGGTGGTCATATCCCACTAGTGAGATGTCGAAACAACAAATAATTGAAAGATAATTTAAGGTTACTTGTGTAACCCCTCTTCTCTGAGATTATGAGTGCGACATCTCACCACGTTCCCCTACTCACAAGAGTGTGAGGAAGTTTGGCACGCTCAAAAATGATCGGAGGGCAGGCGGGTGGCTCTTTATTATGAGGGGAGGGGCTCCCTCATTCGCCACTCAACCTGTCTGTCTCTGAGACGTGTATGATTGGTTCTTTGAGCTACTTAGAAGATTCTGGTGAATTCCACTAGTATAGTGAAATGTGTCACCCATAATATCAGAAAACCGGGGTTATGCAAGTAACCTGAAGTTTCTCGGCAACCGAGGTATCCTGATATATTGTATGTGAAAAAGGTGTGTCATTTATTACAATGGTCATAAACTGCACAGCACAAACAGATAAGAAATCAGAGAAAAGTGGCATCATTGTGAGGGCAGGATGAAGACCTACCTGTGGCAGCAGGTGTGGGGGTAGAGATTTCCAACATTTGCCCTGAAGAGACGTTTTTGAAAAAAGGGGATCCCTGCTTTTTGGCTGACCCATATATTGTTTCAAGCTTAGTAAAGGACGAACGGGTAACTGTTACATCTGTCAATGTTTTGAGAAGAGGAATTGTTTAGATTTCTGTGTATCTTCCACCCCAGAGGCAGCAGGCGCTGTGCATCACACTTCTCAGGGTTTGGCCTGTGTTGGTCTTTGCTCTCCAGAGCAGGGTGCTGCTGAAAGGAGTGATCAGTGATGAGAAAGATGAGCGAGAATATTCCTGGCGTTTGTGATGCCTGCCGTTTGGTAAGATGCAGACCCGGTGGAAATGGTTAGATGGAGGATACCCTGTCTTGTTGAGCTTCGACATGGAGTTTCTACCTGATAAGGTCAGGCTAGGGTACATTAACTATTCGTTGAGGGCAATTGTTCCGAACCTGCTACAGTGCATCAGACGCCAAGGATTCAGACATGTGATAGCAATATGTAGAAGGGATATCCTCCAGTGTGCAGGAGGGCATAGTCAGAGGGAGTGTGAAGTGGAGGTTGAGAAACCACTGTGTATAGTTTGCCAAAGTTTGAGTCAGGAAGACGGTTTGAGGGATGAGGGTTTCGACTGAGTTTAGTAAGGTTGGATTTCTTGAATTTATAGCCATCGTGATCAACTGCACTGCACTGATGGAGCGGTTATCACAGAAGATAGATGTGGTAGTTGCAGCAGTTGAGAAATATTTGGGTTTGAGAGATTTCAGTGCAGAAGATCTAAGGGAGTTTTGAGATAAGGGGTTCCCCCCGGCCAACAGCCTGGTGTAGGATTGTTTAGGGCCAAAGTGGTGGGATGGGGTGCCAAGGGTAGCCAGGCTTCCCCAAAAAATTTACCAAGAGAAAAACATAAAATAACTAATATTTCATCTCTTTCATAATTTAGGCCATCTACCTGATGCTGTCAGGTCAAAAAGAGTGACATTGTTGCCGCCCATAGCATTGAATGCAAGGGAAGGAAGCTAGCGAGCATTTGGCCTCCCTTGATTAAAAAAGTATAAAATAATAGCAAATCAGCGTTGAGCTAAATTGAGTGAGTGCAACTGTGAATAGTCCTGGCACACCCCAAATTTTTTTTCAAGGGAAGTCAGTTTTGATTTGGCTTCTCTCCGATCACATCACATGGAGAGCAATACGTCATTGACAGAAACAACTTGAACTGTTGCATCTAGTTGTGTTGTTGTCCAGTGGCTGGCTAGCTAGCTAAAATTGACCCTTTCCTTAAATTAGCCATGGATGGAGAAAGGGATTTGGACTTGTGGTTTTACTTAATTCTCCGTAATGGACAATAATTATAACGGTGATTCTAATCCAACCATAAATTCATACATTGTGCCCCTGGCCTGAGAGGATGGAAGTTCGGTATGTAGCTAGATGTAGGCTAACGTTGGCCATAAAAAGGAAGTTAGGCTAGTGAGAACATTTTATCCAGGTAGCCTAGGACAACAACAAATTAAAGTGTTTACTGTATGACAGAGTCGTGGACCGTTTCATCAATATGAAAGAGAGAAGGATGGCATTGGTGTCTCTCTACAAGTAGGATGAGTCAACATGTTTTTTCTACTTGCACGAACGCGCGCACATACACAAATCAGAACCCTGGACAGCCACATCATATTTAGCTTACATTGATTGGACTAAATAGTTTTTGGTATCTATTAGTTGTCACTGTATTAGACTAAGCATATGTGATTTGATGATTTTGAAATGGTGCTAGGGTAGTGGAGGCATTTTCTGTTTTCTTTGCAACTTACGGTAACTCTCCAAGTGATTCTTAATAAATAGTTGTTTAGTAGTCTGAAAAAGTCAAACATTAACTTGCTTGACAATGCTGTTTGTTACATGCAATATGCTTTGTGGACTTCATCGGACAGAGGTTGCTCTCCGGTTTTGTGATGAAACGAAGGTGTAGTTGAATTTATTCTGCCTTATTGTCTCTGCCTTAGGCCTATATATCACGGTCTCAAGGCATATTAACTAACAGGCTAGAGCAAACAATTCAATTATCACAACTCATAGGTTGTAATATGGCTTTTTTTCTGGCTTGGCTTCCCCAGTGATTTTACCGACGCACCGCTACTATGTATAGATAAGTTGCAAGGTTAGAAGGTGGTGCAATTTTAAAATGTCCACATGCCCCTTTTTTTGTGACAAATGTGCAATCCGCATTCCGACCTGCGAAAGGCAGCAATACGCAACACAGCGTCTAGTCTGCCGAAAATTCACACGAAGAAGTGGATTTGTAGTTCTTCCTGTACAGTACTTTCTTAGCAGCTAGCTACGTGGTTTTAGCAAGACAGTGGAATGGACGTTATGCTTCATATGAAAATGATAAAGGACATTTTAAGTGTGTTTTGCACAATTTGTGTTGTCACCAAGTTTACCACTGCAGCCCAAGACGGCTCTGATGGGAAAAAGGACCAAGAGTGTTACAACTACGCTGGAGGACACGTCTACCCTGGAGAGGCTTTCCGTGTGCCCGTCTCTGATCATTCCTTGCACCTCAGCAAGGCAAAAAGTGGGTATTGTCCCCCTGCACGGTACTGTAGTTGTACTTGGCAATCATATTGACTTAAATTATTTTAATAACGGGAGGATGTTTTACTCCACAATACAATGGTAACTACATAGCTAGCTAACTAGTTTGCCTGCAGCCAATTAGATAGCTAGCCACCGTTCCAGTTATGCTGCACATTTTCACAACTGAAGTTTGCATCAAATCGGTATTCGCGTTATTGTAATATGCCAGATTTTACTTGTCGACCCAAATTCATAAGTTGTAGCTAGTAGTACATTTGGACACGTCATGCCAAAACTTGGCTCCAACTGTAGCCTGCAGTGTTCCCGACCCTACGATTACGCTTGTTTACACTAAGCTGCACTGGGGTCAGAACGCCTTCATGGTTAGATTAAAGGCCCTGCTACACTATAGCCATTGGTGTGGCATTGTCATCAGTGGTTGAAGAAATGCTTCCTTTGAAATCAATGAAAGTTGCTTCTGCCAATGTTGAGCTTGTGTTGTCACGTCCAAGCTCAAGAATCAAGGTTCAATTCTCGATTGCTGACAAGTTCATTCTATCTTGTGAATTTAAATTATGATAAATAAATTTGATTTTGTTTGCATATGGCCTTGACTATACACCACTGGTTATTTTACTAAGATCAGGGTGTCTGCTATGTCTTTAAAGTCTTACATTCATTTATCTGATTTAAAGGCCTTGAGTATTAAAATGTCTTTAAATTAGGTTTTCAATGTCTTAAAAAATGTGACGGAGATGACTATAGTGTTAACGTTATATTGTGCCGCTGCTTAATTGTTTCCACCACGGAAAAAGATTGAACATCAAATAATTCTTCAGGTACACTTTTTTTAAGATGTTAGAGAGCTATCCACATGTGTGCCTCTGTGTGTGCACATCAAGTGAGTTTGAGAGTCGGCCATTGCCAGAGGAGAGAGCAAGGAAGCCTATACAACTTGATTAACAACACTTAACTAGAGCTGGGACGATACACCAAAAGTTACCGACATTGCCCTCCTCTGACTAATTTTGTTTATGTCGGTAAATTCAGTGATTAGGCTACACAACGTTGCTGCTGATTTTTCTTTTTGGTTCTAAAACCATTATTTGGTCAACACTAATATGCATTAACCTGCTTCCTGCAATAAAAACATCTGCACTGTCCCCGTTTTGCTGGCTCTAATTACTCCCAGTCCCCCCTTTGCACACGGAGTGAAGCGCAAACATACTGACAGTTGAGTAACATTTCAGAGTATAATTGCGGGTCTCAGCTTTATGAGTATAACAATTTATTTCTGAACTTTCAATATAGAGGAAATAAAATCACTTTACAAACGCAGTATGTAGTTGAGATGATGCGTCAACGGAGCAGAATGCGCCATTTGCAGTGGTAACCTACGGTGCCTTCAGAAAGTATTCATGCTCTGCTCTGTCAAGTTGATTATTGCTAGATCAAGTCTTGCCATTGATTTTCAAGCAGATTTAAGTCAAAACTGTAACTCGGCCACTCCGGAACATTCTCTGTCTTCTTGGTAAGCAACTCCAGAGTAGATTTGGTCTTGTGTTTTCGGTTATTGCCCTGCCGAAAGGTGAATTCATCTCCCAGTGGTGGAAAGCAGACTGAACCAAGTTTTCCTCTAGGATTTTGCCTGTGCTTGGCTCCATTCTGGGGTTTTTTTATCCTGAAAAACTCCCCAGTCCATAACGAGTACAAGCATACCAATAACGTGATGCAGCCACCACTATGCTTGAAAATATGATGATTGGTACTCAGTAATGTATTGGATTTGCCTCAAATATAAAACTTTGTATTCGGGACAAAAAGTTAATTGTTTTGACATATTTTCTTGCAGTATTACTTTCGTGCCTTGTTGCAAACAGCATGCATGTTTTGGAATATTTTGTACAGACTTCCTCCTTTTCACTCTGTCAATTAGGTTAGTATTGTGGAGTAACTACAATGTTGTTGATCCATCCTTAGTTTTCTCCTATCACAGCCATTAAACTCTGTAACTGTTCTAAAGTCACCATTGGCCTCATGGTGAAATCCCTGAGCAGTTTCCTTCTTCTCCGGCAACTGATTTAGGAAGGATGCCTGTGTCTTTGTAGTGACTGGTGTATTGATACAACATCCAAAGTGTAATGAATAACTTCACCATGCTCAAAGGGATATTCAATGTCTGCTTTATTTTATCTACCAATAGGTGCCCTTTGAGTTAATTACCTGTATATGTGGGATACAGAGATGAGGTAGTCATTCAAAAATAATTTTAAACACTATTGCACACTGTGTCCATGCAACTTATTATGTGACTGGTTAAGCATATTTTTACTCCTGAACTTATTTAGGCTTTCCATTACTTCTTTCATGTCTTATTTGTAAGTCTAGAGCCCTACTCAACCGCTTAGCTACCTTGCTTCGAAGTATAGCCATTTGATACCTTTTTTGGTTTTAGGCTAATGTTCAAATGGTACAGCATAATAGGTCCAGGAGAGCTGCAGGGTGGGTTCACTTTTTTTGTTCGAGCCCCAATCTTAACACACCAGATTTGACAAATCAACTACTTAACAGGACCTTGTTAAGCTGAGTCCGGTGTGTTTGAGCAGTGCTGGATCAAAAGCCTGCACACCCATTGGCCTAGCAGTCCAGATGGCGAGTTGACGATGTGTTTCATACAATAACAGTGCTGTATATTTGACTAAGTTATTTTTTCACAGTGGTATCGCTATGGTGTTGATTATCATTATACTAAGCTGGTATTGATATCGAAGCCTAAATTCTGAAAACGTAGTTTGATCTGGCGCTGCAGTGTCTTAATCTAACCATGATTGTGTTTCGACCCCAGTGCAGCTCAGTATAAACAAGCGTAACGGTAGGGTCAGAATATGCTGGCTACTCCAACTACTGTCTCAAGGACCCAGACAGGAGGACCCTAGCAATAACAGCTGCTGCACCATACAATCCCAATGGATGCATCTCAGTCAGTGTTATGTTAAGTGGCTTCCTCTCATCGAGTCTGCGCTTTCTTTATCTGCATTCATTTAAAAAGGCAGGTGAAATTAAATTCCCGGCTGGTACCTTCCCTATCGCTTTCACATTTGTTCTCTGTTTTCCAACCAGCAGTGGAGAGAGTATAAGGAGGCCACTTCCAGGATGCACCCCATGAGGTAGCCAGTTGTGCCCTATCCCAAGAAGTACTGTTAAGATGTGTAGGTGTAACAGTATTGCTTCTGTCCCTCTCCTTTGCCGGAACCTCGAACCAGACCCTCTGAACACATCAACAAGTCACCCACAAAGCATCGTTACCTATCGCTCCACAAAAGCCGCAGTCCTTGCAGAGCAAGGGAAACAACTACTTCAAGGTTTCAGAGTGTATGACGTCACGAAATAAACACTACTACTAGCGCGTACCGCTAACTAGCTAGCCATTTCACATTGGTTACATGGGTAACCTACTCCTTTAACGTCCAAGGACCATATATGTTCAGAGGTAAACTGACTCTGGCAGCCAAAACCGCCAAATACGGTTATAGAAACATTAAAAGCCCTCTACTTTCATATCACATTAAAATAATTTTACTAATGCAAAATATACACTCACTGTTTTAACCTTTCAGTAATACCCATCCCGGATCCGGGAGCATCCTCATCAAAAAAGCTGACTAGCATAGCCTAGCCTAACGGGACAGGGATATCATATAATATAATTTTCATGAAATCACAAGTCCAATACAGCAAATGAAAGAAACATCTTGTGAATCCAGCCATTTCCGATTTTTAAAATGTTTTACAGCGAAAACACTATGCATTTCTATTAGCTAACCACAATAGCCAAAGACTCAACCGCATATTTTCAATATGTTTCTACCGCATAGGTAGCTATCACAAAACCGACCAAATAGAGATATAATTAGTCACTAACCAAGAAACAACTTCATCAGATGACAGTCTTATAACATGTTATACAATAAATGTATGTTTTGTTCGAAAATGTGCATATTTGAGGTATAAATCATAGTTTTACATTGCAGCTACCATCAAAAAATCACCAAAGCAGCCAGAATAATTACAGAGAGCAACGTGAAATACCTAAATACTCATCATAAAACATTTATGGAAAATACATGGTGTACAGCAAATGAAAGATAGACATCTTGTGAATCCAGCCAATATTTCCGATTTTTAAGTGTTTTACAGCAAACACAATATAGCATTATATTAGCTTACCACAATAGCCAAACACACAACCGCATTTATTCACCGCATAGATGGCATTCGCAAAAACCAGCAAAAGATATACAATTAATCACTAACCTTGAACAACTTCATCAGATGACAGTCTTATAACATCAGGTTATACAATACACTTATGTTTTGTTCGAAAATGTGCATATTTAGAGCTGCAAACCGTGGTTATACATTGTGAAAATGTAGCAACATTTCCCCAGAATGTCAGGAGCTATTTTGGACACTCACCTAATCTGACCAAAGAACTCATCATAAACTTTACTAAAAAATACTTGTTGTATGGCAAATGAAAGATACACTGGTTCTTAATGCAACCGCCATGTTAGATTTAAAAAAATAACTTTACCATAACAAACAGCTTGCGAGACAGCGCCCGCCAAAACGGCGGAGAATAGAAATAACATTTTCCACAGAAATACGAAAGAACATATTGTTCTTTCTTTTGCTGAGCTTCCATCAGAATCTTGTACAAGGAGTCCTATTTCCAGAATAAATCGTTGTTTGGTTTTAGAATGTCCTTTTCTCCTGTCGAATTCGCGCCACAATGCTAGCCAATGTTGATGACGTTCCCAGTTTCTCTCGACGCAAAGAACGGAAAACTCCAAGTCCCAATAAACGTTGAATAATCTGATAAACTCGGTTGAAAAAACATACTTTACGAAGTTATTATCACGTCTCAAATAAAATCAGAGCCGGAGATATTAGCCGTGTATACCGAACGCTTATCAGAAGACAATATGGAGGTGCTTCGCGCACCTAGGTAGAGAAAGGAAATTCCTGACCTGCCTCTCCAAAAGCTCTTGTTCGACCTCAGATCAAGCTAGACACCCCATTCCACCTTCCACTGCCTGTTGACATCTAGTGGAAGGCGTATGAAGTGCATGTATATCGATAAATATAAGCCAGTTGAATAGGCAGGCCCTGGAACAGAGCCTCGTTTTCAGATTTTTCACTTCCTGGATGGAAGTTTGCTGCAAAATGAGTTCTGTTTTACTCACAGATATAATTCAAACAGTTTTAGAAACTTGAGTGTTTTCTATCCAATAGTAATAATAATATGCATATTGTATGATCTAGAATAGAGTACGAGGCAGTTTAATTTGGGCACGATTTTTTCCAAAGTGAAAATAGCGCCCCCCTATTGACAAGAAGTTTTAACAGTTGCAGCCGACAGTACTTCTCAGTTACAACACTTTTCTGGCGTTCGGGTAGCTAGGCTAATTAGAACAAGTGGTCGCCTCTCTTCCGTCTACAGTCCGTAACATGGAAATATGGCCGTGTGGGGGTTGTAGTAATTTTACCTTTTTGTTTTATGTCTCAATTAGCCGATATGGAAGTAAACTTCCAAAGGTTTCCAAAACCGTATTGCAAGCAAGGATCATTGACGTAGAGGGAGCCCTCTTTGTTGAACGAAAGCTATGTGTGCTCCAAGCCTGCCCTGAGCCATAGGCCTACCTGCACACTGCTCACCAACTATGAACAAATACTATTCATTGTTGACCAAGCACACTAAATAATGGTGTGTTGGTAACAACATTGGGGATACACCGCAGGAAGTCTATTCTGATGGGTTTTTCCCTAAAATGTGATCAGCAAATAACTTGCTTGCTCGTGCTTTGAACTGTCATCAAATGTGTTTTTGTTATTTGTTCTTTTTGCAGTTTCAAAGCCTGCACCTTACTTTGAGGGATCAGCTGTCATCGATGGCGAGTTTAAAGAGCTCAAACTGTCGGACTACAAAGGGAAATACCTAGTCTTCTTCTTCTACCCCCTGGACTTGTGAGTACTATCTCTTACTGACCTTCATCCTAAAACAATCCTCTTTATAGTGTTCTTTGCTACTGTCATAAAATGTGTTTGTTTGTTTATTTTACTTTGTTACACGTATTTCAGACATCATTAAAAAAAAAAAATGTTTTATATGACCCCCCCCTTTCAAACAGTCCCATTTTTACCACTTGTCGGTATACGCATTTTACAGGCTACATCCCGTTGCGCAGCCGGCGGATGTGTCTATTTGAATAAATCCATTGACTATATACCATCACAAAGAAATCCATTATTAATAAGTTTAGGCAGATCTTAAGAAACATTATAATACTAAGAAAATGTATTTCAATAGAATAGCATATTTTGAGTTTTATGTTACTCGTCTATGCAGCCTAGGCTATAGGCTGTGGCTGCACCATGCAAATGAAATCAATAGTTCATTAAACAAACAAGACACAATTACATTCCCCTGCCCAGATCAGTCAACACAACATTTTATAGTAAGAATAAAATATAAATATTTTTTCCCAAACAACTTGAGTGTTGCGGGAACGTGTGGACCCGCTGTTAATCTATAAAAAAAGTGATATTTTGAAACCGAGCCCATGCCCTCGTCGCTTTTAGGTGCTTTAGAAACCTTCGAATTTGCTCTTTCCGATCGTGTATTGAAATCAAATGTCTGACCTGGATGAATGTGATTTGAAAAAAAAAAAATGAATGGCTTTTTTGCTTAAAAAAGATTGCAGATCCACATTTAATCTTTTTTTCGTACCCTCTCCATATTATGCACATTGATAGCTTGCTAGCAAATGTACTCTCTAACTGCCTAGTGCTACTATTTAAAAAATAAGTTATCTAAATAATTGGAGCTAAACGTGCAAGGAGAAATGACTGGTGAAATTAATCAAGCAACAAAAATGTAAATTATTTATTAGAATCCCCATTAGCTGTTGCTCACGCAGCAGCTACTCTTCCTTGGGTTCACACACATGACAGACAGAACATTAATGTACAAGAACAGCTTAAGGACCGAACTACATGCATTTAAATGAAAAGAATACAAGAATTAAAAGCATTGTCCCAATGCCTGAAATTTTTTACTGCTGGGTTTTCCAAGCCATTGGCAGAGCTTAATAGTGCAATCGTGCTTAGGTCTGTCTTCTGAATTTATTGTACTGGGTTTGTTATTGGCTTCCCCTTTCAGATATAAAGAATAGGCAGTATAAAGACGGTATGGTAAAGATTGCATGATTTTGTCTGGGTATTAAAGTGATTTTAGTAACGTGCCAGGATGAAGAAATATAAAATAGCAATCCAAATCATCAGATTTTTATATGGAGATTCAGGGAGAGAGAAAAAAATCTTAGTAGTGTAAAATCTAAACTGTAGTAACTGTTATACAGATTTTTGCTGTATTTTAGAACCAGTGACTTAATTAAAATCCAGTATGCTTTGGTAAAGTAATAATGTTGTTGGCTATGTGTTATTCTGATGACACCAACTCTGTGTACCTGCAGCACGTTTGTCTGCCCGACTGAGATTATTGCGTTCAGTGATCGTGTGCACGAGTTCCGTGCCATCAATGCTGAGGTTGTTGCCTGCTCTGTCGACTCACAATTCACGCATCTGGCATGGTAAGATTACAAGCATCACACCCCTCTTCAGAGGTGCTTGGACTTTAATTTCAGAGTTTTTTTTCTCCCCCCGGCTTTGTTAACAGGATCAACACACCCAGGAAGCAGGGTGGACTTGGACCAATGAAAATCCCTCTGCTGTCTGACCTCACACACCAGATTTCCAAAGACTATGGAGTCTTCCTGGAGGACGCAGGACACGCACTCAGGTACAGTATACACTTGCTCACGGGGGTAGAAGCTACTTCAAAAGAAGATTACTAGTACTACTATCATAAAAAAAGTTCATGAAGTTTAAAGTCATGCTGTTTGAAACTGAACCGAACTTCTCATTGTTTTCATTGTCTGCCTCAGGGGCCTGTTCATCATCGATGACAAGGGCGTCCTGAGGCAGATCACCATGAATGACCTCCCCGTGGGGCGCTCTGTAGACGAGACTCTGCGGCTTGTCCAAGCCTTCCAGTATACTGACAAACACGGCGAAGGTACGGTTCACTCCTCAGCCTCCAAATTCAGTCTCACCACATAACAGTCTCAGATAATACCGATAAACACGTCATTATCTGTGGTTGCGATGTCATTATCTGTGGTTGTCTTTTTACATTTTTTACAGCTTGTGTGAATTAAAAAATATTTCTTTTTTTTGCAGTGTGCCCAGCAGGATGGAAGCCCGGCAGTGACACAGTGAGTTTCATACTGTGTGTGGTTAAAGGGGCAATCAGCAGTTGCTGTATCAATTTGTACCCATTGATTCTTGAGGAATAACTAAATGCCTCATGAGCTTAGTTAAACTGCCATACCCCATCAGAACCTGAAAATATAAGCTTCTTTTATTCCAATGTTTGGTAACAAACACTATATAGCCTCAACATGGTTAAAACTATAAACATGGATGGTCAATCCTTGCATCCCCATAGGTCTGTCTATGAATTTGAGTGGTTACATTTCTCCACCCTCATCTTTTTCCCGAAACGGGGTCGGGGAATACGCTTTATTGTTTCAACTGCTGACTGCCGCTTTAAGTGAGTGCATGCATGAGATTATATTTATAATCTCCGCCCGGCACAGCCAGAAGAGGACTGGCCACCCCTCAGAGCCTGGTTCCTCTCTAGGTTTCTTCCTAGGTCCCTGCCTCTCTAGGGAGTTTTTCCTAGCCACCGTGATTCTGCATTACTTGCTGTTTGGGGTTTTAGGCCGGGTTTCTGTATAAGCACTTTGTGACACCTGCTGACGTAAAAAGGGCTTTTAAAATACATTTGATTTGATAGGATATTCTTAGACAATTGCTTGTGCACTAATTCAATGTATTACTCTTCACAGATAATCCCAGACCCAGCGGGCAAACTCAAGTACTTTGACAAGCTGAACTGAACCTCTAACACTTTGGTTAAAGCTCAGAATAAAAACAGTTTTGATAATCTGGTGTCTGTTTATGTTTTTAGCAATGTCGAGCCATATTTGGCTAATCTAATTCAATCTCATCTAGCGATCTGAGTAAAACTGGTGACCTTTGAGATGAGAAACAGGCCAGGAACTACGACGAAGTCTCTTAGAAATGGCAGTCACACTCTCCTAAATGGGAGGCACTAGATGGTGCTTGTATTGAAATACCTTTTAAGTGCTTTGAGCATCCCAAATTTGCCCCACTCCAGTGGACTGACACACCAGAACAGAGAAGTCTATAAACTTGTCGCTTGGCTCATTGAAAGTTTACGCACATTCCTATGGAAGGGTCTAGAATATTTAATTTTTATTTTACCTTTACCTTTATTTAACTAGCCAAGTCAGTTAAGAACAAATTCTTATTTTCAATGACGGCCTAGGAACAGTGGGTTAACTGCCTTGTTCAGGGGGCAGAACGACAGATTTTGTACCTTGTCAACTCACAGGGATTCGAACTTGCAACCTTTCGGTTACTCACCCAACGCTCTAACCACTAGACTACCCTGCTACCCTCCTCAATATGATGGACGTGCACTGAAGGAAAGGACTAGGGTGGACCGTAAGCTAGGTTCAGGACTGTTGCTGCCACCATGGCGCATCAGTCAGAATGCAATGATGAGATGGGGAATACAGGTTTAGGGGTAGGTTTGGATGGAGGTTAGGATTTGGGCTTGTAAGGCCTCTAGGTTGGATAGGAAGGATGTGGCTTATAAGGCCTTGGAGATAGGATTGGCTGTGGATAACAAGGATGAGGCGGTCTGGAAGGGAGATACAAAAGGGGAAACATTAGGAACACATAACATAAAAGGTGCAGGCATGACAAAGTACAGTGCCTTCAGAAAGTGTTCACACCCCTTGACCTTTTCCACATTGTTGTTACAGCCTGAATTTAAAATGGATTAAATAGCTTTTTTTTTTGGCACTTGCCTACACACAATACCCCATAATGTAGAAGTGGAACGTTTTTGTAAATTTGCATAACAAGTCACATAAGTTGCATGGACTTACTGTGTAATAAGTGTTTAACATGACTTAATGACAACCTCTTCCCTGTACCCCGCACATACAATTATCTGTAAGGTCCCTCAGTCGAGCAGTGAATTTCAAACACAGATTCAACCACAAAGACCAGGGAGATTTTCCAATGCCTCACCAATGGCACCTATTGGAAGACGGGGAACAATAAAAGCAGACATTGAATATCCCTTTGAGCATGGTGAAGTTATTACAAAGATACAGGTGTTCTTCCTAACTGTTGCCGGAGAGGAAGAAAACCGCTCGGGTATACACCATGAGGCCACTATGAGGCCAATGGTGACTTTAAAACAGATATGGAGTTGAAAGGCTGTGATAGAAAACTGAGGCTGGATCAACAACATTGGAGTTACAATAATAACCTAATTGACAGAGTGGAAAGAAGGAAGCCTGTACGAACACAAAATATTCCAAAACGAGCATGCTGTTTGCAAAAAGGTAATACTGCAAAAATGTGGCAAAGCAATTCACTTTTAGTCCTGAATGCAACGTGTTATGTTTAAGGCAAATCCAATACAACACATTACTGAGTACCACTGTCCATATTGTCAAGAATAGTGGTGTCTGAATCATGTTATGGGTATGCTTGTAATTGTTAAGAACTGGGGAGTTTTCAGGATAAAAAAAGAAACGGAATGGAGCTAAGCACAGGCAAAATCCTAGAGGAAAACCTGGTTCAGTCTGCTTTCCACCAGACACTGGGGGATGAATTCACCTTTCAGCAGGACAAAAACCTAAAACACAAGGCCAACTATACACTGGAGTTGCTTACCAAGAAGACAGTGAATGGCCGGATTACAGTTTTGACTTATCTACTTGAAAATCTATGGCAAGATCTGAAAATGATTCTAGCAATGATCAACAACCAATTTGACAGAGCTTGAAGCATTTTTTAAAGAATAATGGGCAAATGTTGGACAATCCAGGTGTGTAAAGCTCTTAGAGACTTACCCAGAAAGCCTCTGTAGTCGCTGCCAAAGGTGCTTCAACAAAGTATTGACTCGGGTGTGAATACTTATGTACACTGAACAAAAATATAAATGCAACATGTAAAGTGCTGGTCCCATATTTCATGAGCGTCTGCTAAATGACTTAAATGTAAATGTAAATGTAATGAGTTGAAATAAAATATTTCTCTCAAATGCATTTGTGCACAAATTTGTTTACGTCCCTGTTAGTGAGCATTTTATCCTTTGTCAAGATAATCCATCCACCTGACAAGTGTGGCATATCAAGAAGCTGATTAAACAGCATGATCATTACACAGGTGCACCTTGCGCTGGAGACAATAAAAGGCCACTAAAATGTGCCGTTTTGTCACACAACACAATGCCACAGATGTCTCAAGTATTGAGGGAGCGTGCAATTGGCATGCTGACTGCAGGAATGTCCACCAGAGCTGTTGCCAGAGAATTGAATGTTCATAAGCCGCCTCCAACGTCATTTTAGATAATTTGGCAGTACGTCCAACCGGCCGCACAACCGCAGACCACGTGTAACCACGCCAGCCCATGACATCCATGGCTTCTTCACCTGTGGGATTGTCCTGCGGAGGGGTATTTCTGTCTGTAATAAAACCCTTTTGTGGGGAAAAACTCATTCTGATTGCCTGGGCCTGGCTCCCCAGTTGGTGGGCCTATGCCCTCGCAGGCCCACCCATGGCTGCGCCCCTGCCCAGTCATGTGAAATCCATAGATTAGGTCCTAGTGAATTTATTTCAATTGACTGATTTCCTTTTATGAACTGTATATCTTTGAAATTGTTGCATGTTGCGTTTGTTTTTGTTCAGTATAAATTTGATATTTCTTTATTTAATTTTCAATACATTTGCTAAAATGTTTTCACTTTGTCATGATGGGGTATTTTCTTCTTGATAGGTGAGAGAATTTCTTGTCTGCTAAATGACTTAAATGTAAATGTAATCCATTATGAATTCAGGCTGTAACAACAATATGTGGAATGAGTCAAGGGTATGAATACTTTCTGAAAGCGCTCTAGTCCCAGGTGACTATTGGGAATATGGGTTTAACACTAATAAACTGAGGAGACTGCCAACACAAAACTAGAACAAAGGAGCCATAGCATTGGGAATTATCATTAGCAAACTGAGGGCACGGTCATGGATATACAAAGTGATATAACGTAGGGCAACAAGGATATAATATTTAGGACATTCTCTATACAGCAAAATAACTGTTTGTACTTATTTCATAACACACCCACAGTGGTAGGAGGAAGGCTAGGGCCACATGTGGAATCACCAAGCATGAATACCGATAAATCCACAATAATTGAGAATTTCAATAAGCATTGTTCTCCGGCTGGCCATGCTTTCCACTTGGCTACCCCTACCCCGGTCAACAGCCCTGCGCTCCCCACAGCAACTCGCCCAAACCTCCCCCACTTCTCCTTCACCCAAATCCAGATAGCTGATGTTCTGAAAGAGCCTCAAAATCTGGACCCCTACAAATCAGCCGGGCTAGACAATTTGGACCCTCTCTTTCTAAAATTATCTGCCGAAATTATTGCAACCCCTGTTACTAGCCTGTTCAACCTCTCTTTCGTATCGTCTGAGATTCCCATAGATTGGAAAGCTGCCGCGGTCATCCCCCTCTTCAAAGGGGGAGACACTCTAGACCTAAACTGCTACAGACCTATATCTATTCTACCCTGCCTTTCTAAGGTCTTTGAAAGCCAAGTTAACAAACAGATTACCGACCATTTCGAATCTCACCGTACCTTCTCCGCTACGCAATCTGGTTTCAGAGCTGGTCATGGGTGCACCTCAGCCACGCTCAAGGTCCTAAATGATATCATAACCGCCATCGATAAGAGACATTACTGTGCAGCCATATTCATCGACCTGGCTAAGGCTTTCGACTCTGTCAATCACAACATTCTTATTGGCAGACAACAACCTTAGTTTCTCAAATGATTGCCTCGCCTGGGTCACCAACTACTTCTCAGATAGAGTTCAGTGTGTCAAATCGGAGGGCCTATTGTCCGGACCTCTGGCAGTCTCTATGGGGGTGCCACAGGTTTAAATTCTCGGGCCGACTCTCTTCTCTGTATACATCAATGATGTCGCTCTCGCTGCTGGTGATTCTTTGATCCACCTCTACGCAGACGACACCATTCTGTATACTTCTGGCCCTTCGTTGGACACTGTGTTAACTAACCTCCAGACGAGCTTCAATGCCATACAACTCTCCTTCTGTGGCCTCCAACTGCTTTTAAATGCAAGTAAAACTAAATGCATGCTCTTCAACCGATCACTGCCCGCACCTGCCCGCCCGTCCAGCATCACTACTCTGGACGGTTCTGACTTAGAATATGTGGACAACTACAAATACCTAGGTGTCTGGTTAGACTGTAAACTCTCCTTCCAGACTCACATTAAACATCTCCAATCCAAAATTAAATCTAGAATCGGCTCCCTATTTCGCAACAAAGCATCCTTCACTCATGCTGCCAAACATACCCTTGTAAAACTGACCATCCTACCGATCCTCGACTTCGGTGATGTCATTTACAAAATAGCCTCCAACACTCTACTCAAGAAATTGGATGCAGTCTATCACAGTGCCATCCGTTTTGTTACCAAAGCCACATATACTACCCACCACTGCGACCTGTATGATCTCGTTGGCTGGCCCTCGCTTCATACTCGCCGCCAAACCCACTGGCTCCAGGTCATCTACAAGTCTCTGCTAGGTAAAGCCCCGCCTTATCTCAGCTCACTGGTCACCATAGCAGCACCCACCCGTAGCACGCGCTCCAGCAGGTATATCTCACTGGTCACCCCCAAAGCCAATTCTTCCTTTGGCCGCCTCTCCTTCCAGTTCTCTGCTGCCAATGACTGGAACAAACTGCAAAAATCTCTGAAGCTGGAGACTCTTACCTCCCTTATTAGCTTTAAGCACCAGCTGTCAGAGCAGCTCACAGATCACTGCACCTGTACATACAGTGAGGGAAAAAAGTATTTGATCCCCTGCTGATTTTGTACGTTTGCCCACTGACAAAGATATTATCAGTCTATAATTTTAATGGTAGATTTATTTGAACAGTGAGAGACAGAATAACAACAAAAATATCCAGAAAAATGCATGTCAAAAATGTTATAAATTGATTTGCATTTTAATGAGGGAAATAAGTATTTGACCCCTTCTCAATCAAAAAGATTTCTGGCTCCCAGGTGTCTTTCATACAGGTAACGAACGGAGATTAGGAGCACACTCTTAAAGGGAGTGCTCCTAATCTCAGTTTCTTACCTGTATAAAAGATACCTGTCCACAGAAGCAATCAATCAATCAGATTCCAAACTCTCCACCATGGCCAAGACCAAAGAGCTCTCCAAGGATGTCAGGGACAAGATTGTAGACCTACACAAGGCTGGAATGGGCTACAAGACCATCGCCAAGCAGCTTGGTGAGAAGGTGACAACAGTTTCTGTGATTATTCGCAAATGGAAGAAACACAAAAGACCTGTCAATCTCCCTCAGCCTGGGGCTCCATGCAAGATCTCACCTCGTGAAGTTGCAATGATCATGAGAACGGTGAGGAATCAGCCCAGAACTACACAGGAGGATCTTGTCAATGATCTCAAGGCAGCTGGGACCATAGTCATCAAGAAAACAATTGGTAACACACTATGCCGTGAAGGACTGAAATCCTGCAGCGCCCGCAAGGTCCCCCTGCTCAAGAAAGCACATATACATGCCCGTCTGAAGTTTGCCAATGAACATCTGAATGATTCAGAGGACAACTGGGTGAACGTGTTGTGGTCAGATGAGACCAAAATGGAGTTCTTTGGCATCAACCCAACTTGCCGTGTTTGGAGGAGGAGGAATAATGCCTATGACCCCAAGAAACCATCCCCACCGTCAAACATGGAGGTGGAAACATTATGCTTTGGGGGTGTTTTTCTGCTAAAGGGACAGGACAACTTCACCGCATCAAAGGGACAATGGACGGGGCCATGTACCGTCAAATCTTGGGTGAAAACCTCCTTCCCTCAGCCAGGGTATTGAAAATGGGTCGTGGATGGGTATTCCAGCATGACAATGACCGAAAACACACGGCCAAGGCAACAAAGGAGTGGCTCAAGAAGAAGCACATTAAGGTCCTGGAGTGGCCTAGCCAGTATCCAGACCTTAATCCCATAGAAAATCTGTGGAGGGAGCTGAAGGTTCGAGTTGCCAAACGTCAGCCTCAAAACCTTAATGACTTGAAGAAGATCTGCAAAGAGGAGTGGGACAAAATCCCTCCTGAGATGTGTGCAAACCTGGTGGCCAACTACAAGAAACGTCTGACCTCTGTGATTGCCAACAAGGGTTTTGCCACCAAGTACTAAGTCATGTTTTGCAGAGGGGTCAAATACTTATTTCCCTCATTAAAATGCAAATCAATTCATAACATTTTTGACATGCGTTTTTCTGGATTTTTTTGTTGATATTCTGTCTCTCACTGTTCAAATAAACCTACCATTAAAATTATAGACTGATCATTTCTTTTTCAGTGGGCAAACGTACAAAATCAGCAGGGGATCAAATACTTTTTTCCCTCACTGTAGCTCATCTGTAAATAGCCCATCCAATCTACCTCATCCCCATACTATATTTATTTATCTTGCTCCTTTGCACCCCAGTATCTCAACTTGCACATTCATCTTCTGCACATTTTTCTGCTGTATTATTGATTGTATGTTTGTTTATTCCATGTCATGTATGTGTCGAACTGCTTTGCTTTATCTTGGCCAGGTCGCAGATGAGAACTTGTTCTCAACTGGCCTACCTGGTTAATTAAAGGTGATTCTTTTTTTTTGAACTGGTAGGTAGGAAGGAGCAAGCAGCTTATATGGGGAAACAGGTGTGAGAAAGTCAGCAGAGAGGTGATTAAGGGAGTGGGAACAGGTGTGGAGGGAAGGGGCATGGCTTAGGTCCTAGGGTAATTGAAAACATTTGGAGCTCTTTGGGGGTGCCATGACACTTCACAACATGCACACTTAAAATAATTTGTACAACTTTTTCAATGTAAATGTATCTACAGTGCATCTTGGCACACACAATACAACCTACCCATTTACAAAACATGTAAGTCTGCATGGTCACATGTATTCTGTTGATATTTCATTATAGCACTAACCGAAAGAGAAACCAAACAGGAAGAAAGTTCAGTGGCAGTTTGTGGGGTCACAGGTTCATGGATCATCCCTGTTTAAGTGGAGTTAGTGTCTGCCTCCCTGAAGATTGGATAGTATATCTGGGTCACTACTGTGAAGCTTTGCAGAGCAATGCTACGGGCTGAGTCGTCGTAAGATAAATACTGTCTCTTTGATCAAGTTGAAATCACTTAAGGGCTTTTATAACTTGACACTTAAATCCTGGGATTTAAAATAACTCATAGACCGGCAGTAGAATACTGCTGTCAAGGGCCAATGGGTTTGGACAAGACTGCAGGCCTAATCGACAATAACAGTTGATGTTTTTAATGAATATGCATATTGGAGATGTTTTTGTTGACATGGAGGAAAATTAAAGATGAAGGGCCCACAACCCCAGTGATTTACATCTAAGTGGCCTAAAGCCTATGTATTTACAATGTAGTTACATAGGCAGCAGGTACTGTGTAATTACATTGTAGGTATAGTTATGGTACTTACAACTGTGATGTATTTGTGGTTTGTGCAATTTGGTGAAATTTACATTGCCATTACATGCATAAGATTTTGTAACAAACACAAATTATTGTGGCTAAACCTCTCCTCACCCTGTTTTAGATCACCTGGTTGTATCGTTAGTTTATTATCTTTACATTTAAATTATGCTATGCAAAAACAGGTGTAGGCTAGTAGTTATACGACGTAATGTGTATGTAGCGTGGTTCATTCTGCGTTGTGTATTTTTAATTAGGACGCTGCCACAACTGATGGTCTGCTCGTTGAAATCTTTTTATTTGCCCTGCACACGAAGAGACAACACACACGTTACCCTTGGTGCAGTCACAGCTCTCCGGCACCTTGCTAGCCGAGGGTCAGGCAAAAGAGAACGATAAAGTGGTATGGGAATACAGATAACCCGCGATGGGCCAAACCAAAATATACAAAACTTTTACAATCACTTGTATGTACAATATTGGTATGAAAAAGTGTTTGTACACCAAATAAAAACATTAGCTATGCAGCTGTAATTAAATAAAAAAATACACTGAATTATTATTATTATTATCAAATTATTAACATCCCCTCTTGACCTGGCCTATTTGAATTGGTCCTTGTGTGCAATTTGGTGCGTAATCTAGGGGAACAACATCACACTGCTACATTCACCCCCACTGTTTTACACTAGATTATAGGCCCAAAACAAAACACATTACCTCAAAGGCAACAAAGCAAAGAAAGAAAAAAAAATTCACACCCACAGGGCGACAGAGTAACCCAGTGTAGTCCCTTAATTCTAGACCCACAAATGGTCGATCAGCTGAAAAGCTATCCCGCGAAGGATTAGGAAAAATAAGGGGTAGCTAATCCCTTATTCAACCGTATACGAAAAATGCCATATACATTTTATGCCGATGGACTACACACAAAGTTACATGAATTGTCAAATATATTAGACAAACCCACAAATCATTCTAAGACATGCTTAGATTCCTACATTCCTACAAAAGAAAAGGTAGGCAATATCCTACCGTCACTGAGAAACCAAGAACTGTTTCATTTCCTGTGTAGACATAGTTTGGATTAGCCTATCCACTGGCTTAATAAGTCTACCTAGTCTAGTCCGAACACCCTCACCCACAAACCTAGCAGGAATGTCACAGACAGCACTAACCCTGCTCAGAGGTCTAACCTCAGGATGGGGAGTACTACAGATCCGCATCTCCGGAGCCAGCACACTTTCAGTTACCGACTCAACACTAGTAGTGTCAGACGACTGATCAGAATCCTGGTAGATTGTCACAGACCACACTGACGAAGCATCTTCAACCAAGGTAACATCATCCACACTGAATGGAGTTTCGCAATCAGAACTCTTGTAGGCTTCGGGGATATCTCTCTGGTCCACTTCTGCTGAGCACACTTCACTTAAGGGGACTTCATACGGTTGTTCCACCTCACTTCCATCAGCCGGGACTTCACCATCCTCTTAGAGTATCCTCCCAGAAGACTCAGGAAGGCCTGCTACCCAGTGGACAGTCCTGGCGTCACTCCCATCCATTTGGCTGGACTTTGCAGACATCTCAGAGATCACGTCACCACTCGATAGAGATTCGTGACCCTCAGGTTCCTCCCACGAAGGTAAAGGCAGAAAGTTGACTGGCATAATCAGGTTCCTATGCACAGTTTTGATGCGTCCAGTGGTAGGGTGTTGGATACGATATGTGTTCAGTGAGCTGTTCTTTGCAACCACTATGTACACCACACTCTCCCAGCGATCAGCCAGTTTCTTCTTGCCCCTCTCACCCTTGTTAGCAAGTAGAACTCTATCTCCCTTCTGCACCGAGTGACCCTTAGACCGTCTGTTGTAGACCTCGGCTTGTCTCTTTTGTTGCTTACTGGCATGCTGCTGGGCCAATGTCATGGCCTCTCTCAGATCCTCACCCAGAGACTGGACATACTTATCCACATCTACTGTGTCCCCATCCAACAGCACACTTTCAAACATAACATCTACCGGCAACCTAGGGGTGCGTCCGAACATCAAGAAGAAGGGTGGAAACCCAGTAGTCTCATGAACAGTGCAGTTATAGGAGAATGTCAATGTGTTCAACATCTGAGGCCATTTAGCCTTAGACCTAGCTGGCAGAGCTCTAATCATCCCACCCAGTGTGCGATTCAGACGTTCTGTTTGACCGTTACCCATGGGATGATAAGGTGTGGTGTGGGACTTTTCAACACCAGATAACTGAAGTAATTCTGCAATAAGTAAACTCTCAAAGTTAGCACCCCTGTCAGAATGGATGCAATCAGCGAACCCATAAATGCAGAAGAAATTATTCCAGAGAACACGAGCAACAGTCTTAGCAGACTGGTTTGGACATGGATACGCACAGGCCAGCTTAGTAAAGTGATCAGTCACTACTAACACATCAATAGACTTGTTGTTTGAATCTTCAGCAGTCCAGAAATCAATACACACAAGTTCTAAAGGTGCCGTTGTCACAATGGAGACAAGTGGAGCTCTTGCTTCAGGCTCAGGTGCTTTACTCAACACACATCTCTTACAGTGGGCCACGTATTCCTTGACATCCTTCTCCATAGATTCCCAGTAAAACCGCTGTCTCGTGAGCCACAATGTGCGCTGCTGACCCTGATGACCAGCATCATCATGAACTCCCTTCAACACAAGGCCTCTCAAAGACACAGGTACGACATACTGAAATATTTTCTTCTTACTCACTGGGTGTTTTGAGACACGATACAGAATCCCTAACCGCGTGGTGAGTTTCCCCCACTGTCTTAGAGTATAAACTGTTTCTTTAGCTTCAAAGACTCGCTCTCTCCTAGATGGGCGCCGGCCTCTATCTACAAAGAACATGACTCTGCTGATGATAGGATCCAGTGACTGGTTGTCATACAGCTCCTTGTGTGTAAGGACAGGTAAAGGGCTCTGACCCATGGACATCAACTTCTCAAGGTGCTGCACATGTGAAACGGCCCTCACTGTGGCACCATCATCCCATCGGCGATGGGCCTGGAGGACAGCAGACACCTCTTCACAGGAAACCAACCCACTGACATTGTCTCCAGCTCTACTCAACTCACTCCCAGGAGCCATAGACGTTCCACAGCCAGCCTCGGGCTGCTCACAGGAGAGACGGAACATGTCTTGTACATCATCCAGTCGAAGACCTCTGGCTTCCTCCAGCAGGACATCATATGGAATTCTTGTCAGTCGGTGCAGAACTTTGGAGCGGACAAATGGCTCTGCTCAAAGCATCAGCAACGACATTCTTGGGCCCTGGTATGTACTGGATATCAAAATCAAAAGGTGCCAGCTTTGCAACCCATCTCTGCTCACATGCATCAAGTCTCGGCTTTGTAAGAATATATTTGAGTGGATTGTTGTCGGTCCACACCGTAAACTTATGCCCTCGCAGCCAATGGCTGAACTTATCATGAATGGCCCATTTCATGGCTAGAAATTCCAGCCTGTGAGCAGGATACTTGGATTGTGCATGATTAAGAGATTTACTAGCAAAAGCTATTGGCCTGGCTATGGCCTTCCCATCTTGCACTTGGGATAGTACAGCTCCCAAACCACTAGTAGATGCATCAACAGAAAGCAAAAATGGCTGAGAAAAATCTGGATGAGCCAGCAGTGCCTGGTCAACTAGTGCTGCTTTCAAAGCTTCAAAAGCGAGTTGACATTCAGCAGTCCAGTCTGCAGCAGTGAGCCTGCGAGAGGGACCAGGCCTCTTTCTGCCCTTGCCTCTCCTAGGCTTCTTCTGACCTGTAGTCAGCTGAAACAATGGCCTAGCAACCATGGAACAATTCTCAATGTAGTGTTGATAGTATACTACCATACCAAGGAAAGAACGGATTTTGCTAGGAGACGGAGTGACACCATCAGCTTCCATCATCTCACTCTCAGTCACATTCAAAATGGTTTGAACCTTAGCAGGGTCAGTGGCTACACCCTCCTGAGAAATGATGTGGCCCAAAAACTTAACAGACCTCCTCAAAAACTTGCACTTAGACGGAGACAGTTTAAGATTGTGCTCCTGCAACCGCTGGAAAACCATCTCAAGTCTCTGCAGACTCTCTTCCTCCGTCTTAGCAAAAACCATCAGATCATCCAAATAGCAAAGGAGACTTAGAAAGTTTTGGTCCCCAAAGATGGTCAGCATCATTCTCATAAAAGTAGCTGGGCTGTTGCAAAGGCCCTGAGGCAAACGATTGTACTCGTGCAGACCTAAAGGAGAGGAAAAGGCTGTGTATTTCTTATCCTCTTCATGCAGTGGCACATTGTAGTACCCAGATGTCAAGTCCATTGTGCTGAAGAAGGCATTACCTCCCAGCGCCGCCAATACATCAGCCTGATGAGGCAGGGGATGAGCATCCTTCACTGTGCGGGCGTTTAACCACCTAAAGTCAGTACATAGACGCAAGTCCCCATTCTTTTTCCATACCAGCACCAATGGTGAGGCATACTCGCTGCTGGATTTTCTGACAATTTCCTTTTCCTCCATATCATCCAGTGTTTCCCTGAGTTTTTGGTAATCAGCTGGAGAAAGCCTACGATAAGGTAATCGAAATGGGCGGTCATCAGTCAGCCGTATGCGATGGCAGAACTCTTTTGCCTCTCCACAATCCAGGCTATGTCTAGAGAACACCGTGTCATACTTCTCAATTAAACCGACAAGTTTGTCTTTCCAGAACTGTGAAACTGGACACTCCTCAACAGACAGGCCTTGAAGTCCAAGATTGCTCAGTGTACTGTTGTCATTAACTACACTGCCACCAACTGAACTCTTAGCTGTAAGACTGCCATGTGAGCTGTCACATTGTACTTTTGCCACGTTCTGGTAAGCAGCTTGCTGCTTGACATCATCAAAATCCTCCAATGCAATACAAGGGTACACATCTGCCACTTTAGCATTTCGTCTCAGGGTAACTGGCGAAGTTGTTGGATTCATAATCTTCACAGGGAGCCATCCATCACCCCACAGAGGCGTAACTACTCTCCCTACTAGTATGTGTCGATTCACACAACGAGACGTGCTGGGCTCGACAACAACAGTACTGCCCACAGAGAGTTTTGTCTTTGGGGGTAAGCGGCCCCACACCAGATGCTCACTCATGGGTTGGAGCGTTACTGCCCTCTTCAACTTAATGGTGCCCACTTTATCTGGGATGGAGTCTCCTCTCCATCTCTCCAGATTTGATAGGAGACGCAGGAACTGGCTGTCCTCACACTGGCCAGAGGGACCTGGCGTACCCACCACCCGCCAGTAGCTGTCATTTGATTTGAACTGTCTAATCAGAGACTTCAACACGTTAGTGCCAACAATGAGTTCATCAACCTGCCCATCTACAATAAGCACTGGGACTACATAACTGAAGCCATAAAGCTGTAGTTTCAAGTCACACATGCCCACTGGGCTAGTTTGCGTCCCACCACAACCCACCAGTATGATGTCTGAAGGAGCTAGAAAGTTCCCCTCTACCACTTCTGCCTCCCTCAACCGAGGTACAATATCTGCGCGCAGAGTAGTAGCCATGGACCCACTATCTAACATCCCCTTCAGCTCAACTTTATCCTGTACTAGCACGGTGGTGTAAAACAAACTGTCATTCTGAGAAATTCTCATTGTGTTCTGAAAAATTACTGTGTTGTTCTTGGGTACTGACTCACAAAAATAAGAATAAACAGATTGGATATCATCATCATCAGTGGAGGAAAAATTAGCCTGCCCCACATTGCCCTCCTCAGAATGGAGGCTTTCTAGTTTTCCAGACCTGCCAGTCTGTCCACATCCAGGGCTCTTTCGCTTCCCAGTCTCACCACAGTCAAAGCTCATGTGGCCAGGAGAGAAGCACTTGAAACACAGCTGGTGCATCTGACAGTGAGCTTTGGTCCAGTGATTAGTGCTTCCACAGACAGCGCACTCACGCTCACGTTTGGGGAACTGTTTACGGGGCCCTCTGTTCACAGACTGAGTATTGCTGACAAGAGCCTTCTCTAGCATACTCAAAACTTTCTCTAATGTCCCACCCTCAGATACAGATTGGGCCTGTTCTGGTTCACGGCCACATCGAGAAAAAGATGACACATTAGGTCTGCTCTCAGGATCCACTTCCTCCTGGGGGGAGTCGAAGACAGTAGCCACCTGCTGTGAAAGTTGTATTCTACATGCTTTACGCTCCCTTAACAGTTCATCCAAACGGTCCTGTACCTCACTGGCTGTCCAGTCACGAAGGGGTTTGCATTTGAACACTTGGGCCAACTCTTTATCAGGACAGTTGCGTACAAACATGACTGCCAACTCTGAGCGCTGATTGGGCAAAGTTCTACCCTCACCTACAAGATACTGTTCAGCTGCGTCTGCAGCTTTGTTAAGCCTAATCCAGAAATCTAGTGGACCCTCATTAGCATATGGTTTCATTGAATAGAAATCAGCTAATGGCATACCTGAGTAGACAGTATCCCCAAAGTGTTGCTTGAGAACACTGAACACTGCCTTAACATCTGTGACAACAGGGTTGTTACGCATCCAGACTTTGGTCACATCCATGAGCCTAGACATCACCTCCCCAACATTCTCAGACCCAGTGTAACCCCTCTTCTCTAGGTAGACTCCCATTAGCTCCTCCCACTCCAGGACAGAGTACTCATCTGAGCCATCACCCCTGAAGAAAGGTGGAGCACTAACCTCTGACTTCACAACCAGATTCAGCTTGGACGCATCAATAAAAGTTGACCCACATTGTTCAGGCAGGGGAAACTGCTGGGATTGGTCAGGGGAATGGGCAGGAAAAAGACTTGAAGCCCCAGGCTGCAGTAAACTCGCCCTGATAGATTCTCCTATCTCTGAACCAATCTGCTTTATAAGGTCACTAAGCTGACTCGGTGTCCCATTATTACTGAGGACTGGGGACGATGGTACATCAAGAGACAGAGGTGGGATACCCTGGTCAGGTGGAGTAAACAGCCTACCCCTCCCAGTGCTTGTAAACTCAGGACTAGCAAACACTCTACTCCCAGGAGCTGACTGTACAAATGGTGTAAATGCATGGACACCCCTCCCTCTACCCACACCAAAATCCCCAGCATAACTCATCTTATGGACTTGAGAGTCTTCCATGGCTCAATAGAGAACTAAACTACAATGTAATTTACTGCATACAAATACAAAAAAAATGCAATAAACAAATTCTGTCAAAACATGCAAATAAACACCAATACAATTATCTAGTGAATATGCTACATTCACCTTCACTATTTACAGTATACATTCACTTATAGCAAACCATCAACACGTGCGCATGCGCGGATCGCGCATCTCCTCCACATGCACAGCTCCGGTGGTCAGCTTGAGCTAACCAGCGGCAGGTCGCGGCACCAGTTTGTAGCGTGGTTCATTCTGCGTTGTGTATTTTTAATTAGGACGCTGCCACAACTGATGGTCTGCTCGTTGAAATCTTTTTATTTGCCCTGCACACGAAGAGACAACACACACGTTACCCTTGGTGCAGTCACAGCTCTCCGGCACCTTGCTAGCCGAGAGTCAGGCAAAAGAGAACGATAAAGTGGTATGGGAATACAGATAACCCGCGATGGGCCAAAGCAAAATATACAAAACTTTTACAATCACTTGTATGTACAATATTGGTATGAAAAAGTGTTTGTACACCAAATAAAAACATTAGCTATGGAGCTGTAATTAAATAAAAAAATACACTGAATTATTATTATTATTATCAAATTATTAACATCCCCTCTTGACCTGGCCTATTTGAATTGGTCCTTGTGTGCAATTTGGTGCGTAATCTAGGGGAACAACATCACACTGCTACATGTACACTGTAATTACTCTGTAGGCTACATATGTTATATACGGTGCATTCGTTAAGTATTCAGACCCCTTGACTTTTTCCACATTTTGTGACGTTACAGCCGTATTCTAAAATTGATTAAATAGTTTTTCCTCTCATAAATCTACATAAATCCCCATAATGACAAAGCAAAAGTTTTTTTATTTTCAATTTTAGCAAAAAAAAAAAGTTACACAGAAATATCACATTTACATAAGTAGTCAGACCTTTTACTCAGTACTTTGTTGAAGCATCTTTGGCAGTGATTACAGCCTTGAGTCTTCTTGGGTATGACGCTACAAGCTTGGTACACCTGTATTGGGGGACTTTCTCCCATTCTTCTCTGCAGTTCCTCTCAAGCTCTGTCAGGTTGGATGGGGAGCGTCGCTGCACAGCTATTTTCAGGTCTCTCCAGAGATGTTCAAGTCCGGGCTCTGGCTGGGCCTCTCAAGGACATTCAGAGACTTGTCCTGAAGCCACTCCTGCGTTGTCTTGGCTGTGTGCTTTGGGTCGTTGTCTTGTTGGAAGGTGAACCTTTGCCCCAGTCTGAGGTCTTGAGCACTCTGGAGCAGGTTTTCATCAAGGATCTCTCTGTACTTTCCTCCCTTCATCTTTCTCTCGATCCTGACTAGTCTCCCAGTGCCTGCCGCTGAAAAATAACCCCACAGCATGATGCTCCCACCACCATGCTTCACCATAAGTATGGTGCCAGGTTTCCTCCAGACGTGACGCTTGGCATTCAGGCCAAAGACTTCAATCTTGGTTTAATCAGAACAGAGAATATTGTTTCTCATGGTTTGAGTCTTTAGGTACCTTTTGGCAAACTCCAAGCGGACTGTCATGTGCCTTTTCCTGAGGAGTGGCTTCCGTCTGGCCACTACCACAAAGGCCTGATTGGTGGAGTGCTGCAGAGATGGTTTTCCTTCTGGAAGGTTCTCCCATCTCCACAGAGGAACTCTGGATCTCTGTCAGAGTGACCATTGGGTTCTTGGTCACCTCGCTGACCAAGGCTCTTCTCCCCCGATTGCTCAGTTTGGCCGGGCGGCCAGCTCTAGGAAGAGTCTTGGTGGTTCCAAACTTCTTCCATTTAAGAATGATGGAGGCCACTGTGTTCTTGGGGATCTACAATGCTGCAGAAATGTTTTGGTACCCTTCCCCAGATCTGTGCCTCAACACAATCCTGTCTCGGGGGTCTACGGACAATTCCTTCGACCTCAATGCTTGGTTTTTGCTCTGATATGCACTGTCAACTGATTGACCTTATATAGACAGGTGTGTGCCTTTCAAAAGCATGTCCAATCAATTGAATTTACCACAGGAGGACTCCAATCAAGTTGTAGAAACATCCCAAGGATGATCAATGGAAACAGGATGCACCTTAGCTCAATTTCGAGTCTCATAGCAAAGAGTCTGAATACTTATGTAAATAAGATATGTTTTTTATTTTGAATAAATAAAAAACATACAAAAAAATGTTAATCCTGCTTTTCCTTTGTTATTATGGGGTATTGTGTTTAGATCGATGAGAGGAAAAAGATATTTGATCAATTTTAGAATCAGGCTGTAAGTAACAAAATGTGGAAAAAGTCAAGGGGTCTGAATACTTTCTGAAGGCACTGTACATAAGTTTTAGGTCATTTGATTGACCCTTCTCAGCATTCTCTTGTGACACATCCTAAACACGTCATATGTGTTTCTGATGGTACAGTGAAACAGATGTGTATGCATATAGGATAACATTGTAAGACCTTGGGTTGTAAGACCTTGGGTGTATTCACTAGGAACCAAACACCTCACTTGTACAGGTTACCCACTTGACATGCACTGAAAAAGGACAAATATAAGCACCCCCCCATTTGACATTTTTAATTTGTCCAATATAAACTTGTTTTCTTGCTTAATGTTTTCTGTTTGGAGTAAACGTTTCTGTTGCAAAACGAATGAATACACCCCGTTTTACAATGGAGGTGTCACGCAAATACTGTAGCCTACACCATGTGACAAGGACATGTTACATAAATGCATGACATGGCCATCACCTACTTTGTGTGTGTGTGAGTGACAGAGGTAATTTAATCATTGTGTACTGATTTAATAACATTTTTTTTTTTATTGGAACCATCATATAAAATCAAGTACGTTATCTAGGGCTAGGCGAACAGGACTTCATTAAAGTTACACTATAGTTCAGTGTTTCCCAACCAGGGGTACTTGGCCTATCTACAGGGGGTACTTGAGGAGACTCATGAGACCATAGGCTTACTGGACAAATTTACATGAGGGGGTACTTCAGGCAGAGCAAAATATACTTGGTGGTACAATAACCGAAAAAGGTTGGGAACCACTGCCCTATTTAAACCTATTTTAGAGACTCTTTAGAATGCATGTACGCCTACATTCATTGTCATCAAGAGCAGCCTTGTCAAAGTCCGACATACAGGAAACGATGCTGCATTCAAAACAACTGGGAACTGCGAAATCTCTGACTTCCAACCTCAGTGTGTTCAAGACAACTGGGAACTCAGGAAAAAAAACTAACTTCTATTGGGTAAAATCGTTTTGAATCGTCATCAAACTCGGAATTATTAGTTGGAAACTCTGGCATATTTTTAGAGCGCTTACTTTTCCGATCTTTCAGCGTTCCCAGTTGTCCTGAAAGTACCATAAACCCTAACCTTAACCCTTACCCTAATCATTTGAAATGTCAACGTCAATAGGGTAGGGATGTCCTAAGGATGCCGGACAGCAGGGATCATTTATATATATATATATATATATATATATATATATATATATATATATATATATATATATATATATATATATATTTTGTTGTTGTTGGTCTTTGTATTTTTTGTTTTTCAAGTCTATACAGAAAGTACATGGGGGAACACAAGTATATATAAATAATATACAAAGGACAATTGGGCTAGGGGGTACAATATCACATTACACAAGGACCTTAAGGGACAGACATACACTTATTATTCTAACAGCTTTTTTGTTAGTAGAGTATTTCATTGTCTTAAAATACAGTTCAATTTCTTTTTGTAAGGTAAGAAAATGTGATGTTTTGTTTGTAAATTTACATTTGTGAATATGAAATTTGGCCAAAAGTATAATAAAATTAATTCCATTAAATTGTTTCAACTTATTTCTATCGTAGGTAAAGAATCCAAGCAGTACATCTCTCCACAATAGTGTAAGATCTTCATAAATGTGTACAATTATAAATCTACTGATGTCTTGCCACAGTTGCCTTACATGAATACAATGCCAAAGATGCATCACCGTTTCTGGGTGGTCATTACAAAAGGTACAATTTGAGTTGATGTTTTTCTTAAACTTCTTCGTATAGTGGTTGGCAGGATAATATTTATGAATAATTTTAAAGGAAACTTCCTTAATTTTGTTAACAAGTAGGTATGTGGCAACATCCAAACTTTTTTCCAACAGATATTATCAATTAAACCGTTTCAATAAGGCAGGACATAAGGTATAATAGATACAACATCCTGCTGAAACAAGGTTCGTATCGCTCTGTTGTTGAATGGACCAAAAGAGAAACAAATCTTTCCTAATGATGAGTCAACAGGGTTAATAGAAGGTAGGTCCTGAATGTCAGGTCTTGACACGTTCCTGAATAATAAAGCAACACCTGAGGGAATGGCGTCTAAAACAATCGCAAAATCTTTTAGCGTTACAGGAATCTTATAAAGTGATAAGAATCTCTTATAACTAAGTAAAAAGTTGGCTCACCAATAGGATATTATTTCGGCACCAATATTCTAAAAACAAATGAGTATTTTTATACAATATATCCCGATTATTCTGTATATAATATCTGTGTGGATAACATTTTTGCTTATAAATTAAGGTCCATGACAAGAAAAACTGCCGATGAAAAGCAGAGTTTCACTGGAACTTTGTCAATATTATAATTGCAAACCAACATGAAGTTAAGGCCACCAGAAGTAGAGAAGACCGACATGATGAGGAATAAAATTCCATATAGAAGTTGGTCTTCTTAGGAATTGTTTTATCCAATTGATCCTAAAGGTATTATTTAAGGTAGTAAAGTCCAGAAAATTCATCCCACCATACTCATGTGTTCATTACAACAGTCTTCCTAATGTAATGGGTACGGTTTCTCCACAGAAAGTTGAAAAGCATCAGGTCTTACTCCTTGCTTATTTAACCGTCAAAAAATAAATTGAGCGCCATATGTTAGCCTAGAGATACCCTCAGCCATGGTTATTAGGACTCTTCCTTTAAAAGATAAGTTCCGCTGTAGCTATTGATTTAGCTTCTTTGTTTTAAAAAAAATAAGAGGGTTAAAATTTAGTAAGCCTCTAGACTTCTGATCCTTAGTAATGGTTATGCCTAAATAAGTAAGTTCTTCTTTCACTGGAATATCATAATATGAAGGTGTCGCACAATCTTTGACAGCCATGAGTTCACATTTATTAATGTTAAGATATAGACCAGATGCTTTGGAAAAGGATTGTATCACATTGATCGATATGTGAATTTGGTTAGCGTCTTTCAGAAAGTATAGTATCGTCAGCCAGCTGGCATATAATTAGCACGGCTCATGAGTCATGGGAAGTAGAGACCCGATGACGTCAACCGTTATTTGTTAAGCTATTTTCCCGTTTAGTCTTCCGGGATGTGATTGTGACGCGTTTACAGAATATGTTTAAAAGAGAGTGAAGCGCTCAATAAAGTCACTAGCTGCCAGCGACCAAAGCGAATGTAATTCCGCTCGTATTGGAATCCTAAACGTATTGCAGGGGGGTCAACTCCTAAGAAGCGGATGAAGAAACAGGTTTTGCTTATTTTCACATTCAGAGGACTTGTTAGAAAAGGAAAGAAGAGTAAAAAAAGAAAATGTCAAATTTCATATTACGGAAAGCCGAGCCCAAGGACGTGCCAGACATATTGCGACTCATAAAGGTAAAAGGATGCGTGTATTCAACGATGTATGTATGTATGTATATGTTTAAATCTCTGTAGTTTAAGTTATAATCACAGACAGCCTAAGCATATTTGTCAATATTATGACATTTGACTAACAACAATACATTTTTTTCTCTCCCCTATTATTTCAGGAACTTGCGAAATTTGAAAAAATGGAAGAGCAGGTCATCTTGACCGAGAAAGGTAACGTTAAGTCTACTTGTATGTGTGTGATGGATGATTATTGTAAACATATCAAATGTTTCCCCAACAAATCAGAAGTCCCTGACTTTACAATTTACTTTCAGAATTACTAGAGGACGGCTTTGGGGATCATCCGTTCTACCATTGCGTCGTTGCAGAAGTTCCTGAGGATAAGCAGAGCTCAGACGGTAAGCCATGTTGTAATTCTGTTTCACAGAATGTCAGTTCGTAAGGAAATAGTGCAAAGGTTTGACAATCAAGATTTCAAACATTTATGGCTAGTAAAAAAAATTACGGAAGCGCTGCTAAGGTACACAATAGTACGTGTTGGTAGACACAACACAAGGTATGGTTAGTGTTGGTGGGCGTAACTCAAAGTGAATCATGATCTGGAGTTTGGAATTTAATGTTCTCAATTCTCGGAGAAACCCCTTTTAAATCCTCAGTGATATCATAACTAGGGCTCAAGTTTTTTCTGACCATGAAAATCCCCTTCATCATCATAACATAAAAATATCATACTCAATAAGCCAAGTTGGATTTTGTCAGATCCTAGTAGTTTTACACAAACACTTACCTGCCGGTTTTGATGTGGATGTTTTCACTGTGTTTTAGGATACACTGTCGTTGGGTTTGCCATGTACTACTTCACCTATGACCCCTGGATTGGGAAGCTTCTCTACTTAGAGGACTTCTATGTGATGAAGGAGTTCAGAGGTAAGTCTATGATGGTGTGTTACATTAAAGAAATAGGATTGGTTATATTTGTCCTGTTTCACACATGTTTTTTTGCCCTAGCTGAATCAGCTGTGTAGTTAGGTCAAAATCCAAAACGTGCACCCCTTGGGGTCCCGAGGACCGAGTTTGGGAAACACTGGGTTAAGATTAAGTGTCTTGCTCAAGGGCAGATCGTTTGGTGTTTCACCTAGTCGGCTTGGGGAGTCGAACTAGCAATTACTGGCCCAACGCTGGCAACTGAATCAGGGTCCTTGGATCCAGGGCTTAACTGCCAATCTTTGATCCTGTTTTCTCAGGTTATGGTATTGGGTCCGATATCCTGAAGGTTCTGAGTGAGGTAAGTCTATAGGACTTTTTTGCAATCAATTTACTGAACGCATAGATCAGCCCAGCCTATGGAAAACTCCCATCCTATAGTCAAGGATATATGATGACCCTGTCTAACTTTGTTTAATGTCCTCCCTTCCTCAGACGGCAGTTAAGACTCGCTGCAGTAGCATGCATTTCATCGTAGCAGAATGGAACAAGTCGTCCATAGAGTTCTACAAGCGTCGTGGAGCCTCAGACCTGTCCGATGAGGAGGGCTGGCGACTCTATGCGATTGATAAGGATGACCTGCTGAAGATTTCTGCAAAGAAACGATAAATTCAGCAAATGACCACTGATTACTAACGGCAATGCCTTCCCCTTCGTTTGTTGATGTCAATGTATTTTAAAAGAAATATGTATTTCAATGAATAAATACAAAAACAGTTTGTTCAACTTCTTCCTGCAAGACCTGTTATACATCTGGGTGGTTTTGAAACTCGAAGTCAGTACGTTTCATTTACTCATGTCTGATAATGGTTGTGATTGACCTTCCATAAGCAAAAAGGAGAACTATCTTAGTCATGTGACCTTGTACTGGAACATAGATTTCAACATGAATCAGCATGTATAGATAGTTTATAACGGGCCTGATGATAACGTCTGGCTCAGAAGGAGAAGTGGGTGCTTGTTTGTGGAAGGACAGACTTCTTAACTGTTGTCAAACAATGTTTTTCTTCACGTAGTTGTTCTCACACGTAGTTGTTCTTAGGGTGCCTTTGTACAATACCTCTACAGTTTTCGGTGGCCTTTTATTTTAAAATCCACGCTGTCAATATAGATCGTACAATATAGATTTTATTCCGGTCTACATAAATACATTCAAATCACAAAGCTGAACCTTCAATACATAAAGTTTAAACCTTCGTGATAGGTCCTACCCCCTCCTGGGTAAATGCCAGAGAGGAAGGCTAGTGCAAAAGCTGGTCATTAGAGTCGCAAATGGGAGCGAGCCTAACCATGACTTATGGTAGCATACATTGGGAGGACCTGGGAAGACTGCTAATCTTGTTTTGTTGTCACGATCCTAGTGTCACAACGTATCTGAAAAGAGAGAACTCATCGTTAGCCTTTATCTACAAGACTTTACTAGCATTAGCACCTGATATGTAAAGTACACTGGTTTGTTCTCTGACTTCTCCCCCAAATATCTTAAAGTTGGCATAAATGTTACTATAAAGGATTTATAATGAATTGGCCACATTTTGTGCCAAGTTATTGGGGTGTTACATAAGCCTGCAGGTTGACCACTAGGGCAATGATTAAAGTGTTGGGTGCTGGCAGGCTGTTATTGTGCGAAAATGTTCAGGTTTGTTGTACCTGCTGCGATCAGGGTTTGGCCTCTGCAGCTCTTCTCATCTCGTTTCTTCTGGCTTATTTTCCTGTGGTTTCTCTTTTTTCACTGGCTGTGGAAAGATTCATGGTAGGATGTGAAAATTCAGACTTGTCAACCCATTACAAATAATCTGTAATGATCTGCACAGTAATTCTGTACCATCTCTATCCTCAGGATCAAACTAGTTTTTGACCTGACAGGATGAGCTCACCTTCCCCTCCACTGACTTGAAAACCTTCTCTACGTTAACGTAGCCCTGCAGGGCAAAATCGTACAACGAGTCTCCTGTGTTCTGTGGGAAGGAGGGGGACCGAAAAATCGGTTTAAGCAAAATAGTATACATTAAGAGTCAAACATCACAGGTTTTAGAATGACCCTACAACAGTCTTATGTCTTGGTATTGAACAATATGCATTATCTCCCACACAAGTAGGTTAAAAAAAAACACAACATCTGACATACAATATTGACACGCTAACTCACCTTGGCGATTGATGCGGCTTGCTGGGGGTAGTACATAGTGTAGCCCACAGCCATCAGTCCTGTAGGATAGATCAGCTTCTTCACCCTGGAGCCTAGAAGACAGAGGACAGAGGGCCACATAGACTATTTTTTATTCAAGGAGATTAGAAACAAGAAAAGGAAGCCGGAGAGGGCAACAGGAAGCAGCAGTAGGTTTGAGATTTGTACCCCGGCCTTGTATGGTCTGGAGGCTACAGCTCTACCTCTAGATCAGCCTCTGGCACAGAGACTCACAGAGTGCTTTCTTAGCACAAGGACAAGTGGATAAAACCCCAAAACAATAGAGATCAAAAACAGGGTACTCTTCATCCAAACCCAAAACTTACACCCACTATTTACCTCTTGCAAGAAAGAGTCCAAGGATACCAGCAAATCCAATGACCCCAGCCCGGGGGTAGAATTCAGCAGGAGGGTTTTGCAGGAAAGTGAAAGTCTCTGAAACAACAGAAAGTAACTCTGTTACCAACCTGAAACTGACATTCTATTTGTACAAATGGGTGTACATTACAGTGTATGAGTAATGCGTTCACTTTATGTGTATCATGGGGTGTGTGTTCTCTTACCATTTCCTAATTGGATGGCACTTTCAACCTTGGGCATCACTTTTCCAACGGCACCCTGAATCCCACAGGAGAAGAGGACAGTACAGTGAACACGTAACGTACATCAGCTCATGTCACCCAATCTCTGCACCTTCAGAGCCATTCAATAATGGATAAGTGCTTATTTTTCATTGTTACAGAACAAGTTGACATTTAATAACATGATAATACGTTATTTCACAGTAAATATGCTCTTGCGCAGTAATCTTCAATTCAAGTTAACTGTGTACTTGTGATGCTTTATATTGTTTGTACTGTGATTGTTATAGTGGTAGAATAACTAGTGGTAGTGTAACAGGTGTAAAATATACTTGATGTATTTGACTGAAAATCTCTCATATTTATTTTCATTTATTATTTGAAGGTTCTTTTGAGATGTATTACACTACTTTCAAGGATTAATTATTTTATTTATTTTCTAAATTGTGTTGATGTTGATGTCATCAACGGGAGCCTTGCTTTTACTCCTCAGTTTGCTCAAAGCGTGATGAGAGGCAAATATACTTGTGCATGTTAGTCCAGACGGCAGCATTAAAGTTTGCCTTGCATTTGTATCCATTCCATGCAGCCATTAAAAGAGAGACAACCGGCAGAATTGTGTCCAGAGCCTTCCCTTCCACGTACACCTCACCAGAACACAACACAGAAAGGTACCGGTACAGAACCGGTTACAGTAGGACTACCACGCCCTTAGAACCCTCATACAGTTCTGTTTGCCTACGAAGAGACCTGTCTTTATTTACCCTGCAATAGAGTCAGAATTACCTACAATACAAAGGTTTATTTGACTGTTTACAATCACTATTTGTAAATTGGGTTTTACAGCCTAAAGCACAGGTCAATCTGTCACCCAGTAGGGAGCTCTAGTTGAAACATCAACCAACAGCACTTTGTGTACCCTTGAAACATTGTAAAGACATTCTGCACTGTAAAAGAGCAACTACCAATAAAGTTCCAACCACTGCACTTTACTGACAAACATGTGCCGTATGTTAGTGAGCTGCTTATCTCCTAACTGAAGGAGCCAATAGGGCAGAGGTCAGATGGGTGACTTAGAAGCAGTGATCACAGCCTCAAACAGAAGCTTCTAGAGCAGAAATGGAACAGCCTGGCCGAGCAGAAATGGAGAGGCTGAATGGGTTTAAAATAATTATTTACAGAGTACTTTACCAGTCTTTTAGACATAACAACTAATCAGCTGAATCTCAATCCCTCTCTGTGAGTTTATGATGATCATGTGTGTCATCAAAGCGCACAACAGAACGGTATACTCGATTTGTTATTTTTATGAAAGTTTTAAATCAGAGGTAAAGTTTGTATTGCTACAGATTCCGCGACCCGGTCAGACGCAAGTTTGTGTCCCGGATTCCTGTTAAGTAGCAGTTAGATGCAAGCCATCATGAAAACGGAGCAGGCTAACGGCTAATGCTAACAGAGCTAGCCCACCAGTGTTTTTATCCAACCCTGGGCACAAATCAAAGAGCAGCAGTAAAATAACAATAGCGTGGCCATATACCTGGGGCACCGGTACAGAGTCAATGTGCGGAGGCACCGGTTAGTCGACGTAATTGAGGTAATATGTACATGTAGGTAGAGTCATCAAAGTGACTATGCATATATAATAACAGAGAGTAGCAACAGCGTAAAAGGGGGGCAATGCAAATAGTCTGGGTAGCCATTTGATTAGATGTTCAGGAGTCTTATGGCTTGGGGGTAGAAGCTGTTTAGAAGCCTCTTGGACCTAGACTTGGCACTCCGGTACCGCTTGCCATGCGGTAGCAGAGATAATAGTATGACTAAGGTGGCTGGAGTCTTTGACAATTTTTAGGGCCTTCCTTCCCCCAACAGACAGATGTTAAGCTCAACTCTGCGGCCCATGGGAGACGACACTCGCAAGGCGTAGGAGATCGGGGAAGCAGTCTGGCCACCCTTCATCTATTCGAGAAGATGTGATCCAGCTATCAAACAGCTTTGCCTCTCTTGAGACGGACCTACCAGCCTCGGGAATCTGCACGGATCCTGGGTGTATAGCAACAGCCGGCGCCCGCCCAGTGACCCCCCCCCCCCCTCCCCCACAGCCACCGCAGTTCAGCAGGTCGCTTCCTTATCGGATTCCATCACGACCACCATTATTGTGGGCAGCTCAATGGTGAGAGATTTTGGCCTGCCCTAGATCTGTGGACCGACCTAGGTCCACTTTCACCCAGGAGTTCGTGTCCATGACATCAACTCCCTCCTGCCCATTGTTCTGGCCAACTACTCCAATATTGACACCATCATCACATGTAGGTTTTAATGACCTTCGTTTTAGGCGATTTGAGGATCTGAGGGAGAACTACAAACATTTTTTAAACACCCTCGCTAGCACAGGGAAGATAATAATTATCTCTGGCCACCTCCCTGCTACCGAAGGGGTTTACTAATGCTTTCAGCTGTAAGGACATTTCGTTTGGCGACTTTGGGTCTTTTGAGCATCGTGCTATACTGTTTAAATGGCAGCCACCAGTGCTGGCCATAACGCTCTATTGGCCACCAAAGCACTGCCCCACTTTCTTTACTGATTTATCTTAACTATTGTCTATTGTCCTTGAGAACTGTGACAAAATCATTGTATTGGGCGATTTTAATATTCATGTTGACAAAGAGACTATGGACTTTATCCAACATGTTACTGGGCCCACCGATAACCGTGTCCATACTCTGGCCCTGGTTATTACCTACTCTGGCCCTGGTTATTACCAAGGGGCTTTCTATTGACATATCCTCTATTGTTGATGTTGCTTTATCTGATCACCACAGTGGATTTTTTACTACCTTGTTGCCCATAGCACAGGGTAATACTGAACGGACTATTAAGAAATGCTATCTTACCACTGAAGTTGCTCCAGATTTTATTGAGTGTATGAACAATACTCCACCACCTATTCTGTCTTCCTATTGTGATGATTAAGTTGAAAACTTTAATAGCAAATTAAGGACAACCATTGATGCCATAGCTCCAGTAAAGTTGAAAAAGGCCACATTCAAACGGAGATTCCCTTGGATGAGTGAGGAAACTAATCAATTAAGGAGTACAGGCAGACAGGCAGAGCGGAAGTGGAGAAAGTCAAAGTTGCACGTCCATTATGATATTCTGAGAGAGCAACTTGGCATTTATAACAAGGCAATTAGAAATGACAGACAGGCTCATTTTTATAACTTGATCACTATTAAATCACAATAATTTGAGAGTGCTCTTCTTGACCATTAATGGCCTGATAAATCCTACCCCCGCAAACCTATGTGAACTTTCCTCATCTAAATGTGATGAGTTTGCGGCATATTTCAAAGATAAGATAATCAATATTAGGCTGGGTATCAGTCAAGCAAGACCTAAGGCTGTCTGAGAAGTTTGATATGTGCCCTAGCCTACCACACAAAGGCACTATGGATTTATTTTCCCTGGTTGACACAGACATGCTCAGGAAAGTGATATCACAACTTAAGCCTTCTACCTGCCTTCTCAACGTATCCCCACCACCTTCTTCAAAACAGTTTTTAAATGCATATCTGAAGTGCCAACTGAAAGATTCCAATCTGGTTTTCGTGCCCACCACGGCACAGAGACAGCCTTATTTAAAGTGGTAAATGAGCTTAGAGCCAGCACAGATACCAAACAGCTCTGTTCTTGTACTCTTATATTTAAATTTAAGTGCTGCATTCAACACTGTTGACCATGATAGCCTTCTGGACAGAATGGAGATGGGTCAATAGTTTTTTGTCACCCTTGGTGAACATAACTCAGAGAAAATGCATTTCACATGTGGCGTTCGACAATGTTTGATTATGGGTCCGGTACTGTTCAGTTAATATATGTTACCCCATGGCAACGTTAGCTGGGCTTTGTGATAAAGCTGGGGGGGGGGGGTGCAAAACTGTGGACATATATTTATTGAACCCTTATTTAACTAGGCAAGTCAGTTAAGAACAAATTCTTATTTACAATGACTGCCTACCCCAGTCAAACCCGGATGACGCTGGGACAATTGTGCGCCGCCCTATGGGACTCCCAATCATGGTCGGTTGTGATACAGCCTTGAATCAAACCAGGGTCTGTAGTGACGCCTCTAGCACTGAGATGCAGCGCCTTTGAACAAAGCGCCACTCAGGAGCCCAAAAGAGATATTAAAACATATTTTTAGCGTTGCTTTTCCTTAGGGTCTTTTTTAATTGTTCAGTTTGTCATTCATTTGTTTTTTTAATCTTATATTTGTAGTGTAGTAAATAATTCAGCTTTTATTTTCATTGTATTTTAGTAGTTTTTTCCTGCAAAGCACATTATGTTGCATTCCATGTCTGAAATGCACTGTATAAATAAAGCTTGATTTGATTTGAATTATGTGTGAGTGGCTATGGGGGAGTACCTGAACATTTTCCACTGCTGAATGGCTTGTTTGCTGAAAGGGGAGCAGATCATTGGTGTGATCACAGGGGTAGAAGCAGAGCAGCACAATCATGACTAACACTTCATTGGAGATGGACAAAATCATTTCAACAAGTGCAATGATTATTGATTGCAGCATCGAATCAACAATAAATGTTTACTGGCCATGATGAAACACAGTATAGATTTACTGGCCATGGTGAAACACAGTACAGATTTACTGGCCATGGTGAAACAGGATGTATAATAGCTCTAGACACATAGGAATACCAGTAAATATTAACTGGTCTCTGGGAAAATAAGTACAGTTCATACTCAAAGAGAAATCAAAGATGAATTGATATTAGTGAGACCTACTGTAGTTAATATTTACCAGTCACAGCTAATCACAGTACATCTTTGCAGGGGCGCATTGTAAAATACGCAAAAGCAACTGGGATGATAATGTAAAGCAGGGCAAAAACATTTCACATTTCAGTGCCCATGTGAAGTTATTTTGGAGTGAGGATGGGGGTATCAGACATTGTGAATCTTGCCTGGGGTTGCATATCTACACAAACACCCAACAACTGTCCTTATTTTTAGATAGTAATTCTTTCCTCTGTTAGGAACAGTCTTTTCTATCACCCAGTAGCTCACAGGTGAGTAGGGTTATCAATGTACCTGACACCAGGTAGTGTAGGGCTCTGCCAGTTTCCTTAGAGTGGTAACACCTTGCTCCAAGTGCCCTATCTCCGGCTCCACATAGCGGAACTTCTGCTGTGGTATAGTGTAGAGGGAGAGCTGTAACAAACAATATGGGTCAGTTACCGCATCCAAATGTGGGCTTGCCTCAGATTGGATGTATGCTGAAAGACTTCAGAAAGTGTGATTGTGCGCACAATGCGGTACCTCATCTGTATTTAAGGTGACATTTGGATTGTCCTTGGTGGCAGCAAACACAGTCCCTGAAAGCAGCCATAGAGTTCCAGGCACAGCAGCCACACCTGCTACCTTGGAAGACACAGAATGACTGGGACATCAATGGGGCATTTCCATCTGAGACTTACCCCACACCAGTGTGTTGCCAGCGTTTATGTTAACGTAAGCTCAAGTGTTATTTTTCAGGAACTGCGTTTGACACAAGACTTGGGGCGAGTGGAATCAACAACCTCTGCATCATCAAGACAGTTGCTTTGTGAGAAGGTGTTAACAGTGGAATGTGTTAACCCATGTTCACAGTTAGCCATTGTTATTTAAATGCAAGCTGAAAAGTACCAGCAGTCAAAGCAGTTCCACTGAGGCCATGGCCCAGTGAGAAACGAGCCGGGCCGTGGAGGTGGATACAAAAGTTTGAGCCTTTTTGGTAAAAAAACGGGGTAAGTCTCAGGTGTAAATTCGCAGTTCGTGAATTGAGTCAGCCAGGCTATTACCTAGTGAGGCCATCACAATGTTGCAAATTTCACCTGTCAAGCAGAACATTCAGACCTGGAAACACCAAAGGAGTAGAAGCTAGAAGTTGTAATGGAATTGAGAATTGTGGCCCTCAAAGTGTTACAGAAGATCAATGTCGCCATCTAGTGTAAAAAAAGAAGTATATTGTTCATCCCATTAAGTAGGCATGTGACAATACCGGTATATCGAGTGTCTGTCTAGTTCATGAACTTCTAGCCTAAAGCAGTGGTTCCCAAACGTTTACGGTTACTGTACCACCAACTGAATTTTGTTCTGCCCAGAGTACCCATAAAGTACCCCTTCATATGCTCTCATGAGTCTCCTCAAGTACCCCGTGGATAGACCAAGTAAAGACTGAATTTTGTTCTGCCCAGAGTACCCATGAAGTACACCTTCATATGCTCCCATGAGTCTCAAGTACCCCGTGGATAGACCAAGTAAGGACCTACAGAGTGTGGTAAACTCAGCCCGAACGCGTGTGAAAAACTAGCTGCGTTTTTTTACTTTCGACTTTAGTTGGCTATGCATGAGTGACAAGAGACAGCTACCTCAGAGCGCCAGAAACTCTAAGTATCAGTATGAATGACTCCGACATAATGAAGAAAATATATACTGTGTTATGCATTTAATGCAATGCCCTTGATAATCATGGTGTCTTGCTCGCTGTCCTTACGCCCTCTGTGCTTCACCGGGGGATCGAGTCCCCTTAATGTTATTGAAACAGATCGCTATTCAACTAAAACAGTAAATTAACAAAACACATAATAAACCAGTGTGGACTGAATCGGAAATAAATTAATTTCCAAATATTAAGTTATTACGTAGTACATAAAGTTTATATTCTCACCTTGTACATGATCCTTTTTTACCGTGCCAAGCTTCGAGTACTTACGGTGTCCGAAAGAGAACATGCTGCTCCTCAGGTCGCATTCCAATCCGAAACTCGCTAACTTCCCTCGGCTCTTGTTCATCTCATAGGCCGGTGTTCTCATAATAAGGCCAATGACTAACCAGATAATTACTTGATAATAAACGCTTTGTTAATAAACACGTTATTAACACATAAGAATGCAAAGGTCGACAATCCGTTTGTACATGTTTTTGCGGGATTTTTCCAATGCTATCTGGGATCCTTGGGACGGCCCTATCCTCATTGAAGTTGACATTGAACATGATGAAGGTAGGGAAGGGTCCCTAACCGATTTAAAATGGTTAGGGTTAGGAAAGGATTAAGGTTAAAATTAGGCTAAGGGTAGGAGTTAGGGTATGGGCGTCGCAACGATTCCGTATAGCACCAACGCTCTGATTAGCTCAGGAAATGTGTCTTTACTTTGGCTCGTGAAGTTAGTATTCTAATCGTCCCTTAGCAACTCGTCTCTAACAAGATACAACACAGGCAGAGGCAACAGCATTGCAGGAGTGGAAAATGGAATATGGGTAAGGGTCCGGTCCGTAGATTAATTGTACAAGACGAGGCCTCGCACATGATAAAGTCTGCTTCTGTTGTTAAATGTCTGAACTTGATATATTCTGAGTCTCTGATTATGAATTTACATCATGCAGATTCAATCAAGAGGAGCGTGTATTTGCCGCGATGAAGATCCAGACATACTGGAGGTCTCACCAAGACAAAATACTTTTCCAGCTGATGTCGCTCACTGTTCGTGCTGCTGTGAGTGCTAGAGTTGCAGCCTGGCAGCCTTACTGATCAACACAACATTGCAATTCAGATTTAAATTGATCATAGGCTAAATAGCCTTAATATGAACTCAATTATATAGGCCTATTGGTGGGGAGCTGTGTGAAAATCTGATATAATCATTATATCAGATGTTAACTTATGTACAGTGGCTTGCGAAAGTATTCACCCCCTTGGAATTTTTCCTGTTTTGTTGCCTTACAACCTAGAAGTAAAATATATTTTTTTGGGGGGGTTGTATAATTTTATTTACACAACATGCCTACCACTTAGAAGATCCAAATATTTTTTGTGTGTGAAACAAACAAGAAATAAGACAAAAAAACTCAAAACTTGAGTAGGGGTGAGGAAAGGGAAGGAAGCTATACTGTTACACATAACTATTCACCCCCCCAAAGTCAATACTTTGTAGAGCCACCTTTTGCAGTAATTACAGCTGCAAGTCTCTTGGGGTATGTCTCTGTAAGCTTGGCACATCTAGCCACTGGGATTTTTGCCCATTCTTCATGGCAAAACTGCTCCAGCTCCTCAAGTTGGATGGGTTCCACTGGTGTACAGCAATCTTTACGTTATACCACACATTCTCAATTGGATTGAGGTCTGGGCTTTGACTAGGCCATTCCAAGACATTTAAATGTTTCCTCTTTAACCACTTGAGTGTTGCTTTAGTAGTATGCTTAGGGTCATTGTCCTGCTGGAAGGTGAACCTCAAATCTCTGGATGACTGAAACAGGTTTCCAACAAGAATTTCCCTGTATTTAGCGCCATCCATCATTCCTTCAATTCTGACCAGTTTCCCAGTCTCTGCCAATTAAAAACATCCCCACAGTATGATGCTGCCACCACCATGCTTCACTGTGGGGATGGTATTCTCGGGGTGATGAGAGGTGTTGGGTTTGTGCCAGACATAGTGTTTTCCTTGATGGCCAAAAGCTCAATTTTAATCTCATCTGACCAGAGTACCTTCTCCCATATGTTTGGGGAGTCTCTCACATGACTTTTGGCGAACACCAAACATGTTTGCTTATTTTTTAATTAAAATTAAGCAATGGCTTTTTTTCTGGCCACTCTTCCGTAAAGCCCAGCTCTATGGAGTGTACGGCTTAAAGTGGTCCTATGGACAGATACTCCAATCTCCGCAGTGGAGCTTTGCAGCTCCTTCAGGGATATCTTTGGTCTCTCTGTTGCCTCTCTGATTAATGCCCTCCTTACCTGGTCCGTGAGTTTTGGTGGGTGGCCCTCTCTTGGCAGGTTTGTTGTGGTGCCATATTCTTTCCATTTTTTATAATGGATTTAACAGTGCTCCGTGGAATGTTCAAAGTTTCGGATATTTTTTTATAACCCAACCCAGATCTGTACTTCTCCACAACTTCGTCCCTGACCTGTTTGGAGAGCTCCTTGGTCTTCATGGTGCCGCTTGCTTGGTGGTGCCCCTTGCTTACACGGAACCCAAACCGGCTGCGCTCGTTCGACATCGTGCGCTATCGTGCATAAATTAATTTTGTCCCCCTACACCAAACGCGATCACGACACGCAGGTTAAAATATCAAAACAAACTCTGAACCAATTACATTAATTTGGGGACAGGTCGAAAAGTATTAAACATACATGGCAATTTAGCTAGTTAGCTTGCACTTCCTAGCTAATTTGTCCTATTTAGCTAGCTTGCTGTTGCTAGCTAATTTGTCCTGGGATATAAACATTGAGTTGTTATTTTACCTGAAATGCACAAGGTCCTCTACTCCGACAATTAATCCACTGTAACGTTCGGATCGGACCAATATGCAGCGAGGTATGAAGACATAATGATTTATTTAAAGAAAGACGAACACGAAGCACACTTGATGAATTACAAAACAACAAACGACGTAAACAGACCTGAACATGAGAACTTACAGACAACAAAGAACGCACGAACCGGAACAAACTAACAAACGAAACAGTCCCGTGTGGTACAAACACTGACACAGAAACAATCACCCACAAACAAACGGTGTGAACAGCCTACCTTAATATGGTTCTCAATCAGAGGAAACGTAAAACACCTGCCCCTGATTGAGAACCATATCAGGCTAATTAACAATGAACCTAAACATAGAAACACATAACATAGAATGCCCACCCAGCTCACGTCCTGTCCATACTAAACAAAGACAAAATAAAGGAAATACGGTCAGGAACGTGACAGTACCTCCGCCCCCCCAAGGTGCGGACTCCGGCCGCAAAACCTGAACCTATAGGGGAGGGTCTGGGTGGGCATCTGTCCACGGTGGCGGCTCTGGCTCTGGACGTTGTCCCCACCCCACCATAGTCAATCCCCGCTTCCGTGGCCTCCTCCTAACAACCACCCTCCATATTAACCCCACTGGATTAAGGGGCAGCACCGGACTAAGGGGCAACACCGGACTGAGGGGCAGCACCGGACTGAGGGGCAGCACCGGACTGAGGGGCAGCACCGGACTGAGGGGCAGCACCGGACTGAGGGGCAGCACCGGACTGAGGGGCAGCACCGGACTGAGGGGCAGCACCGGACTGAGGGGCAGCTCTGTACTGAGGGGCAGCTCCGGACTGAGGGGCAGCTCCGGACTGGCTGACGGCTCTGGCTGGTCATGGCTGGCTGACGGCTCTGGCTGGTCATGGCTGGCTGACGGCTCTGGCTGGTCATGGCTGGCTGACGGCTCTGGCTGGTCATGGCTGGCTGACGGCTCTGGCTGGTCATGGCTGGCGGGCGGCTCTGGCTGCTCCTGTCTGGCGGGCGGCTCTGGCTGCTCCTGTCTGGCGGGCGGCTCTGGCTGCTCCTGTCTGGCGGGCGGCTCTGGCTGCTCCTGTCTGGCGGGCGGCTCTGGCTGCTCCTGTCTGGCGGGCGGCTCTGGCTGCTCCTGTCTGGCGGGCGGCTCTGGCTGCTCCTGTCTGGCGGGCGGCTCTGGCTGCTCCTGTCTGGGGGACGGCTCTAGCGGCTCCTGTCTGGCGGACGGCTCTAGCGGCTCCTGACTGACGGACGGCTCTAGCGGCTCAGGTCAGACGGGCGGCTTTGAAGGCTCAGGACAGACGGGCGGCTTTGAAGGCTCAGGACAGACGGGCAGTGCAGGCGGCTCTGGGCAGACGGGCAGTGCAGGCGGCTCTGGGCAGACGGGCAGTGCAGGCGGCTCTGGGCAGACGGGCAGTGCAGGCGGCTCTGGGCAGACGGGCACACCTGTAGGGAGGAGACGGAGAGACAGCCTGGTGCGTGGGGCTGCCACAGAACCCACCAGGCTGGAGAGACCTACAGGAGGCTTGATGTTAAGAGGAGGCACCTGAAGGACCGGGCTGTGGGGGAGCACTGGAGCTCTGGTGCGCAGCCTTGGCACCACTCCCCCAGGCTGGAATACTACTCCAGCCCGGACCCTCCAGAGTGCAGGCACAGGTTGAACCGGGCTGTGGATGAGCACTGGAGATCTAGTGCCTACTACGCGCACCTCTCCCTTAGGCTCCACTCCCACATTTGCCCGGTACGAGCGGAGCGTAGGCATAGGACGCACTGCACCCTCCCAGCGCCCCGGAGACACAGCACACAGAGCCGGCGCAGGATACCCTGGACCGAAACTGCGTACCGGAGACCAGACGCGCTGAGCAGGCATACGCCCCGGCTGGATGCCCACACTCACATGACACTTTCGGGGGGCTGCCCTATAGCGCACCGGGCTATGGGCACGCACTGGCGACAACGTGCGCTTAACCGCATAACACGGTGCCTGACCAGTAACGCGTTGCTTATGATAAGCACGAGGAGTGCGCTCAGGTCTGCTACCTGGCTTAGCCACACTCCTCTCTAGCCCCCCCCCAAAAAAATCTGGGGCTGCCTCTCGTACCTGTCGCGCTGCCGTGCTGCCTCCTCATATCGCCGCCGCTCAGCTTTCGCTTCCTCCAGCTCAGCTTTGGGGCGGCGATATTCCCCAGCCTGTACCCAGGGTCCTTCTCCGTTCAAAATCTCCTCCCATGTCCAGGAGTCCTGAGATTTCTGCCGCTGCTTTCTCCCACGCTGCTTGGTCCTTGGTTGGTGGGTTATTCTGTAATGTTCGTTATCCTCCTCGTCTGAGGAGGAGCATGGATCGGACCAATATGCAGCGAGGTATGAAGACATAATGATTTATTTAAAGAAAGACGAACACGAAGCACACTTGATGAATTACAAAACAACAAACGACGTAAACAGACCTGAACATGAGAACTTACAGACAACAAAGAACGCACGATCCGGAACAAACTAACAAACGAAACAGTCCCGTGTGGTACAAACACTGACACAGGAACAATCACCCACAAACAAACGGTGTGAACAGCCTACCTTAATATGGTTCTCAATCAGAGGAAACGTAAAACACCTGCCCCTGATTGAGAACCATATCAGGCTAATTAACAATGAACCTAAACATAGAAACACATAACATAGAATGCCCACCCAGCTCACGTCCTGACCATACTAAACAAAGACAAAATAAAGGAAATAAGGTCAGGAACGTGACATCCACACATAAAACGGCCAACCGAATCGTTTCTAGTCATCTCTCCTCCTTCCAGGCTTTTTCATCTTTGAATTTATATGGTGATCGCATCTAAACCTCTATAGTATTAACACGACGACCGGCAAAACAGTTCGTCTTTCAATCACCCACATGGGTATAACCAATAAGTTGATGGCACGTGGGTACCTGCTTCTATAAACCAATGAGGAGATGGGAGAGGCAGGACTTTCAGCGCGATCTGCGTCAGAAATAGAAACGAGTTCTATTTTAGACCTTGGCATCGCAGACACTCGTTGGCGCGCGCGAGCAGTGTGGGTGCAATAATTGAATAACATGGATTTCTACATTTATTTTGCGACCCTCGCGCACGCGACGTGTCCGGTCTGGTCAGCATGTTAGTGGTGTTGCAGACTCTGGGGCTTTTCAGAACAGGTGTATATATACTGCGATCATGTGACAGATCATGTGACACTTAGATTGCACACAGGTGGACTTTATGTGACTTCTGAAGGTAATTAGTTGCACCAGATCTTATTTAGGGGCTTCATAGCAAATTGGGTGAGTACATATGCACGCACCACTTTTCCGTTTTACATTTTTTTAAACAAGTTATTTTTTTCATTTCACTTCACCAATTTGTGAAACACTAAGGGGGATGAATACTTTTGCAAGGCACTGTAAGTGGGCCAAAAAGTGAGTTGTTTGTTTTTGTCATGGCACTGTTCAGGAGCACTGTCTTGCACCTGCTATTCTTCGCCAACTCAGCCCTAGAGAAGCTGATCTGGTCAGAGATCCAAGCATGCACTGCAAGGTCAGATTCAGGTACCCCATCTGTAAACCTAATACCCATTTTGCTGCTATGGTCTCAACAAGTGTAAAGATTGTCTGGTAAATCCAAATTAAAATGCTGACAGTAAAAATCATGTGGATGTAATTATTTTCAAAGAGACCAAACTGCATGCTAAACTTCACTAGCACAGTAATGGGCCTGTTTTTGTTCTTTGGCTGATAGATTTTCAGGTTCCCAGTTCCCTCCAGTGATTGTCTTCAAGATCTTCCACCTTGGAGGAGGAAGACAATATATTTCTGGAAAAAGAGTGTTCCTACCATCTAATCAGGTAAGCCTGAGAGAGACATCTCACCTTTCATAATATACTGTATGGGTTATTCTACAGAAGTGGTTTAAATTGGGGGTTGAAAAAAAAATTCACATTTGTAACCTATTCCTCCCAAACAAGTCTTCCAACAAATGCCATATAATACACACACATTTGTATTGCATATTTGACATTTTACCTGAATTCCTTACCACCCCACTAAATGTGTCACTACTGAAACTGTGACAAAGTTGCAGTAAAGAGAGAATCATGCACAGTAGTGATCATTCTGTAGTGCCTTGCGGTCGGTGGCCGAGCAGTTGCCATACCAGGCAGTGATGCAACCCGTCAGGATGCTCTCGATGGTGCAGCTGTAAAACCTTTTTAGGATCTGAGGACCCATGCCAAATCGTTTCAGTCTCCTGGCGGGGAATAGGTTTTGTCGTGCCCTCTTCACGACTGTCTTGGTGTGCTTGGACCATATTAGTTTGTTGGTGATGTGGACGCCAAGGAACTTGAAGCTCTCAACCTGCTCCACTACAGCCCCGTCGATGAGAATGGGGGCGTGCTCGGTCCTCCTTTTCCTGTCGTCCACAATGTACAGCAAAGTACATTAGCGTACACTACAGTATAGCACATTATAGACGTCTATGGTGTTGTCTAATAGATGTCAGTGTTTGTGCTCTTGGGGGGGTTGAAGCTCCCCTGCTGTCAATGAATCTCAATACTTTATACTTTTTCCTGAAGTATGCACTTGTCCACTACCCACATAGTGGTCCTCTGTAGCTCAGTTGGTAGAACATGGCGCATGACACTTTAGATTAAAGATGGCCTCAATGGCGCTGCCCGTGCTGTCACAAACTATATACAGTTGAAGTCTGAACTTTACATACACTTAGGTTGGAGTCATTAAAACTAGTTTTTCAACCACTCCACACATTTTTTGTTAACAAACTCTAGTTTTGGCAAGTCGGTTAGCACATCTACTTTGTGCATGACACAAGTATTTTTTCCAACAATTGTTTACAGACAGATTATTTCACTTATAATTCACTGTATCACAATTCCAGTGGGTCAGAAGTTTACATACACTAAGTTGCCTGTGCCTTTAAACAGCTTGAAAAATTCCAGAAAATGATGTCATATCTTTAGAAGCTTCTGATAGGCTAATTGACATAATTTGAGTCAATTGGAGGTGTACCTGTGGATGTATTTGAAGGCCTACCTTCAAACTCAGTGCCTCTTTGCTTGACATCATGGGAAAATCTAAAGAAATCAGCTAAGACCTCAGAAAAAAACATTGTAGACCTTCACAAGTCTGGTTCATCCTTGGGAGCAATTTCCAAATGGCTGAAGGTACCACGTTCATCTGTACAAACAATAGTACGCAAGTATAAACACCATGGGACCACGCAGCCGTCATACCTCTCAGGAAGAAGATGCGTTCTGTCTCCAAGAGATGAACGTACTTTGGTGTGCGAAAAGTGCAAATCAATCCCAGAACAACAGTGAAGGACCTTGTGAAGATGCTGGAGGAAACAGGTACAAAGTATATATCCACAGTAAAACAAGTCCTATATCGACATAACCTGAAAGGCCGCTCAGCAAGGAAGAAGCCACTGCTCCAAAACCGCCATAAAAAAGCCAGACTAAGGTTTGCAACTGCACATGGGGACAAAGATCGTACTTTTTGGAGAAATGTCCTCTGGTCTGATGAAACAAAAAGAGAACTGTTTGGCCATAATGACCATCGTTATGTTTGGAGGAAAAAGGGTGAGGCTTGCAAGCCGAAGAACACCATCCAAACCGTGAAGCACGGGGGAGGCAGCATCATGTTGTGGTGGTGCTTTGCTGCAGGAGGGACTGGTGCACTTCACAAAATAGATTACATCATGAGGGAGGAAAATTATGTAGATATATTGAAGCAACATCTCAAGACATCAGTCAGGAAGTTAAAGCTTGGTCGCAAATGGGTCTTCCAAATGGACAATGACCCCAAGCATACTTCCAAAGTTGTGGCAAAATGGCTTAAGGACAACAAAGTCAAGGTATTGGATTTGTCATCACAAAGCCCTGACCTCAATCCTATAGAATATTTGTGGGCAGAACTGAAAAAGCGTGTGCGAGCAAGGAGGCCTACAAACCTGACTCAGTTACACCAGTTCTGTCAGGAGGAATGGGCCAAATTTCACACAATTTATTGAGGGGAGCTTGTGGAAGGCTACCCGAAACGTTTGACCCAAGTAAAAAAAATTAAAGGCAATCCTACGAAATACTAATTGAGTGTATGTAAACTTCTGACCCATTGGGAATGTGATGATAGAAATAAAACCTGAAATAAATCATTCTCTCTACTACTATTCTAACATTTCACATTCTTAAAATAAAGTGGTGATCCTAACTGACATAAAACAGTGAATTTTTACTAGGATTAAATTTCAGGAATTGTGAGAAACTGAGTTTAAATGTATTTGGCTAAGGTGTATGTAAACTTCCGACTTCAACTGTATATAGTATATAGTATAATTTTATTTATTAGTATCCCCAATTAGCGTCTGCCGAGGCAGCGGCTACTCTTCTTGGGGTCCAAACAAGGAAACAACACAACAAATAAAATACATAATATACTTAAATATACAAACATACATATCACTACATTTACATTACAATTTAGCCATTCAGCAGACGCTCCCATCCAGAGCAACCCACAGCTTGTGTATTCATCTTAAGATAGCCAGGCGAGACAACCACATATCACAGTCATATCCCAACCACGTATCACTTACATACAGTGCACTCAGAAATTATTCAGACCCCTTGACTTTTTCCACATTTTGTTACATTACAGCCTTATTATAAAATGTATAAAATAGTTTTTTTCACCCTCATCAATCTACACACAATACCCCATAATGACAACGCAAAATAGGTTTTTTAAAATTTTGCTAATAAAAAACTGAAATATCACATTTACATAAGTATTCAGACCCTGTACTCAGTACTTTGTTGAAGCACCTTTGGCAGTGATTACAGCATCGAGTCTTCTTGGGTATGACGCTACAAGCTTGGCACACCTGTATTTGGGGAGTTTCTCCCATTCTTCTCTGCAGATCCTCTCAACCTCTGTCAGGTGGATGGGGAGCGTCGCTGCACAGCTATTTTCAGGTCTCTCCAGAGATGTCTCATTGGGTTCAAGTCTGGGCTCTGGCTGGGCCACTCAAGGACATTCAGAGACTTGTCCCGAAACCACTCCTGCATTGTCTTCGCTGTGTGCTTAGGGTCATTGTCCTGTTGGAAGGTGAACCTCTCTGGAGCAGGTTTTCATCAAGGATCTTTCTGTACTTTGTTATTTTCATCTTTCCCTCGATCCTGACCGGTCTCCCAGTCCGTGCCGCTGAAAAATATCCCCATAGCATGATGCTGCCACCATCATGCTTCACCGTAGGGATTGTGCCAGGTTTCCTCCAGACGTGATGGTTGGAATTCAGTCCAAATAGTTCAATCTTGGTTTCATCAGACCAGAAAATCTTGTTTCTCATGGTCTGAGTGTCCTTTAGGTGCCTTTTGGCAACTCCAAGCGGGCTGTCATGTGACCACTCTACCAAAAGGCCTGATTGGTGGTGTGCTGCAGAGATGGTTGTCCTTCTGGAAGGTTTACCCATCTCCACAGAGGAACTCTGGAGCTCTGTCACAGTAACCATCGTGTTCTTGGTCACCTCCCTAACCAAGGTCCTTCTCCCCCAATTGCTCAGTTTGGCCGAGCGGCCAGCTCTAGGGAGAGTCTTGGTAGTTCCAAACTTCTTCCATTTAAGAATGATGGAGGCCACTGTGTTCTTGGGGACCTTCAATGCTGCAGAAATTTGTTGGTACCTTTCCCCAGATCTGTGCCTTGACACAATCCTGTCTAGGAGCTCTATGGACAATTTCTTCAACCTCATTGCTTGGTTTTTGCTCTGACTTGCACTGTCAAATGTGGGACCTTATATAGACAGGTGTGTGCCTTTCCAAATCATGTCCAATAAATTAAATTAACCACAGGTGGACTCCAATCAAGTTTTAGAAACATCAAGGATGATCAATGGAAACAGGATGCATCTGAGCTCAATTTTGATTCTCAGAGCAAAGGGTCTGAATACTTACAGTACGTAAATGTTTTTATTTTTTATATTTTAGACAATAAAAAAAAAAACTTTGTCATTATGGAGTATTTTGTGTAGATTGATGAGGATTTTCTTTTTATTTAATACATTTTAGAATAACGCTGTAACGTAACAAAATGTGGAAAAAGTCAAGGGGTCTGAATCTTTCCCGAATGCACTGTAATACAATACATAATACAATGCAAAATACAATACAAATATATATATTTTTTTGTGTGTCTCTTCACAGTCCCCGTCGTGCCGTAAGGTGTCCTTTTATCTCTTTTTTTATTCTGGTTTTATTGCTAGTTTGAGTTACCTGCAGTGACAAAGTGTTCCATTTAGTCATGGCTCTATTTAATACCATGTGTTTTCCAGCCTCTGTTCTGGACCCGGGGACTGTGAAGAGACCTCTGGTTGCATGTCTTGTGTGATACCGATGAGTGTCCGAACTGTGTGCCAACAGCTTGAACAGAGAGTTCGGTACCTTCAACACATCACCGCCTCAAACAAAGACCAATAGTGATGCAGTCAATCTCTCCTCAACTTTGAGTCAGGAGAGATCCATGTCATTGACATTCTCCCTTCGTGTACATCTAAGTACAATACGTGATGCTCTGTTTTGGACCAACTGCAATTTGCCTTCTTTGCCGCAACTGACCACAGAACTGGACAGTGGTCCAGGTGCGACAAAACTAGGGCATGTAGGACCTGTCTGGTTGTCTGACATATCAAGAAAGCAGAGCAACGCCTTATCATGGACAGACCTCTTTCCATTTTAGTAACCATTGAGTCTATATGTTTTGACCATGATAGATTCCTAGCTACGGTGCCACCCAGCAGTCAGGTCTCTTCAACTTACTCAATAGCCACATTATTCAATAATAGATCCAGATGAGGTTCGTTTTGAGATATTTAGCTCCAGCCTATTGCTTGTTACCCATTCTAAAACTGACTGGATCTCTATGTTAAGTTATTTATTTCACTGTTGCAGCCGACGTGTATACTATTGAGTTGTCAGCGTACATGTACACACAGGCTTTATTCAAGGTCAGTGGAAGGTCATTAGTAAACACAAAAACCAATAATGGTCCAAGCCGGCTGCCCTGCGGTACACCACAGTCAACCAAATTTGCATTAGAGAGTCTTCCATTAAATAAAACCCTCTGTGTTCTATTCGATAGGTAACTGTCCATCCATGATAAAGGCAGAGGAAGTTAATCCATAACACCAACGTTTGATCAGAAATATGTTATGATCAATGATATCAAAGGCTGCACTGAAGTCTAACAAAACAGCTTCCACAATCTTATTATTGTCAATTTCTTTGAGTGCCCTTCCCTATAAGCATGCTGAAAGTCTGTTGTTAATTTGTTTTCTGTAAAATAACATTGTATTTTTTTCCAAAAGTTTGCTAAGCATCGTTAACGGGCTGATTGGTCTGCTGATTGAACCATTAAAGGGTGCTTTGCTATTTTTGGGCAGCGGAATGACCTTTGCCTCCCTCCAGGCATGAGGGCACACTCCGCCTTCTAGGCTTAGATTGAAGATGTGGCAAATAGGAGTTGTAATGTATTCCGCTACCAACCTCAGTAATTTACCATCCTGGTTGTTGGTTCCATGTGGTTTGTCCTTATTTATAGATAGCAATTATTTTTTCACCTCTTCCACACTAACTAACTTTGCGGAATTCAAAGCTACAGGGCTCGTCTTTCATTATTTGGTCCGTTATGCATGAATATTAAGGCTCAGCATTTGTTGTTTGCATGTCATGCCTAAGCTTACTAATCTTGTCAACAAAAAAGTTATTAAAGTGATTGACAATATCAAAGGGAATGATCCATCAGCCTGGAGCTGAGTTAGCTTTTCTGCCTAGAATTTAATGTACTCCAAAGCTTTTTAGAATTGAATTTACTTAAGAGCTTTTTGCTATCATTCTTTATATAATTTATCTTTGTTCTATAGTATGCTGTAAAACTTCAATTAAACACTGAGTCTCAAATAGCCGCCTGTCCCTTTTGATAGCCGGGCAATGGCACACAATTCAGCAAATAAACGCCTGTTTCAAATAAGCGATGGGTCTAAATGAATTGTTTACGAGGTTACCATGAATTACCATGAATTGTTTGCAAGGTTAAATGTTTGATTTGTTATATTAAATAATTCAGTAATAACAAACAAAATTATGTCAATCATCCATTTTTATCGGCAATAAGAAACTGCTAGCCGTTGGCTGCTAACAGCTGAGAACTACTAGCTAACTGTGAAGCACAAAAAGTCAACTTCAGGAGTAGACCCCCAGAAATCAGCCTAGTGGCGAAAGTAAGAACTGACGAAAATGCACAGTCAAAGCAAGAATCATTATTCTTATTTTTTTGTCATAGTAAGACAAAAGAAACGTGACACAGTGTGTAAATGATAACACGTTAGTGCAACAAATTAAGAAATGCATTACATTGCTGGAAGTGAATGCTGGAATTAAACAATGAACTATGCAAATGAGCAAAAGCTGTGTGCATTAAGGAAATAGACACCTGGCTCAAATAGAAGCCAGCCTCTAATAAGCACCTGTTGTGTTCTGTGATTTAAGAAAATAAACATCTGGGCTATTAATTGAAGTTTTACGGTAGTTTCTTCTTCTTTTTATTTAGTTTAGTTACGTGATTACTCAATTTATTGTATTTTTGCCAATCTGCTGTATTGCTAGACTTATTTGCCATTCTCTTAGCCTCATCCCTCTCAGCCATACAGTTTTTCAAACATCATCTATCCATGGGGATTTGGCAGTTTTATCAGTCAGTTTCTTTATGGGCGCATGCCTGTCAGTAACCAGAAGAAGCAATTTCATAAATGTTTCAAGTGCAGCGTCAGGATGTTCCTCATTACACACATCAGACCAACAAATATTTTTCATATCTTCAACATAGGAATCATTGCAAATCCTGATCGCTTATGCACTATTTTAGGTCCAGTCTTTGGAACTGGTTTTCCTAGATATGATCACTACATCTGATGGGTATGGATACTGCTTTTGAGTAGATTTCTGCAGCATTAGCAGAGATGTGGTCAATACAAGTGGATGATTTAGTTGGTTCGACATGTCTCATATCTTCTAAACCTATTTGTACTTCCATGTAGGCCACAACAGACACCTGCAGGATGATGGGAAATAGGATATTCATCAATCACATTATTGCTGATGAGATCCAGAGGCAAGGGAGGATGATTTCTGACACGTCTTATATTACCTGTATGAGGGACTTTATGCAGGTGAGATTAAGAACATTTTTGATAAGAGTAGTTTTCACATTCAGAGCATTTTGGAGCAATACTTTTACATCATACATGAAACAATTGTACCATATGCAATGGACATGATTTCCAGACAAATCTGACAGCACTAGTATGTACCATAATTTTAGTTCTCAAGTCACCTTGACGAGCTGCCTGCATACCTTGGAGGGCGAGAGAACACTTGGAGGTCTCTCTCTCTTCAAGGACTGTCACGAAACATCCTACAGTGGGATAGCTTGGAGGTGGGCGGGAAGGACACTGTGGCAGACAGGCTAAGGCAAGAGATGCTGCTGTTAGCGCCTCAAATTCCTTGCCCTCTGATTGGAGGAGCAATCCCACCTCGGATGCTCAGGTAAGCATAAAGACAAGCTCAGGGGGGCACTATGAGTGAGATTCCCTGCTGTATTAAGTCATTAATGTGTTTTCTTGCATTTACAATAGGCCAATATACTATATACACTGTATAAAAAACATTAAGAACACCTTCTTAATATTGAGTTACATCCCGTTTTGCCCTCAGAACAACCTCAATTTGTCGGGGCATGGACTCTACAAGGTGTCAAAAGCGCTCCACATGGATGCTGGCCCATGTCGACTCCAATGCTTCCCACAGTGTCAAGTTGGCTGGTTGTCCTTTGGTGGACCATTCTTGATACACACGGGAAACTGTTGAGTGTGAAAAACCTAGTTCTTGACACAAATCGGTGCGCCTGGCAACTACTATCATACCCCATTCAAAAACACTTAAATCTTTTGACTTGCCGATTCACTCTCTGAATGACACACATACACAATCAATGTCTCAACTGGTCTCAAGGCTTAAAAATATTTGTTTTACCTGTCTCCTCCCCTTCATCTACACTGATTGAAGTGGATTTAACAAGTGACATTTTTTTATTTAACTAGGCAAGTCAGTTAAGAACAAATTCTTATTTACAATGACGGCCTCAATATGGGATCATAGCTTTCACCTGGTCAGTCTGTCATGGAAAGAGCAGGTGTTCATAATGTTTTCTACACTCAGTGTATATACACATTACTTGAGTAACTGTGGGTTTACTATTCATGACAGATGGCATCATGATGGCAATAGTCTTCACTTGATCCTAGGTCTCCTGCTGCTCCCCCCTCTTCTGTGGTTTCTACAGCACGCCATGCCTCACAACCTGCCACTAGCTCCACCTCCCTCCCCTCAACTCGCCGCTCTGCCCGTGCACGCACCACAGCTGCCCGCATGAGACATCTGTATATCCTTGGGGGTACACTGAAGGTGAGTTTATATGAAACATATACTGAACAAAAATATTAATGCACATTAAACAATTTCAAAGATTTCACTGAGTTACAGTTCATATGAGAAAATCTGTCAATTGAAATAAATTCATTAGGCCCTAATCTATAGATTTCACATGACTGGGAATACAGATATGCATCTGTTGGTCACAGATAGCTTTAAAGAAAATGGGCCTCACAAGGGCCTCAGGATCAAGTCACAGTATTCAAATTGCCAATCGATAAAATGCAATTGTGTTCGTTGTCCGTACCTTATGCCTGCCCATACCATAACCTTATTGCCGCCATTGGGCACTCTGTTCACAATGTTGACATCAGCAAACCATTCACCCACACGACTCTATACACGTGGTCTGCGGTTGTGGGGCCTGTTGGACGTACTGCCAAATTCTCTAAAATGACATTGGAGGCGGTTTATGGTAGAGAACTGAACATCCAGTTCTCTGGCAACAGCTCTGTTGGACATTCCTTCAGTCAGCATGCCAATTGCACGCCACCCCTAAAAACTTGAGACATCTGTGGCACTGTGTTGTGTGACAAAGCTGCACATTTTAGAGTGGCCTTTTATTGTTCCCAGCACAAGGAGTACCTGTGTAATGATCATGCTGTTTAATCAGCTTCTTGATATGCCACACCTGTCAGGTGGATGAACTTTCTTGGCAAAGGACAAGTGCTCACTAACAGCGCTGTAAACAAATTTGTGCACAAAATGAGAGAAATAAGTTTTTTTTCTTTCTCGTATTGAACATTTCTGGGATCTTTTATTTAAGCTCTTGAAACATGGGACCAACACTTTACATGTTGCGTTAATATTTTTGCTCAGTTTATATACACACCATAAATTCTACTTGCTCAGATGTTTTTTTGGGGGGGGATCAATCAGCGCTGTGCAGTAGATAACAGGACATAGCAGAGGTAGCCTCAATTTCTGATCAGTTTATTTCTACATCGTTCTACAGGATGAGAATAATGAAATAACAGAGAAAAACCACAACCCAGAGAGAGGAGAGCAAGAGAAAGACATGGAAGGAAGTGTTGTAAAGCCTGAAGCACCCCAGATAGTTTTGCCATTGGGATTGGAGGAAGACTCCAGTGAGGATTCCCTCTCAGATTCTGAGTGGGAAGAGGAAGCAGAGAAACTCTGCTTGTGGACAAGGCAGCTTGCTCTGGATGATATGGACAATGTGCAATCCACCTGAACTAGAACTTCAACTTGAGCAAGACTAATGAATAGCAAAAACCCTTTTCCACTCCTATGGCTGTTCATTTTCTCTTCTCTTGCTTTGCACACAAATCTAATAAAAATGCTTGTGTAAATTACAGTGTATTAGCCTACAGCTGTGACTGGGTATTCTACTGCCTCAATCTAAGGCCTGGGCTTTCGTGTTACAGGTGGTAGAGCAGTAGTCTCCATAAGACTGGAAGACTGCGCCATAAAACTAAGATCAAGCCTGTCAGCTGTTCTCTCTCCCGCTACATTTGTGGCAGTGGTGGGATTATTATGGTGGCGTCACAGGTGCTGGAGAAGTACGTGTGACCTGCTAGCAGGTGGGGCTTTGTGCATGTGTAACCGGTTCTGTACCGGTACCTTTCTGCATTGTGTTCTGGTGAGGTGTAGGGGGAAGGGAAGAGAAAGCTCTGGACATAATTCTGCCGGTTGTCTCTCTTTTAATGACTGCATGGAATGGATACAAATACAAGGCAAACGTTTATGCTGCCGTCTGGACTTAGGCTGGACAATAGAACGAGTCAAAATTCACCCAAGGCTGAAAAATTGAAAAATAATATTGGCTAAACTGGAACACTAGCGCAAGCCCATAGCAAATGAATGGAATCGAATGTTCGCAGAGCCTCTGACTGGAGTGACGCTTAGAATTCCATTTCGCCTAAATGGCACCAAAAAATGTATCCCTTTTTATTTTACCACTACAATCTGTTCTTAGGACGAAACTGAAAAATAACAACTCATGTAGAAAGTAAATATCCGCACCTCGATGGTACCAAGTCAGGGATGCAAACTGGTGAGGGCCCAAAAAGGTGACACATGCTAAAAAAAATCCCTGCTAGGGGGAAATGCAGATTTTAACTAATTAAACAACAAAGAATATGATCTACATGATCAGTCTCTTGTGTAATATAAAAAGTGGTTAATGTGAACCTAACTCACAGCTAAAAAATGTAAAGAAAGCAACCCGATGTTATTTGTTTCCTAGTAGAAATAGAATGAAACAAACAGGCATTCTATTTTTGCTCTATTATAGCGGCCACTATAGTAGACATCGAGCAAGTGCACAAGGCTACATGTGCGTGTCAAAGTATTTTTTAAATTTAGATTTTACATCAACTTCGCGCGCAATGTAGATATCAAAGAACGCCGCAGTTTGCGGGTAGAGTATTGTGTCACACCATTCACTTCAGGAAAATGTGTGATATAAATAAAGTTTCCTTTCATTGTGTGTTGTTGAATTCATAATAATATTTGCTGCCATAGTAGTGAGGTTGGCAAACGAGAGATCTTCGGACTTATTTTCTTTGAAAGAACAACTAGTGGGTTTTGAGTGCTTCTCCCCTATTTGGGAAGTTGGTCTGCCTGCTCCTCAGTCAAGATATTCTGAGAGCACGTTCGTGTCTTTTTCCTCTGTAATATAAAAAAACTGTTTAAAACTGTATAACACAATAGTGTCTTTGGAAAACGGGGTCATATATCCCAAAGTAAATAGCGAATGTGACTATGTATATATTTATCTTGCCGTTAATGTATTTAAGACCTATTTCGGCAAGTTAACCAAGTTGTTGCTGGCTTAGCTAGCCATGTTAATAACGAGCTAAGTTAACTAGCACCGTGGGTCACGGCACTGCAATGTCACGCTAGCTATTGCTAGCAGGTGATTTGCTAGCAGGCGATTTATTGAAATATTAATTTAATGTTTATTTACTTACTACCTTAAAAAGGTTTATTTAAAAAGGGTTGTACTTGTGCTCTGTATTTTCACATTGAGGGCATGTATCATTACAGTTGCTCCTATCTAAAATATATATAGTGTCCTACCTAACCAGTGAACGTGTGGCTGTGACCATCCTGTCAATGCCTGTCATTTCCGTTTGACATCTTTTACTGCAGATAAAAACTGAGTCAACCTGAAGTGTGGGTGTCCGTGTACCTTTCTTCTGGGGGGTTATGTGAAGTTGGTTACATGTGCAAAAATAACATTCATGGAGTAAAACATTGAATTATCCCCCCTCACTCACACACAAGTGTTACTGTCAAATTCAACACAACAAAAGCAATATCTTTGGGCTACACGGCACATTATTACATTGTACACTTTCTGCCTGTGGACATCTGTTCTACAATGTGCCAACAGAGCATGATACCCATTGTTGGCATAATTGATCTCCTTCAGGCATACCCCTTTTTATCCACTGTATTGAAAAAGTGAGAGGGAAAGTGTGTGGTGTTCCATAAGCCATGCCCAGCTTCAGCTACACTTGATCCCTGAATCGACTTGTTTCACCTAATTCTCTCATTCTGAAAATTTACCAGAATGTAGTTAGTTCGTTAGCTAGTTAACATTTCACACAGATTGCCAGGGTCCAGTAAGCAACTAACGTGTTATAACTTGAGGAACGGCAAGGAGTCATACCAGTAAATACTATAGCGAATTGGTTAGGTTACTAACGTTAACTCATCTAAGTTAGCTGTCTGACTTTATTAGCCAGCTAATTTTCACACCATAAACTCAATTATTTTATCAGTTGAATTGGCTAATGTTGCTCAACATTTCTCTGGCTAGCTAACTGTTAGGCGGAGCAGCACAGTGGAACCCAAGAGCAGACTCAGACCAAGAAACAGGGATGAATGAATCATGGTATTTATTGTAACACAGGGAGATATGGAGTGCAGATCCAGGGAAGCTTGGATGAGTGGTAGGATATTAGATGTGTCATCTTTATCCTGACCCTCGGTGCAAGCCTCAGGCTCAGAGAACTTCACCACACCTACCACACTTTGCCCTCATTCACTTCCATTTATCCTCCTGTCTTCAACTCACTCTGCTTACACTTTCTACCATTCTTCTTTAACAAACCATCTCCCTTTTTTCCACCATTTTAACCTACTCAAGCTCACCATCTTCCTCCCTCTCTCTCTCTTTTCCCCTCCATTCCTCCTCCGTATTCCAAGTGTCTCCTTATGATAATACTGCCCTTCTCCTGACATACATCTTGTTCTTGCCTTGTCAAGGGACACCATTTAACCAGCTGTCACAATCTCCATACAATCAGCTCAAACCCCTCGTGCTTTCTGGTGTTGGTAACTGGTTCGCCATGTTTTGAACATGTGGGCACAGAGCTCTCATCACGCTTTGAGCAAACAGAAGTAAAAGCATGGCTCCCGCTGATGACATCACAACATCAACACAATTTAGAAAATACAATAAAATAGTTCACTCTTGAAAGTAGTGTAATACATATTAAAATAACCTTAAAATAATACATGAAAATAAATATGAGAGATTTTCAGTCAAATACATAAAGTATATTTTACTTTCTAAAGCAATAGGCTACCGTTTGTGTAAGTGTTCTACTGCTTCCAGCTGAGGCCTGGGCAATAACGGTGGTGGAGCATTTACTTCTGCTGCTGAAGACACTAAGATCGAGCACCCTGACAGCTGGTCTCTCTCCTGCTACATTCAAACAATGTGCTGATATTGATCATCTTTGAAGGTATACTCAAATTGCAGGCATGAGAGAAGATCATCAATGGATAACAACTTTAAGAATAAAGAATGCCATGTGTCAAATGATTTTGATCAAGAAGTAGAAGTGGTCAATCACTGGCAAATCTGTAGCTGTCAAATTAACCTGTAAAGCGGGTAGTAACATGATTAACCAATAGGATTAGATAATTGCATCTGGCTAATGGTAGTAGGAGTAAATGTCGAACATCATCGCAGTTTGTTCATGATTTTTAGCGACATACATGAATAAACAAAGCTCACTATACCAGGCTTTCAAAGGGTATGCAAAGAAAACAGCCGCGATGTAAAATCTTCATAGTGGAGCACAATTGCTGTGCCCCTGATCGTGGCCTGTCTATAACTACCAGCAGTTGGGTGTCCAGACTTCTTCCGCATTTTCCTACGACTTTCGGGCTGTGACGTGAGTGCTGACGGCGGCCTTGGTGCTGGCGGAGCTGGGGGCTGTAGCGATTATCAGTGGAGCTTCGAAAATCTCGGCCCCTCCCTCCCTGCGCCTCAGCGGCCCGCCCAGCTAGCACAAACTCCCGATTGAATCCTGCCCGAGTCTGGGGAAACCGGACGGCCTGGAAATCGAGAGAGGCCAACCTGTACTACACAATCTGGTAAGCAGGTTATCTTGCGCTTTTTTTTTTATGTGCACGGAGCATAGGCAATGCTTTACATTTGTGATTGCATGTGCATTATTCTATGTTTCTATCTGAAAAGTGGAGAAGCGTACGAGGGGTTGGGCCTTTGCTTATTTGGGCCCCGGCCACAATAGGCCATAATTACGGCCTAGAAAATCCGCGAGTGGATTTTCCATAACATCGGTAACATTATAGTCTGCTATTAGCCAGATACCCCCCACAAAGTTTAACAGTATAGTTACCATGTTCAAATATGATATTGTAGAGATTATTTTTGTTCTGCATTAATAACGCCAGTGGGTAAAATGTTTGTCCAGGGATCTCCAACAAAATGGCGCACATCTGTTTTTGAAAACACTGAAGGAAATATGCTTTAGCTAGGCAGGCTAGCCGCCATACTTAGCAATAAACCTTTCAAGTGGCTCGCGAACTTGCTAACCTAGCTATGCACTTATGTTTACTATCGCACGGATGTGTGGGTTGGGTCAGCTGTCATGTTTCCATTGACGTTAGCTAGCTCAAAGCTGCCTTTCACTTTTTTTTTTAAAGAACTTAAACGACCACATTTAGCTAGAGTCTAATCTTTGATGTTATGTAACCATTTTACTACGACCGCCAGATACTTTTGTGAAATTCTAATTTTGTTTGCTTGTAGATCTTTTGTCTTTAAATGTTGTCTTTTTGCGTAAATACCTAGGTAATTTACAGCAAGCGCCATTTTTGTAGTGAATTTGTTCCCATTTAGGCTATAGTTAAAGGTTTGAGTCTGTTGATCTAATTGTGCGTGTCCTCCGGTAAGTATCATGAAGCATCACTGCTTGTCTCGCGCTCCCACACTGTTGTGTGCCAGACCACTGCTGTCAGATTTGACCGCGGGGGAATTGGATGACAACTGTGCTGCGTCGCTCAAACCTTTTGTTTATGTCTCGGTGCATTTCGGCGAGTAACCGCATATATTTTTTCACTTTGCATGACTAGGAGGATGAAGATCGATAGATAGTATTTGCATGGCTGAAAACATCTCTCGTGACGTCAAAGCACATTACAACAAAATAATGATTTTATCATTACTATCATAGCTTAAATAAACCTAATCACATAGCTGCCTATACCCTTCCTATTTTTGGTTTAGGCAGTTGGCCAAGTAATATAGCTAAAATAGTTTTGAAGATTACCACCAAATAAAATGCAGACCAATATAATTGATATCCAGAAAGATTAGGACATGACTACATTTCACAGGAGGGGAAACACATGGGCATAATGATAACTGTTACATTGTAATGAGATGTATTTCTTGTTTGAGTGAGATTTAGGATTTGAATATGGTAGACTAATATTTTGGGTTGGCCATTAGGCCTATGTGACTGTGATTTGACTGGTCAATTCTTGCCTCCAGTGCTGCAGTGACAAATGAGGTGTAAGGACAATGGATGAGGATGAGACAAGGCTTGCACTCCATTCCCAGGATCCTAAAATCATTCTCCATGGATCAGGTAATAGCTACGTTTCACTGAGCATTCAAGTATTTCCCTGTACTGTTCTTTGTTCTGCACAAAAGTAAAGCTTTTCTTAAAAGCTTTTTAAAGCTATTTTCTTTGTAAGAGTGCATGCATACAGTGCCTTATGAAAGTATTCATACCTCTTGACTCATTCCACATTTTGTTGTTACAACCTGAATTCAAAATGGATGAAATATATATATTTTTTCTCCCATCTACACACAATACCCCATAATGACACAGTGAAACATGTTTTTATAAATTTCTGCACATTTCTTGAAAAGGAAATACAGAAATAATCTAATTTACATAAGTATTCACACCCCTGAGTCAAAACATGATAGAACCACCTTTGGCGGTGATTACAGCTGTGGGTCTATCTGGTTAAGTCTCAAAGAGCTTTGCACAACTGGATTGTACAATATTTGCCCATTATTCTCTTCAATTTTTTTCCAGCTCTGTCAAATTGGTGGATGATCATTGCTAGACAACCATTTTCAAGTCTTGCCATAGATTTTCAAGCAGATTTAAGTCAAAACTGTAGTTCGGCCACTCCGGAACATTCACTGTCTTCTTAGTAAGCAACTCCAGTGTAGATTTGGCCTTGTGTTTTAGGTTATTGTCTTGCTGAAAGGTGAATTAATCTCCCAGTGTCTGGTGGAAAGCAGACTGAACCAAGTTTTCCTCTAGGATTTTGCCTGTGCTTAGCTCCATTCAGTTTATTTTTTTATCCTGGAAAAACTCCCCAGTCCTTAACGACTACAAGCATACCCATAACATAATGCAGCCACCACTATATGAAGAGTGGTACTCAGTACTGTGTTGTATTGTTTTTTCCCCAAACACAACACTTTGTATTCAGGACAGAAAGTAAATTGCTTTGCCACTTTTTTGCAGTATTAATATTTTCCTTCTTTTCACTGTGTCAGTTAGGGTAGTATTGTGGAGTAACTGCAATGTTGTTGATCCAGCCTCAGTTTTCTCCTATCACAGCCATTAAACTCTGTAACTATTTTAAAGTCACCGTTGCCTCATAGTGAAATCCCTGAGTGGTTTCCTTCCTCTCCAGCAACTGATTTAGGAAGGATGCCTGTGTTTTTGTGGTGACTGGGTGTTGATACACCATCCAAAGTGTAATTAATAACTTCACCATGCTCAAAGGGATATTCAATGTCTGCTTTTATTTTTACCCATCTACCAATAGGTGCCCTTTGTGAGGCATTGGAAAATCTCCCTGGTCTTTGTGGTTGAATCTGTGTTTGAAATTCACTGCTCGACCAAAGACTGTAAAAATGCGACCTGATGCGTCTCTGCTTGGCACTCAGCATTAAGGAGATAGATTGGGGTAAGGTCCTGCAATAGACTCACGTCCAGTCCAGGGGGTACATCAAGCTACATCAACCTGCCCTATGAGCTGTTCCGGCTTGCACAAACCATGGCATAATTCCACTTTGACATTATGGGGTGGGTAGGCCAGTGACAAAAAAATCTAAATTGAATCCATTTTAAATTTGAGCTGTAACACAACAAAATGTTGGAACAAGTCAATGGGTGTGAATACTTTCTGAAAGCACTGTATGTCTTCTGCAATATGTTTATGTAGGCCAACACTGAAGATATCCACCTGTTCCTGTGTTGATGTGTTCCAGATGAGGGTGGTGCTGAAGGGGAGGAGTTTGTGGTGGAGCTGCAGGAGACGGTCCTGGTGTCGGAGGGGGAGGGGGAGGGAATGGCGGTGCATGGATTCTCTTCAGAGGAGCTGGTGATCCAGGATGCTGTTGAGGATGTGGTGTCTGAGTATGTGCACTGTGATGAGGACGAGGAGGTTGCTGTGGAGACATGTGTGATGTCGCTGGAGGGGGAGGACGAAGGCGTTGCCATGGGGGACATGCCTGAGGATGAGATGGTGGCAGACGGGCATGCCCAGGATGAACTGGACCCAGAGCAAGACACAGACGGCTGTGGGGACTACCTCATGATCTCCTGTGAGTACCATCCTGCTTCACTTCTCCAGTTCTACATCAATAGCACTCACTCAGTCACCTGGCCTCTTATAAAGAAAACATTACAGTTAGACTAATGATCAGTAGTGAATGGCTCTCTTAACTCGCTCTCTTTTCATCTCCCTCCAGTGGATGAGGCAGGCAAGATGGTGTCAGACGACGGTACAGAGGTGACTGTGGAGGGAGCCGTGGAGGACCAGGTGGAGAAGGACGAGGATGGCCAGGAGGTGATCAAGGTGTATATCTTCAAGGCAGACTCTGGGGAGGATGACCTGGGTAAGGAGACATTTGAATCATGTTCAATGCACTTAGAAAGAGGTATTCTATAACCCACGTTAGTTGATCACTAAGGAGTATTAAGTCATTGTGTGGTTGTCTGCGTAGGAGAAACAGAGGACGTGGCACTGACGGACTCTACAGGCCGAGCGCTCCGAGAGAAGATGGTGTACATGTCCCAAGGGGACCATGGTAAGAAATAAATTCTGTGTGTGTGTGTGAGAGTGTGTGTGTTTTACGATTGTGTTAAAACTAGTGTGTTTTCCTGCAGGTGCATCAAAGATATCTGATGAGGTTTACATGGAGGTGGTGGTGGGGGGTGAGGAGCCAGTGACCCATGAGCGGTCTTACGACGGCACGGCTCTCAGTAAGGACTTCATGCCTGTGGCTTGGGCAGCCGCTTATGGTCAGTGACACACACTATTATATAAGAATGTATCGTTTAACAGGGCAGAGAATGTCTTGTTGCTCTTCTGTACTCTGTAGTAATAAGTACAGTGCATTTGGAAAGTATTCAGACCACTTCCCGTTTTGTTACGTTACAGCCTTATTGTAAAATGGATTAAATATTTTTTGTAAATTCTCAATCTACACACAATACCCGATAATGACAAAGCGAAAACAGGTTTTTAGAACATTTTACAAATGTGTGTAAAAAATAAAATAAATGAAATACCTTATTTACATAAGTATTCAGGCCCTTTGCTATGAGACTCGAAATTGAGCTCATGTATCCTGTTTCCATTGATCATCCTTGAGATGTTTCTACAACTTCATTGGAGTACACCTGTGGTAAATTCATTTGATTGGACATGATTTGGAAATGCACACTCCTGTCTATGTAAGGTCCCACAGTTGACAGTGTATGTCAGAGCAAAAACAAAGCCATGATATCAAAGGAATTGTCCGTAGAGCTCCAAGACAGGATTGTGTTGAGGCACAGATCTGGGGAAAGGTACCAAAAAATATCTGCAGCATTGAAGGTCCCCAAGAACACAGTGGCCTCCATCATTCTTAAATGGAAGAAGTTTGGAACCACCAAGACTATTTCTAGAGCTGGTTGCCCAGCCAAACTGAGCAATCAGGGGAGAAGGGCCACTCCACCAATCAGGCCTTTATGGTAGAGTAGCCAGATAGAAACCACTCCTCAGTAAAATGCACATGACAGCCAGCTTGGAATTTGCAAAAAGACACCTAAAGGACTATGTCCATGAGACACATGATTCTCTGGTCTGATGAAGCCAAGATTGAACTATTTAACCTGAATGCCAAGCGTCAAATCTGGAGGAAACCTGGCACCATCCCTACGGTGAAGCATGGTGGTGGCAGCATCATGCTAGGGGGATGTTTTTCAGAGGCAGGGACTGGGAGACTAGTTAGGATCGAGGGAAAGATGAACGGAGCGAAGTACAGAGATATTTGATAAAACCTGTTCCAGAGTGCTCAGGACCTCAGACTGGGGTGAAGTTTCACCTTCCAACAGGACAACAACCCTAAGTACACAGCTAAGACAATGCAGGAGTGGCATCAGGACAAGTCTCTGAATGTCCTTGAGTGGCCCAGCCAGAGCCCAGACTTGAACCCAATGAAACATCTCTGGAGAGACCTGAAAATAGCTGTGCAGCGACGCTCCCCATCCAACCTGACAGAGCTTGAGGATCTGCAGAGAAGAATGGGAGAAACTCCCCACATACAGATGTGCCAAGCTTGTAGCGTCATACCCAAGAAGACTCGAGGCTGTAATTGCTACCAAAGGTGTTTCAACAAAGTACTGAGTAAAGTGTCTGAATATGTACAGTACTGTGAAAGTATTTGCCCCCTTCCTGATTTCTTATTTTTTTGCACATTTGTCACACTTAAATGTTTCAGATCAAACAAATTTAAATATTACACAAAGATAACCCAAGTAAACACAAAATGCAGTTTTTAAGTGATGATTTTATTTATTAAGGGAAAAAAGCTATCCGAACCTTCATGGCCATATGTGAAAAAGTAATTGCCCCCTAAACCTAATAACTGGTTGTACCACCCTTAGCAGCAACAACTGCAATCAAGCGTTTGCGATAACTGGCAATGAGTCTTTCACATCGCTGTGGAGGAATTTTGGCCCACTCTTCTTTGCAGAATTGTTTTAATTCAGCAACATGGGAGGGTTTGAGCATGAACCGCCACAGCATCTCAATCGGATTCAAGTCTGGACTTTGACTAGGCCACTCCAAAACCTTAATTTTGTTTTTTTAAGCCGTTCAGAGGTGGACTGGTGTGTTTTGGATCATTGTCCTGCTGCAGAACCCAAGTGCGCTTCAGCTTGAGGTTACGAACTGATGGCCGGACATTCTCCTTCAGGATTTTTTGGTAGATAGCAGAATTCATGGTTCTATCAATCACAGCAAGTCGTCCAGGTCCTAAAGCAGCCCCAGACCATTACACTACCACCACCATATTTGACTGTTGGTATAATGATCTTTTTCTGAAATGCTGTGTTACTTTTACGCCAGATGTAACGGGACGCACACCTTCCAAAAAGTTCAACTTTTCTCTCGTCAGTCCACAGAATATTTCCCAAAAAGTCTTGGGGATCATCAAGATGTTTTTGCCAAATGTGAGACGAGCCTTTGTTGTTTTTGGTCAGCAGTGGTTTTCGCCTTGGAACTCTGCCATGGATGCCATTTTTGGCCAGTCTCTTTCTTATGGTTGAGTCATGAACACTGACCTTAACTGAGGCAAGTGAGGCCTGCAGTTCTTTAGATGTTGTTGTAGGTTCTTTTGTGACCTCTTGGATGAGTCGTCGCTGCGTTCTTGGGGTAATTTTGGTAGGCCGGCCACTCCTGGGAAGGTTCACCACTGTTCCAAATTTTCTCAATTTGTGGATAATGGCTCTCACCGTGGTTCGCTGGAGTCACAAAGCTTTAGAAATGGCTTTGTAACCCTTTCTAGACTGATAGATGTCAATTACTTTGTTTCTCATCTGTTCCTGAATTTCTTTGGATCGCGGCATGATGTCTTGCTTTTTGAGATATTTTGGCCTACTTCACTTTGTCAGACAGGTTCTATTTTCTTGATTCAACAGGTCTGGCAGTAATCAAGCCTGGGTGTGGCTAGTGAAATTGAACTCAGCTTTCAAAAAATGTGATTAACCACAGTAAATTCATGATTTAACAAGGGGGGGGGGGGCAAATACTTTGTCACATAGGGCCATGAAGGTTCGGTTAGCTTTTTTCCCTTAATAAATAAAATGATCATTTAAACTGCATTTGGCGTTTACTTGGGTTATCTTTGTAATATTACAATTTGTTTGATCTGAAACATTTAAGTGTGACAAATGTGCAAAAAAATAAGAAATCAGGAAGGGGGCAAATACTTTTTCACAGCGCTGTATGTAAATGTGATATTTCAGTGTTTTATTTTTAAAACATTTGCAAAAAATTCTAACCATGTTTTTGCTTTGGTATTGTGTGTAGATTGATGGGGTGGGGGGGAATTTAATACATTTTAGAATAAGGTTGTAATGTAACAAAATGTTAAAAAAGTCTGCGCCGTATCGCTGCTCTAGCAGTGTTGAGAGGTGTGCATTTGCATTCAACGTTTACGATGTGATTCCAGGTTCTGAGGACAGTGAAAGCTGTGAGAACAGGAACGGTGCCGCCAGTGCTCTGCTGCACATTGACGAGTCAGACGGAGTGGACAAGGTCAACAGGCAACGGAACAAGAATAAGAGAACAAGGGCTGAGCCTCGCCAGGTCCAGACAGGTATTTAGCTGTCAGATGGGACTGAACTACAGTCAGGTCCCAAATTGATTGGCACCCATGATAAAAATGAGCAAATAACACTGTCAAATAATTAATACAAATAGTGAGCTACACTACATGGCCAAAAGTATGTGGACATCCCTTCAAATTAGTGGATTCGGCTATTTCAGCCATACCCGTTGCTGATGGGTATATAAAATCGAGCACACAGCCATGCAATCTCCATAGTTTTAACATTTGCAGTAGAATGGCCTTACTGAAGACCATGGTGACTTTCAACATGGCACCGTCATAGGATGCAACCGTTCCAACAAGTCAGTGTGTCAAATTACTGCCCTGCTAGAGCTGCCTCAGTCAACTGTAAGTTCTGTTATTGTGAAGTGGGAACGTCTAGGAACAACAACGGCTCAGCCGCGAAGTGATAGGCCACACAACTTCACAGAACGGGACCGCCGAGTGCTGAAGTGTGTAAAAATCTTCTGTCCTCGGTTGCAACACTTACTACCGAGTTCCAAACTGCCTCTGGAAGGAATGTCAGCACAATACCTGTTCATCGGGAGCTTCATGAAATGGGTTTCCATGGCCGAGCAGCCACACACAAGCCCAAGATCACCGTGCGCAATGCCAAGCGTCAGCTGGAGTGGTGTAAAGCTCGCCGACCATTGGACTCTCTGGAGGAGTGGAAACGCGTTGTCTGGAGTGATGAATCACGCTTCACCATGCCCGAATCGCATAGTGCCAACTGTAAAGGTTGGTGGAGAAGGAATAATGGTCTGAGGCTGTTTTTTATGGTTCGGGCTAGGCCCCTTAGTTCTAGTGAGGGGAAATCTTAAAGCTACAGCATACAATGACATTCTAGACGATTCTGTGCTTCCAACTTTGTGGCAACAGTTTGGGGAAGGCCCTTTCCTGTGTCAGCGTGACAATGCCCCCGTGCACAAAGCGGAAATGGTTTGTGTGGAAGAACTTGACTGGCTTGCATAGAGCCCTGACCTCAACTCCATCGAACACCTTTGGGATGAATTGGAAAGCTGTCTGCGAGCCGGGCCTAATCGCCCAAGATCCGTGCCCGACCTCACTAATGCTCAATGGAATCAAGTCTCCGCAGCAATGTTCCAACATCTAGTGGAAAGCCTTCCCAGAAGAGTGGAGGCTGTTATAGCAGCATAGGGGGGACCAACTCCATATTAATGCCTATGATTTTGGAATGAGATGTTCGACGAGCAGGTGTCCACATACTTCTGGTCGTGTAGTGTATGTGCCGATACAAAAGTATGTGGACAGAATGTAATGAATATTGTGTGCTACCGGTAATTATTTTTGTTGAAATTGCTCAGAGAAAGAGATTTTGCTTAATAAACAAAATGCATCTAAAAGATAGGGGTCAAAAATATTGCCACCCCTGTATTCAATATACCAGCACCCTTCCCTTGTGAGGATAATGACACTGAGCCTTTTTCTAAAATGTTTTATGAGATAGGTGAACACATTGGGATGGGTCTTAGACAATTCCTCCATACAGAATCTCTCCAGATTCTCCAATGGGAGGGTGCTGGAGTATTGCATTGTAGTTTTGAGATTAATTTGTTAAACAAATTCTTTCTCTAAGCAATTGTATTAGTATAAAATAACATAATTTTTAAGCATACAATATAGCTCAGTATTTGTATTGTTATTTTATACAGTCGTCTTTGCTCTTCTTTATCAAGGGTGCCAATCATTTTGCATTTTGATTCTATGGGCTGGGCAACTGCGGGTCATTTATAAAGTCAGCTGATTGCCAAACTCACTCTGCACAGGTTTTCACACGTTTCATTTCTGAATATAGATCATGTGATATCTGGGAGTCATGAGTTTGTATCTGTTTCCCATTCCAGCCATCATTATTGGTCCATATGGCCAGCCTCTGACCGTATACCCCTGCATGCTCTGTGGCAAGAAGTTCAAGTCGCGAGGCTTCCTGAAGCGCCACACCAAAAACCACCACCAAGATGTCCTGACCAGGAAAAAGTACCAGTGCACGGACTGTGACTTTACCACCAACAAGAAGGCAAGCCTTCATAACCACATGGAGGGGCACACACTGAGCAGCAAGGGTCTGTTTGAGTGTGAGGTGTGTGGCAAGGAGTTCCACCAGCAGGCGGCGCTCTTCTCACATCGACTGCAGCACCACCACCGTGAGCCCAAGAGTCCGGTGCCTTCACAGGCCAACAAGATGCACAAGTGTAAGTTCTGTGACTACGAGACGGCTGAACAAGGTCTGCTCAACCGCCACTTGCTGGCTGTCCATAGTAAGAGCTTCCCTCACATCTGTGTGGAATGTGGCAAGGGCTTCCGGCACCCCTCCGAGCTGAAGAAACACATGCGCACACACACCGGCGAGAAGCCTTACTCTTGCCTCTACTGCGACTACAAGTCGGCTGATTCCTCCAACCTGAAGACTCATGTCAAGACCAAACACAGCAAAGAGATGCCCTTCAAGTGTGAGCGCTGCTTCCAGACATTTGCTGAGGAGGAGGAGTTGCTGCAGCACGGGCTGACGCACGAGGAGGCCAAAACCCACCTGTGTGCCCATTGTGAACACAAGAGCTCCAACTCCAGTGACCTGAAGCGCCACATCATATCGGTGCACACCAAGGACTACCCCCACAAATGTGCCGTCTGCGATAAAGGCTTCCACCGGCCGTCTGAACTGAAGAAGCACTCGGCGTCGCACCGTGCCAAGAAACTGCACCAGTGCCGGCACTGCAACTTCAAGATCGCGGACCCCTTTGTGCTCAGTCGCCATATCCTGTCAGTTCACACCAAGGAGCAACAGGCCTCTCCTGAAAAGAACGGGGCCAAAAGGACCTTATTGGGGCCTTCCCCTGCCAGTGCACCGATGGCAAGGAAGCAGGTTTTGGTACCTGGTGCTAGTTCTAGTGCTGCGGGCATGGCCAAGGGGCCCAGGGAGAGGAGGGTGTACCAGTGTCAGTACTGTGACTACAGCTCTGGGGATGCCTCGGGCTTCAAGCGCCATGTGATCTCCATCCACACAAAAGACTACCCCCACCGCTGTGAGATCTGCTCTAAAGGCTTCCGCAGGCCCTCGGAGAAGAGCCAGCATATCGCACGCCACCACAAGGACTTAGTGCAGGCAGAGTGACCCTGGCACAACCTACCCCTCATACCACAACAAAAACACAAATGGAACCACTACCACACCGTAATAAATTGTATGTATGTATACTGAACAAAAAATATAAATGCAACAATTTCAAACATTTTACTGAGTAAAGTTTATATAAGGAAATCAGTCAATTGAAATAAATTCTTTAGGCCCTAATCTATGTATTTCACATGACTGGGAATACAAATATGCATCTGTTGGTGACAGATACCTTAAGGGTAGGGGCATGGATCAAGTAACCAGTCAGTATCTGGTGTGAGACCACCATTTTGTCTCATGCAGCGCGACACATCACCTTCGGATCTCGTCATGGTATCTCTGTGCATTCAAATTGCAATCGATAAAGTGCAATTTGGTGTTCGTTGTCTGTAGCTTATGTCTGCCCATACCATTACCATGGGGCACTGTTCAATGTTGACATCTGCAAACCACCCGCCCACACGACGCCATTCACATGGTCTACGGTTGTGAGGCCAGTTGGACATACTGCCAAATTCTTTAAAACAACGTTGGAGACAGCTAATGGTAGAGAATTGAACATTCTTTTCTGGCAACAGCTCTGGTGGACATTCCTGCAGTCAGCATGCCAATTGCACGCTCCCTCGAAACTTGAGACATCTGTTGTGTGACAAAACTTCACATTTTAGAGTGGCCTTTTATTGTCCCCAGCACAAGGGGCACCTGTGTAATGATCATGCTGTTTAATCAGCTTCTTGATATGCCACAACTGGCAGGTGGATGGATTATCTTTGCAAATGAGAAATGCTCACGAACAAGGATGTTGACAAATTTGTGCACAAAATTTGAGAGAAATAAGCTTTTTGTGCGTATGGAACATTTCTTTTGATCTTTTATTTCAGCTCATGAAACATGGGACCAACACTTTTCATGTTGTTTATATTTTTGTTCAGGGTGTGTATGTGTGTCTGTCTGTTAGCTGCATTAACATGGGACATCTTCTGTTATTATTACCCCAGAGACTCTCAAGCTAACTTTTCTGCAACTGAAAATTAATATAAGTGTACATATACCTGGGTAAGGCCTATGGAATCATGTGACAAAGCCCTGTACAGACTTGCACTTTGTCTGCATATCCCCCTGCTGGTGAAAGTGTGCATTGTAGGATGTGCAAGAGTCTGAGGTCTTTGTAGATTCATACGTTAGTTTTTACTCCACAGCCAACAGTCCAGTTACTAAAGTAGCAACTTTTAATCCTACTTTTACTTGTTGACACACAACTAAGACAAAATGTTATCTACAAGCTGTTTGTATTCACACAATGAAATGGACATTCACCTGCTGCGAAAAAGCAGGTCCACTGAGCAGAGTGGTCGAGATGAACTCTTATTCGAATAGCACTTGCCAATATATTTAATGAACTATGAATGCAGTAATCATGAACTCATGAATTATACCTGATGCTTTGAATGCTGAGACACTGAGAGAATGTGTTTTGTATGGGGTTGAGTGCCAGTTGTGAGGGATGTGTCAGTTAAGACATTACAGAAATGTATCTATACCCTATGAAAGTCCTGCCTACTTCCTGGTTCAAGTCCCATACTGTTTTTGAATGGGCGTCAAGCTTATATCATCAAATTCATGAAAATGTGGTTATTTAAATAAAAAAATGATGTCACATATTTGTATCCGTGGATTAATTCACCTTTATCCAATGGGTTTTATGAACGTTTTTGATTATGGAATATTAAAATGCAATTGGAAACCCTATTAAAGGCATCAGGTATAAGTAAATTAATCCATGAGTACAAATATAATTTGACATATCTTAAATACATTTTCATTTATTTGATTATGTAAGCTTGATGCCCATTCAAAAAACAGGACTTGAACTAGGAAGTAGGCGGGACTTTCATAGCGTGTTGTGCTTCCTGGTGCTCTGACCCCACATCTCCATGTCATCATATCTTTGTTGTTTTGAGGAGAACTGTCTGTCTGGTCATGGACAATGCCTGGAGAAGGAGTTGACTGCATCATAGCAAATAGCCATGTCCATTGTAAAAGCTGTGGTTTCTTTTAGTTAATTCACTTCTTTACACAAAATGAGATACTAGATGTGGTTGTTTATCCCATGGGGGTGGGGGGATCTAACAGGTATGCAGTATCATTTAGAACCAACCCATAAACCCATCTTCATACAGATTATTTAACCCCTAATAAACTTGATTATCAGACACCTGAAATATGATGCAGTGCCAGCAAGGCCTTCAGAGTTAGATTGCACTAGATCTGGTACCACAGACTCATGACCACAACATACTTCCTTTACCCAAACACACATCTACTTATGCCAGTGGCCAGGGAGAGGCATTAGTCCCCTGAGGAGAAATACAACTTGTAAAGACTGGTGGTATATTTGTACTCTGGCTTTGACAGTTCCTTCCCCTGTGATCATTTTTGTTTTTGTATTTATTTAATCATGAACTTTGTTGTAATATTCAGTGTAACTAGAATTCTATAGGAGGTAAATTATTGTTTTGTACACATTTTTAAATAAAGTGTGTAGATGTAAACATATAACAGGAGGAATCAGAGCTGTGTTATGGATGTACTTGACGTATTTGTTGAAAAAGCTACAAAGATATAAAAGCATAATATTTTACCTGCATGTTTGTCTTTTTAATAATTGACAAATGTGTGTAATTGTCAGCTACCTAATTACTGCAAGGAGTAGGATAACATTTTCAATAGAATGATGGTACACCAAGGTTACTTTTAGAGCTGGGTTTACATGACATTTGATCAACACAAACTTCTAAAGCAGCTAACATCACATCTTAGGTTCAGAGGTATTAAATACCCAACATATTCTAGTTATCTGAAGAGTAGAATGACTGACAAACGGAAAAAGCACTAGACAGTATTTTATTGGAACCAATCAGGGAAGTGAAAAACTAAGGTTACAAGATTGCCTAACCAGCTACGCTGGGCTTCAGTATGTATTGCAGATGCAAGTTAAGATGTAGTCTGATGGATCACTGCAGCTAAAGATGATTCATGGTTGCCACAGTGGCCATGGGTCTACCCATCAAGTAGCAAAGCCATGCAGAAGGATCAAGGGAGCACGCCTTGGAAGTAAAGAAGATGGATGAAATTACGCAGCGGGACACTCATCTGCAGAAAAAAAGACGGTTGATAAGTCTGAGACGTTCCACACTTCTATCCAGAAATATTGTCCAACTTAACCACACTTCACAAACAGAGATGGGATGTACCGTTTTTGGGGAAGATGGCGATGTTTTCAGGCTGAATGCCCTTGTCCAGGGAGAACTGCCTAAACTTCTGCAGCAGGTCAGGGCTCAGGTCTGTTCCACGGGCTGTAGACACAACACATGTAGTGCATGGCAGACTAAATATACTGTGAAGGATGCAATATTTTGTAATATAAGATTTCTAACAAATGATGGGGAAAGGAATAGTGAAACAATGAGACTGAGTCATAGGATTTTGCAGAGTAGTGGAAAGGATCGTACCATACAGGTTGGTGAGCACAGCTGAAACACCCTTGGTCTTGGTGTGAATAAGAGCAAACTCGTCATACTTAACGTCAACGACACGCATGTCATTTTCATTACTCCAGCCTAGAGGGGACGAGAGGGAGTTGAATTGACAATATCACACACAGGCCCATTAGTGCACTGTGTGTGTATGTGTTTATAGGTTGTAGACTTACGCTCGCTATTGTAGATGAATTTCCCCGCAAGGTTTGTCTTCTTGGCCAGGTGGTTCATTCTCCAGCAGGAGCCATCAGCGCTACAGAGACAATACAGTTCATACAGAATCAGCACAATGTCTCTCTCTTTCTCTCACTCTCTCTCTCTTACTTACTTCCGGCTAGTGTATGCAATATCCAGGTCTCCATCAGCAGTTGGTGTCAGCATGGTGGTGCCCATCTTCATGTCGGCCCTGTGTTTGACGAACCACTGGGCATTAGTGGCAAATCCAATCACGTACCACTTTCCTGCCACCTGCAAAAACCAGCCCTGATTAGATTACATCACCTCCTCATTCCTGTCTGCAGGGGTCACAGAAAGTATCAACCTTAAAGAACGGCTGCCTTTGAAAAGCAACAGATCCCTATGAAAACGGCCTCTGTGGCATCAATATGAGTCCGAAAGTTATTCTAGTATCAACATTGACTTCAAAGTGTAAATAGGATAATTATGGAGATAAAGTCAGTCTCGTCTAAAACGGAGTTTGGAACATCCGTGTGTCACAACGGGTAAATGAAGGTTGGGTTTTGATTTGAGGATTTTTCCACTAACATGGGGTGAACAGCTGCGGTGATTGCTCTCTATCTAATAGCATAGACAGTGAGACAGACCTGCTCAGCAGCTCCGACTGTTCACATTAGACAACAACTCATGCATTTCTTTGCTTGAGAAATACTGCACTAAACACCTTAGATGTAAAGCCGCACAACTAAAACATCCTTGGCAAAAACGTCAAAATAAATGAATTACAGATTTCTATTTCTATTTAGTTCACTCTGGGGATTTTGAGAAAGTGAAATAGGCTACAGTGTCTCATGGGGGACAAACATCAATAACCAAATGTGGAATCGGCCAGGAAACACACCTCCAAGACTGAAACTTCATTTTTCTAATGAGCAACAGAAAAACCCACGTGCCAATCAGTGTGTTCAGTGGTTCTTTAAATCTGCGAGGGCTCTATACTGAAATAGCCCAGAATCATTCATGAATGAACATCTCAATAACTCTTGTCTCAATATGAACACCTGACAATGTGTCACTAGAATTCCCACATTTCGTTCATCCCTTCCATTTGAATCTTGTTTTCATCACAGGTTTCTTTCTGTATTCTTTCTCCTAATGTTTCTTTTTTCTCCATAACAATCCCTAGTTTGTTCCTCGTCATTTGATTTTCAATGTAATGCTGATTTCTGATCCCTCTCTTCATTTTCTCTCTTACCCCCTGTAGATTGAAGTCTCCTTGGGGCATGACCTCAGCGGTGACAACCAAGGAGCAGAGCAGTGCTCCTAGTGCGCTCAGCAGCATGGTCGTCATGGCTACAGCAGAGCAGGGTCAGTATCAAGAATTATAAAGGACAAAACAGGAGATCTGCTTTTCTTTGCTACCTCTCACTCCTATATATACTGTAGAGCATGGGCTTACTGTAGAGCATCCCCCCCCCCCTCCCCCCCGTACACACACAAGCTGCTACCTGCTACCATCTCTATCCCCCGCCTCTTAGACACACACACACACACAATACCCATGGGTGGAGATGGGGCTTGTTGGGGGTGTGGCTGTGACCTCCCACTCCTACCCTCTATAGAACCCCGGAGGTGGTGAGATCACCGGGTTCAAACAGGGGCAGCATCATGTAATATGTGTAGGCGTGTGTGCATGTGAGTGCATGTGAAATGGGCTGAAAGCTGTTTTATGCAACAGCCCATCAATTTAGAAAATAAAATACCAGCAGCCAAAATAGACGGACAGTGATAAACAAAGCAGTATCTGCCCCTCCAGTGCTTTCTGTGGGCAGGAACTAGTGAATCAAATCTAACTGTCAGCACTTTAGATGGTAAACAGAGCTCCCCCTAACACACAATCCCTGTATCTCTCTTTGTGTGTGTGGTTTAATGTGACATTTAACTATCAGTGTAAAACCTTGCTTGAGGGTGAAGAGCAAGACAACATGTAATGTTAGTTTCATATAATCTCAGGTCAACACAATTTTAAAGGTATAGTCAATTCAAAATACAACTTAACATGATTTTCCACATATATTTTGAGTGGTCTATCTCTTTAAATAATATACTGCTTCGGGCAAGTAATCCTTACATAAGTTCTAAAAATCTATTTGCCAGTTGTTAATTTTCTGCTCTTGTTGGAGGCGGTAGACATACTGTGATGGAACAGACACACCTACAGCTCACATATTGTACCTTGCCAGTTGGTACAGGGGTCTTGAAACATATCATTATTCAATCCAATATTGAAAAATCTAACTCAGCATCTAATGACAATATTTGTGTGCTTATTTCAGGTGCATAAATACAATCAAACCATGATTGAGGGGCTTAAATAGTTTATCAGAACATTATTTTATGAACAAAAAAGTTTTCATTTTACAAATTCAAGCTGCAACTTGAATTTGAATTAACATGTATTTACAAAAAATAAAACCACAAGGGATTTTAGTCTACTGACTGAACAACCATGCATGCAAGTTTTGTTATTACTGTGCTATGTTCTATGGTATAGATCAGGGGTCTCCAACATTTTCTAGCATGAGAGCTACATTTGGGGTGGCAGTTGGCCTAGTGGTTAGAGCGTTGGACTAGTAACCGAAAGGTTGCAAGATCAAATCCCTGAGCTGACATGGTAAAAATCTGTTGTTCTGCTTCTGAACAAGGCAGTTAACCCACTGTTCCTAGACCAGTTAACCACACTGTTCCTAGACCAGTTAACCACACTGTTCCTAGACCAGTTAACCCACTGTTCCTAGACCAGTTAACCACACTGTTCCTAGACCAGTTAACCCACTGTTCCTAGACCAGTTAACCCACTGTTCCTAGACCAGTTAACCACACTGTTCCTAGACCAGTTAACCACACTGTTCCTGGGCTGTCATTGAAAATAAGAATTTGTTTTTAACTGACTAGTTAAATAAAGGTAAAAAGGAAGCAAGCTACTCATTTTTTTCTAGCTTTCAAATAGGCACATTCTCCTCTCCCCTGCAACTTCCCCGGGTCCTTAGTGTACAAGAGAAAGTCGTGCACAATGTTTTCTGTCAATATACCTGGTAAAATAATGGTTAATAAAAAAACTCCAAGGGGGCCCTATAAAATCTGTGATTATGTTTTCTATTTTCCCAAATTGTGTTTTATCGGTTGTATTTTTCCTGGTTTTAGATTTTGGGGGGTTTTCACTCTCAAAATGACCATTGTTCATAGAGAAACAACAAAATCATATATTCTCAGTCGATATCAGTGCTTTAATCACATTAGAAAACAATTATTTTTAGGTCTGGAAGAAAACTAACATTTTGATTTAATTGAGCATCTGGCCCTTTAATTGCGCAGTGTTCTGCCTAGTGTGCTGGTCTAGGGAAGGTTCTGTACTGCTGCTGCTCATTCCATGGCAAAGTTTGCAAATAACAAATAATCGATAGGAATGTACTTACTCGTGATATACTTTTGCCAGGTAGGCTATGCCTACTTTGCAGTTAACATTTAATTGTGAAGGTTTGGGGGAAAGTATATACAGTGGGGAGAACAAGTATTTGATACACTGCCGATTTTGCAGGTTTTCCTACTTACAAAGCATGTAGAGGTCTGTAATTTTTATCATAGGTACACTTCAACTGTGAGAGACGGAATCTAAAACAAAAATCCAGAAACTCACATTGTATGATTTTTAAATAATTAATTTGCATTTTATTGCATGACATAAGTATTTGATCACCTACCAACCAGTAAGAATTCCGGCTCTCACAGACCTGTTAGTTTTTCTTTAAGAAACCCTCCTGTTCTCCACTCATTACCTGTATTAACTGCACCTGTTTGAACTCGTTACCTGTATAAAAGACACCTGTCCACACACTCAATCAAACAGATTCCAACCTCTCCACAATGGCCAAGACCAGAGAGCTGTGTAAGGACATCAGGGATAAAATTGTAGACCTGCACAAGGCTGGGATGGGCTACAGGACAATAGGCAAGCAGCTTGGTGAGAAGGAAACAACTGTTGGCGCAATTATTAGAAAATGGAAGAAGTTCAAGATGACGGTCAATCACCCTCGGTCTGGGGCTCCATGCAAGATTTCACCTCGTGGGGCATCAATGATCATGAGGAAGGTGAGGGATCAGCCCAGAACTACACGGCAGGACCTGGTCAATGACCTGAAGAGAGCTGGGACCACAGTCTCAAAGAAAACCATTAGTAACACACTACGCCGTCATGGATTAAAATCCTGCAGCGCACGCAAGGTCCCCCTGCTTAAGCCAGTGCATGTCCAGGCCTGTCTGAAGTTTGCCAATGACCATCTGGATGATCCAGAGGAGGAATGGGAGAAGGTCATGTGGTCTGATGAGACAAAAATAGAGCTTTTTGGTCTAACTCCACTCGCCGTGTTTGGAGGAAGAAGAAGTATGAGTACAACCCCAAGAACACCATCCCAACCGTGAAGCATGGAGGTGGAAACATCATTCTTTGGGGATGCTTTTCTGCAAAGGGGACAGGACGACTGCACCGTATTGAGGGGAGGATGGATGGGGCCATGTATCGCGAGATCTTGGCCAACAACCTCCTTCCCTCAGTAAGAGCATTGAAGATGGGTCGTGGCTGGGTCTTCCAGCATGACAACGACACGAAGCACACAGCCATGGCAACTAAGGAGTGGCTCCGTAAGAAGCATCTCAAGGTCCTGGAGTGGCCTAGCCAGTCTCCAGACCTGAACCCAATAGGAAATCTTTGGAGGGAGCTGAAACTCCGTATTGCCCAGCGACAGCCCCGAAACCTGAAGGATCTGGAGAAGATCTGTAGGGAGGAGTGGGCCAAAATCCCTGCTGCAGTGTGTGCAAACCTAGTCAAGAACTACAGGAAACGTATGATCTCTGTAATTGCAAACAAAGGTTTCTGTACCAAATATTAAGTTCTGCTTTTCTGATGTATCAAATACTTATGTCATGCAATAAAATGCTAATTAATTACTTAAAAATCATACAATGTGATTTTCTGGATTTTTGTTTTAGATTCCGTCTCTCATAGTGGAAGTGTACCTATGATAAAAAATTACAGACCTCTACATGCTTTGTAAGTAGGAAAACCTGCAAAATCGGCAGTGTATCAAATACTTGTTCTCCCCACTGTATGTCAACTCACAAGATTGTTATCACATCAACTGGCTATTATCAAATCTGATTGGTCACATACACATATCTAGCAGATGTTATTGCGGGTGTAGCGAAATGCTTGTGTTCCTAGCTCCAACAGTGCAGTAGTATCTAACAATTCACAATACACAAATCTAAAAGTAAAAGAATGGAATTAAGAAATATATAAATATTAGGACGAGAAATGTCGGAGTGGCATTGACTAAAATACAGTTCAATAGAATACAGTATATACAGTCGGAAGTTTACATACACTTAGGTTGGAGTCATTAAAACTTGTTTTTCAACCACTCCACAAATTTCTTGTTAACAAACTCTAGTTTTGGCAAGTCGGTTAGGGCATCTACTTTGTGCATGACACAAGTACTTTTTCCAACAATTGTTTACAGACAGATTATATCACTTATAATTCACTGTATCACAATTCCAGTGGGTCAGAAGTTTACACACACTAAGTTGACTGTGCCTTTAAACAACTTGGAAAATTCCAGAAAATGATGTCATAGCTTTAGAAGCTTCTGATTGACTCAAACGATGTCAATTAGCCTATTGGAGGTGTACCTGTGGATGTATTTCAAGGCCTACCTTCAAACTCAGTACCTCTTTGCTTGACTTCATGGGAAAATCAAAAGAAATCAGCCAAGACCTCCTTGGGAGCAATTTCCAAACACCTGACGGTACCACGTTCATCTGTACAAACAATAGTACGCAAGTATAAACACCATGGGACCACGCAGCCGTCATACCGCTCAGGAAGGAGATGCATTCTGTCTCCTAGAGATGAACGTACTTGGTGCGAAAAGTGCAAATTAATCCCAGAACAATAGCAAAGGACCTTGTGAAGATGCTGGAGGAAACGGGCACAAAAGTATCTATATCCACAGTAAAACGAGTCCTATATCGATATAACCTGAAAGGCCGCTCAGCAAGGAAGAAGACACTGCTCCAAAACCGCCATAAAAAAGACAAAGATTGTACTTTTTGGAGAAATGGTCTGGTCTGATGAATCAAAAACAGAACTGTTTGGCCATAATGACCGTTGTTAAGTTTGAAGGAAAAAGGGGGAGGCTTGCAAGCCGAAGAACACCATCCTAATCGTGAAGCACGGGCGAGGCAGCATCATGTTGTGGGGGTGCTTTGCTGCAGGAGGGACTGGTGCACTTCACAAAATAGATGGCATCATGAGGGAGGAAAATTATGTGGATATATTGAAGCAACATCTCAAGACATCAGCCAGGAAATTAAAGCTTGGTCACAAATGGGTCTTCCAAATGGACAATGACCCCAAGCATACTTCCAAAGTTGTGGCAAAATGGCTTAAGGACAACAAAGTCAAGGTATTGGATTTGTCATCACAAAGCCCTGACCTCAATCCTATAGAATATTTGTGGGCAGAACTGAAAAAGCGTGTGCGAGCAAGGAGGCCTACAAACCTGACTCAGTTACACCAGCTCTGTCAGGAGGAATGTGCTACAATTCACCCAACTTATTGTGGGAAGCTTGTGGAAGGCTACCCGAAATGTTTGACCCAAGTTAATCAATTTAAAGGCAATGCTACCAAATACTAATTGAGTGTATGTAAACTTCTGACCCACTGGGAATGTGATGAAAGAAATAAAAGCTGAAATAAATCACTCTCTCTACTATTATTGACATTTCACATTCTTAAAATAAAGTGGTGATCCTAACAGACCTAAGAGAGGGAATTTTTACAAGGATTAAATGTCAGGAATTGTGAAAAACAGTTTAAATGTATTTGGCTAAGGTGTATGTAAACTTCCGAATTCAACTGTCCATATGAGATGAGTAAAGCACTATGTAAACGTTATTAAAGTGACTAGCGTTCCATTATTAAAGTGGCTAGTGAGTCGATGTCTATGTAAATACGGCGGAAGCCTCTAAGGTGCAGGGTTGAGTAACCGGGTGGTAGCCGGCTAGTGATGGCTATTTAACAGTCGGATGGCCTTGAGATAGAAGCTGTATTTCAGTCTCTCGGTCCCAGCTTTGATGCACCTGTACTGACCTCGCCTTCTGGATGATAGCGGGGTGAACAGGCCGAGGCTCGGGTGGTTGATGGCCTTCCTGTGACATCGGGTGCTGTAGGTGTCCTGGAGGGCAGGCAGTGTGCCCCGGTGATGCGTTTGGCAGACTGCACAACCCTCTGTAGAGCCCTGCAGTACCCGGCGGTGATACAGTTGGATGGGGATCGTCGCTGCACAGCTATTTTCAGGTCTCTCCAGAGATGTTCTATCGGATTCAAGTCCGGGCTCTGGCAGTGCCACTCAAGGTCATTCAGAGACTTGTCCCAAAGCCACTCCTGCGTTGTCTTGGCTGTTTGCTTAGGGTCGTTGTTGTGTTGGAAGGCGAACTTCGCTCCCAGTTTGAGGTCCTGAGCGCTCTGGAGCAGATTTTCATCAAGGATCTCTGTACTTTGCTCCGTTCATCTTTCCTTCAATCCTGTTAGTCTCCCAGTCCCTACCGCTGAAAAACATCCCCACAGCATGATGCTGCCACCACCATGTTTCACTGTAGGGATGGTGCCAGGTTTCCTCCAGACGTGACTCTTAGCATTAAGGCCAAAGTGTTCAATCTTGGTTTCATCAGACCAGAGAATCTTGTTTCTCAAGGTCTGTGTCCTTTAGGTGCCTTTTGGCAAACTCCAAGCAGGCTGTCATGTGCCTTTTACTGAGGAGTGGCTTCCGTCTGGCCACCCTACCATATAGGCCTGATTGGTGGAGTGCTGCAGAGATGATTTTCCTTCTGGAAGGTTCTCCCATCTTCACAGAGGAACACTGAAACTACGTCAGAGTTTCAGAGCATCGGGTTCTTGGTCACCTCCCTGACCAAGGACCTTCTCCCCCGATTTCTCAGTTTGGCCAGCTCTAAATCAAATCAAAATGTATTTGTCACATACACGTGTTTACCAGATGTTATTACGGGTATAGCGAAGTGCTTGTGTTTCTAGCTCCAACAGTGTAGTAATATCTAACAAGTAATATCTAACAATACACACAATCTAAAGAAAAGGAATGGAATTAAGAATATATAAATAAATATTTGGATGGTGTTTCCAAACTTCTTCCATTTAAGAATGATGGAGGCCACTGTGTTCTAGTGGACCTTCAATGGTGCAGACATTTTTGGTACCCTTTCCCAGATCTGTGCCTTGACACAATCCTGTCTTGGAGCTCTAAGGACAATTCCTTCAACAGCATGGCTTGGTTTTTGCTCTGAAAGGCACTGGTAACTGTGGGCCCTTATATATACAAATCATGTCTAATCAATTGAATTTACCACAGGTGGACTCCAATCAAGTTGTAGAAACATCTCAAGGATAATCAATGGAAACAGGATGCACCTGAACTCAATTTCGAGTCTCATAGAAAAGCGTCTGAATACTTGCAGTACCAGTCAAATGTTTAGATACACCTACTAATTCCAGGGTTTTTCTTTATTTTTACAATTTTCTACATTGTAGAATAATAGTGAAGACATCCAAATTGTGAAATAACACATATGGAATCATGTGGTAACCAAAAAAGTGTTCAAAATTGAAATATATTTTATATTTGACATTCTTCAAAGGAGAATTTGCCTTGATGAAATCCTTGCACACACTCTGTTGTTTTCATACAATTATTCTTAACTGTACCATGCTCGCCTGTCTTGCAGACACCGTATATTTTCCTACATTTACAAATCAGAAATGATTGTGTTAATCACTGCTAGAAGCTAGTCAGACAGACAGAAAGGACAGACAGACAAACAGGTAGACAGATATTTCTCACCAACATCAACCACTTTATGAAGCCAGTTCATCACTGAGGGGAAGGAAATGACAACACAGTAACTTCACAGTTAACCATGTGAACACCTGAGCAATGCCATCACCACTTCCATGATCACAACTCACCTTGGGTCGTCACTAGAACAAACACAAAATAAATACCATCAGTTTTTCCCAAAATATCTGAATAAATATTGTGTTCCGAATGCAGATTAATCCTTATATGCTTGCAATAATATTTTTTACTTACATCTCAAATGTTCATTTACAATGGCATCCTCTATTACTTTAGCTAAATAAGAAATAGTAAAAAATGTTTGTTTAATCCTAGAATTGAAGTGCACTAGAAGCTGGAATACTACAGACTAGATATGAATGAGTGTGTAATAGATGTGTGGAGTCTTTAATGAGTCTTTAATGATTGGTTAGGGCAATATGAACTCATCCTGTTGATCACTGTTTTGGGTACAGGAACAAATATTATGGGTCTTTGGATCTAGTTTTTACAATCACCACACAGTGTCACATGCAACTACACATGCAAGGAATCACCCAGAAAAGACAGTGGCGGGGGGGAGAGAAACAGAGAGGAAGAGGACAAAGGCAAGCAAGTAAAGTTATAACATATGACTCACCCAGGGCCTCTTGAATCTTCTTCACTCCTCTGGGTAATGAGATCCTATTTTTCTTGGTTTTATGTTTTCCATCTAAAAATATAAAACAGGGAGGTCCGGTCAACTGAGTCAGTCACTCAAGGTTCTCCTGTAGCCTACCCTGTAACACTGTTATCATAATCACATGACTATGTCCTGTGTGTTGTGCTGCATGTCGTGAGTTATGTCATACTCACCAGATTCAGTCAGCAACAGACACACCACCACAAGCATCACGATCAGCAATGACTTCATCCTAGTGCTGTGATTCTTTGCATACCTCCCGTCTTATTCTGGTGACTTATATTCCAGTTCTGTTCCTTTTCTCCTCCCAACAACCTCTACTTTAAAAAAATATATATATTTTTGTATAAAAATATATATATTTTTGTATAAAAATATATATATTTTTGTATTTCACTAGGCAAGTCAGTTAAGAACAAATTCTTATTTACAATGACAGCCTACCCCGGCCAAACCCAGATGATGCTGGGGAAATTGTGCGCCGTCCTATAGGACTCCCAACCACGGCCAGATGTGATACAGCCTGGATTCGAACCAGGGACTGTAGTGACACCTCTCACACTAAGATGCAGAGCCTTAGACTGCTGCGCCACTCAGGGGCCCCTCATCAATTCCCCTCATCAAACCCCCAAAGACAGAGGGATAACTATCAGTTTTCAGCTTTGTGTGTTTTGGTGAAATATGGTAATCACAGGTTAAAGCAGCCATCAGCCAATCATATGCTGTCATTACAGGTTGTAATCACCTCTTACAATGGGCGTGGCCCTATTTTGGGTTGCATACAGCAGACAACCAATTGAGGGAAAATGTTTTCTGCAAAAAGAAAAGGAAGACTGCACACCGCAATTGACTCTCCCCTTTCCTGTTGCCAGAATTATATTTTAATGTCCAGAACCAACTCAAAGTCTGTTTCGATCTTAAATGCAGAAAATGTTTCAAACAATAGGAGGTATAACCTGAGGCTTCTTCGATGAAGGAAAACTGTACCACTATAGTGTCAGAAATCAAGCCTCTTCCTCCAGACGTGCCGGTTTTAAAAGGAGAACATCCCGATTTGAGGCCTCGATTGGAAGACTGCACTGTATTCAACTGACAGAATCTCTACCTGATATGTGGTACCATAAAATCATAAGAAATGTCAGTCACTACTAGGGATTACGCAATAGGTGTACAGTAATTGCTGTGATAGAGTTGGGGGAAATGTCATCACCTACAAATATGCAAATTGAAATTGTACAACAAGCCACCCACATACGCACTTCACAGATTTTTTATAGATTAAAAAAAAAAGTTTTACAAAAACTAAAGTCAGCTGTCAAATGTTTATTTACATTGTATTGTACCAAAAGACATTTAGTCAAAGGTGAAAACGTATTTTAGTACAAAGACAGACATTTACCAATGTAAGTATACAATAAAGTATAGTACAATACAGGTGAGCATAAAAACAAGGGTACACATGATCTAGAGCAGGCATGGAGGCTGGATTATGGGGGTGGCATCCTCTGCAGGGAGTTACAGGTATTCAGAAGAAACCAATAGGGTCATGGTGAGCTTTGGGAGTCTAGATTCCATGCAGCTCCAGGTTCCCGCCAGCGTGGGGTAGTGTTTTATGGACGAGCAGGTGCATAAATTCATCTCCACCAACATGGACCTATGAGAAAGGGAAGGATTAGGGCCTGATGAGTGATGCATAGGTGATAGAGAGACATGACTCTCAAGACTCTTATGTACTGAGTAAAGATCCATTTGTTTAGTGTTTACAAAGCTCTTCCAGTACATGTTTACACCCTATACATTTTTAACACAGCCCAATGCTTTGAAACCCATACAGGGGTTGTGAGGGTGTGGCAGGAGGTCACAGCTCTCACAGAGCTTGAAGATAAAATAATGACTCAATGTATTGCAGGGGTCTCCAACATGTTGATCGCGAGCTACCAGTAGCTCGCAGACCACTTATGAGTAGCTGGCCAAACAATTCTGAAAGTACTTGCAATTTTCAAGTGTTCCACCCAGGGGCTGGCGCCAGAACTTATCAATTGGACAGGCCTTTGATTTTCATAGGCGGCACGTTTTTTCACGGATCTCCAATGTGTGCACGCACAATTTTTGGAACTGGTGTAATAATAAAGGCAGCCTGTCAAGCTTACAATTTATTCTACCAGTTATGATTATGTTATTTGCGCATTTTCGTAGAACAGTATAATTTCAATAATAAAGTTTTAGTTTCTCAAAATCATTGTCACGTGGGGGGAACCGGCTGCAGAAGGCTATATCGGTCCGCTAATACAGGAATATTAAAGCCCCAGTGCACTACTTTTGTGAAAAATTATAAATTTTTCTAAATATATTTGTATTATTTTATATGGGATCATCAGATCATGATATTTTGCTCTATCATACCGAGTCTTGGTGAAGATCAAGGCCGGGAGTGTTGGAAAGATTTAAAAAAAAGACTTTGTTGACTTGTTTGAAATTAAGAACAATTGACTGAGAAGCTCAGCTTATTAGTGGTGTACGTGATGAGTTAAGACAATCAGACACTGCCAAATGGGAAAGTCATGCTCCCGGTTCAAGTATTTTGAATTATTTTATTTAGACTGGAGTTATTATATAATAATAAATAAATAACTTTAGGGCAATCCAGCACTGTGCACCCTCCAACCCTTTCCAGTTCGCAAGAGGCTGGAACCAGATATCTGTATATAATGTCGAGATGCTCATGTTCGCCCTAACAATGGGACTCTTTGTCCCAAAGGCGTGAAGGCAGGCGACAAGCTTAAGCCTGCATATTATTCCCATAGAAAGGCATTGGGATTACTCTGTACAGATTTGGTAAGAGTGAGTCCTCTCGCTTCGCCTCTTCCTCTCTGCTGAAATTTGGCTATATCACTGGAGAAAGGGACATAAATGTGTATATATATATATTTTTTTTTATCCGGTCGGATAAACACTCCAAACAGCCGACCCGACTGCTCGGAGGCGTCCGCATGGTCCTAAAGAACACCATTGCCTTGTTTTGTATCACATTCCAATGATACAATTGGGGGGGACAAAAATGCTATTTCAATATGTCCCCGTCCCCGTCCCCAGTGAACGTTACACCCCTGCATGCCATAATCTTTAGTCTTTCTGTCACGGTCAAATAAATGATCAATATTTAAATAATTTATTTGGACAGGCAAGGAGGTATGGTAGGGTGGGCCAGGACCCCTAAGGCCAGCCCTATGGTTCCACTGTAAACTGTCATGAACATATCTCTCAAGTATCAGACACTGCAAGCTTCCAGCTCTAACCAACTTAAGAAATATTTATATTATCCCAGCCCTGGTTAGCCACTATTGGCTTAAAAATCAAAACCTAACACAATATGTGCCAATTAATTTCCAACAATATTGCCCATTTCTGTCTGTGTGTTGTGGCCATTTGTCTATTACTCAGTGCATAGCCATAGCCAGTACTCATATGTGAAAGAGCCGTTAATTTGTCTCCCTGATGTGCATACTTTTCCTATTACATTTTGAGCTCCAGACATCGATTATCTGCAGATAAATTATAAAAACATCCTCTGACGATGGCAATTCCTCAGTGCAGGAACAATATAGTGAGACAAGAGCCTCATTCAGTATTAATATTTTTTGCAGGACGTCTAACAATTTGGTCAGGTAAAGATGTATTTGAACTCACATTTCACGATCTGACATCGTGGTAGACAACGGTTTAGGCTTTAAATTCAAGATTTTTTTTTATAGTTTTGGTACATTTCTAAGCGATGAGCAGTTTGGGAGACAAATTAACGGTTCTTTTAAGTGAACGGAGGCAAATGATCCCACTCACAATGACCATGAATGATGTCGCTCTTAATGCTGGTGATTCTCTGATCCACCTCTACGCAGACGACACCATTCTGTATACTTCTGGTCCTTCTTTGGACACTGTGTTAACAAACCTCCAGATGAGCTTCAATGCCATACAACACTCCTTCCGTGGCCTCCAACTGCTCTTAAATGCTAGTAAAACTAAATGCATGCACTTCAACCGATCGCTGCCCGCACCCGCCCGCTCGACTAGCATCACTACTCTGGACGGTTCTGACCTAGAATATGTGGTCAACTACAAATACCTAGGTGTCTGGTTAGACTGTAAACTCTCCTTCTAGACTCACATTAAGCATCTCCAATCCAAAATGAAATCTATAATCGGCTTCCTATTTCGCAACAAAGCCTCCTTCACTCATGCTGCTGAACATACCCTCGTAAAACTGACTATCCTACCGACCCTTGACTTCAGCGATGTAATTTACAAAATAGCCTCCAACACTCTACTCAGCAAATTGGATGCAGTCTATTACAGTGCCATCCGTTTTGTCACCAAAGCCCCATATACTACCCACCACTGCGACCTGTATGCTCTCGTTGGCTGGCCCTCGCTTCATATTCATCGCCAAACCCACTGGCTCTAGGTCATCTATAAGTCTTTGCTAGGTAAAGCCCTACCTTATCTCAGCTCACTGGTCACCATAGCAACACCCACCCGTAGCACAAGCTCCAGCAGGTATATTTCACTGGTCATCCTCAAAGACAACTCCTACTTTGGCCGCCTTTCCTTCCAGTTCTCTGCTGCCAATGACTGGAACGAATTGCAAAAATCACTGAAGCTGGAGACATATATCTCCCTCACTAACTTTAAGCATCAGCTGTCAGAGCAGCTTACCGATCACTGCACCTGTACATAGCCCATCTGTAAATAGCCCGCCCAACTACCTCATCCCCATATTGTTATTTATGTTTGCTCTTTTGCACCCCAGTATCTCTACTTGCACATCATCATCACATCTATCACTCCAGTGTTAATGCTAAATTGTAATTATTTTGCCACTATGGCCTATTTATTGCCTTACCTCCCTAATCTTACTACATTTTCACACACTGTATATAGATTTTTCTATTGTGTTATTGACTGTACATTTGTTTATTCCATGTGTAACTCTGTGTTGTTGTTTTTGTCGCACTGCTTTGCTTTATCTTGGCCAGGTCGCAGTTGTAAATGAGAACTTGTTCTCAACTGGCCTACCTGGTTAAATAAAGGTTAAATAAAATTAAAATCTTTCCCCAAACCCTTCTCAATTAAATGTTAACTACAAAGTAGGCTTACCTGGCAGACGTATATAATTTGTTTTGATTATTTGTTAATTGGAAACTTTGCCATGAAATTAGCATCAGCAGTACAGAACCATTGCTAGACCTGCATATGAGACAGTGCACTAGATAAGCAATTAAAGGGCCAGATGCGTAATTGAAAGGTAACTACATTCAAAAAATAAGATCTGTTTGTTTTCTTCCAGACCTAAAAAAAATTGTCTTCTGATGTGATTTAATCATTGACATCAACTCAGAACATTCAATTTAGTTGTTTCTCTGTGAACAAATATAATTTTGAGAATGAAAACCCTCAACTAATCTAAAACCAGGAAGAATAAAACTGAATAAAAAAAATCGCAGATTTTAATAGGGCCCACCTTCGTTTTTTATTAACCATTATTTTACCAGGTTTATTGACAGTAAACATAGTGTACTACTTTCTCTTGTACACTTAAGGACCCAGGGAAGAGTTTCAGGGGAGAGGAGAAGAGAAGAATGTGCATATTTGAAAGCTAAAAAAGATAAGTAGCTCACCTCATGCTAGAAAAGGTTGGAGATCCATGATGTAGTGGAACCCCGAGACATTTATTTTTGCAAAACATAGGCTAGAAATAATACAATAATTTTTTTATTCAAGAAGAGTGAAGAAGTTGGTCTCCACCACAACTTGTGTTGTGAATGTTTTGACAACGAAAACATCAAACTTCTTTCCAGCATGTGGCTTCATCTGGAAACATTTAAAAGACAATCAGGCAATGACTTAGTTGTTCCAGCAGCATTCCAAATGTACTCCATATAGCCTATGCACACCTATAGGTTTGACATTTGTTATTTACCCACAAATGGAATAACATGGTCGAGGTAATTATTGTGTGTCATCTTTGTTGAAAGATGACCATATTCAGTTGGACAGCTAGACTAAGCAGGCTAAATTAAGGAATTATGCTCACTTTATAGCAGATTTGCTGCACTTCAGGAGTGGCATCCTTCACGTTCATGGCTAAAAGGGATCCAGTTTATGTCAAATTAACGTTAAAAGTAGATTTTTGTTGCATTTTAGCTAACCCTTTTCCTAACATTAACCTAATTATTCTAACCTGCTACGTTAATTATCCTAACCTGCTGTGTAAATGTTCCTTACCGGCAACAAAACGTCAAACCTGAATTTAAATTGACAAAATCTGGATCCTTTCTAGTCATGATCTTCACCTCGAAGGCACCGCTACACATCATCATGATTAGTTACAGCTGAAAAAACCTACGAAAGATTTCACAAATTAATTTTTACTTTCTTGTTTATATTGTCACGATCACATGACTCGAGTCATGCTTTTTGAAATGTACCATTATATTTATGAAGTGGATAAACTGCCTCTGTTTAAATCTACAAGCTGTTAGTATTCACACAATGAAATTGACATTCAACTGATGAGAAAAAGCAGATCCACTGAGCAGTGATCGTCCATTCTAATTAAGCAATAAGGCCGGAGGAGGTATGGTATATAACCGATAGGGCTGTTCTTACGCAAGACGCAACGCAGAGTGCCTGGACACAGCCCTTATCCTTGGTATATTGGCCAAATATTACAAACCCCCAAGGAACCCTATTGCTATTTTAAACTGGTTACCAACGTAATTAGAGCAGTAAAACTAAAATGTTTTGTCAAACCCGTGGTATACATTCTGATATGCCAGAATTCAGGGCTCAAACCACCCAGTTTATCGTAGCACTTAGAAGATATATCTTATATTCGTGGATTCGTTTACCCAATATATTTTTGAAGGTTTTTGATTACGGAAAATTCAAATTCATCGTAAATATTCATGAAAGACACCAGGTAGAAGTAAACTAATCCATAAATACAAATAAAATTCGACATACATCGTAAATGACCACGTTTTCATGAATTTTATAAACTTGACGCCAGTTCAAAAACAGTAGAGGATTTGAACAAGGAAATAGGCGGGACTTTCATAGCGTATTGCGCTTACTGGTGCTGACCCCACATCTTCATATCTTTGTTGTTTTGAGTAGAAATGTCTGTCTGGTCATGGACAATGCCTGGAGAAAGAGTTGACTGCATCATAGCAAATAGCCATGTCCATTGTAAAAGCTGCGGCTTCAGAGCGGTTTCTTTTAGTTGATTCACTTCTTTACACAAAATGAGATACTAGATGTGGTTGTTTATCCCATGGGGGTGGGGGGGATCTAACAGGTAAGCAGTATCATTTAGAACCAACCCATAAACCCATCTTCATACAGATTATTTAACCCCTAATAAACTTGATTATCAGACACCTGAAATATGATGCAGTGCCAGCAAGGCCTTCAGAGTTAGATTGCACTAGATCTGGTACCACAGACTCATGACCACAACATACTTCCTTTACCCAAACACACATCTACTTATGCCAGTGGCCAGGGAGAGGCATTAGTCCCCTGAGGAGAAATACAACTTGTAAAGACTGGTGGTATATTTGTACTCTGGCTTTGACAGTTCCTTCCTCTGTGATCATTTTTGTTTTTATATTTATTTCATCATCATGAACTTTGTTGTATAATTCAGTGTAACTAGAATTCTATAGGAGGTCAATTATTGTTTTGTACACATTTGTAAATAAAGTGTGTAAACACTTAACAAACAAAAGGAGGAATCAGAACTGTGTTATGGATGTACTTGCAAGGAGTAGGATAACGTTTACAATAGAATGATGGTACACCAAGGTTACTTTTAGAGCTGGGTTTACATGACATTTGATCAACACAGACTTCTAAAGCAGCTAACATCACATCTTAGGATCAGAGGTATTAAATACCCAACATATTCTAGTCATCTGAAGAGTAGAATGACTGACAAACGGAAAAAGCACTAGACAGTATTTCATTGGAGCAAGTCAGTGAAGTTAAAAACTAACAGAGCTTACAGCTACGCTGGGCTTCACTAGGCAATTCAGATGCAAGTTAAGGCGGAGCCTGAAGCTAATGGGCCAATGGAGCTAAAGGTGGTTCATGGTTGCCACAGTTGCCATGGGTCTACCGATCGAGTAGCAATGCCATGCAGACTGATCAAGGGAGCATGTTTAGAAAGTAAAAAACATGGATGAAATTACACAGCAGGACACTCATCTGCAGAAAGAGAGAAATAAGGTTGATAATTATGTCTGAAACATTCCACACTTCTATCAAGAAATATTGTGCAACTTAAACACACTTCACAAATGGGCTGTACCGTTTTTGGGGAGGATAGCCTGGTGTCCAGGGAGAACTGCCTAAACTTCTGCAGCATGTCAGGGCTCAGGTCTGTCCCACGGTACAATACATGGCAGACTAAATATACTGTGAAGGATGCAATATTTGGTAATATAAGATTTCTAACAAAGGATGGGGAAAGGAATAGTGAAACAATGAGACTCAGTCATAGGATTTTGCAGAGGAGTGGAAAGGATCGTACCATACAGGTTGGTGAGCACAGCTGAAACACCCTTGGTCTTGGTGTGAATAAGAGCAAACTCGTCATACTTAACGTCAACGACACGCATGTAATTTTCATTACTTCAGCCTAGAGGGGACGAGAGGGAGTTGAATTGACAATATCACACATAGGCCCATTAGTGCACTGTGTGTGTATGTGTTTATAGGTTCTAGACTTACGCTCGCTCTTGAAGATTAATTTCCCCACAAGGTTTGTCTTCTTGGCCAGGTGGTTCATTCTCCAGCAGGAGCCATCAGCGCTACAGAGACAATACAGTTCATACAGAATCAGCACAATGTCTCTCTCTTTCTCTCTCTCTCTTACTTCCGGCTAGAATATGCCATTTCCTGGTCTCCGTCAGCAGTTGGTGTCAGCATGGCGTTGCCCATCTTCATGCTGGCCTTGTGGTTGATGGGCATTAGTGGCAAATCCAATCACATAACACTTTCCTCCCACCTGCAAAAAACATCCCTGATTAGATTACATCACCTCCTTATTCCTGTCTGCAGGAGTCACAGAAAGTTTAAACCTTAAATCTGTGAGAGCTGATACTGAAATATTCCTGAATCATTCATGAAGGAACATCTGAATAACTCTTGTCTCAATATGAACACCCGACAATGTGTCACTAGAATTCCCACATTTCGTTCATCCCTTCCATTTGAATCTTGTTTTCATCACAGGTTTCTTTCTGTATTCTTTCTCCTAATGTTTCTTTTTCTCCATAACAATCCCTAGTTTGTTCCTCGTCATTTGATTTTCAATGTAACGCTGATTTCTGATCCCTCTCTTCATTTTCTCTCTTACCCCCTGTAGATTGAAGTCTCCTTGGGGCATGACCTCAGCGGTGACAACCAAGGAGCAGAGCAGTGCTCCTAGTGCGCTCAGCAGCATGATCGTCATGGCTACAGCAGAGCAGGGTCGGTATCAAGAATTATAAAGGACAAAACAGGAGATCTGCTTTTCTTTGCCACATCTCACTCCTATATATACTGTAGAGTATGGGTTTACATAAACACCCCATCCCATACACACAAGCTGCTACCTGCTACCATATCTATCCCCCGCCCCTTAGACACACACACACACACACACACTAGTTATACAATACCCATGGAGATGGGGCTTATGGGGTCACTCCTCCCTCTGTAGAACACTGGAAGTGAACTTATCCACAAAAAGGTAAACCATGAACTGAATTTTGAGATGATGAGAGCATTCATCAAAGTGCAAGTACATAATACACATTTAATCTCAAATAAATTGAAATAACTTTAGAAAACATATAATGAATTGTCTTGGTGATTGTCTGCATGCTATGAGTGTGTACAGTACCAGTCAAAAGTTTGGACACATCTACTCATTCAAGGGTTTTTCTTTATTTTTACTATTTTCTACATTGTAGAACAATAGTGAAGACATCAAAACTATGAAATAACACATATAGAATCATGTAGTAGCCAAAAAAGTATTAAACAAATCAAAATATATGTTATATTTTAGATTCTCCAAAGTAGCCACTGTTTGCCTTGATGAAAGCTTTGCACACTCTTGGCATTCTCTCAACCAGCTTTACCTGGAATGCTTTTCCAACAGTTTTGAAGGAGTTCCCACATATGCTGAGCATTTATTGGCTGCTTTTCCTTCAATCTTTTTTTTTTTTTTTTCACCTTTATTTAACCAGGTAGGCTAGTTGAGAACAAGTTCTCATTTGCAACTGCGACCTGGGCAAGATAAAGCATAGCAGTGTGAACAGACAACACAGAGTTACACATGGAGTAAACAATAAACAAGTCAATAACATGGTAGAAAAAAAGAGAATCTATATACAATGTGTGCAAAAGGCATGAGGTAGGCAATAAATCGAATAATTACAATTTAGCAGATTAACACTGGAGTGATAAATCATCAGATGATCATGTGCAAGAAGAGATACTGGTGTGCAAAAGAGCAGAAAAGTAAATAAATAAAAGCAGTATGGGGGGTGAGGTAGGTAAATTGGGTGGGTAGTTTACAGATGGACTATGTACAGCTGCAGCGATCGGTTAGCTGCTCGGATAGCAGATTTTTAAAGTTGTTGAGGGAGATAAAAGTCTCCAACTTCAGAGATTTTTGCAATTCGTTCCAGTCGCAGGCAGCAGAGAACTGGAAGGAAAGGCGTCCAAATGAGGTTTTAGCTTTAGGGATGATCAGTGAGATACACCTGCTGGAGCGCGTGCTGCGGGTGGGTGTAGCCATCGTGACCAGTGAACTGAGATAAGGCGGCACTTTACCTAGCATAGCCTTGTAGATGACCTGGAGCCAGTGGGTCTGACGACGAACATGTAGCGAGGGCCAGCCGACTAGGGCATACAGGTCGCAGTGGTGGGTCGTATAAGGTGCTTTAGTAACAAAACGAATGGCACTGTGATAAACTGCATCCAGTTTGCTGAGTAGAGTGTTGGAAGCTATTTTGTAGATGACATCGCCGAAGTCGAGGATCGGTAGGATAGTCAGTTTTACTAGGGTAAGTTTGGCGGCGTGAGTGAAGGAGGCTTTGTTGCGGAATAGAAAGCCGATTCTTGATTTGATTTTGGATTGGAGATGTTTGATATGAGTCTGGAAGGAGAGTTTGCAGTCTAGCCAGACACCTAGGTACTTATAGATGTCCACATATTCTAGGTCGGAACCGTCCAGGGTGGTGATGCTAGTCGGGCGTGCGGGTGCAGGCAGCGAACGGTTGAAAAGCATGCATTTGGTTTTACTAGCGTTTAAGAGCAGTTGGAGGCCACGGAAGGAGTGTTGTATGGCATTGAAGCTCGTTTGGAGGTTAGATAGCACAGTGTCCAAGGAAGGGCCGGAAGTATATAGAATGGTGTCGTCTGCGTAGAGGTGGATCAGGGAATCGCCCGCAGCAAGAGCAACATCATTGATGTATACAGAGAAAAGAGTCGGCCCGAGAATTGAACCCTGTGGTACCCCCATAGAGACTGCCAGAGGACCGGACAACATGCCCTCCGATTTGACACACTGAACTCTGTCTGCAAAGTAGTTGGTGAACCAGGCAAGGCAGTCATTAGAAAAACCGAGGCTACTGAGTCTGCCGATAAGAATATGGTGATTGACAGAGTCGAAAGCCTTGGCCAGGTCGATGAAGACGGCTGCACAGTAATGTCTTTTATCGATGGCGGTTATGATGTCGTTTAGTACCTTGAGCGTGGCTGAGGTGCACCCGTGACCGGCTCGGAAACCGGATTGCACAGCGGAGAAGGTACGGTGGGATTCGAGATGGTCAGTGATCTGTTTGTTGACTTGGCTTTCGAAGACCTTAGATAGGCAGGGCAGGATGGATATAGGTCTGTAACAGTTTGGGTCCAGGGTGTCTCCCCCTTTGAAGAGGGGGATGACCGCGGCAGCTTTCCAATCCTTGGGGATCTCAGATGATACGAAGGAGAGGTTGAACAGGCTGGTAATAGGGGGTGCGACAATGGCGGCGGACAGTTTCAGAAATAGGGGGTCCAGATTGTCAAGCCCAGCTGATTTGTATGGGTCCAGGTTTTCCAGCTCTTTCAGAACATCTGCTATCTGGATTTGGGTAAAGGAGAAGCTGGGGAGGCTTGGGCGAGTAGCAGCGGGGGGGGCGGGGCTGTTGGCCAAGGTTGGAGTCGCCAGGAGGAAGGCATGGCCAGCCATTGAGAAATGCTTGTTGAAGTCTTCGATTATCACGGATTTATCGGTGGTGACCGTGTTACCTAGCCTCAGTGCAGTGGGCAGCTGGGAGGAGGTGCTCTTGTTCTCCATGGACTTTACAGTATCCCAGAACTTTTTGGAGTTAGAGCTACAGGATGCGAATTTCTGCTTGAAAAAGCTGGCCTTTGCTTTCCTGACTGACTGCGTGTATTGGTTCCTGACTTCCCTGAACAGTTGCATATCGCGGGGGCTCTTCGATGCTATTGCAGTTCGCCACAGGATGTTTTTGTGCTGGTCGAGGGCAGTCAGGTCTGGAGTGAACCAAGGGCTATATCTGTTCTTGGTTCTGCATTTTTTGAACGGAGCATGCTTGTCTAATATGGTGAGGAAGTAACATTTAAAGAATGACCAGGCATCCTCAACTGACGGGATGAGGTCAATATCCTTCCAGGGTACCCGGGCCAGGTCGATTAGAAAGGCCTGCTCGCAGAAGTGTTTTAGGGAGCGTTTGACAGTGATGAGGGGTGGTCGTTTGACCGCGGACCCGTGGCGGATACAGGCAATGAGGCAGTGATCGCTGAGATCTTGATTGAAGACAGCAGAGGTGTATTTGGAGGGCAGGTTGGTCAGGATAATGTCTATTAGGGTGCCCATGTTTACGGATTTAGGGTTGTACCTGGTGGGTTCCTTGATGATTTGTGTGAGATTGAGGGCATCAAGCTTGGATTGTAGGACTGCCGGGGTGTTAAGCATATCCCAGTTTAGGTCACCTAACAGAACAAACTCTGAAGCTAGATGGGGAGCGATCAATTCACAGATGGTGTCCAGGGCACAGCTGGGAGCTGAGGGGGGTCGGTAGCAGGCGGCAACAGTGAGAGACTTATTTCTGGAGAGATTAATTTTTAAAATTAGAAGTTCGAACTGTTTGGGCATAGACCTGGAAAGTATGACAGAACTTTGCAGGCTATCTCTGCAGTAGATTGCAACTCCTCCCCCTTTGGCAGTTCTATCTTGACGGAAAGTGTTATAGTTGGGTATGGAAATCTCAGAATTTTTGGTGGCCTTCCTAAGCCAGGATTCGGACACGGCAAGGACATCAGGATTGGCAGAGTGTGCTAAAGCGGTGAGTAAGGCAAACTTAGGGAGGAGGCTTCTGATGTTGACATGCATGAGGCCAAGGCTTTTTCGATCGCAGAAGTCAACAAATGAGGGTGACTGGGGACATGCAGGGCCTGGGTTTACCTCCACATCACCCGAGGAACAGAGGAGTAGTAGGATGAGGGTGCGGCTAAAGGCTATCAAAACTGGTCGCCTAGAGCGTTGGGGACAAAGAATAAAAGGAGCAGATTTATGGGCGTGGTAGAATAGATTCTGGGCATAATGTGTAGACAGGGGTATGGAGGGGCGCGGGTACAGCGGAGGCAAGCCCAGGCACTGGGTGATGATAAGAGAGGTTGTATCTCTGGACATGCTGGTCTCAATGGGTGAGGTCACCGCATGTGTGGGGGGTGGGACAAAGGGGGTATCAGAGGTACGGAGAGTGGAATCTGCGGTCCAACTCATCCCAAACCATCTCAATTGGGTTGAGGTTGGGTGGTTGTGGAGGCCAGGTTATCTGATGCAGCACTCCATCACTCTCCTTCTTGGTCAAATTGCCCTTACACAGCCTGGAGGTGTGTTTTGGTCATTGACCTTTGAAGACTCTCAAACAAAAAATATATATTTTGACACTTTTTTGGTTACTACATAATTATATATGTGTTATTCAATAGTTTTGATGTCTTCACTATTATTCTACAATGTAGAAAATAGTACAAATAATGAAAAACCCTTGAATGAGCAGTTGTGTCCAAACATTTGACTGGTACTGTATGTAATATGTTTGTGCATGTGAAGTGGGCTGAAAGCTCTTGTAAGGATCAGCCCATCAATTTAGAAAAGAAAATAACAGGAGCAAAAAAAGACGGACAGTGATAAACAAAAGCAGAATCTGTTCCTCGAATTTGCTTTCTGTGGGCAGGAACTAGTGAATCAAATCTAACTGTCAGCACTTTAGATAGTAAACAGAGCTCCACCTAAGCACCAAAGCATCTCGCTTTGTGTGTGTGTGTGTGTGTGGGGTTTAATGTGAAATTTAACTATCAGTGTAAAACCTTGCTTGAAAAGGAAGACCAATCCTTCATGTAATCATATCATCTCAGTTCAACACAATTTTAAAGGTATAGTCAACTAAAAATACAACCTACCAGGATTTTCCACATACCTTTTGAGTCATATATCCCTTTAAATATTATACTGTTTCATGCAAGTAATCCTTACATAAGTTCTAAGAAACTGTTTGCCAGTTGGTTATTTTCCACTCTTTTGGCAGTTGGAGGCGAAAGACATACTGTGATGAAACACCTGAAACAAGTGTGGGCAAGTCTTTGTGTCACAGACACACCTACAGCTCACAAAAACTTTCCCACCATCTTACCAGTTGAAACAGTGGTCTCGAAACATATCATTATTCAATCCAATACTAAGAAATCAAACCAAGAAATGTTCTCAGCATGTAATGACAATATTTGTGTGCTTACTTCAGGTGTGTAAATACAATCAAACCATGATTGAGAGGCTAAAATAGTTTATGGGAACATTATTTAATTGAACAAAAAATGTAATTCACATCATTCCAAATAATAAAACCACAAACGATTGTAGTCTATTGACTGAACAACCATGCATGCAAGTTTAGGTATTACTGTGTTATGTTCTATGGTATAGATGAACTGGTATGTACTATGAGCAAGAAATCTGACAGTTATCAATTGTGCTGGATCACTATAAGATGCCTCTATGTTCATTCTGACAGATGGCAGATTCAGCTTGTGGATTGAACTGGGGAAGTTTCAAGATGTGTAAGTCTTTTCACACCAGCTTTGCTCCCAGCTGTCCCGTAGAAAATGTTCATGAGAAAGGTGACCTCTGCTGTCCATCTACAGTATTGACACTGTGTTCTTGAAGTGGAGAGAGGACAGACGAGAGTACAAGTCTTTGTATGATTGGATTAGATGATAGAAGGTAGAACATCGATGACCCAAGTTGCACTAAATAGGAGGCTACTCACTCATATAGTCTTTGGTACTCACCATTACTGTCAAGTCTAGCTTCAAGTCCCTCATACATAGCTGACTGTGAGGGTAAAGGACAAAAAAAATGAGGGAAACAATGCAGACAATCCTCCACTCTAAGGTGTTCATATAGAATGAACAAGATGTGTAGTTGACAGTAGGTTTATGTTGTTTTCATACAGTTCTTCTTAACTGTACCACGCTCACCTGTCTTGCAGACACCGTTAGCAATGCCTTTTCCTAAATTGAGAAATCAAATCAGAAATCATTGTGTTAATCACTGATAGATGCCAACCGGACAGACAGACAGAAAGGACAGACAGACAGCTATTGCTCACCAACGTCAACCACTTTATGAAGCCAGTTCATCACTGAGGGGAAGGAAATGACAACACAGTAACTACACATTCAACCATGTGAACACCTGAGCAATGGCATCATCACTTCCATGATCACAACTCACCTTGGGTCGTCACTAGAACAAACACAAAATAAATACCATCAGTTTTGTCAAAAATATCAAAATAAATATTGTATTAATAATGCAGAATAATCACTATATGCGTGAAACAATATTATTTTTTACTTACATCTCAAATGTTCATATACAATGGCATCCTCTGTTACTTTAGCTAAATAAGAAATAGTAAATTGTTTTTGTTTAATCCTAGAATTGAAATGCACTAGAAGCTGGAATACTTCAGACTAGATATGAATGAGTGTGTAATAGATGTGTGGAGTCTTTAATGAGTCTTTAATGATTGGTTAGGGCAATATGAACTCATCCTGTTGATCACTGTTTTGGGTACAGAAACAAATATGTGTTGTACTTACCCAGATCTTTGGATCCAGTTTTCCATTTCAAAGTATTTACAATTCGATTAGGGTCTGCAACAGACACAGCCAACCACCTCATGAATGAATGAATGGCCACAACACTTACAGTATTAAACACGTGGACATGAAACATTTTTAAATCAAAGCTCTCAATTCTCAATAAAGTTACAATCACCACACAGTGTTACATGCAATTACACGTGCAAGGAATCACCCAGAAAAGACAGTGGCGGAGGGGAGAGAAACAGAGAGGAAGAGGACAAAGGCAAGCAAGTAAAGTTATAACATATGACTCACCCAGGGCCTCTTGAATCTTCCTAACTCCTCTGGGTAATGAGATCCTATTTTTCTTGGATTTACGTTTTCCATCTAAAAGTATAAAACAGGGAGGTCCTGTCAACTGAGTCAGTCACTCAAGGTTCTCCTGTAGCCTACCCTGTAACACTGTTATCATAATCACATGACTATGTCCTGTGTGTCGTGCTGCATGTCGTGAGTTATGTCATACTCACCAGATTCAGTCAGCAACAGACACACCACGATCACGATCAGCAATGACTTCATCCTAGTGCTGTGATTCTTTGCATACATCCAGTCTTATTCTGGTGACTTATATTCCAGTTCTGTTCCTTTTCTCCTCCACCTCCACTTTTTATTCCCCTCATCAAACCCCCAAAGACAGAGGGATAACTATCAGTTTTCAGCTTTGTGTGTTTTGGTGAAATATGGTAATCACAGGTTAAAGCAGCCATCAGCCAATCATATGCTGTCATTACAGGTTGTAATCACCTCTTACAATGGGTGGGGCCCTCTTTTGGATTGCATACAGCAGACACCCAATTGAGGGAAAATGTTTTCTGCAAAAAGAAAAGGAAGACTGCACACCACAATTGACTCTCCCCTTTCCTGTTGCCAGAATTATATTTTGATGTCCAGAACCAACTCAGTCATTGCATGTGTGTCTGTTTTGATCTGTTTAACTGACATAATCCCTACCTGATGTGGTACCACGCAATCATGAGAAACATGTCAGTCACTACTAGGGATTATGGAATAGGTGTATAGTAATTGCTGTGATAGAGACATTTTATAACTTCCAAAACACAGAAATGATAGAACAAGCACTTCACTGAGTGTTTTTTAGTTTTACAAAAAGAAAAGTCAGCTGTCAAATGTTTTTTTTACATTGTAGTCCAAATACATTTAGTCAAAAGGCGTCGATGGCTTTTAGTAAAGAAAGACATTTACCCATGTAAGTATACAATACAGTATAGTACAATACAGGTGAGCATAAAAACAAGGGTACACATTATCTAGAGCAGGCATGGAGGCTGGAGTATGGGAGTGACATCCTCTGCAGGGAGTTACAGGTATTCAGAAGAAACCAATAGAGTCATTGTGAGCTTTTGGAGTCTGTACTCTATGAAGCTCAAGTTTCCCGCCAGCGTGGGGTAGTGTTTTATGGACACGCAGGTGCATAAATTCATCTCCACCAACATGGACCTATGAGAAAGGGAAGGATTAAGGCCTGATGAGTGACGCATAGGTGATAGAGAGACGGGATTCTCAAGGCTGATATGTACTGAGTAATGACCAATTTAGTGTTTACAAAGCTTGTACAGTACATGTTCACGCCCTATACATTTGTGACGCAGTTCAATGCTTCGAAACCCATACAGGGGGTGTGGCAGGGAGTCACAGCTCTCACAGCGCTTGAAAACAAAATGACTCCCCCCTGGAGTTCAGGCTTTCCCAAACTCGGTACACATTTTGGTTTATGATTTAAACTATGATTAGTTCATTATTTGAACCAGCTGTATAGTGTTTGGGCAAAAACCAAAACGTGCACCGAGTTTGGGAAACAATGCTGTAATGGAACAGAGACATTTATTTTTTTCTAAACATAGGCTAGAAAGTAGAAAGAAAACGATTTTAAAATTGGAGAAGTTGGTCCCAGCTACAACTTGGGTTGTGAATGTTTTGGCGGTGATAACATCAAACTTCTTTCCAGGTTTCTCTCTGCATGTGGCTTCATCTAGAAACATGTAAAAGACAAATCGGGCAGCATTCCAAATGTATTCTATGTAGCCTGTGCACACGCACACCTTGAGTCCTATAGGTTTGGAATGGAATAACACTGTCAAGGTAATTATTCAATAACCGTTAAGGTTGATGATTAAACCTTCATCAAGCTTGCATGAGTGTTCTATGTTGAAAGAAGAGTATATTCAGTTGGGACAGTTAGACTACACAGGCTAAATGAAGTAATTATGCTCACCTTATCGCATATTTGCTGCACTTCGGGTGTGGCATCGCTCACCTGGGAAACAGCGCCACACATCATGAATAGTTGAAGTTGGAACGTTAGTTACAGCTTAAAATACCTACTAAAGATTACGCGAATTAATTTTCACGTCCTTGTTTATATTGTCACATCACATGACTCGAGTCATGTTTTTTTTTTTTTAAAGGTACCATTATAAGTGGAGAAATGGCTGCTCTATAAAGCCTATAATCAACACAAAAAAAACATAGGGTACTTAAGCAATCTAACATTTGCAGCCAATACATGTTTAAATCATATATTTTGTCATTGAGGGTATATAACCAGAAAGGTGCTCTTTTGTTGATGAAAAAAATCAGCATCTCTGCTTTGGAAAAAAGGTACTTGTCACGGTTCTCTAAAGTAGAACCCAGAAGCAGACCAGGACAAGGAGAGTAAGACGAAGGTGAGTATTTATTTACAAGTTTAAATGTAGTGATAGAAAAATCCAAGTAGCGGAGCGGGCAGCGGAGGTGAGTTGATGGAATTGAGTAAGCAGATCCAAGGAAGTAACTGAAGTCACCGACGACCAGGTAGGGATGGGATGAGTGTTCCGGGTGAATGACTGTAGACAGAAAAAACGAAGGTAAGTTCAAGGCAAGCAAGACGTACAAAACAACAAAACAAACTCTATCAAACTGGAGGCTGATAAGCTGGCACAACATACTGTTCATTGCTAACGATCCGGCAGGGAATGGATGTCAGGTCAGCGCTTATGAAGTGGAGGGGTGATGATCAGGACCAGGTGTGCAGATAGCTGATGGGATACAGGTGCGGGTACTCAGAGATCCTCCAACTAGCTACGTCGCCCGGCAACCAGACAGGGTGCGTTCCAGGACACCGGAAAAAACACTCCAGGACAGAACACAGGCAAAAACAGACTCAGGAAGCGGGATTCGTGACAGTACTTGTATAATTAAGAACAGTATCTTGCAGAATTCAATAGCTGGAATTGTAAGAGCTGTTGCCCTGTCCCTTTCTTGCGATTGTCATTCTAATGGTATCCAGAAATAACAAAATCCTGTCCTCAAACACTTACATCAAAATGTACAAAGTTATGGGAAAAGACACAAAACATCCACATCAAATTAAATATTTTTCTTGATCAAATAACATGGAAAACAACCACTTTTTGTGCAGTATTAATTTACTATCCTTACAAACCACTTAATGTAAATGTACATTACTGTAGGTTTGTACCTGCAGACTTTCTATCACCATGAAGAAAAACAATGACCAATACAGTAACTGAGTACATTGAGGCATCAAGTGGTTTGTGATGATGTGATGTGATGATGTGGCTCAGTTAGTAGAGCATGGCGCTTGCAATGCTAGAGTTGGGGGATTGATTCCCATGGGGGGGACCAGTATGAAAAAGTATGCACTCACTACTGTAAATTGCTCTGGATAAGAGTGTCTACTAAAAAGGAATGAAAAGACCATTTCCGTTTTCATATAGAAATAAGTTGCATTTGAAAAGTATTTCAAGAAACTGGAAAACATATCAAACAAGTCATTTTATATTCCACAAGTATTATCAAATTAACTGTTTGAAGAGATAATTATCAGACTCAAGTTACAAATACTGGTAAACACTCAAATACATTTAGTTTTAAAAAATCACAAAAGTAGTGCACTGGGCCTTTACGAGTCCTGTACTAGTCCTGTGCTAGTCAATGCCCCCCGCACAAATTGAGGTCCATACAGAAATGGTTTGTCGAGATCGGTGTGGAAGAACTTGACTGGCCGGCACAGAGCCCTGACCTCAACCCCATCGAACACCTTTGGGATGAATTAGAACGACGACTGTGAGGCAAGCCTAAGGACCAACTCCATATTAATGCCCATGATTTTGGGATGAGTTGTTCGAAGAGCAGGTGTCCACATTATTTTTGTCATGTAGTGTATGTGCATCACGTCATTGCTCTCTCTCGTCCTCTCGCTCTCTCTGCTGTGTCTGCTGAGCCTGCCCTGCAACGTCATTGGATAACGCTCGGCAGGCGTCACTCTAATTGCAAGGGATCTGGCCCATGTGCCGAAAAAGTCATGGCACAGCTTCAAGAAAACTTTGCTTTCAAACTAGGGATTTCGTGGCTAATTGATGTAAAACAATAATTCTGCTCATATATTATGCTTTTATGAACAACACATAGACACATCCAGCCCAAAGCGGGAGGTTTAAAATTACTTTCTTAGTCGCCAAAGTACTAGAGCATGTCTTTAACTTTTGGTTGAATGTGACTTCACTTCCGTTTTATTTAATAGGCTATATTGTTTGCGTAGATTTGACTTTTTTTTGTACATACAGTCATTGGGCTGGACAAGGGCGAGACATAGCCAGTGATAAAATTATTTGAAATGATGTCGCTCATTAATACCTTTAAATGTTAAACTGTTTGAGTCACCAATGACACACTTGCAGGGCGGGGAGATAGCCTACATAGAGGGAAAGCATGCACTTAGACACGTAGACTAATAACTCTGGACATTGTTTCAAGCGACGTTCAAAGATGCTTCTCGTGGTATGCGCGCTGTCGGTGGTGGTCGTGGCACAGGAGACGCACTGTGGTGGCACGCCCGACCGATTGTGTGACGTGAAACCTGAGGCAGTCTACTACAAGGAGCCACCGATCACAGGTAGGCTATTTCTTGACTCGTGACAGGTGCAGCGTCTAAGGTATTCTAACTAGTACTGTGCGTATTGTTGATTTTCAAATATGCCATGCACATTTCTAGCCAGGGTATCTGGGACACTATACCGAGACAAATTAGCCAACAATTCACTAAATGGATTCAATTGAAAAGTGTGCATAGTTGTAGACAAGTCTATTTGTATCAGTTCCAAAGAGTCAGTAATGGAGTGGGTAATGGAGGTCAATAAGTGCTCAGTCATTTTTGATAAAGTGAAGGCCAACAGAGTGACACAAACTCAAGATTTCACCACTGCCTAAATGTTATTGGATTTTTGGGGGGGGTACAATTTCACATGTACACTATATATACAAAAGTGTGACACTACTTCAAATGAGTGGATGTGGCTATTTCAACCACACCCGTTGCTGACAGGTGTATTAAAAATGAGCACACAGCCATGCAATCTCCATAGTCAAACATTGGCAGTAGAATGGCCTTACTGAAGACCTCAGTGACTTTCAACGTGGCACTGTTATAGGATGCCACCTTTCCAACAAGTCAGTTAGTCAAATTTCTGCCCTGCTAGAGCTGCCCGGGTCAACTGTAAGTGCTGTTATTGTGAAGTGGAAATGTCTAGGAGCAATAATGTCTCAGCCGCCATGGGTTTCCATGGCTGAGCAGCTGCACACAAGCCTAAGATCACCATGCGCAATGCCAAGTGTCGGCTGGAGTGGTGTAAAGCTCGTCGCCATTGGACTCTGGAGCAGTGGACACGGATTCTCTGGCGTGATGAATCAGGTTTTACCATTTTGCAGTCTGGCGGATGAATCTGGGTTTGGAGGATGCCAGGAGAACGCTACCTGCCCCAATGCATAGTGCCAACTGTACAGTTTGGTGGAGGAGGAATAATGGTCTGGGGCAGTTTTTAATGGTTTGAGCTAGGCCCCTTAGTTCCAGTGAAGGGGAAATCTTAACACTACAGCATACAGTGACATTCTAGATGATTGTGCTTCCAACTTTCTGGCAACAGTTTTGGGGAAGGCCCTTTCCCGTTTCAATATGAACATGCCCCTGTGCACAAAAAGCAAAGTCCATAAAGAAATGGTTTGTTGAGATCATTGTGGAAGAACTTGACTGGCCTGCGCAGAGCCCTGACCTCAACCCCATCGAACACCTTTGGGCTTGAATTGGAACGCCGACTGCAAGCCAGGCCTAATCACCCAACATCAGTGCCTGACCTCACTAATGCTCTTGTGGCTGAATGGAAGCAAGTTCCCGGAGCAATGTTCCAACATCTAGTGGAAAGCATTCCCAGAAGAGTTGAGGCTGTAGCAGCAAAGGGGGGACCAACTCCATATTAATACCTATGATATTGGAATGAGATGTTTGACGAGCAGGTGTCCACATACTTTTGGTCATGTAGTGCACCACACACTATCTCGTTTGTTAATATGGTTGATGTACTGTCAATCAACTACACCCACTATCATTCAACATCCATTCAACACCAATGATTCATCCACCTGAATTGGGTGGACGCATGAAGGGCTAGTTCCAGGCATGAGTGGTCGATTGCTTAGGGCCACCGGCCGCTAGGGGCCCCCCAATCGGGGTCTCCACTTACTGTTGAGGGAGAATAGTAGAATACACCAGGTGCAATTTCAAAAAAATGTATTGTGCATCTGCAGTTTTTATTTTAGGTCAGTCAGTAGCTATGTTTCCATTTACCTGTCCATTGAATAGTGTGTTTGAATTCATTTTTTTACATTTAGAAAGTTTGCATGGAAAATGGATACAATTGCCTGCAATGGTGCGTTTCCATGCAACTATTTTGTGTCGATGAAAAACAGCTGGACGTAATGACGTCCCACCCCAAAAAATAAAAACTGTATTTAAAAAATAAAAAAATAAAAAAAGTAGTTGAAGGGTTTCCATTACACATTTAGGTTAATTGTGCATTAATACATTTGGTGACAGCCTGTATGCTCTCACACCGATCTGTTTCATGTCTCAGGTAGCCCGTGAAAGCCAGCATGGATAGAAGGCAATAATTGAATAATATTTCACATATTCTAATAATTCTTATGTGCCAACGTATCACACCAATGATTAACCACCTGAAATAATTGGATGGTGAAACTTGCATCCAGCCAACCAAAAAAGCAAGGCGACGCCATTCTTGAAAGTCAGGATAATCGAAAAAAAAACACTGTTTCCATCATGATTTGTCGTAATAAAGAAAGTTAGACAAATGAAAAATCCACCCCTATTGAACAGATCAGAATATTGTCAATCTTTCGTTTCCATTACACATGTTGCAAAATGTTTTTTTGGCGACACTATTTTTGTTTAATAAACCTGGGTCAACTGAAACCTGCCTTCTGACAGTCACTCAATTAGCCATGGTAGCTAACAATTTTTTGATCGTTAGTTTGTCTAGCCGTCTATCTAAACTTGTAGTAATCATGGCCAAATACTGACTGACTGCAAGGCAGTTGATTTATTTTATAGATCATGCCTCTCCCTAAACAGCAGGTTGTACAGGCAACATTCCTGCCAGCTGTTGATTATGGTGACACCATTTATCAGATTGTTCCAGATTACTCTCAAAACCCTTGGATGCTGTGTACCATAGCACGCTTCACTTTATCACAGGTGACAGGTTTAATACTCCTCACTACATCTGTTGTCAGAAAGTCGGCTGGACCTCTCCAAATTCCCATATCACTTTGTTTCTCCCATTTTAATTTTTTTTTTTTTGTCTAAGCTCAGCTGCACACGTTTCCAAGATATCTAATTTCTCTGTTCAAGTATAAAGAGACAAGAGCACCAAACCTGCTCACAGGGTTGGTTAAATCTTGAGGTCCCTTGTGTCTCTGCCCACCTAGGTAAATCATCCTTTAGTTTTAACGCCCCCCCATGTTTGGAATAATTTACAAACCTCATTACATCTTGAATCTCTGGTGCCAATAGGGCAGTTTAGAACACTGAGGAATGAATTCATTGACGTTTGCGAGTGTTTTGGTTTATTGTAATGTATTTGTGTTGTTGAAATGTATCTGTAACTGCTGTATCTTGTAGTTTTTTTTTTTCTTCATTTAAATAGCATGTTGATTTGTGAATTGTTTGTTCTCAAGGCACTATTGAGAATAAGACCCTGAATGAATGTTACTTTTATTTATTCAATCTACCTCCTCAGTCAGATGAACTTGTGGATACCATTTTTATGTCTGAGTGCATTTTTAATAAAGTTGCACAAAGAAAGGGCTGTTTTTCAGGACCCTGTCTTTCAATGATAATTTGTAAAAATCCAAATAACTTCACAGATCTTCATTGTAAAGGGTTTTAACACTGTTATCCATGCTTGTTCAATGAACCATAAATAATTAATGAACATATTCCATTTCTGTTAGTCACATGTCTGTGGAACTTGTTCAGTTTGTCTGTTGTTGAATCGTATGTTCATACAACTATTTGCACATGTTAAGTTTGCTGTATATAAACACAGTTGACAGTGAGGACATTTCTTTTTTTGCTGAGTTTAGCACTAACACAATGACTAGAAGTTGTATTATTTTTTTGGGGGGGTTTAGGTACGTTATACATTTATGAAATATGTTCCTTAGGCTGCCACTCAAAATAAAAAATACATACAGGAGGAAAACAAGTGTTTGTATTGGTCCCAAGTCCAGTAGCTTGTGTAATGGAGGTCAATGACTGCTTCGTTCTCTCTGTGTGTATGTGTACACAAATACACCCCCTTGGAGAGGACACATGGGTTTCTACTTATGACTCCCTCTGATAAAGTATTAGGTGGACAGGCTAAGTTCAGGACTGTTTCTACCGCCATGGTGCATTAGTCAGGATGTAGGAATGAGGAGAGGGAGCAGAAATCCAAGTACTGGGTTTTTCTTGCAGACACAGGAGCACATGGAGAGCTTGCAGGATAATGTTGTGGTTTTACTAGGGAAATACAATAGTGTGATACAAACACAGGTTAATATGCAAGCATGACTGACAATTGCAAAAGGGATAAATAACTGAAATGCATCAAACTGAGAATAGATCTGACAGGAAATTGTACTAAGGAACATGGCAGCAGCACAAACTTTAACTAACTAAAAGGATCTTACTTATTCTTCAATAATGAAAGTTACTCACTTTGTCAGGGTTGTCACTTAACACGGCTACATAAACCCTGACTATTTCTACAATTTCTCTTATCTGTTTTTAAACCTAACTTTAATCACACTGCTAGATATGGTTTATACACGGAGTATACCAAACGTTAAGAACATCTGCTCGTTCCATGACAAACTGACCAGGTGAATTCAGGTGACAGCTATGATCCCTTACTGATGTAAGGGATCCACTTCAACCAGGCTTTCCCGAACTCTGACCAAGTGGGTGCACGTTTAGATTTTTTCCCTAGCACTACACAGCCGATTCAACTAATCAAGCTTTGATAATTTGAATTAGCTGTGTAGTGTTAAGGCAAAATCCAAAACGTGCATCCCTTGGTGTGCCGAGGACCAAGTTTGGGAAGTGTAGGTGAAGGGGAGAAGACCGGTTAAAAACCCCTAGAGTCGATGTCCATTGGAAATCTTATTTGAATAATATAAAAAATCTGTCAGTTTAAGCTAGAGATCTATTTATTTGCATTGGATGTGTCTCAATCCACCAATGTCGCACTTCTGCATATGTGGTGAAAGGTGGCAGAGCTAGAGCGGCGTTTTGTCAGACCATGAGACCCCGAAAATCGGCCATCTACCATCGTCTGTAGCGTCCGAACGGTTTGGCATACACACTATGACCCCTCTGTGGGAAGGTGAGACTCTCATGAACACATTTAGCTCTAGAACACCCGCATTACTTACAAGACTTGTCTGAAGGTCCCCCTGTAAGAGTTGAAAAAATTTAGGTAAACTACCGTTCAAAAGTTTGGGCAGCATCCCGGGGTCGCCTCTTCACTGTTGAGACTGGTGTTTTGTGTGTACTATTTAATGAAGCTGCCAGTTGAGGACTTGTGAGGCGTCTGTTTATCAAACTAGACACTAATGTACTTGTCCTCTTGCTCAGTTGTGCACCGGAGCCCCCCCACTCTTTCTATTCTGGTTAGAGCCAGTTTGCACTGTTCTGTGAAGGGAGTAGAAAACAGCGTTGTAAGAGATCTTCAGTTTCTTGGCAATTTCTCAGAACAAGAATAGACTGAGTTTCAGAAGAAAGGTCTTTGTTTCTGGCCATTTTGAGCCTTAAATCAAACCCACAAATACTGATGCTCCAGATACTCAACTAGCTCCAGATACTCAACTAGTCTAAAGAAGGCCAGTTTTATTGCTTCTTTAATCAGCACAACAGTTGTCAGCTGTGCTAACATAATTGCAAAATGGTTTTCTAATGATCAATTAGGCTTTTCAAATGATTAACTTGGATTCGCTAACACAATGTGCCATTGGAACACAGAAGTTATGGTTGCTGATAATGGGCCTCTGTACACCCATGTAGATATTCCATTAAATATCAGCCATTTCCAGCTACAATAGTCATTTATAAATGTCTACACTGTATTTCTGATCAATTTGATATTTTAATGGACAAAAAATGTGCTTTACTTTCAAAAACGGTTGTGTGTGAGAAAATTAGACACCGCTTAGACCTGATTTTTAAATAATGATTTTAAAAGCCTTAAATTCAGACATTTAAGGCTTTTTTGTGCCATTCAGAGGGTGAATGGGCAAGACAAAATATTTAAGTGCCTTTGGGGGTATGTTAGTAGGTGCCAGGCGGATCGGTTTGGGTCAAGAACTGCAACGCTTCTGGGTTTTTCACGCTCGTGTGTATCAAGACTGGTCCACCACCCAAAGGACATCCAGCCAACTTGACACAACTGTGGGAAGCATTGGAGTCACCATGGGCTAGCATCCCTGTGGAATGCTTTCGACTCCTTGTTGAGTCCATGTCCCGATGAATTGAGGCTGCACTGAGGGCAAAAGTGTATATGGCTGACTGTCTGATTTGAATGTGTTTTGTGTAGATTCAGAGGTGTCGTACAAGCAGTTGAAGACTATGTTTCCCAGCAGCAGTATTCAACTGTTTGACGTCCGCAATCCAGATGAGTTTGAGGCTGGACATATTCCTGGCTCCACCAATGTCCCACGTGAGTAACACACAACGACCCACTTATTTTGACATGTTTGAAACATTCCCAGAGCAGCACTGTGCACACTTTCTCTGTCATGTTTTGTTTGTTTCGTGTTTTTTTTCTGTTATGATTCATGTTGTCATGTACTTTATTTTTAATTTAACTGCTCTAAACCAATTTCCCATTGTGTGGCAATAAAGTCAAATACTTGTACTATTACTAACAGTTGGGGAACTCCAGGAGGCTCTGAGACTGAGTTCAGACCAGTTCAAACAGAGGTTTGGAGTACGTGCCCCTCATAAGGAGGATAGCAGCATTGTGGTCTACTGCCAGAGAGGTAGACGGAGTGCTACTGCACTTGACATAATGTGGGCTCTGGGATTCAGCAGGTGACGACCGTTTGCAATCACCTTTTTGTCTGCTAGCATCATAACCTGAGCGACGTACCCATACATATGAGTTGTAACTACACCGATGTGCTCATCTCTTATTTCTTTCCTAGAGCTCGTCACTATGCTGGAGGATACAGTGACTGGGTCCAGCGTGAAGAGCAGGGAGGTGTTTAAATTGCTTCAGGGCCATTCTGTGTTTTTGAATTCTGCTTATTGGAACAAAAGATATTTAGAAAGCATAGCCATTAAATCGTTACTTCAGAGTAGGGGAAATGCTACACTGGAAATGACAACACAATGCTAGTCTTATTTCATAGTAATTGATTGATTTTTGAAATGGTTGTCCCAAACCAAATAAAGGTCAGGTGTGTGAATGTTACTGCTTTTGTGTGTGTGTGTGTATATTGTCTCTTTCTGAATGCATGTCTGTTTGTATGAGAGTGCAGTATTTTCTCTCTCTGCAGAGGAGGCACTAGGTGGAATTTGGGGGAGGGGAAGTGCTGTGACCATGAAGTAATCCCTGTCCTCCTCCTCACTGTTACTCCTCTGTGGTGGGGGAGCATGAGCCTGGCTCTTCTGGAGGGTGGAGGGGTTGTTTTGTGGAAGCTATAGCTATGAAGTGAGTGAGCTGTTAGGGTAAGATTTGTGAGTCTTGTCTTACAGAGCACCGGTGCCGTTATGGTCCCTCCCAGCACTCCCAGAATCCCACTCGCAATGGACACAGTCATTATGAGCGGTTCACTGGCTGACAAAACCGAGAGAGTTCGTTAGAAATCTGTATTACAATAGCTGACGTGTACACTCTTAGAAAAAAGGGTTCTTCGGCTGTCCCCATAGGAGAAACCCTTTTTGGTTCCAGGTAGAACTCTTGGGTTCCATGTAGAACCCTATGTGGAAAGGGTTCTACCTGGAACCAAAACGGGTTCTGCTATGGGGACAGACGAAGAACACTTTTAGAAAAAAAGGTGCCATCTAGAACCTAAGAGTATAGGTTAGCGTGAGACTTCCTATGTCAGAACAACTTGGCGTAGCAGAAAAGGGTGTGTAGGGCATGCTAGCCTGGTTTGGAGCTTGGCGGAAGTGGGCAGTATCTGTTTGTGTGTCCAAATAAAGGTGCCCCTCCAGAGTCCCAAGCGGGAAGGTTGTGAAAGAACCGCAGTACGGCCCAGCATCATCCTTCTGTATCTATATTAACGTGTATCCATGCATCGTCACAGCAGAGACATGGTCGATATAATCCTTCTCTACGAAAACAGTAGTTTGTGTTAGAAACTAGAGTCCTACGGCCATCGCACCCGCCAATTTCCCCCCCCCCCCCCCTTCTCCAGACAGCTCGCAGGACAGTGTTACAGCATAACCAGTCTGCTGTGATGTTACCAGAAGTTCTCACCCGGTCTGCAAAAGAACCTTGAGGGGATGGATGTGTGGAGTTTAAATGACTGCTGTCTGTTTTGACAATCTTTTTGGATGATCTTATCGTGTTGAAGGATCTTACACCAACATTTAGACATCGACATACTCTTCTAACTTTTAGTTCTCTATCCTCATGAAAAATGTTATTAGAATTTTTTTGTTCAAGTGGAATATTGAAAATGTTCCTGTTATTTCAGCTCTGTTTGAGTTTGTTCCTAATTGCTGTACATACGGCTGTTTGTGACAGTGACCCTGTTGATAGTGACCCGGCCTTCTCTAGTCAGTCACTGGTATACTTTTATTTACAAAGCCATTTGGGGTTTACTACCTTTTTATTTGGGCATTTTTATTGTTCAGAAATGTGGTGGGTACTCTCTTCGTTCGCTGGACTTTATCCTGCTAACTGTTCCAAATGTCCGAACTGAATTTGGTAAAAGGGCTTTTATGTACTCTGCGCCATCGTCTTGGAACACCTTACAAAATACTTTTAAACTGGAAGAACTTGTCCCGATTGGTGTTTTTAAATCACTGATGAATGATTTTGAGGCTGATTCCCTGACCTGTCAATGTTTTTAATTTGCTGTTTTTGATTTTGTTATACTCTTGTGAATTCAATGGTTTTTACTAGATTACTTGTAGTTTTTCATGTTGTCTGTAATTTTTGTAATGACTTGGTGCTGCCTATCTTGGCCAGGACGCTCTTGAAAAAGAGATTTTAAATCTCAATGAGCCCTTCCTGGTTAAATAAAAAAAAATACAAATTTAATCTACTGGATTTCCAGTCTTTAGTTTGTTTACATTGTTATGTGGTACAGTATTTGTTATTCATTTCTATGTCCTCTCCCATTCTTTATGGAATTATAGCCAATATACTAATTAGCTCACAAATTTAAGCATATTCATACACTCTAGAAACAGAATATATAGTGTTACTTCTCACAAGTGAAAGGAATTGTATAATATCTGTACATTATAGGAACACGTGTGATTACAAAAGTACAATGATGTTTTGCTAGAGATTAAGAATCAGTGGTAGACACATTGCAAGTGCATGAAGAGGTAAACTGTACAAAGTCATATACCTGTGTTGAAACTATACTTTTCGGTATCGGCTGGATAAAGGGAACTAAGAGTTCCTGTTAGCAATAAGAGGAAGAAGGATTTGGAAACTAACTGCCAATAACACAATAAGCTGAACTCTGCCTAGCAGAGACAACTTTGTATTAGCAACTGATAATTATGAGTGTATATGGTATTAAAGTTAAGGGACATCACCCTGGGATGGGTGAACCTCAGTAGGGGATAAAAAGGGAAAACGCCATCTTGAGAACGGAGTGTCTCGCTTGCAAATTACTGTAAGTGTGTACTCCGGGTTGCAATCCTTATTAAACAAACTAACGTCTGATCAAAGACGTTTTCCTATGGTCTCTTGTGCACATAGGAAGAATCCCTTTTCACAGCATAATGTCTAATAACACATTTATCAACACTGAGTCTCAAGTTGGAATTTCGGTCTCTTACCAGAGCAGAGGAGCAGGACGACCACTGGTGCGGTGGGCCATAAGTGGACGAGCAGAGACTTGTTAGTAATGACACTCATGATCTGAAATACATCAATGTTGAGGGTGATTGAGAACATCTCTGAAGAATATGCACTGACAGGAAATGACAGAGTCAACGCCGAAGATTAAGGGGAGGATTTAAAACCAAGAAACAGAAAGAACACCAGCAAAAAGGATTTTGAGTTATGAGAGGGACAGAGCATGTGCATATCTTCAACAGTAACCAAGTTTGCTCTCATTCTGTAGATTTGTTGCGGTGATGCCACAGATGAGGCCTGAGCTCTCTAGCCACTTTCTTAGTAAACCCAGAAGCCCTGGCCTACTTGCATGAAGGTTTTTTATGGCCCCCTAACCAGCATTGTCTCTCACTCTCATCAGTTGGATTTGATATGCTTTATTGGCATGAAAAACAAGATACAAAGGAACATGAGTCTTAGTCTTCTACAGCGAACAGGATAGTTGAAATATAAGACATTTACTGCACATGCAAACTTAATATCAAATTTAACTACAAAGAGTATGTGGGTGAGAGGATGTGTGTTGCTCATGTCTGTCAGAACATGCACAGCTTTCTTCCCTTTAAAGTAATCTTCGCCTGTGTCACCTTATGGCAATGTGTAGTTTACAGCGTCATAAACATGTTCTCTAAGTCGTGCATGTCCATTCATCCATTGCTATTTAGTCTGTCATGGTTAAGAATCTTTACATCCTTTTGGAAAAAGGTAGCCAGCAAAATCAAACAGATATTTGTCAGAGGTTAGAACTTTATTAAATCAAACATATGTTTGTCAGAGGTTAAAACTTTATTAAATATGCAGAGCAGCCCTTTATATTTACACCATGTTATAACTAATACTAATAGTCGTATCCATGACAACCTGGAGGAACATGGTTATTTTCTCTACCTAAGTGTTTGGAATATAGAGGTCTACTTAACAATTCAAAACGAACATCTCTGAGTTGCAATAAGTTTGCGTGACCCAAGGGCAGTTGAGAGTTCAGAGATGCTCACAGTCCCACACAGCCCACCATCATGGTTGAGGAAAGGCGTTTCTAGTTGAAACCCAGCAGTGTTGAACTAGTTGGTCAGAGTGGCATGGTGTTAAGCCAAGGCTAAACCAAGTCAGTGAGGGCAGAGGGGTGTCTATCTGCAGGTTCTCCCATGGTCAGGAATTCAGCCCAGTTCTGCCAGAAGCCACGTGAGTAGACCCCTGTGTCGACAACGAGGCCACGCACACGACTCTGGCCATTTTTCTTCCGCAGAGCAAGTTGTGCCTCCCGCTCCGTCAAATTGTAGCTGATATTGATCATTTGCAGCAGCAGCAGGTGCAGCAGACCTCCTGTGACAATACTGCTGTACCAAGCACAGGTGAAGCACAGGGCTGAGCTGTAAAGACATCCGCATAGTTACACTACGAAAACAACATAACACTTTCAGTTCTATTTCAGTTGGTTTAAGTTAGCAGATTTTTAAACAAAATCTTTTAGTACTTATTTCAAGTAACTCAAAACAGTTGGTAACTAGCCACTGGGCACAGATCATTTTGGTTGAAATGATGTGGAAACAGCGTTGATTCAACCGGTTTTTGCCCAATGGGTACCTGGTGCCTAACAGTAGGCAATGAAGTGGTGCTTGTTTCAATGAATCCCAAATAAACCCAAATAAATTCTGAATTGTCATTTTGTTTGTGTGTACAATTTTTAAGCAAATACCAGGTACCGTAGTGTACCTGTACTGATTGTAGACACCAGGGCAGTAGAGCAGGGCGGTGAGCAGGTTCTGTCGGGGACACACGCTCCGCAGTACCAGACTGATCCCATAAAGAGAGGTCAACAGAAAGAGGAGCAGGGTCAGCAGGAAGTTGCGATGATTGGCCTTGCCGACACAGCTGTTTATCCTGCCTCCGCAGTGACAGACACAACACACACACAACACAGACAATACACCCTCAGTTCAAATGACCAAGTTCTGCTGTGGTAGCATGTGAAAGCACAATTAGTATGAATGTGAGGTAATGAGCACATACTCTGTGTCTGGTTGTGTATCTATCTAAATGCCACAAGTAACAGATTGTCCTGGTTTGAGGTCGCCTCACCCTGCTGAAGGGTGAACCCCTGTGGGCCCTGCACATGTCTCTACAGCCTGGTCTGCTTTAGTGACGTCTTCTTGGCCTGACAGTGTGACACTTAGTGAGATCATGATTATGTGTAGAAGAGTATTGTTGAGCGGATATAAGTGTGAGGGTCTGAGAGATTCAAATATTGTGTGTTTGTATAGTAGGGAAATGTAGGCAGATATGATAAGGCTTTAGTCACTTTTGTGTTGCAGAAGGTATTTTTTATAAGTCATCCTGTTGTTGCACAAATAATAGCATAATAATACTCACGTCCTCCACAACAGACAAAGACGTTTAATGAAACCCACCAGATACAGTGGTGGTCCAGGCGCTGGACACAGCCTCCACAGATCCGGCAATGTCCCGCCCGCGGGGGACGCACCACTTTGCACAGAGGACAAGTGCCCCTCTTCGCTGTCAGGGACTGTGTCTGCTGTTCCACTGGTTTGGCTGGGGATGCTGGCATCATCGACTGGTCCACTCCATTCTGAGAGGCAGAGTGTTTGTCAGGCAGTTGGCTTTGATTGGTGCTGTGTATGTCAGCCAGGGAAGGCTGCACGAAGCCTGGCCCCCTCTTAGTGCGCACAAGGGAGATGAGAGTGAGAACCACACCCGTTGTCACGGTCACAAGCTGCAGGTGACTTACATCCCCACGAGGTAAGATCTCTGTGACAAAGAGGAAGTACATGTAGGCTAGGGAGAAGAGCGCCAGGCTGAGGAAGAAGAGGGTGCGGCCCTTCTTCCGGTGTGTGGCGTAGTAGTACCACAGCACCAGGCCAGGTAGGGCTGTCAGAATGACCAAGCCCAACAGGAAGTGCAGGGCTGCCAGACGCAATAGCAGAGGAAGCAACACTAGAGCTGGGACCATGGAGAGCTCCACCCGCCTGTCCCCTGGTAACAGTCTCACCCTCAGCCGGTCCATCACTGCGCCAAACACAGGCAACACACAGTCAGGTTTCTGAGGCTCACCCTTTAGCCACCTGGAAAAGACATGAGGTTAGGGATGACAGAGAGGGGAACACAGAGAGGGCAGTGGGTTAGACCTGAACGTGGACTGCTGAGTCCTGCCATGATCCTCCTCCTCATTCCACCCCCCTCACCTGCTGCAAGCTTCGTCCAGATCGTCACAGTCACAGCAGCATCCATGTGGGTCTACATCACACTCACAACAGCACATGGGATCATCTGGCTCTGGAGGCTTAAACTTCTCCCATTTCATTCTGACTGTTCACGGATCCACTTGAAGGTCCTGTGCAAAAAAAACTGTGACAGTAAAGAGACACAGTCAAACTATTAATAGCTGCTCTCTGGGTGTGGTAAGGGTGTGTGGAGAGTGGTCTTCATTCTTCATTCAGTGAAGTGCTTCAGTAATATGGACTGTGTTGGAAATCTTATTCCACCACTGAGGTTGAGGTTACACAAAATCTTACATTTGCATGGTGACATCACCTTTGTCAAGGACGGATGTCAACAGTTGCCTCCTATATGTAAAGCTAGCTTGTTGCTTTAGTGGTTTGTATGGTTGGGGGGGGGGGGGGTCCCCTTTCTCAAATTTGGACCTCAAGGTGCGCAGGACTGATTCAGGGACTGACTGGCACACCAGATGAGGGGTATGTCTGGGTGCCAATAATCAATCACATTTGACTTGAGTACTCTCTTCGACAGTCTAATTAATGGAGTTAAAGGAAACCTTTGTATTGATGTCCCACAGACAATTGTTCATCATAATGAAGACATTAAGGTTAAGCTATCTGAAAAGGTACTCAATACTTGCATTAACACACTCACATTGACAGCACGTGCGCATGTACACACACACACACACACACACACACACACACACACACACACACACACACACACACACTACCAACTAGGGATATGCCTACTAGACCAACATCTGCCTCATGAAAGTGACAAGAAGTTTAATAAACAACTTTTTTAGGTCGTTAATGGAATCGATTAAAATAGCTTTTGATTTTAACAAGTTTTACAATACAATTACTTTCCTCTAATATAAAATTGGCTTTTAGAAATAAGGCCACCATGTCCCTAGGGAAGACCTATCTGGGCCAACTAAACCCGGTTCTCCAAATACGCCTATCATACGGGGAGATGGAACGTGCATTGTTGGAATGACTGCCAGTGTTGGCTTTGTCATCTGACATACTACTTCAAATATAGCCCAGCTCTTCGACAGTCTAAATATTGACTACCTACAATATTTTATTTCTTAATAAGTGAACTTAAAATAACTGTAGACTATAGTCACATTCTAAAGGGAAAGCTGAACAAAAATGTATATATTTTTTATTAACTAAATATGACAAATCAATGTTTCAATTCAATATTCTAAAGGAATGGGGTACCGCATACCAATAAACACATTACCTTAAACCCTTTAACCTGACTCCTAAACTTAACCCTGATCCCTAACCCCTAGCCTAGCTAACGTTAACCACCTAACCACCTAGCTAAAATTCGTAACATATCATACGTTTTGTAACTACTTACTACTTTTAGCTACTTTTCAACTACTTAGCATGGTAGCTAACCCTAACTCTGTAAGATAACTCCTAACCCTAACCTTAACCCCTAGCCTAATGTAGCATATCATACTAAAGCAATCAAATGTAATATATCGTACTAAAGCAGTCAAATGTTATATATCCTACCAAAGCAGTTGAACGTAGCATAGCATACTAAAGCAGTAGAACATAATATATCATACTAAACAATCAAGATGTAGGATACTATACGTCCTACAATTCATATGATATTGTATGACCACTATTACATTGGTAGGCCAATGTAATGTAACCTAATGTAATGTAACATATTGTAATGAAACAGGCTGAAGCCCAGCGCGCTATCGACTGTGCCATAAAAGCATGCTCAATTGGCAGAGTAGATATCTGCAATTATAAACCTGGGTCGCTACAATATCATACTACATGGAGTCGCACAGATTTTAGTCAAATATAATATGTTTTGCTTTGAGACGAGGTTGAAAATGGTGTGCATCTAATTTACCTTTTTGAGAAAATAATAATTGCATAGCCTACATTTACCTGGACTGTAGGTTTTTTGGGAGAATGCACCTTTCCCTCGAAGACTAGACTACAGATCCTTGTTAAACGAACATCTATTATTTCTTATTTCATTTATGTTTTTCCTGTAATATATTTCAGACTTTCCCTGTCAAATAGGAGATCCGTATCATCACACTACAATAAACTTCCGTCCGAACTAATTATGTGGCGGCGAATTCCAGGTACCAGGGTATCCGGTAAGCGTTGGCAGGTGTGATATCCCTTTCAGTTAAAAAAAACTTTTTATCGTTTAATATCCTGTAATCCAGCAGTTTTAGGGGAAGAGCTTGATTATCTTCTATTCCTCATCATTTCGTTGGGAAAGCAACATCGGTCATTGAAGAGGAGCACACGGTTTATTATGAGAGGAGTAGCCTCATTGGGTTGGGTGACAGTGTTGAAAAAGGAAATTGGCATGCCTTGCAGTGGCAGCCAGCGACAGCGTGTGGCAGCGTTAGGAGGTGGTATGCATTTCGCGGATTCTCAGGAGGACAGTGTCACCACTGCGCCGGGATAATTTGAATAGATCAAATGGTCTATTGGAATTGCAATACAGCATGGGGGATGATATTCTTTTAAATGTGCTGATGTAAACAGGAGGCTAAACGCTTTGTTGGTCATTAACAAAATGTACTTGTTTCTCACCACATATCCCTTACCTCCGCTTAGTGCTGCATATGGCTGAGGCTGTTCGTCCTGTCAAAGTCAATGTTCTGCACCTGAGACATTGAATAGCTTGCTTATCTATAATTTATCACAACCTGGTCTCAGAGCATGTTGTATTATTCTGTTCGAAAGCCGAGATGTTCCTTTGAGTATGATATGTTTCGTATGGTATGTATTAATTTGTGGATGTCCATCACCCATTTCGTATGATATGCTACAAATTACAATTGTATTATATGGTACGAATTTACAAAAAGTACAATATGTTACGAATTTTCTAAATGTACAATATGTTACAAATTTGCAAAAAGGAATTCTAGCTAGGTGGTTAAGCTAGCTGGCTAGCCTAACAGTTTTCAACTGTTCTGCCTGCGGCTATGGAACCCTGACCTGTCCACCGGACATGCTACCTGTCCCAGACCTGCTGTTTTCAACTCTCTAGAGACCGCAGGAGCGGTAGAGATACTCTTAATGATCGGCTATGAAAAGCCAACTGACATTTACTCCTGATTATTATTTGACCATGCTGGTCATTTATGAACATTTGAACATCTTGGCCATGTTCTGTTATAATCTCCACCCGGCACAGCCAGAAGAGGACTGGCCACCCCTCATAGCCTGGTTCCTCTCTAGGTTTCTTCCTAGGTTTTGGCCTTTCTAGGGAGTTTTTCCTAGCCGCCGTGCTTCTACACCTGCATTGCTTGCTGTTTGGGGTTTTAGGCTGGGTTTCTGTACAGCACTTCGAGATATTAGCTGATGTACGAAGGGCCATATAAAATAAACTTGATTGGAACTTGATTGATAAAGTTAGCTAGGCTAGGGGTTAGGGTTAAGTTGAGGAGTTAAGTTAAATTGTTAAGGTTAGGGGAAGGGTTATCTTAAAGTGTTAAGGTTAGGGGAAGGGTTAAGGTTAGGTTTAGGGGAGGGGTTAGCTAACATGCTAAGTAGTTGCAAAGTTCTAATTAGCTAAAATGATAAAGTTGTCTGTGATGAGATTCAAACTCATAACTTTTGGGTTGCTAAACGTTTGCGTTATACGCCCACCCATCCACCCCGATCAGCCACCGTCTGGCTTATGTAACCATACCAAATGTAACATATACTAATTTGAGTGTCCCGGGTTTACATTTACTATGTTACATCTACTCTATGAGACCAGGATGTTTATCAAAGTCTGTAGAAAGACCTGATATTAGACTATAGTGAAATTGCCTTCATTGAGCATAGAACTCATTTAATTGAGCATAGACCTCACCCCTGACATTACGCTACCGTCACCCTGTGCTGCCATGTGTTATAGGTCAACCACCCTTCTCTAGCCCTTGCTTTAATGGCCTTTAGTTACTCTGATACCATTTTGGTTTTACTGCTGCCAAATTGTTGGCTTGGTAAACTGGTGTGCTGTTTTGTTTTGCTGCCACCTTTGCCTAATGCTGCTGTAGCTACATGAAGAGTGTGGGTATTGTTGACCATTTCCATGGATGATAATACTGAGGTGTTAAAAAGACAAACAACAGCCCTGATAATCTACACTGTTGAGTGGGGGTTAGTGGGGGAGCCAGACAGATGATATGCAGTCATGCAAGAGGAGGGAGTGGGAAGATCTGTGGTACAGCCCCACCCTTCGGCATCATATTTCCTCCAGCCAGCAATATGACCCGTCCACCCCCCTCCCCCGTCCCCTCCACTCGCAGAGAAGACTCTAGAAGAGTCAAGCGTGCGCCTGATGGGAAGCAGGAGTCCAACTCTATGTTTATCTATGCCTTGTACATGTTTGTATAGGTAGAGTAATAAAGCAGCGCTTTCTAATGTAAATGGTCTGATACAGAGATAGTGTGTGAGCTGAACGTTATACTCAATCTAAATAAAAGGATAATTGACTTTTGACAAATAAAAATTTGCATATTCAGAGGTGACTAATTATAACTCAAACCTAAATGGGGTGTCTGAGTGAACCAAGCCCCAGGCGTGTGTATTGCAACAATGAGCAGCCAACAACCAAAACAGGCATTGTATACCGACAGACAATTGTGAGTGCAACTTTTGTACCAGTTACAGTGGGGAGAACAAGTATTTGATACACTGCCGATTTTGCAGGTTTTCCTACTTACAAAGCATGTAGAGGTCTGTAATTTTTATCATAGGTACACTTCAACTGTGAGAGACGGAATTTAAAACAAAAATCCAGAAAATCACATTGTATGATTTTTAAGTAATTAATTCGCATTTTATTGCATGACATAAGTATTTGATCACCTACCAACCAGTAAGAATTCCGGCTCTCACAGACCTGTTAGTTTTTCTTTAAGAAGCCCTCCTGTTCTCCACTCATTACATGTATTAACTGCACCTGTTTGAACTCGTTACCTGTATAAAAGACACCTGTCCACCCACTCAATCAAACAGACTCCAACCTCTCCACAATGGCCAAGACCAGAGAGCTGTGTAAGGACATCAGGGATAAAATTGTAGACCTGCACAAGGCTGGGATGGGCTACAGGACAATAGGTAAGCAGCTTGGTGAGAAGGCAACAACTGTTGGCGCAATTATTAGAAAATGGAAGAAGTTCAAGATGACGGTCAATCACCCTCGGTCTGGGGCTCCATGCAAGATCTCACCTCGTGGGGCATCAATGATCATGAGGAAGGTGAGGGATCAGCCCAGAACTACACGGCAGGACCTGGTTAATGACCTGAAGAGAGCTGGGACCATAGTCTCAAAGAAAACCATTAGTAACACACTACGCCGTCATGGATTAAAATCCTGCAGCGCACGCAAGGTCCCCCTGCTCAAGCCAGCGCATGTCCAGGCCCGTCTGAAGTTTGCCAATGACCATCTGGATGATCCAGAGGAGGAATTGGAGAAGGTCATGTGGTCTGATGAGACAAAAATAGAGCTTTTTGGTCTAAACTCCACTCGCCGTGTTTGGAGGAAGAAGAAGGATTAGTACAACCCCAAGAACACCATCCTAACCGTGAAGCTTGGAGGTGGAAAAATCATTCTTTGGGGATGCTTTTCTGCAAAGGGGACAGGATGACTGCACCGTATTGAGGGGAGGATGGATGGGGCCATGCATCGCGAGATCTTGGCCAACAACCTCCTTCCCTCAGTAAGAGCATTGAAGATAGGTCGTGGCTGGGTCTTCCAGCATGACAACGACCCGAAACACACAGCCAGGGCAACTAAGGAGTGGCTCCGTAAGAAGCATCTCAAGGTCCTGGAGTGGCCTAGCCAGTCTCCAGACCTGAACCCAATAGAAAATCTTTGGAGGGAGCTGAAAGTCCGTATTGCCCAGCGACAGCCCCGAAACCTGAAGGATCTGGAGAAGGTCTGTATGGAGGAGTGGGCCAAAATCCCTGCTGCAGTGTGTGCAAACCTGGTCAAGAACTACAGGAAACGTATGATCTCTGTAATTGCAAACAAAGGTTTCTGTACCAAATATTAAGTTCTGCTTTTCTGATGTATCAAATACTTATGTCATGCAATAAAATGCGAATTAATTACTTAAAAATCATACAATGTGATTTTCTGGATTTTTGTTTTAAATTCCGTCTCTCACAGTTGAAGTGTACCTATGATAAAAATTACAGACCTCTACATGCTTTGTAAGTAGGAAAACCTGCAAAATCGGCAGTGTATCAAATACTTGTTCTCCCCACTGTACATGGATTTTGATTATAGGGTTATGAAAAAACATTATAATCATTGACGTGAAGTAAAATGTTGGAAGTGTGCTTATTTAGATTGCACTATTATAGGCTGCTATAGATTTCATTTGTGAAAGAAATTCCCAATTATCACACAATATCCATGCACGCACGCACGCATGCACACACACACACACACACACACACACACACACACACACACACACACACACACACACACACACACACACACACATTACAGGTTAATTCGGATATTGGGAGACAGCTGAATCTTCTCTTTACAGTAATGTCCACTCTGGTGATGCTGTGTAGACGGACTGATGAAGCTCCCTCTGCCCCTATAGGGTATGCTTCCATTAGTCAAGCTGTAGTCCAGAACCAAGCAACAGTTAAAAAGCCTGGACCATAAGCTCAATCAGATACAGACTCTCTAATCTATTTTGGTAGGGTTAATGCAGTCAGTAGCAGACAATAACAAAGGCAACGTCTGACTAGCGTTTACAACTGTTGTCAGCAAAAGTAGAATGAACTAGTGTCGGCCTATGTGTAGAGTCATAATAGAGTTAAGGAGGGTATTGTATGGCTTCTGCCTGTGTGTGATGACTTAAAGCTACCACCGGGGGGCCCCAGATCCATGTGACATTTTTAATTTCATCGTAACATCGTCTTCTTCGTACACACACGGGATAATACACGTTTTTAAAATCTGTATATGTGTGTGCGTGTGTCTTTCGGTGGGTTGGGTTAAACGCGGAAGACACCTTTCAGTTGGACCTTGTGTGCAATTGACCAATAAAGTCATCGTAATGCAGTTCTACCATGAGTGGCGTTTCAGTAAAGCAGCTTGATGTTAACCTTTCCTTTGATATCCCATCAAAATGTGAAGATAAAAAAGGTATTGCTTATGCAAATAATTTCGGTATGCAGCACATACTGTGGATCTGTTGTAAGTCCTTGTGAACAGGTTTTATTTTTTATTTTGACACTGTTAGAATGGCTGTGATGTCTCTAGGCTGTCTATTCTCAGATTATTTCTGTGTAAATCCTTAGTGTCCGTGTTGTCTTTACTAGCAGAGTTGCGTGCCAAGTGAAAGCGAACTGTTGGAAGAGCAATATCTCTGTAGAGGGTGTGTGTGTATGAGGGTATGTTAGTGGGTGAGGGTGTTAGGTTCTATGTGCTTGTGTTGGGTTGTCAGAGGGGGGGAGAGGGGCACCAGAGGGCGGGGGGCTGATTTAGAGGCACTCCTCTTCAACATATGTGTCAGTGCTGCTGAGATCTGAGAGGATTACTGGCCTCTTGTCTTTCTCCCCACCCCCGCTCATCCTCGCTCACCTACTGGTCGCACACTCGCAGGTAAGAACTTCTGCTCACCCCCCATCTCACTCACACACATCATCACACGTATGTCCACACACTCAGACATGACTATAAGACACATGCACAAACATGTACACATAAGTATACATACTAACCAGTGGAGGTTGGTGAGGGGAGGACGGCTCATGATAATGGCTGGAACCGAGCAAATGGAATGGCATCAAACACATAGAAACCATGTGTTTGATGTATTTGATACTATTCCACCTTTTCCGCTCCAGCCATTACCACGAGCCCGTCCTCCCCAATTCAGGTGCCATCAACCTCCTGTGATACACATACACATACATACACATGCACACAGGTAGACATACTAGTACCAACACAAACCACAATCTCAACACATACTGTAGCAATGCAGGCCCACAGATGAGAGACAGACACTACCATAAAACCCACACCACACCATACACACATGCTTTTGTCTTACTCTGATGGCATTGTTAATAATCAGTTATATCACTGTTATAGGGTACTTTATTAAATGTTCACTGTATGTTCACTGTATAATATACTGCAGGCCTAAGCAGCCTTAACAAACACTAGAAACCTTACATCAATACAATGGAGTATGTTTGATGATTCAGGTGTTTTGTGTTTATCTGATGTGTTTGTCTAATGCCCCATAAACTTCTCTGAATTGATTTCGAATTTGCTTGGTTTCTGCCTGAATCACTCGTGTTGTGATGGAAAGTTTGTGCTGGGCCCTGTACCTCAGCACAGCAGCACAGTGATACTTTAATCCATGGGATTTTTGTATCTCTAATTTTAGAGGAGATTTGGTGTCACTACTCTACCCAGAATATTTTCAGCTGCCAGACTGGAGCTGTGTGTGTGTGTGTGTGTGTGTGTGTGTGTGTGTGTGTGTGTGTGTGTGTGTGTGTGTGTGTGTGTGTGTGTGTGTGTGTGTGTGTGTGTGTGTGTGTGTGTGTGTGTGTGTGTGTGTGTGTGTGTCTAAATTGTGCCTCTGTTTGACAGGGGGGATTCTCTCTCTCTGTTTAGTCTGCGATGGTGCTACTCTGCCTAACCCCACTCAAGATGCTGCCCATACCGAAGACCCTGTAACAGACACCATGGCAGTGTCGGCACTATCAGCGCCTGGCTCTGAGACAGAAAACACCTCACTGTCTACTGATGTCCCTACTGATGTCCCTGTGGAGGAAGAGGGCCTTGTGGTGGAGGAGGGAGATGTGGAGGAAGGGGGCCATGTGGTGCAACAGCAGCCCGATAAAGAGAAGGCAATGTCGGGAGACGATGTGGTCTTCTCCTGCTTGCTGTATGGAAGTGACCCAGAGGGGATGGGGGTGCAGTGGGTGGTCCATGGGCACAAGGAGAGGCACACCATACTGGAGGGCAACCAGACTGGACAGGCACACCATACTGGAGGGCAACCAGACTGGACAGGCACACCGTACTAGAGGGCAACCAGACGTCTGACGATGCGTTTGCAGGCCGGGCATTCCTCTCCGGGAACCTCACTGCTGGGGACTCATCCATGATGCTGACGAACGTCTCGAGAGTGGACTGCGGCGTTTACCACTGTCTCCTCATTCCCCATAAATGGCACCACTGTGGATGGGAGTGGGACCAAGCTCAGCATCCACGAGGACCTGGGACAGTACTGAATGCTAGTGTGCTGCTTGAGGATACAAATTCAGCAGTGTAAAAACACATGTAGCCAGACGAAACAGAGTAACTGGGTCAGTTCTGTAAAGTATCTGGATATGTATAAATAGATCTGTCTTGACACAAACCGGTTCAAAGCACATTGATATGAGTACCATATATGGCATTTGGCACAATTCTAAAGTAGTCTTTGTTCAGTTTTGATTCTCACCAGGTCTCCCTCCATAGGTTAGGATGGTGGGCATCATCACGGCAGTAGTTGGTGTGGTGGGGGGGCTAAACGCTGTGACATTGACGCAGTTCAAAGAGAAGCTGCCATGCCTGAAGAAGTGAGAAGGTGCTCTTGTCAGGTGAGAGAGTGAACTGTGGGTATGTATCCATGTGAGGGGAGGAAACCCCCCAAAATAACACGTCAGGTAGAATGAGATAATATACTGTATGCCATTTAGCAGACACTTTTATCCAAAGCAACAAACAGTCATATATGTTTTACTTATGGGTGGCCCCAGCAGGAATTGGACCCCTGGCCCTTGGCATTGCTAGCACCGTGCGCTACTGACTAAGCCTCACAGATAGCGCTGCCACTGGGACAGTTTGTTCATTTGGCAGCTTAGATGGAGAGGAACTGTAATTTAAACACACAGTGTCAGACTAATATCAGCACACAGAACCAAATCTCTATGCTACTCAGTCTGTCAAAAGAGAGACTATTGCCAGATAGACTCCAGGACCATGGACAGGAACAGGCAACAGAAATAAAGAGAGAGTGATTGGGAATTATGTTTGATTCATTGGTTTAATCTGTCCTGTGCACTTCTCTTCACATGTGGAGACAAAGATAATATCGCGCCTCATCAGCTCATTGTTATGTCTCCAAATAAATGTCACTAGAAAACAGCTTATGCAAATGCAGCTACTTTGCTGTTATTCTGGCTGCACTTTTTGACGTGACTAAGTTAGCCATAGTTGGCTAGCTAGCAAGTAAGGGATAAGAACGTTACCAGCAAGTATGGCAATGAAACATTTAGAATGAACGACTGGGTCGCGTCTATAGATACAGAACAAAAAGACTGAACGACTGGGTCAAGTCTCTGGCAACCAAACCGATAGAACCCTAGATTTGTGTCGGGACTATATATTGTGGAAGGATGAAATAGTATGAATAAATTCATCAAAATAATGCTTTTATTTAAAATATGTCAATCATTATTTGAACATGTTGGTAACCCGTTGTATAAAAGTGATAATGCCATCGAAGCTGGTGTTTGGAGAATATACTGGTACAGTTTGCTGGACCTTGACTTCGTCTCGGACCTAACAACACCCGTGCCAATATATCCTCCAAACAACGGTTCCTCAGGCATTATCACTTAAATTGGACCAACATCTAAAACCAAGTCAGTGGATGGATGGTCTCTAGGTATGAGCATCAACCACAATATAACTAATAGGCCCCCATTGTCGTGAGTTTGGTGAAACAGTTCCCCTTTATTTCCTGGTTTGTTCAAGTATCAAAATAATTAACCTTCTCAGTGGTACAAGACAGATTTACTAACTTGCTACGGTTTCTGCCTGACTGCTTCTGGGCATACGTCTTCCAATCAAAAGTCAACCTCATCCTTCTGAGTGACCAACTCCATATCAGGACAATTACTTATGTTGTCCTGTGTGTTCCTTTTCAAAACATTTGAAACCGTGGGAAACTGATGCCTAATAGGATTACATTGCACGTTTGTTTAGGATTTATATAAACTGATTTTGATACAATTTCAAAAATAGTGTAACGACCCTGGGTTTATAAGCGCGGAAATCGACTCTGCCGCTTGAGCATGCTTTTACGGCACAGTCGATAGCGCGCCGGACTTCGGGCTAGAAGGTCGAGGGTTCGAGACCTGCTCCCTGCCTGTTTCATTACAATACTTATTCTTGTTTTCCAACTATTTATGTATTTTGGCTTCGCTGTAAAGAAACAATGCATTCTTTCAATATAGGATATTTTTTATTTTTTGGGTGGAAACAGCTGCTATGATGACTGACTGGCCTCTAGTGTTTCAAATGGTTGCACTAGAAACAGTAACAGTATGAATAAGGAGCTTCTATGCCCATAACTTTTTTCCATTTTGGATTCATGCAAGAAGTGTTTATGAAAGAATAAAAACATAAGTAAAAGTATATGAGAAAGATAAATATGGTTTGGGAAATGATTGTCCTTGGTGACATCAAGGTTGCTAGCTGTAATTACATCTTAGAAGCATGTCACCAATACATTTAAGTCAATATTACTTCACTATCTCCATCCAGAATAAATCACCAGGCAAATTGTTCCTCATTCATTTATTTTCTTTAGACTCCATACAATACATGTGACATAAATATACCTTTGTGGAGACAACCGATTCTAACATACACACCGTCTCCGTCGCACACATCCACACAACACAAAAACAGCATTAACGTCAACAACATCAATATATCCACAGAGAGATGGAAGAGCAAAAATCACATCTGTGAGGCGGGGAGAGGAAGAGGGCCTCAACCTCCTGAAATAAACAAGGTGCCTCTGTCCCTTTAACCATGTGTACGTTCCCATTTTTGTTAACAATCTATTGTTGGTGGTCACACCTGGGAGATGAAAGTGACACTCTACTTGAGAGGCCCTGTGTTGCAGCTAGTAGTTAAGTGCAAGTGTAGCACCTGATCGGGGCCCAATGATTATTGGCCTGCAATAACGGCTGTAGTAGTGTGCTCATCATGGATGACGAGGGGGCTGAAGGGAGAGGAGCAGCACATCCATGCGATGTGGTCAGGGATGATGGTATTGTAATGTTAATAAACTAATGGTGAGATTTGGTATCAATGAATTCAAGTTAAAAAAAATAATAATATGAACTCTTATTTAACTAGGCAAGTCAGTTAACAAATTCTTATTTATAATGACGGCCTACCCCAGACGACGCTGGGCCAATTGTGCGCCGCCCTATGGGACTCCCAAGCATGGGCGGATGTGATACAGCATGGAACCGAACCAGGGACTGTAGTGACACCCCTTGCACTGAGATGTAGTGCATTAGACTGTAGCACCACTCAGGATAAAATATTCCAGTAGCCTCGTACAAGACAATATGGTGAAATAAAAAAGCAAGGGTTGTAAACGAGGGGCTTGAACAAAGTGTTGGAATGTAGAGGAATGAACACTTAGGAATGACTGAGGTGTGACGGTCACTGCAGCAAGGTTTCACAAAACAGGGGCCACTGAGATACTGCACGGCACAGCACAGGGACTGGGGGGGGGGGGCTCAGAGGGGAGGTGAGAGCTCAGTCCTCCAGGGTACGGAAGGCGTTCTGCATGTCCTCCAGTAGCTGGGCGTAGTCTGCTTTGATTTTGACCTCGCCCTCCTTCACTGGGTCCTGAAACAACAGAGGTATACAGAGACACTGGGCTTAGGAGACACAGCGAAGTGCAATGACACTCAAAGACAAAGTACAACATTGGATGTACAAAGAAAACCAGAGGTGGTAGAGGGACTGGGGAAGTTGGTTAAAGCAAGGGGCTGAACAAGCATGTACCTTGAACTTCATGGAGCTGAGCCTGTAGAGGATCTCTCCCATGTGCTCCCGGATCATGGCCCAGGTGATCCTGTTGTCACTCTGAGCCGTGGTCTCCACTGCATGTCGCGCCAAGTCGTAGAACGCAATCGTATTGGAGAGGATGCCCACCGTTTTGTAGAAAGGGCAGAACCTTCAGGAAGGGGCGAAAAAGTCAATCAATTCACGCTTAATAACCGACGATTAAGTCAATTTAGTATGTCTATGTGTATTTACCTGTCGTATGGAGTATAGCCATTCTGCTGCAGGAAGTCATCCTTGAGTAGTTTAGCAACCTCCAATGTGATCTTGTCGGTCTCAGCGAGAGATGCCTGTTGAGGTGGCAGGGGGCACAGAAGTGAGTGCACAGTGCGTGCATACACATGCTCACCGTCAACCTAGGCCGTATATATAAAATCGACCCATAACCTTTACTCACATTGGCCCCTGCCTCACCTTTCCCACAAGCTGCACAATCTCAGCCAGATCCTCCTCCTCCTGCAGGATCTCCTTGGTCTTGGTGCGAAGCGGCACAAACTCAGGGAAGTGCTTGTCGTAGTACTCGTCCAGCGCCCGCGTGTACTTGCTGTAGCTGATCAGCCAGTTCACTGAGGGGAAATGCTTTCTCTGCGCCAGCTTCTTATCCAGACCCCAGAACACCTGTCAGACAGAGATAAAAAAAAAACAGGAATGAGGAGGAGGAAGGGTACAAGTTTAAATTGTCCAAACTTTAATATATACAACTGAGGCATTACCTGTACAATACCCAGCGTAGCTGAAGTAACAGGATCCGAGAAGTCTCCACCAGGGGGAGACACACTAGGGGAAAATAACAAGGCCAAGTTATTCAGACACTACAGTCTGCCATCACTGTATCATACTGTAAGTTGCAATGAGGATTACACTACATGGTCCAGGTATCTGGTGTTGCAGGACTGGTACAGGTCAGAACCCGTCTGACCCTTAGAGTCAGGAGGGAGGGTGATAGAGGTTCCCCCTGCTGGTAGAATGATGTAGTACTCACGCTCCAACAATGCTGACGCTGCCCTCTCTCTCTGGGTTGCCCAGGCACTTCACCCTGCCAGCACGCTCATAGAAGGAGGCCAGTCTGGCTCCCAGGTAGGCAGGGTACCCGCTGTCTGTGGACAAACAGCACGCAGAGCTCTGACTGGCTCAAAATGGCAGACATGTTTCTGTGATTGGTTTACAGACAACCATCCTCCATTGCTATTGGCTGTGTACTCACCAGCAGGCATCTCAGCTAATCGTCCTGAGATCTCCCTGAGAGCCTCTGCCCATCGGGAGGTGGAGTCGGCCATCATACTAACGTTGTAGCCCATGTCTCTGAAGTACTCGGACAGAGTGATTCCTGCAGTGGCACACACAAGTAAGACTCAAAAGCACAGAATCAGAGTCAATACAAGGTTATGAGTAAGTGGTGACTCATCCCCCAACCGTCTAGAACAAAGGATTCACAACTACCAGCAAAAATGATTTACAACTGTAAACTCCAGCTATACTGAACAAAAATATAAACGCAACAAGTGTTGGTCCCATATTTCATGAGCAGAAACAAAATCACAAAAAGCTAATTTCTCAAATTTTGTGCACACATTTTTTACATCCCTGTTAGTGAGCATTTCTCCTTTGCCAATATAATCCATTCACCTGACAGGTGTGGCAAATCAAGAAGCTGATTAAACCGCATGATTATTACACAAGTGCACCTCGTGCTGGGGACAATAAAAGGCCACTAAAATGTGCAGTTTCGTTATCAAACACAATGCCACAGATGTCTCAAGTAATGAATTTATTTCAATTGACTGATTTCCTTACATGAAGTGTAACTCAGTAAAATCTTAGAAATTCTTGCATGTTGCGTGTATATTTTCATTCAGTGTTGTAATGTGGTTGCCTGGTACCTGTGTAAATGGAGGCCTCTCTAGCAGCGACAGGCATGTTGGAAGTGTTGGCCACTAGCGCTGTTCTCTTCATGATACTTTCCACCTTTCCATCCACTTCCATTGTAAGCTATGGAGCAGGGAGGAACACCATTAATCAGACTGAGGACACATCACAAACTGGTGATCAGCTATACCAGACACCCTAGTAGTGAAATTCCCTGTAATCTCATGAACCACGTTGTCAATTATTACAATTTGACACGCGTACGGCCACTAACCTCAGGGAAATCTCTCAGCACTTCAGACATCTCATTTCCACGCTCTCCGCAGCCCACATAGATGATGACATCACTGTTGGAATACTTGGACAGGGACTGTGAGATCACAGTCTTGCCACAACCAAAGGCTCCTGGGATAGCGGTGGTGCCTCCCTGGACACACCTGTGAGAACAAACACAGAGCCAAAACGCAGATGAATTTGTTAGAGGGTTCACGCCAAGGAAGTGTCAGGAGGAAAGGATATAAAATGGAGTGAGTAGAAAAAAAGGTAAATAAAGTAAAGTAGAGATAGGTATAACTCACGGGAAGAGGGCATCCAACACTCTCTGGCCAGTAAGCAGGGGATGATTGGCAGGCAGCTTCTCTGTGACCGGGCGAATCTGTCGCACTGGCCAGACCTGGATCATGGTAAACTTCTCCTTCAAACCCTCAAACTCCAGTTCCAGCACCACATCCTGCCGATACACAAACACAATTGACCAAAACAGAGACAAGAGAATGGGATTATGCCATTCACATCAATTTTGTATTATTCAGCTGTAAAGACGTTTGTAGGCGGAGGGTGACTCACATTGACATCATAGTTTCCAGGTGGGGCCACGTAGGTGACAGTGCCTCTGCTCCGGGGTGGGAGCATCAACTTGTGCTTGATCAGGGAGTTCTCAAACACCGTGCCATAGATATCCCCACCTGTTATGTGACTGCCGGTCTGAGGTAGAGATGGACAGGGGGAGGAAGAGGACATAATATGTAGATTTAGGAGATGGATCATATTTCAGTGGGGACACACCTTACACACACTCAATGAAAATACATTGTTTTCTTACTCGAAGACTCTGGCCAGGTGTAAACTCCCACTTGAGGTCACGATTGAGGGCCCCAATGTTGACTCCTCTAGGGATATAAATGCTTTGAGTGAGGTCATTGATGTCTTTGAGGGGACGCTGGATACCATCAAAGATGGACCCCATGATTCCCGGCCCCAACTCTACAGACAGGGGCTTTCCTGTCCGAAGGACAGGGTCTCCGACAGACACACCAGCTGCAGCATACATTCAGGAAACCTAACCATATTGCCTATATGCCTTATAAGAGGAAAGGCTAGAACACATCTGAATAGAAGTACACAAGAGTAAGTGAACCATCAACGTTAAGTGAAGGTGGGTGTAACTGTATGTTCAGCAGTAGAGCAGGTATGACTGAAAAGGATACAGGTCTCCTCGTAGACCTGAATGGTTGCCATGTCTCCCTCCAGCCTGATGATCTCTCCCACCAGCTCACTGTGGCCCACACGCACAAGCTCGTACATGGCCGCTCCTGCCATGGCGGTGGCTGTCACCACTGTTGGTTAAACAGGTTAGACAAAGAACAGATGACAGAAAACATGTTATTTGCAAGTGAGTTTGGCTACATGATCAAGTCTAAATAGATCATATTTTTGCCATATTGGAACAGAGCAGACCACTCCCGGGCCAGAGCCTGGGATCTTTGATTGGAAATTCAGACACTGACCTGGACCTAGCCTCTACTAACCAGAGAGTGGAAGACTCCTCTCTCATCTCTAACATGTAGGCTCACTTTTTGTGAACAGTCCCATCACAAGTCAGACTGTTGAATAAACTTAATTTGAACGTACTTTACCTGTTGTCAGCTGATTTTGTCCTTATGTAGGAGATAATCTGATACAAAATATCCAGAACGCGTTTCAGTAGACAACAGTCAGTTACATTCGGTTAAAGTTTACATATTGTGCATCGCGTGAAATGCGTCAGGAGATGTAAAATACAAGCAACAGAACATTCCGGTGCCGCAAAATGTCAGGGTAACCACGGGAAAGTGTTGTTTACCCATCTCCACTTCTTACCACCAAAAGGACCAACAGCATGGACAAGCGGTAAAGTAAGTTTACATATCATTGTATTCAACATTCTGGCTTGTAGAGACTATCACGTCTTTTTTACGGCCACTTATTTCAGACTGATATCCATGGAGTAACCATAGTAAAAGTCTAATGTTTAGACAAACCTGGACCAGAAACTCCATGTACATATCCAAACTCGCTTTCCCTCTCCTCATCACGGATTTTAGGAAGCTTGGAAGTGTTCATCTGCAAAGTGTACAGAGGAAAATGAGAGATCAATCATGTGACACTTCACTATAATGATGGTGCATGACACTTAGCTATAGTTACTTAACGGTTTCAATAAATCAAATTACTTAATGGATTTAAAATAATTCACCATGAACACACAGAATCAAGACACATTTCATTCATTGGTAGATACATGTATGTAGCTAAGTAAACTAGCTTGCTCAGGTCCTAAAACCTAAAACCCGAGCGAAGCTTTTGCTTCGCTAAAGCAGGAAACAAACAAGCTTGGATTCAGGAAGCTATCTAATTAACTAGCCTCTACATACCATATTACAAAGCCAAAAAAGTACTTAACACAGTTTTAGTTGTTTATCACAAACATAATATAACGTTAGTTACTGGTTAGCTAACCTAGTCGTAGAGGCAGTCAGGTGACACTGACAGAACAGAAAGGTAACAGCTAACGTTAGCTAGCTAAGGTTAGCTAATCTGCGTGGTATATCATCATTTACTAGCCAGTTGCAATAAATTGACATTCATGTTAGCAAACTAAATTCGAATAATACGATTCGGTTTGATTACCTTCTCTTACTGTGAAATGTTCCAGGGCCCTTAAGAAAATGTATTTCCGAAGGGGATGAGCCGTGATCAGCTGACCAACGCAAGACTATCTTGGGAAACAATAACCATTTTGGCTCAAAGCCCTGTTTTACATTAGGAAAGACGGGCTGTGGGAGTCAAAATGGCGTAACAGCGCCACAGTTTCATTCCTTTAGCTCGAACGCGGCTGTGGATGCGTTCTAGTATCCTTGAGGTTATTTCCTCAATGACATAGTTTACAAGGATACAGTCAGAGTCAAACTATTTCTTTGCATAGCAGCTTAGTCAAATTATATACTCTATTTTTATACCCGGTAAATTGACTGAGAACACATTCTCATTTACAGCAACAACCTGGGGAATAGTTACAGGGGAGTGGAGGGGGATGAATGAGCCAATTGTAAATTATTAGGTAGCCATGATGGTATGAAGGCCAGGACACCGGGGTTAACACCCCTACTCTTACGATAAATGCTCCTAATCACTGCCCTGGGCAGTGTTGCCAACTCCTCAGTAAGGAAAATAGCTATTGGCTGTCCTAAAAGTCGCCAAATGACTGCATCGCCTAATTTGCATAATTGGCCATGTGCATGTAATTGTGATGGATGCTGTAGGACAGAGGAATAACATCGTGGGAGAGACAGAAAGTGAGTTAAAAAAAAAACTAAATATGTTTAGAACTACAAATGAACTTTCGTCTGTCGATTCTTGTTTCTTTTATGTCACAATTCCAACCCTTCTCCTTTATCCAGGCTTGGGACTGGCAAAAGTGACCCAAAAGAGACACTCTGGCGGAGTTACTTCGTTTTTTATTTTTTTACATTTACATCCTGCCCTGAATGTAAGCCAGGGCGGGATCAGCCAGCGGTGGCATCCCGCATGCGCGGTTCATTTGCAGTCTGGACAAGGAGGGGTGAACATCTCCTGCTCTGACTGCAGCTGGGAGGGACTGCTGCGTGACGACTGGGCCGCCTGTGAGTGCTTTGGGACGGGGTGGGGCCCGCGGCAGCCCCCGCGGCAGCCCCCGCTGCTCGTTGAGAAGAGTAAGATCGATACGTGCTTTCACATCAGAGTCTCAAAGTCTCCAATAACAACAGAAAAAGTTGCTAGATTTGTCCGAGGAGCTTTTTTGAAAATGTGTCGCTAGAGGTGTCTGAATACTCGCTAAATATAGCGACAAAGTCACTAACACTGGCCCTGGGGTATTTAATATTTTTAGATCAGAGGAAAGGGTGCCTCCTACTGACCCTCAAACACCACTTCCAACAGCACCTGGTTTCCCATCCAGGGACAACCAGGACCAACCCTGCTTAGCTTCAGAAGCAAGCCAGCAGTGGAATTGCAGGGGGGATATGCTGCTGATATACAATCACTAAGCCTATTTTTACTGTGATAGGCCAACATTGGAAAAATACACTTCGGAGACCTATTAGCCTAATAAAGTGCCCTGCAAAAATTATAGGATTCAATTGGCCTAGCTATGATAGGCTATTTGATCAGCAAAATGCATATATATATAGTCGTGTGTGCTCGTGTAGTACGCTAGCCTCTATAAGGATTTATATTAGTGGTCTAAAATGACTGTGTCCCATGACACAAATTATGGAGAGAACAAATCCACAGAGCAGAACGCACTCGTGTTATGATGCATCACACGGCGTGAATCCAACGGTAAGCCTATGAGTTCATTTTACATATCTTCCCGGTATGATTATTTTTATTAGCCTATTCTGGATATGTCTACTTGCCCTTTTGACATGGGAGCAAGCACTGCGCTCATAGATTTTGCTCATTTTAAATAGCCTTGTCACAGGCTAAGCCTAGCAGTGATCCTATCGCAGAAAGGGTGATCGATTGAGACTTATAGTCATTTATCTTCTTTTAGAATGTATTTTGTAATAACAACAAATACGGACACAGGATTCCTATCTCCAGTTGGAATGAGGACCGAGCGTTTTGCTGTTGGGACTTTCATCAGTCTGATTCTCCAAGTGGGCATGACGCACCAGAGGACGAATGGTGAATATTGCCATGGTTGGAAGGACGCGCAATCTACCTGGCGAGAGGGTTTCCACTGTCCCGAGCGCAACGATCAAAGAGAAGCGGTGATCTGCTGCGGAGCTTGTGGGCTGCGCTACTGTTGCGCACTCATGGGAGCAAGACTGGATCAGGGAAACTGCAACAACCACGAGCAAGTTCAACAGCCTGGCACTTCTGATGACAAGAAAGTTGCCAAGAGCGCAGGTAAGTTGTAGGCTAGGCTACTGAAATAGGACCAAATACTTCGATGTTGATCCTTGCATGGTTATTATCATAAAGGCCTAATATGCTGGCTATATAAGGCCTAGGCTTTTTAGGCATGTCCTCGCTGGTCACACACGGGTTGAATCAACGTTGTGTCCAACGTTGTGAACCAACGTGGAATAGACGTTGAATTGACGTCTGTGCCCGGTGGTTATTCCTTGATAACACACACCGTGAGATTCCTTGTAGCCTAAATTGTATTGGTGAAGGAGAAAGCCTAATGCAGTGTGTGCTTGAATCCATCCAACCCACCAAATTGCCTTGAAGTGTGGCCTCATGTCCAAGCATTTATTAAACTCTTCAAAGTGCAGTTAGCCTACTCCTGCACATTCGGAGAATCATGTTAAGACTTGATCTGCTGCCAAGGAGCTTTTCAATGAACTGTTTGTTTTTAGTGTTGCATGTTTTGCACAGTTTACTGACTTACCCTGTTAGAATGTTCTACTCTTGAGCAAATTGGAATATGGACACATCCCTGACCTTGTGAGAACTGAAGAGCAGGGGAGTCACATGAATGTGCATAGTCTATACAACTATGTACACAGGAAGGTAATCCTTAAAATGTCTTTCCTTTTCACTCTATCTTCCCTTCCACTTCTCTCCTGCCCCCTGCCCTCTTAATTTTTGTGTTTTCTTTTCACTCTGTAGTACCTGTCTATGTTCCCTTTGTGATTGTGGGCTCTTTGTTTCTGGCCTTTATCTTTCTGGGCTCCATGGTGGCCATGGGTGTCTGTCTGAGTCGTAAACAGGAGATCTCCCAAAGCCCAGAAGGTGCTGCTGGGCCCCAAGGTGGGAGTGGAAAGCAGCAGCAGGAGGCTGTACCCATGACTGTGACTACAGGGATGTCCTGTGGTTCCTCTGCATCTCTCTACCCTCCCAATGCCAGCCAAGCCTGTCCAACTGGACCCTCATGTTTCCACCAAACCTTACAGAGGCAGGAAACTCCCACCAGTCTACAACCCTCCATGGCTCAACCTTCTACCATGCACCCCTCCATGGTGTTTTCCACCCTGGTTCACCCCTCCATGCTTCACCATTCCATAATGCATCCTTATATGGCTCAAATGCCTACTCTGTATACCTCACAAGAGGGAAGCCGTCTTCTACCATCTCCCTGCCCCCCATCTGGCTATACCAGTACTAAACCCAGACACACTGAAGTGATCATATAATTCGTGGCTTTGACATTTACAGACTCCAGTGCGGAGTATTTGGGTATTCAAATATGAAAATATTAATAAGCCTAGAAAATGGAAAGTAATAAATTGCTGACCTATTTCGGGTGTTTTGTCCATAATAGAGTTATATTATTGTTAAGTATTTCTGATGCAGCTGCTAAACTCTGTACATAACCCCATCACGTGATATCATGACTCCCTCATTCACCACTCTTTATCTGAAACATTCTTCCCCGTGATCTTTATACATGAGTAGAATTCACTCTGGGGGTTGAATGTCCATGGTACTGAATGTTTGCGCGTCTAGCTAGACGTCTTTTACCAACTGCAGCTTTTACAATTGAAGTTACAACATTGTTTTTACCTCCCATTTTCAGACTTAATTCCATACTTCCATGTGTCCATCGGAAGCATGCATCTTTAGCTTTTTAGGCTAGGTTATCTTATTAGGGAGACCGTTATAGGCATAGTCAATCAGAATCACGTTTAGTGTCCTACAAGAGGAAAATCTTTGCACAGCTCACAAATGACATGCACAAAACATAGAAAACGCAGTGGGAAACAAGCTACAAGTCACACACAAATAGTAGCCCCATCCCCCACATGCCCATATGAAACCACATGGAATTGGTAATGAATCAGGGAACCCTAGGATAATTGTGGGGTAATGTGATGGTATAGCAGACCTAGCTATAATCATCCCAGAGGAAAAACAAAGAGATAAATGTGATAGTGTCTGGGGGCTCAGTGTCATGGATAATAGAGGTATTAGTGGCTGGGGGTGTAAATGGGTGCAGTGATAGTGATGTGTGAAAACATTGAGGTCAACAGTGGCATTGTCATTGAGGGTAAATACTGTATTAGGGTTGAGCTGGCCAAAGATTAGGGCTCTGTTTGAATCACAGAAGCCCCAATATGTTACTCTGCCTTCGAAAAGCGAACCCATTATGCCATTGAGTTCATATTGAGGCCCCTCCCTGCCATCAGAACATGCATTAGCGAACCGATGATGTCTTTCGTACAGTGATCTACAGACCTCCATTAAAGCCACAGCAGCAAGAATCACTGTGCCTTTAAGCCCCCAGACCTCCATCCCACTTCCATGGTTCATGTGCCATCTGTCAGGATGGGCTAATCTGAAAGGGTGGGGCTTGTGCCCAAACAAACCATAAGGTGGTACCTGGCTGGAACCCACTCCTGTGGTTCTCCTGAGAGACAGTATCCAGCTGGACTGAAGAGAAGGAGAGAAACCAAATGGAGAAAGGCATCCGTAGGTAATTACTCACCTGTGTGCAATATGGAATTGCACTGGTTATATCAATTTGGTAGAAGAATAAGAGTTTAAGAGGAGTTTCCATAACTAGAAGGCTGATCATGTGGTCTGAAACATTGAAAAATCTATCTTATAAGAATTTGTCATTCAACTGTAAAATTCCATAATCAATCATTATTACAATTAAATCACAAAGCTCACTAATCGTGACAATTTGAGATGAACTATTTGGAGAGCTGCTAGACAAAAAAAGCTTGAATGTACCAAAAAACGAATTCATAGGCCTACAAGTGAGAAAATAGGTCGTCTGACAATGGGGTGTGACCGTCGTGGGGTTGCGATGCCCGCAGTGGGCTGGGGGGGTCATGAGCGGTCACCCGCTGGCTGCATCCATTCTTTTCTGAAACTATTAATTGACCGCCCGAAAGTGGTAATATATTCAGACACATTCTTCAGCGTTTAAATCAAATTAAATCAAAATGTATTTCTCACATACACATGGTTAGCAGATGTTAATGCGAGTGTAGCGAAATGCTTGTTTATAATACATTTCAGAATAACTGGGCTAAATCAAAGACGCATACGCCTAATAATGCATCCCAATAACTCACTCGTCGTGCTGTCAATGGTTGTCATGATGGATGTTTTTGGGCGAACCTGATTGGACGGCACAAATAAATCTACTAATTAAATCTCCGAGCCTGGATGCTGATTTGTGCAGGAGATTGCTCCTCACAGAAAGAATCCGGCTCTGGTGAGATGAGGGGACAGGATGGCAACTCGACCGGTGGACCGCAGCTGAAAGGACCACTTTTGGTGAGCTTTCCGTCTTTATCATGCTGTTAATCATATCCCCATGTCTTCCCTCTCTTGTTATGTCTGTTTAAGTCTATTTTATATATACTGTATACTACAATTAGGATGATGCTATTTAAAAACCCTCAGTCACGGGTCACAGACCACCGCTCTTTGATAATAAACCGGTCCACCTGGAGTTGCAGGCACTTAATTATTACTATGTATCAAGATATGGCATCGCTCTAAAGTGGTTTGAAACAAAGTAGGCCTATCAATAATGCACTCACTGTTCGCACAGTTGAGACTTATTGTCTCTCCTAATCACCACAGAGCTTTTGGTTGGGACAACCTTGCTATGCGTGCGAAATCTATTGCTCAGGGCTGTTAGATGCTTTGCCTTTTAAGGGTTGTTGTTAATAAATGTGTGATCAAGCTTGCCATGATAATCGATGTCATTCTGTTTGTTCTATTGTTTAGGGATTTTAACATAGCTAAACTTCATCCCAGTCTTGTGTGGCATGTGCCACCATTCAGAATATTTGCAGAAAGGCCCCTAACTTTCAAATTTAGCATAGTCCTTATGTCAAATATGACTTAACTCATATATCCTTCCCTTAGATAAGCCAAATCATCATTTATAATAGCATAACTATTAAACAGTTGCATGAGTATGCTTGCCTTGACTGAATGCTAAGACCTGCGTCTCCCAGAGGTAACGTGGGGCTTTAGCTCAGTTGAACAACACAATCTTGAAAATCCCAGAAATGGAGTTTGATTCCCGGTTGTTTACAATAAGCATAGTTTGAGCCTATAGTCACTCAGTGGGACTCTCTTGTGATGGAATGCTATCTGTAACTCTTTTCGTGCAGTTATAGGTCTGGAAACAAGTCTTGATTGAAGGGGTGTTGAGTAATACAATGAATTGCCTCTAATGAATTTTCCATGAATGAAATGAAAGGCTGTGGGGTGAAGTAAAGAGTTGTTTGTGGCCTGATGAAACCTGTACGTGTCCTGATGGCATTACGTAAGACGAGTGGGATTTGGTTAGTAATGTAATCCGGAGAGGTTTGGGTCGATTGTCTCTGCCTCATGATTTAATCTGGTCTGAATTGATTGTTTGTGTCTGGCTGTGCGGAACGTGACTGTCATTGTCAGCGGCTGTGTGTCCCAGCAGGTGGTGTGTGGCGCTGTGTGAGGGGAGGTCATGCCCCTGGTCAAGAGGAACATAGAGCCCCGGCACCTCTGTCGAGGGGGGCTGCCCGAGGGGATTGGCAGTGAGCTGGAGTGTGTCACCAACAACACCCTCTCTGCCATCATACGCCAGCTCAGCAGTCTAAGTAAGACATACCTTCCACACAGTCACAACCCCTCATCGTATGCATTAAGCAGTCACCTATCACTTAACCAGCCTTATGCCAGCATACTCTAGAATAGTGACCTATACAGCCTCATCCATCAGTGTTACACTGGAAAACTGATCAGCTTAGCCAGATACATTAAGTCAGTACATTTAAGTGTTTTTATTGATTCAATTCTATTTGGTAAAATACATTTGATATTGACAGATGTGGTGTGTGTGTGTGTGTGTGTGTGTGTGTGTGTGCGTGTTTGAGTGTGGGGAGGGAGAGAGAGAATTAGAGTAGGAGAATTTACCAGACATCTGTCCTATATATACCCACATTACAGTGTGTGTGTCTGCATGCTGTTTGTGTGTGTTTGTTTGTGTGGGGTAGGGTTTTATGAAGTCACTGGAGATTAGAGCTTAACGTAGAGCTTAGTGTCACAGAAACAGATAAAGGAGAGAGTGAGGGAGGTAGAGAAAGAGATAGAGTATGGAGACAGATTTCACAGTCACATGCTCTTCACTCAGTGTTGTTTGAAATGTGCAAATCTCAATCATTTGGTTGGTTTCCCGGCCCATCAGACATGTGCAAATCTCCATCACTAAGTTACTCCTGTCTGTTCAACTTGACCTCAACAAATCTCTTTGCTCTTTTCTGTGTACTACGACATGTACTTCTCCCATGACTTTGTCTGACCAGTTGGACACAGGTGAATGTCTGTATTAAAGGACATGTTCAAATGTTTTTACCAAATCTACATTTTTTAAAATGTAAATTTCATCTTATCAAAGTGTTCAGACACTTAAGGACATTTCACTTGGTTTTGAGAAACCACCCTTAGTGGTGGAAAAAGTACCCAATTGTCATACTCGAGTAAAAGTAAAGATACCTTTAACAGAAAATGTTAAAAGTCCCCCAGGAAAATACTAAAAGTATTTGGTTTTAAATATACTGCAGTATCAAAAGTAAAAGTATAAATCATTTCAAATTCCTCAAATTTAGCAAACCAGACTGCACAATTCTTGTTTTTTATTTATTTATGGAAAGCCATGAGCACACTCCAACACTCAGACCTCATTTACAAATAAAACATTTGTGTTTAGTGAGTCCTACAGATCAGAAGCAGTAAGGGGGATGACCAGGGACGTTTTATTGATAAGTGCGTGAATTTGACAGTTTCTGTCCTGCCAAGCATTCAAAATGTAATGAGTACTTTTGGGTGTCAGGGAAAATGTATGGAGTAAAAAGTACATTATTTCTATAGGAATGTAGTGAAATAAAAGTTGTCAATAATATAAATACTAAAGTACAGATACCCCAAAAAACGACTTAAGTGTAAAGGCAGTCATTGTTGTTCTCCTCCTCAGACGAGGAGGAGCATGGATCGGACCAAGATGCGGATTGGTGATTAATCATACTTTTAATGAAAACAGCAAACAAGACACTACAAAACTACAAAACAACAAACGTGACTAACCTTCAACCGTCCTGTGTGGCCCAAACACTGACACAGGAACAAACACCCACAAAACCCCAGTGAAACCCTGGCTGCCTTAGTATGACTCTCAATCAGAGACAAACGATACACACCTGTCTCTAATTGAGAATCATACCAGGCCGAACACAAAACCCAACATAGAAATACAAAACATAGACTACCCACCCAACACTCACGCCCTGACCAATAAAGACATACAAAACAAGAGAAAACAGGTCAGGAACGTGACATTAAGTAGTACTTACACCACTGCCCAACCTAAAAACCCGGAGGTTGGGCCCCCCAGATAGCATATGAACATGTCATAAGACATTATTTTTTATGATTATTACTACTACAGGAAATTAGCTTTAAAACTGCACTATTTTGATGGCAAACTGTGTAAAATAGCATGAGATTAGCTATAAAACAGCAATTTTTGCTCTCTGCCACATGACCAAATGTTAATAAATAATCCTACAAAAATATATAGAAAGACCTGGCGGGCCCCGCGAAACTGCGCTACGCACTGTTGCACATGGAAAAGTATCGCTCGTGTCCAACAAAATGGAATACAATGTTGCGGATAAAGTTCCAAATTGCACATTTTCATGTGTACAACATCTAAAGACTTGCATCACTATACTGAGAGCTTTTCATTTTGTAAAAGGATGTAATTTGAGTGTTTTTGGAGCCTTTGTTAATGTTTATCCGTAGCCTCCATACTGCAGAAATAGCAATAAGGAAGTCTACTGGTGGTGGGGCAAGTTTCTCAAAACCAATTGAAATTGTAAAAAATTGTGTCTTTACATAAAAATTTGAGATTTGGTTAAAAAAAAGTTAATTTGTCCTTGGCTCCTCTCTTTCTTCATAACTCAGGTAAACATGCGGAGGACGTCTTTGGAGAGCTTTTTAGTGAGGCTAACACATTTTATGTGCGTGCCAACGGTCTCCAAGACCGCATCGACCGCTTGGCTGTCAAGGTCACCCAGCTGGATTCCACTGTGGAGGAGGGTCAGTTGGGGTCAGGGAATAAGAACAAATAAAATAATAATTCTCTCTAATGTTGAAAGACAACTAAGTCATTAGTTCTCCTGCTCCTCTTTGGTTCTGCATGGCCCATCATCTACCTATTGTTTTCTATCTCAGCATCTTCTTATTCCTCATTCCTGTTCATCTTCCTATCAATCTCACATTCACTGTAATGCTTTCCAGTCTCTCTGCAGGACATCAACATGCGCAAGGCCTTTAAAAGCTCTACAGTCCAGGACCAGCAGGTGGTGTCCAAGAGCAGCACGTCCAACCCTGTGGAGGACATGTACAACACCAGTGACAAGCCTCCTTCTCTCAGCATCCTCTCTGCTTACAGGTACACTGCACAGATACACCCATCAGACGAGCATTAACCTGCAGTTGTGACATATAGCTAACTAGTCTCTCTTTTGACACAGAGATGACCATACCGATGGGATGAAGTTCTACACGGACCCGTCCTACTTCTTTGACCTGTGGAAGGAGAAGATGCTGCAGGACACGGAGGACAAAAGGAAGGAGAGAAGAAGACAACGCGTGAGAGCCTTTTAATGTCACCCTTTCAGAAAGCCTCATGCATTTTGCTTCTTAATAACAACTAATTTCTTTGGTGCAACTTGTGTATACAATATCCTGTATAACTCCACATCTACAGTATCAGCAAAATGCCCCCTCTCTCTTTTCCTCTCTCTCTCTTTCTTTCTCTCTCTCCCCCTCTCTCTCTCTCTTTTTCTCTCTCTTTTTCTCTTTCTTTCTCTCTCTCTCTCCCCCTCTCTCTCTCTCTTTTTCTCTCTCTTTCTCTTCCTCTCTCAGGAGCAGAAGCGATGTGTTGACGGCACACTTCAGCGCGAGGTAAAGAAGGTTCGTAAAGCCAGAAACCGCCGTCAGGAGTGGAACATGATGGCGTTCGACAAAGAGCTCCGCCCAGACCACCGCCACCCTCACTCTCTCCACCGGGGGGCGTCTGAGGGCTCCCTCTCCCCAGAGAGCAGGTCAGTGATTAGGACCATTGTCGTCTGAATCAGCTTCCTTCACCATTTGTTTTGCAGATGGCATACTAACATGTCGTGTTAGTGTAAAGAGTTAATCACAATGACTTTTTGTTATGGTTTAGATATGGTCATGACCTGCCAGACTACCCAACTGCTCCAGGCCTTCCACATTCTGCATCCAACCATGCCCTGGCTCACCCCTACCCGCCTGCAGACATTCAAGAGTCTGTAGAGAATGAGTACCACAGCATCGGAGTCAGTTACAGAGAAGGGACTCTCAACCGCACACACCACTCCCCACCTCTGCATCGCTCCACTGAGAGAATAAATGGCACTATGACGCTTCCACCTGCGGACTACAGGTACTGTTATTGTAACAACTCTCAGTACAAGAAATCTGGAATGTAGATTGGTAACTCTCTGATTTGTAAATACTAATGTGTTGTTAGCTTAAATTCTGCGTTCAGAAACTGAAAACCTTCTCCCTGACTTTCTCTCTCTCAGTATAATGGAGTACTATGCCAGTTCCGGACCACCACCCCCTCCTCCCCCAGCCCCTCTTATCCCATCCGCACAGACAGCCTTTGGCTCTCCCGTGGTATCCCCCACCCCCCTTACTGGACCTAGGCCAGGGGCCACAGGCTATGGTCTCCCACCTCTACCTCCCCCAGGACCTCGCATGATTCCACCTCCCCCAGGTCCCCCTCCACCACCAGTACCCCCTGCCCCCCCCCAACTGGCAAGACTCGGTGACGGGAAGAGACAGGACATCCAGCCTCGAAGTGACCTTCTGTCAGCTATTCGCATGGGTGAGTTTTGCTGCAGTCAGACGTTTACTCTTCTTCTGGAGATGGCAGAGTTGTTTTATACAGTATAAATGAGTTTAGACTGTGTGTGAATGTGTGTGTTTGTGTTCCTCAGGTATCCAGTTGAAGAAGGTGCAGGAGCAGCAGGAGCAGCAGGCCAAGCGGGAGCCTGTGGGGAATGACGTGGCCACCATCCTGTCCCGTCGCATTGCAGTGGAGTACAGCGACTCGGAGGACGACTCCGAACTGGAAGAGAACGACTGGTCCGACTGACCCTGACCCCATCCTTCACAGTGACCTCACATCATGGACACATCACTCCTCCAGCCCAACTATACCACAATGGTGATGATGCAGTACAATTGAATTATGGGAGTCATATTTTCAGTATGCATTAAACAGGTATAGGCTGAGAACCCACTTGCATTTTAGTGTAAGTCCTGTAGGTGAGTGGACTGGACTTAAAATGAAGGCAAATTAGTGTTCCTGATGAACTGAGATTCAGCTGAAATCACTCAAAGGTACACGGACCAAATATCCAAGTAGTGCATTTCCCTTTTCCCTACAGAGCTGTCTAATCTCTCTTTATCAGACAACAACATTACCATTTCATCTGACACAGATCACCAACACTGTCTTCTCAATGTCACTAACCTCATGTATGATTTGATCTGGATTTAGAAACCATTAGAAAGGCTCGAGGTTCTCTCTGTAGCATAGACTGGCTCTGAACAGACATAGCGGGTACGTTCCAGCCCGACTGTGTTTAAGATGGGGTGCAGTGCAACCAGTGACAATAATTATGAATTGCTTGTAAATGTAAACATGTCTCTTCACATGTATTCTAGAAATACATTTGATATGATATGCAGATCAGCAAGCTGACCACTGAGTGGCACTGTGCTCACGTTTAATGCTCACTATTTGAATGATTTCTTTTTGAGATTCGACAATTAAAATTTTTAAAATAATTCTAGATGTCTAGCTATCAACAAACTGCAAATGTTTGCATCATGCTGAAATGTTGAGTGAAGAGTGACAGGGTGACAATGTGAGTAGATGACCTTAAATAGACCTCAAACTGATGAGGTCTCTAATATACTGTATGGACAGGCTCCTATTTGACTAGATGTACTGCTGTGACACCTGTGCATGAATTCCATACGTACAAATGGAATAGTGGGAATAAATGTTTGTTTGCAGTGAAAAACAATAGTTAACAAGGGCAAATTTTGATGTTTGCATAATAGCCCCATTTCTGTGCTATTGCAACCCACAAAACCGATAACTCTGAATTGATTCAAATTCAGTAAGAATGTCAGAAACAATTTTATATTTAGTAAATTCTTATATTGAATAACTGAATTTGTTAAAAAAATTGTACGATGGCAAAAGACAACCATTGGATAACCAATGTTTATTATTATACAAAAACATTCATACCTGTAATTAAATGTTAGCTCTCTGTGCTTTTACACAAAAAAGTAAGAGCCTTATAAACCTGGTGCATAATTCATTATTTACCAAGTAATTTTTTTCCCAGACCAGTTCAGAGCAAACCAGACCATAGATGGAATAAAATCCCCCAGAGCTTCAACTGTATCAAAAGTCTCACACAGTTCCCCAAGCGCTGTCTTCAGAGAGGGTGACTCCCAGAATGCCTCAGCTTTTTTGTCTCATGGTTTAAGTGGTGCACACAGCCATGGAAAGATCATCAAATCACTGTTTTACCACTCAGCTTAATCTCCACAACAAAGAGAAAGATACAAAATGGAGAGAAGTGGAGTGTGAGATTAAGTAGAAACTTGATGGATGCAAATTGACGGCTCAGTTTCCCAGTGTTGCTAAGGGGAGTGAGGAATCTTGATTTCAAACCTCCCAGGCCGGAGAGTGGCTGGTGATCGGACGTTCCCTGTTACCTCTGCAGTAGCCAGCCGCTCTATTAGTGTCCGCTGTTGTGGCCATCTGCCGGATTACCCAGCAGGCTATATTTTCATAGAGAGCATCCCATTCTTATCCCGCCTGCAAAGGTTTACATTAAGGTTGAACTCGGGTGCACTTACAATAGCAGATGAAGTAAGCTCTATCCTTCTAACAGCAGCCCTTCCCATCTTCTCACTGTTAGAGAGGCTGGTTATGCTGGGTTTAAAAGGGCTGCTTTACTATGGCATGAAAGAGGATCTCATGCAATGCCACTGTCGCCGATTTCTTTTCATGCATCATCAATAAGTGATGCCCAGGATAAAAAAACATTTGTATGTGCCAAGTGTAATTGTCTCATTCTAGTAGGCATCAAAAGGCCAACTTTTCTGTGTTACCATACAGGTGAACTCATTCCTGGGAAAAACGTTTTTTTCTCAGCCTAGTAGGAGTGATGGCGTCCCCCTTTTTCCCTGGTCTAACGGGATTAGTCGTGCCAGTGCTCCCCCGGCTGTCACGGTACTGTCTACTTCCCATCTCTCCCCCGGGCCTCTAATGTGATTAACCCAGCCCCTGTGGTCCGCACAGTTCTGGAGGGTAATTAAGGGGGGGGGGGGCACCTCCATGGCATGTCCCTCCCCAGGCCTTACTCGCTGTCTTTGGCACCTTTGTAAGATTGGATGGGCTGGTGTGTATGAAAGTGAGAAGTACCAGTGACTGAAAGAAAACTTTCTGAAAGTGTGTAGAATTCATGAATGATTACAATTAATTTTGGTATCCATTTAATCTGATACACGTCCACATATAGATGTATCATGTAATCCTCACCCAGCTCGGAGCTTGTGATAACATACATTGTTGGAAATGCGTCATTTAAAATTTGCATGCATTTGGTCCATGCTTAGTCTACTAGGAATAGTCTAAGTGATCTTTCCTCTCAGATATCTATCAAGCCGATTATAGCGATTATCAAATCTCAGTAAAAGCTTATAAATACTTGACAATGGAATGCAGATTATTATACCATTGATGTGTCGACTACTGACAATCTGTTCAAACCATTTGCATCCTGACATTTATAGATGTCTTTTAAAAAGAGCAGTACTGAATATTCATCACAGGCTTAAGTGAAAGTAGTAATGATTGATTCTGCCCATCATCTTGTCAGACCTCAGCGTTATGTGGATGCGCCTGTTTAACACATGTCACGCTCATGTTCGACTTGTCTGTCACAAGTTTTCCATCATGGCATCTGTTCCTTAAAAATAGGTGGGGCAGTAGGTCTCCCAAACCACATGGCCTTTACCACCCCACTGAATAAAAAGCTTATCTGATGAATAAACGCCTTCCCAAGGACAAAAGTAAATACTCAGAGCATCAAACACCTTTCTGTTTAGAGAAAATAGCCTTTGGTGTTGAAAGCCATTGTTTCAGTATTTGCTCCATATTATCATGACACAAGGCGAGACCCAGACACAGGAGGCAGATGGTTGGATTCTTAATGTTTAGTAGTCCTAAAGGGGTAGGCAAGAGAATGGTCGTGGACAGGCAAAAGAGTCCAGAACAGGCAAGCGTCAAAACCGGGAGGACTAGAAAAGAGAACAGCATAGGCAGGAATACGGGGAGGGAAAAAATCTAAAATAAAAAAAGCTGGTTGACTTGGAACATACAAGACGAACTGGCACAGAGACAGAAAACAGGAATAAATACACTGGGGAAAACAAGCAACACTTGGAGGGGGTGGAGACAGTAACGAGGACAGGTGAAACTGATCAGGGTGTGACAGTACCCCCCCCCCCCCCCCCCCTCCCTAGGGACGCCACCTGGCATCCTACCTAGGTGCATACCTGGTTGACCAGGGTGTCGTCGGTGATGAGAGCTGGATCCAGGATGTCACTAGTGGGAACCCAGCACCTCTCCTCCGGGCCGTAACCCGCCCAGTCAACCAGGTACTGGAAACCCCAGCCCCGTGGTCAAACACCCAGGAGACATTTTACCGTGTAGGCCAGATGGCCATCAGTGACACGGGGAGAGGGGGCAGAAGACAAAGAACAGTGAGACACGGGCTTAAATCCTAGACACATGGAAAGTAGGGTGAATACGGAGGGTACTGGGTAGTGGAACTCAGGACTCCGGAGATGGGAAAAGGACCAATGAAACGAGGGGACAGTTTGCAGGACACTACCCGAAGGGGCCACTGTCAGACTGACAGTGTTGCCACCAGACAGAGGGAGCCCAGTGATCTATGAGACCAGGGACCTGTAGAGGCTGAAGGAGGCCAGAAGGAGCTTGCCGTGGAGTCTTGTTCTGAGCACATACTGTGCACGCGGCGAAGAAGGCAGAGACGTCAGGAGCCATGGTGAGCCACCAGAAATGTTGTCGGAGGAAGGCTAGTGTACGACGGGACCCTGGATGACAGAGCCCATTCCAGGACCCAGGACCGGACTGGGTTAGGGACAAACAGCCGGTTAGCCGGGCCACCTTCAGGTCCAGGCTGGGAGTGTTGTGCCTCGCGAACCAGGTTCTCAATTCACAGTGGCAGCAAAGCATGAGGTAGGGAGAATGGTTTTGGAGGTCGAGGGTGTGGCAGAGGAACTGTATAGGCGGGAGAGAGCGTCAAGCTTCACATTTTTTTACCCTGGGTGGTAGGAAATGGTGTAGTTGAATCTGGTAAACAGGAGGGCCCACCGGGCCTGCCTGGAGTTGAGGCGCTTGTCTGTACAGAGATATTCCAAGTTATGGTCGGTCCTGACCAAGAATGGCTGTTCTGCTCCTTCCAGCCAGTTCCTCCACTCTTCCAACGCCATCTTAACCGCCAGGAGTTCTCGGTTGCCGACATCATACTTCCTCTCTACAGGATTGAGACGATGGGACAGGAAGGCACAGGGATGAAGCTTTTGGTCCTGGGCAGATCGCTGGGACAGGATGGCCCCCACTCCAACAGCCGAAGCATCAACTTCCACCACAAATTGACGCGAGGGGTCCGGATGGATAAGGATAGGTGCGGTTGTGAACCGATGCTTCAGGTCAAATACTTTGTCGACAGCTGGAGATCATTTGAACGTACCTTGGGAGAGGTGAGTTTTTATTTTTATTTTATTTAACCTTTATTTAACCAGGTAGGCAAATTGAGAACACGTTCTCATTTACAATTGCGACCTGGCCAAGATAAAGCAAAGCAGTTCGACACATACAACAACACATAGTTACACATGGAGTAAAACAAACATATAGTCAATAATACAGATGAAAAAAAAAATAAGTCTATATACAATGTGAGCAAGTGAGGTGAGATAAGGGAGGTGAAGGCAAACAAATATATGTATAAATAAATAAAAATATAAAAAGGCCATGGAGGCGAAGTGAGTACAACACAGCAAGTAAAATAAAAACTAAAAAACACTGGAATGGTTGGTTTGCAGTGGAAGAAAGTGCAAAGTAGAGACAGAAATAATGGGGTGCAAAGGAGCAAAATAAATTAATAAATAAATACAGTAGGTAAAGAGGTAGTTGTTTGGGCTAAATTGTAGATGGGTTATGTACAGGTGCAGTAATCTATGAGCTGCTCTGACAGCTGGTGCTTAAAGCTAGTGAGGGAGATAGGTGTTTCCAGTTTCAGAGATTTTTGTAGTTCGTTCCAGTCATTGGCAGCAGAGAACTGGAAGGAGAGGCGTCCAAAGGAAGAATTGGTTTTGGGGGTGACTAGAGAGATATACCTGCTGGAGCGCGTGCTACAGGTAGGTGCTGCTATGGTGACCAGCGAGCTGAGATAAGGGGGGACTTTACCTAGCAGGGTCTTGTAGATGACCTGGAACCAGTGGGTTTGGCGACGAGTATGAAGCGAGGGCCAGCCAACGAGAGTGTACAGGTCGCAGTGGTGGGTAGTATATGGGGCTTTGGTGACAAAACGGATGGCACTGTGATAGACTGCATCCAATTTATTGAGTAGGGTTTTGGAGGCTATTTTGTAAATGACATCACCGAAGTCGAGGATTGGTAGGATGGTCAGTTTTACAAGGTTATGTTTGGCAGCATGAGTAAAGGATGCTTTGTTGCGGAATAGGAAGCCAATTCTAGATTTGACTTTGGATTGGAGATGTTTGATGTGGGTCTGGAAGGAGAGTTTACAGTCTAACCAGACACCTAGGTATTTGTAGTTGTCCACATATTCTAAGTCAGAGCCGTCCAAAGTAGTGATGTTGGACAGGCGGGCAGGAGCAGGCAGCGATCGGTTGAAGAGCATGCATTTGGTTTTACTTGTATTTAAGAGCAGTTGGAGGCCACGGAAGGAGAGTTGTATGGCATTGAAGCTCGCCTGGAGGGTTGTTAACACAGTGTCAAGAGAAGGGCCAGAAGTATACAGAATAGTGTCGTCTGCGTAGAGGTGGATCAGAGAATCACCAGCAGCAAGAGCGACATCATTGATGTAAACAGAGAAGAGAGTCGGTCCAAGAATTGAACCCTGTGGCACCCCCATAGAGACTGCCAGAGGCCCGGACAACAGACCCTCCGATTTGACACACTGAACTCGATCAGAGAAGTAGTTGGTGAACCAGGCGAGGCAATCATTAGAGAAACCAAGGCTGTCGAGTCTGCCAATGAGGATGTGGTGATTGACAGAGTCAAAAGCCTTGGCCAGGTCAATGAATACGGCTGCACAGTATTGTTTCCTATCGATGGCGGTTACGATATCGTTTATGACCTTGAGCGTGGCTGAGGTGCACCCATGACCAGCTCTGAAACCAGATTGCATAGCGGAGAAGGTGTGGTGTGATTCGAAATGGTCGGTAATCTGTTTGTTGACTTGGCTTTCGAAGACCTTAGAAAGGCAGGGTAGGATAGATATAGGTCTGTAGCAGTTAGGGTCAAGGGTGTCCCCCCCTTTGAAGAGGGGGATAACCGCAGCTGCTTTCCAATGCCGAGAGGGGGTGCTGTAGTCCCAAATGAAACAGCGGTAGAAGTTAACAAAACCAAGAAACCATTGCAACTGCACCCTGGATGTTGGTTGAGGCCAATCCACCACTGCTTTCACCGTTCCAGGATCCATCTGAACATCGTCCTCAGCAATGGCATATCCCAGAAAGGTGATAGTAGAGCGGTGGAACTCACTTCTCAGCTTTCACAAACAGTTTGTTCTCCAGGAGGAGCTGAAGGACCTGTCTGACATGAAGAACATTTTCTTGTGCAGATTGGGTGGGGGGGGGTGGGGAAACAGGATGTCGTCAAGGTACACGAACACAAACCTGTTTAGCATGTCCCGAAGCACATCATTGACCAAAGCCTGGAAAACAGCAGGGGCGTTGGTGAGTCCAAATGGCATGACCTGGTACTCATAATGACCACTTGCTGTGTTGAAGGCTGTCTTCCACTCATCCCCCTCGTGTATCTGAGCCAGGTGGTAGGCATTCAGAAGGTCCAACTTGAAAATATGGTGGCCCCCTGGAGAGGTTCAAACGCTGAAGAAAGGAGAGGTAGGGGGGTAACGATTCTTGAAAGTAATGTCGTTAAGTCCCCGGTAGTCAATGCATGGACACAGGGTCTTGACCGTCTCCACCAAGAAAAACCTTGTTCCGGCAGGAGATGCAGACGGATGGACGGCCCCAGTGGCCAGAGACTCCTCCATAGCTTTGGTCTCTGGTCCGGACAGAGAATACAACGGACCCTGAGGTGGTGTAGTGCCTGGGAGAAGATCAATGGCAGTCATAAGGACGGTGTGGGGGAAGGGAAGTAGCACGTGCCTTACTGAAGACCTCCAGGAGGTTATGATACTCCGTGGGAATGGCAGAGAGATCCACAGTCTTGCTAACGTCCTGAGGAAGACGACTTGGGGAAGGCTGTGCTGCTTGAAGGCAGTGGGAATGGCAAAAATGGGCTCCAACCCAGGATGGAGCTTGTGATCCAGTCAATCACAGGATTGTGTTTTTGTAGCCAGGAAAATCCCAAAACGACTGGAACATGGGGAGATGCAATGAGGAGGAACTGTATGGTCTCACTGTGGTTACCAGAAACCCGTAATTGAATGGGCACAGTACTATGGGTGACTTCCCATATAGAGCGGCCGTCCAGTACCCTAGCATCCATGGGAACAGAGGCTGAGTGGGAATACCAAGTTATCGTGGACATTCATCAGCCCCAGAGTCAATGAGCAGTCGGAGAGACTTGGATTGGTCTCCACACAGCACAAGTACAAACAAGGGTGTGCAGGTTTTGGGAATTAGGGAACTCCCAGTTTGACTCACCATGGTGCTGGTACCCACTAGAGACAAGTGTTTCCTAATAGGACAGGTAGCTATAAAATGTCCTTCCCCTCCAAAGTACAGACAACAGTTACTGTTCATCCTCTGTGAGCGTTCCCCAACTGACAACCTAGCTCTTCCCAACTGCATAGGCTCAGGAATATCCAACTCACCCATCGTAGATTCACGAGAGGGCTCAGGTGGCTTCGAATCCTCTCAGAAAAGCTGCCTTTGGAAACTTATGGATTCCCTCGAAGGTGAACGAGCCATAGCGCATCCACAAGTGTGCACAAGACCAGACCTCCTCACTCCTACGTTCCCTTAAGCGTCCATTGATTTTGATCATTAGGGCAATTAGGGAGTCAAGGTCCACCGGTAATTCCCGAGCAGCTAGCTCATCCTTTACATCCTCAGATAATCCGTACAGAAAAGTATCGAAAAGAGACTCCGGATTCCAGGCACTCTCGGCAGCCAAAGTGCGAAAATCAACCGCGTAGTCAGCCACACTACAGGAGTTGACGTAAGTCAAGCAGTTTACTGGCCCCCTTTCTCTCAGATACTCAAATACCTTTCTCACCTCTGCCATAAATTCCTCCAAATTGCAGATTGTTGTTCCCAAACGGCCGTAGCCCAGGAGAGCACCCTTCCCGACATTAGCGTAATGATATACACCATCTTTGATCGGTCTGAAGGAAACGAAGATGGCTGTTGCTCAAAAATAAGCGAGCACTGAGAAAGAAAACCCCGGCAGGCACCAGGATTCCCTGAATATCGCTCCAGAGGTGGTAAGCGGGGTTCTTGGGGAGTCGGGATAGGCTGTACCAACTCACCACAGAGAGGTGGCACAGAGAGGTTTTTTCCAGAGGTGGCAGGCAGGCTCTGAGCTAACTCCCTGATTTGCTCCATAATAGCCTTCAACCCATGTTCGTGGCGTTCCGTCAAGGAACTGAGCCCTTCCAGAAGGCCCTGTAACAACTCCTCATGTCTCCCAATGGTGGCTCCCTGCAGGAAGACAGCGTGGCGGAGCTGGTCCAAGTCTGCTGGGTCGGTCATGGCCAGTTCGTACTATCATGACACAAGGAGAGACCCAGATGCAGAAACAGGAGGCAGATGGTTGGAGTCTTAATGTTTAATAATCCAAAAGGAGTAGGCAAGAGAATGGTCGTGGACAGGCAAAAGGTCAAAACCAGATCAGAGTCCAGGAGGTACAGAGTGGCAGAAAGGCTCGTGGTCAAGGCAGGCAGGTACAGAGTCCAGAACAGGAAAGGGTCAAAACCGGGAGGACTAGAAAAAAGAGAATAGTGAAGGCAGGCATACAGGAAAAACCACTGGTAGACTTGGAACATACAAGACGAACTGGCACAGAGAGACAGAAAACACAAGGATAAATACACTGGGGAAAACAAGCGACACCTGGAGGGGGTGGAGACAATAGCGAGGATAGGTGAAACTGATCAGGGTGTTACACATATCTTGGTTTGAAAGTTACCTCACTGGTGGACAGAAGTCTGTTGTGTCAGTGGTCAGTTCTCAGAACCCATAGCAGTAGCAGTTGATTGTGGAGTACCACAAGGTTGTCCCCTAAACCCATATCACACTTGAAATCAAATGTTTGCTGATATCTCTAAGATGTCTGCCCAATTTGTAAAGTCTCCTTATGCAGTCCTACAAAAGTACAGTGGGGAGAACAAGTATTTGATACACTGCCGATTTTGCAGGTTTTCCTACTTACAAAGCATGTAGAGGTCTGTCATTTTTATCATAGGTACACTTCAACTGTGAGAGACGGAATCTAAAACAAAAATCCAGAAAATCACATTGTATGATTTTTAAATAATTAATTTGCATTTTATTGCATGACATAAGTATTTGATCACCTACCAACCAGTAAGAATTCCGGCTCTCACAGACCTGTTAGTTTTTCTTTAAGAAGCCCTCCTGTTCTCCACTCATTACCTGTATTAACTGCACCTGTTTGAACTCGTTACCTGTATAAAAGACACCTGTCCACACACTCAATCAAACAGATTCCAACCTCTCCACAATAGCCAAGACCAGAGAGCTGTGTAAGGACATCAGGGATAAAATTGTAGACCTGCACAAGGCTGGGATGGGCTACAGGACAATAGGCAAGCAGCTTGGTGAGAAGGAAACAACTGTTGGCGCAATTATTAGAAAATGGAAGAAGTTCAAGATGACGGTCAATCACCCTCGGTCTGGGGCTCCATGCAAGATTTCACCTCGTGGGGCATCAATGATCATGAGGAAGGTGAGGGATCAGCCCAGAACTACACGGCAGGACCTGGTCAATGACCTGAAGAGAGCTGGGACCACAGTCTCAAAGAAAACCATTAGTAACACACTACGCCGTCATGGATTAAAATCCTGCAGCGCACGCAAGGTCCCCCTGCTTAAGCCAGTGCATGTCCAGGCCCGTCTGAAGTTTGCCAATGACCATCTGGATGATCCAGAGGAGGAATGGGAGAAGGTCATGTGGTCTGATGAGACAAAAATAGAGCTTTTTGGTCTAACTCCACTCGCCGTGTTTGGAGGAAGAAGAAGTATGAGTACAACCCCAAGAACACCATCCCAACCGTGAAGCATGGAGGTGGAAACATCATTCTTTGGGGATGCTTTTCTGCAAAGGGGACAGGACGACTGCACCGTATTGAGGGGAGGATGGATGGGGCCATGTATCGCGAGATCTTGGCCAACAACCTCCTTCCCTCAGTAAGAGCATTGAAGATGGGTCGTGGCTGGGTCTTCCAGCATGACAACGACACGAAGCACACAGCCATGGCAACTAAGGAGTGGCTCCGTAAGAAGCATCTCAAGGTCCTGGAGTGGCCTAGCCAGTCTCCAGACCTGAACCCAATAGAAAATCTTTGGAGGGAGCTGAAAGTCCGTATTGCCCAGCGACAGCCCCGAAACCTGAAGGATCTGGAGAAGATCTGTAGGGAGGAGTGGGCCAAAATCCCTGCTGCAGTGTGTGCAAACCTAGTCAAGAACTACAGGAAACGTATGATCTCTGTAATTGCAAACAAAGGTTTCTGTACCAAATATTAAGTTCTGCTTTTCTGATGTATCAAATACTTATGTCATGCAATAAAATGCAAATTAATTACTTAAAAATCATACAATGTGATTTTCTGGATTTTTGTTTTAGATTCCATCTCTCACAGTTGGAGTGTACCCATGATAAAAATGACAGACCTCTACATGCTTTGTAAGTAGGAAAACCTGCAAAATCGGCAGTGTATCAAATACTTGTTCTCCCCACTGTATATCACAACCTATCTCTATATGAATGCATTTCAAACCAAATGTGTATGCTTGTCTGTACCAGCCAAAAATAATGCTTCATGGACAGTGACTAACTTTGATAACTAAAAAAAGTTGCGCAATTGACTGAGGATGTCACTGGGTGGGCATTTTCAGTCAAGACCCTTGTTTCGCCTACAACATACAAACATATGTGTGTGGCAAGCTGTCAAGAAGCCTGACACAAGGAGATATTCACGGTTGTACTGTCAGATATTTTACAGAATGTGGCACAGTCTGGGAGTGTTGCAGAACCTGTGTCTACATTTTCATCCCTGCATTATAAAATGTTGTTCTGGAACTAAACTAAACCAACAGTAAATGTTTTGGACTGCTCTAGAATGTGGCAATGCTGTAACAGTAACACATTTCTACTAGACCTAGCCTGTTGAATTTTATTTGTGTTTTTGAAGACTAGTCTGGACAAAAGACACCCTCTACCCCTACCCAACTGAATGCCAATGCAGAGTAGGACAGCCATGTTCGACCCCCCCCCCCCCCCCCCCATGCTGGGTTTTGCAGTATTTCACGTGAGTGCACAGCATTGGCCAGGCGATGGCACGGAGGATTAAGAGCCTTAATTAAGATTTTGTAACAACGGAACGAGGACAGAGTGGGGTAGGGAGGTTCCTTAAACAGCTGCCTGTCCCGAACCAACCTCTGATGATCCTCTGCATGTCTATGTCTCTGCATGTCCATGTCATGATGGAACCTTGGGGGGTTGTGTTCAAATGCAGTCTGTGAATGTATGCAGTCTGGGATTCTTGTTTGTGGACTTGAGAGAGAGCAAAACAGAGAGAGAGAGTGTGTGTATATATGAGTTTAAATGTCAGTGTGTGTACGTCAGTGTGAGACAAAGGCAACAGTGAGAGAAAATAATCCATATATTGTGTCTGTGTGAGAAGCAGTGCTGTGTGGGAAGAGGGTAACACCCCATGTATAGAGTTAGGGAGTGTCCCAATCCCAAAATCCAACACAACACCGTGTAATGGGAGCTGACACTTATTGTAATAATATGGGCTAATGAGTGTCTAAAAGCCTGTGACCGTGTGCTTTGAGGAATCTCATCGTGTGCGTAAGTGTGGGGGTTGGAGAAGACAAATAGCTATATTAACACAGCATACACCGAGTGTACAAAACATTAAGGACACCTTCCTAATACTGTGTTGCCCCCCCCCCCCCCCCTCACAATTTTCGCCCTCAGAAAAGCATACATTTGTCGGGGCATGGACTCTACAAGGTCTCGAAAGTGTTCCACTTGGGTTGCTGGCCCATGTTGATTCCAGTGCTTCCCACAGTTGTGTCAAGTTGGCTGAATGTCCTTTGGGTGGTGGACCATTCTTGATACATACTGAAAACTGTTGAGCGTGAAAGACCCAGCATCGTTGCAGTTCTTGACACAAAACGGTGCACCTAACACCTACTACCATACCCTGTTCAAAGGCAATTAAATCTTTTGTCCTGCCCATTCACTCACTGAATGTCACACATACACAATCTATGTCTCAATTGTCTCAAGGCTTAAAAATCATTCTTTAACCTGTCTCCTCCCCTTTATCTACACTGATTGAAGTGGATTTAACAAGTGACATCAATAAGGGATCATAACTTTCACCTGGATTTACCTGGTCAGTCTATGTCATGGAAAGAGCAGGTGTTCATAATGGTTTGTACACTCAGTGTACACTATATTGGTGTATATAATGGGATCCAGGCATAATGAAAAAAATATTACTCAAAAAGTGTTCTGTTACTCATTTCAAAGAGAAATGAGCTTCATAGCCATGGAATTTGGCAAAGCAAAATTCCAGTAATACACATTTGCATATGGGAAACTGACTAGTGGCTGCTATGCAAAACAACTAATTCATTCTGTATTTTTTTATGCGAACATCATTTATCAAAATGATGTTACAGTTTTTATTTAACTACACAAGGCAGTTAAGAACAAATCCTTATTTACAATGACGGCCTACGCCAGACAACACTGAGCGCTGCCATATGGCAGTGCCTTAGACCGCTGCGCCACTCGGGAGCCCATTACACAACAGAGTTACAATATGGAGATCATCAATCTGATATACCCACACACTTTCAATAGAATGAACAAGTGTGAGAGATTGAAAAATACATAGGCCTGCAGTTCTGGTTTTGCCTCGAGAATATGTCCTTGCCATTATAACTTGCCCAAATTAGCCACTTGATGGCAGTGTTGAGTAGGCCTGATTCCATAGCCTTATATCAGCAGGCAGCGGCACATAGCTACTTGATTTTTGTGTTTTGTGTGACAAAACTATTAACCTATTCATATTTGATATAATAGTAACACTAATTTATGAATTTCACATGACTGGGCTCTGGGGAGCCAGGCCCAGCCAATCAGAATGAGTTTTTCCCCACAAAAGGGCTTTATTACAGACAGAAATACTTCACAGTTTCATCAGCTGTCTGGGTGGCTGGTGTCAGACAGCCGGTGAAGAAGCTGGATGTGGAGGCGTGGTTATAGGTGATCTACGGTTGTGAGGTCGGTTGGACGTAATGCCAAATTCTCTACAAATACGTTGGAGGCGGCTTATGGTAGAGAAATTAACATCTGTGGCATTGTGTTTTGTGACAGAACTGCACATTTTAGAGTGGCCTTTTATTGTCCCCAGCACAAGGTGCACCTGTGTAATGATCATACTGTTTAATCAGCTTCTTGACATGCCACACCTGTCAGGTGGATGGATTACTTTGGAAAAGTTTAAATGCTCACTAACAGGGATGTAAACACATTTGTGCACAACATTTGAGAGAAATAAGCTTTTTGTGGGATCTTTCATTTCAACTCATGAAACATGGGACCAACACTTTACATGTTGCGTTTATATTTTTGTTCAGTATAGCTATCTAGCGTGCTCCGAACACCTGTGCGTAAGGGTAACTGGGGAGGAAGTGTAGTTGGTCAACTGGAGGCACACACACACTGTGTATGGATCTGTGTAAAACTGCTACACTAAGTGTATCTTTTTTATTTGAAAGATTATTTCTTGCTGACATGAAAGAATAGGGGCATATCAGCATATGTTCGAAAGCCATTTCAAAGCGAGGATTATTGACGTTTTTAAACGTTAAAACACAGCGTCGGGAATTGTAGTTCACAGGGAACCAAGCGTTGGCAAATGTAACCACTGAAAACACTACATATACGGAGAAGAAAGGTTTTCGAGTGCTGCAGTAGATGTCTGTATGAGTAGGCTGTCTCTAGTCTACTAATAAATAATTTACACAAAAAGCATAACATGTTTACATCATTGGTCTAGCCTGCATTATGAATGATCAGCAACAATATTACTTTTTTGAGCAACAATATATGTTTGTCTCAACAATGCGTTCTGCTTTTTTAGTTGGGTTAAAATAAATACTGAGCAAGTCACTCCATGTAGCCACAGGCGCCGAGAATGCCGGGTCAAAAACAGGGCACACCGTCTGGCTAAACAAGCGCACTGGCGTGGGCTGCACAGGCTGTGTTTTTGCTGGATCAATAGACTTTAAACATTGAAAAAAATACCTAAGTGGCAATAAAACACAGCAACAACGTGTCAATTTCAACATAGTAAAACAATTTCTTAACAAAAACATACATTTTAGAGACGGGATTGGTGAATGGAATGGTATTTGGTTTTCTTATTTTTCACACACAGTGTGTCCGGTTCTTTTGATTGACAAACATTCACTAATGGCTGTGGTGCATCCATGACCATATCTTCAACACTAGCATAATTTTATTGATTGCCTCTGCAAAGGAGATCCAATGGACTGCCCTGATTTTTGCCACTTCAATCTCCTTCACCCCCTGCTGGAGAAAGAAAAACACAGCATAGACCAGCCTTCGTTGTGTTTTTGCTGTTGACCAGCCTTCGTTGTAGCAGAGTGTGTTTTTGCTGTTGACCAGCCTTCGTTGTAGCAGAGTATTCTCAGTCTCGAGTCCGGTCTCGAGACCATATATTGAGTGTCTCGGTTGTCGGACACATTTTTACTTGGTCATGACTCGGGCTCGGACAATGAGGAATTTCTTCCCGAGACCAGCGGAGTAAAAACCTAATAATTATCAGCTCCCATTCATTCAGTGCATAAAACTGCCTTGCCAGGACAAATATCCACACTCCATTCATGACACATGAATAAGTTATCGCCTATCGAAACCTGTGCTTCCTACTTTACTCGTAACATTAATGTCCTTTACTTTAATTTTAAAATATCCTCAAACTTTGTCGCCCTCGTCAGAACTTCCTTAATTCGCTGGTAGTGAAGAGTGGGGGAAATTGCTTGAAAGTTGAGTGTTCACTATTAGTAAGGGGAGACCGGGGAAAGTTGTAACATATTTTGTCTTTTTATCTATTATAGACCTGTTTTGGGTTAGTGATCAGTTGTAGAGTGGCTCTCTAATAGCCCTCAGCATGCATTTTATCACCATTCAGAATGTCTAAAGCAGCCTTTCTTATAGTATGGGTCGCAGATATGTTTTTTTTTTAAACAGTTGGGGTCTCAAATTACTGTTGAGAGTTAGAATATATACAATTTCTACAAAGCAACTTACAGTCATGCGTACATACATATGGGTGGTCCCGGGAATCAAACCCACTACCAGGATACTACAAGCACCATGCTCTACCAACTGAGCTACAAAGGACCACACACTTCACCTAGAACCGTAGGTAGAATATGGTTGTGCAGCAGTAGTTTTTCTCTTATGTCAGTCACTGACAGCCACTCAATTAACCATGTTAGCTAACCATTTTTAGATTGGTAAGTTGGTCTTGCCAGCTATCTAAACTTGTAGTTATCATGGACGAACACCGACTGGGTAAGCACCGCACGTGCACAGGGGCTGTGACCTCCAGGGGTCCCACATTGATTTTGTTAGTCACTCTAACTCAGATATCATATTAACATAGCATAAGGCATGGTAAAATGTGTAGAATTGCAGGAAATGTACTTAAAACATTCTTTCTCCACTGTCAATAGGGGAGCCACTAAAATGTTTTGCCCGCAAGGTGGGGGGGGGGGGCCCCAACCAAATCTCACTTAGGAACCCCAAAAGGGGGTTCATGAATGTGTTCATGAGCTTGGGTCCCAGGAAAACACTGAATTTCTCATTTGGGTCCCAGACTGAAAATGAAATATGAACACAGAAATACTGGACATCTTTACCTCTTATTAGAGTGGCCATTTGACACAATTACAATCATGGTCTTGAATTGGACTTGCATTTTTTCCCAAAGTGCATTCATGTTTCAGCAGTGCCACCAGGTACATATTTATTACCAATCTCCCGTAAGTGTTCAATTGGGTTGAGATCTGATGACTGAAACACACACACAACCCTTTTAAACCCACTCTGCTCCTTTGACATCCCTCTTTCAAAGTCACTGAGACATCCTCTTCTAGCCATGGTAGCCAAAATAATGGGCAACTTGGCATTTTTATACATGACCGTAAGAAAGATGGGATGTTAATTGCTTAAATAACTCAGGAACCACGTGTGTGGAAGCATCTGCTTTCAATACACTTTGTATCCCTCATTTACTCAACATCTGTATTGTTACTGCAAATGAGTAGCTTGTAACATACAGCAAAACACAATAGCTGGTTGTGAATTCACGTGGAAATGTATACATTCTCGTATAGTTTTAACAGAAAACCAACTTAAAAAATGGACGTTTAAACGTTAAGAAATATTTTCCATTTGTCACATCCCTATTTCAGACCATTATTCAACACACTCTCAAAATGTGAATTCACGTGGAAATGTTGTGAAGATGCTAGAGGAAACAGGTACAAAAGTATCTATATCCACAGTAAAACGAGTCCTATATCAAGATAAGCTGAAAGGCCGCTCAGCAAGGAAGTAGCCACTGCTCCAAAACCACCATAAAAAAAAGCCAGACTATGGTTTGCAACTGCACATTGGGACAAAGATCGTGCTTTTTGGAGAAATGTCCTCTGGTCTGATGAAACAAAAATAGAACTGTTTGTCCATAATGACCATTGGTATGTTGGGAGGAAAAAGGGAGATGCTTGCAAGCCGAAGAACACCATCCCAACCGTGAAGCACGGGGGTGGCAGCATCATGTTGTGTGGGTGCTTTGCTGCAGGAGGGACTGTTGCACTTCACAAAATAGATGGCATCAAGAGGAAGTAAAATTATGTGGATATATTGAAGCAACATCTCAAGACATCAATCAGGAAGTTAAAGCTTGGTGGCAAATGGGTCTTCTAAATAGACAATGACCCCAAGCATACTTTCAAAGTTGTAGCAAAATGACTTAAGGACAAAGGCAAGGTATTGGAGTGGCCATCACAAAGCCCCGACCTCAATCCTATAGAGAATGTGTGAGCAGAACTGAAAAAGTGTGTGCGAGCAAGGAGGCCTACAAACCTGACTCAGTTACACCAGCTCTGTCAGGGGAAATGGGCCAACATTCACCCAACCTATTGTGGGAAGATTGTGGAAGGCTACCTGAAACGTTTGACCCAAGTTAAACAATTTAAAGGCAATGCTACCAAATACTAATTGAGTGTATGTAAACTTCTGACCCACTGGGAATGTGATGAAAGAAATAAAAGCTGAAAGAAATTATTCTTTCTACTATTATTCTGACATTTCACATTCTTAAAATATAGTGGTGATCCTAACTGACCTAAGACAGTGAAGTTTTACTAGGATTAAATGTCAGGAATTGTGAAAAACTGATTTGAAATGTATTTGGCTAAGGTATATGTAAACCCCCGACTTCAACTGTAGGTAAATGAGGAAGAGGAACCTGATGACACATTTTTGAAAAACGGTCTACTATGACAAGGATGGTGGTGTTACCAGAGGATTCAGAAATGTCTGTGATGAAGTCAACAGCTGTGTGGGACAAGGGTCTGTGAGGGATTGGCAAAGGTTGAAGCTTATCGGAAGGGAGATGACGAGGGCTTTTGGTTCAGGCGCAGACTGGACAGGAGAGTATGTAATCCCTTACGTTGGATGCCAGTGAGGACCACCAGAACGTACGGGCTAGAGCTTCGGTGGTTCGTGTCATGCGCAGATGTTCTGACCCCAAGGGCGTGTGACACAATTGCATCAGTTGGGGTCTAACAGCTGCTGGTACGTAACTCTTCCCAGCTGGTGTCTCAGGAGGAGCTGTGTCTGAGGTTAGGGCTTCTTGTACGGCAGAGTGAACCTCCCACTGTACCGGTCCCATAATACAAGAGGAAGGAAGAATGGGTGTAGGGTCTGAGTTACTGGTCGGAAGGTCAAACTGGCGGGAGAGAGCATCAGCTTTTACGGTTTTCTTTCCAGGTATGTAAGTACGATCAAAATGGAAACATGTGAAGAAGAGAGCCCAGCAGGCTTGTCTGGAGTTTAACCTCTTGGCCCCTCTGATATATTCCAGATTACGATGATCTGTTAGGACGAGAAAGGGATGTTGTGCACCCTCCAACCAGTGGTGCCACACCTCAAGGGTCAGCTAGATGGCGAAGAGTTCTGTTCCCCACATCGTAATTCCTCTCAGCGGAGGATAACTTCCTGGAGAAGAAGGCACAGGGATGTGATTTTGGAGGTGTTCCCACCCGCTGAAAGAGTATGGCTCCTACTTCGGAGGCATTCACCTCCAGGGTGAAAGGAATGGTCGGATCAGGTTGGCGAAGGACAGGAGCTGAGGTGAAGAGGCGTTTCAAGTTGTTGAAAGCAGTCAGGGCGGTATCAGTCCATTGAAGGGCCGGGTCTTTTGGCTGGTAAGGGCAGTGAGGGGAGCGGCATTAGAACTGAAGTTCTGAAAGAACCGGCGATAGTAGTTGGAGAACCCAATGAAACGTTCCTTAACGGTGGTGGGTTTGGGCCAGTTACGACGGCGGTGACTTTGTTCTCATCCATGCTGACCCCTCCAGGTGTCAGTATGAAACCGAGGAAGTTAACGAGGTTACATGGAAGGTGCTCTTTTCAGTCTCAACATAAAGGTTATGGTCAAGGAGCCGTTGAAGAACCTTTTGCACATGCTGTATGTGTTCCTTCAGGGAGTGGGAGAAAATCAGGATGTCATCAATGTAGACGATGAGAAAGCGGTTGATCATATCCTGGAAAACCTTGTTCATAACGGATTGGAAGACGGCGGGGGCTTTAGTAAGGCCGTAGGGCATGACCAGGTATTTGCAGTGCCCTCGTGCGATGATAAAGGCTGTCTTCCATTCGTCGCCTTCACGTATACGGACAAGGTTATATTCACTTCACAGGTCGAGTTTAATATAGACGTTGGCGTGGCCCACTTGTTCAAGGGTCGCTGGGATCAGAGGAAAACAGTTCTTGACTGTGACGTCATTCAGGGAATGGTAATCAATACATGGACGGAGACCACCGTCCTTTTTTCCAACGAAGAAGAAGCTGGACGCAGCCGGGGAAGAAGAAGGACGAATTAAACTGTTTGAGTGTTTCATCAATGTAGTTCTCCATTCCCTCATTTTCCGGGATAGATAGGGGGTAAGAACACAAAGAAACAGAATGCAAGGTTGACTAAGAAAATAAACACAGAACCTTACAACTACCTTACAATATCTGCAATTTGGCAGTACACCCAGAACCTTGTTTAGAGAAAGGGATATCTCAGTTTCAAGGTCTCAGCTTAGAGAGGAAAGCATTGTGAGGTATTAGTCTGTCACATGTATGACCCAATATTGGTCAACACATTAATGAAGCAAACATTCATTAAGAATGATGAAAAAGTTAAATCATGCAAATATAACTTGTCAGTATATAAGGGAACTAACGGGACTGCCCCGTTCACTATGGTGCATCAAGTTTGTCGGAACCTCTCCGGCGCGCTGATTCATTTAAGATTGACTACGAGTGTCCCTGTGTAAGAATTTCCACAACAATTTGGCGTTACGAACTGGATGATTGATTTTGCCTGCGGAGCTTTCCAGTGGGGGTCTGCGAGGTAAACCGGTGGCGCATTTTATGAAGCGTGAGGGAAATTATCGTCTGACCAAAAGACGACGAGACCCGCCCAGACCAGACCCTTACTGTGAGCTGCCCAGGAGGAGACAAATCATCTGCGAACAATTGAGGGACGGCAACTGATATCAGTAAGTCAATTTAAATGAATCTGTATAAAAATGATAAAAAATGTAATCAAGGCGAGAGAAACGCATAAAACGTTACCCGTAGTCTTATAGAGAAAAGGCTATTCACTAGTTTTATGAGAAGACTAGAGCGAGGGCATAACCGTACCATGGAAAGCCCCGCTGACAGCTGTCTGTAGGCATTTATAAGAAATGTCTACGTGGTCTGCAGCCACTACAAATAACACAAGGTGTTTTTGAATACGTGGTGTTATTAAATATGTACAGGAGATTGCAAGTAACAACAACAGAATCGTTGAAGATGCACATGGGTAATAAGGGAGATTACCAAGTGTGTTTGGGAATAGTACTAAGTGAATGTGGATGTGAAAGTTGTGTGATTGTGAGATATGACATATTAAGCTGATTGAAATTTAGCTGATTGAAATTTGGATAATAAATGGATTGAAATTAGTACTATTAAGATTGAAATTTTGATTGAAATGTTGATATTAAAGTGATTGAAATTTTGCTATAACGATTGAAATATGGATAATAAGAGATAGCTATAATTTTGCTATAAATTATTGAGTGAATGAGAGCTGTTAGGGGACTAGCTCACGTGTGATTGCTGATTGAAATTTAGCTATAAATTGCTGAGCGAATAAGAGCTGTCAGGGTACTAGCTCACGTGTGAAATAGGTGAATGAATTCCCCAAACAGTTCTGTGACCTAAGTTTTTCGATCTGTAACGATATCTAGGGTCTGTCCAACACCGCCGTTGGATCTACAGGTAGAGGATAACATGTCTCAGAAATCTCATACGTAACTTGTCTCAGAGGATAACATGTCTCGTTAGTAATGAGGATAACATGATCACGTCTCATTAGAGATAACATGATAACATGTGTCTTATTAGTAACGAGGATAAAATATCTCTGAGGGTAACATGACTTTAGATTACATGAGGATAACATCAGTGGAGTTTGATGGTATAACGTTATTATGTATGTGGAGAAATTAAAGGAGAAAGTACTATTCCCGAATATGCTGTTAAATAGAACACTAGAGTGAATATTCAAACCCCTGTATGAATAGAACACTGGTGTAGATGAGGAATTTGTGATGTAACACAAGTGTATAATTGGTTACTTGAGATAAAGTAACATAATATTTGTATAATGGGTTACTAGAGATCTGATGAAGTAACAATAGAAAATATATATAAATACAACTTGCACACTCACACATACATGTACATAAGTGGTGTAAAAAGTATTCTGAGAAATGTTCAGAGTGGTCTCTTTATGGATCATTTGAGGTTTGATAAGGTTAAAGCATTGTACGGGACTTGACTTACCCCTAACCAATAAAACTATAAATACTATATATACAATGAATGTTGAACATGATTTTCTGTTAAGTAAACTTAAGGGTACCATTTATTGTACTCCTGATGGAGTTTTCGTTGATATCCCAAATGATGAGATATTAATGAAATATTATTGCCAGCAGCACACAACCCTGCATACCACTGCTGGCTTGCTTCTGAAGCTGAGCAGGGTTGGTCCTGGTCAGTCCCTGGATGGGAGGCCAGGTGCTGCTGGAAGTGGTGTTGGAGGGCCAGTAGGAGGCACTCTTTCCTCTGGTCTAAAAAAATATCCAGGGTAGTTCCCCTGCCCTGTGTAGGGTGCTGTCTTTAGGATGGGATGTTAAATGGGTGTCCTGACTCTCTGATGTCATTAAAGATCTCATGGCACTTATTGTAAGAGTAGGAGTGTTAACCCTGGTGTCCTGGCTAAATTCCATCACAGTCACCTGTGAATAATCCCCAGTTTACTATTGGCTCATTCATCCCCCTATCCACTGTAACTATTCCCCAGGTTGTTGCTGTAAATGAGAATGTGTTCTCAGTCAACTTACCTGGATAAATAAAATATTAAACCAATGAGTAAGCAGGAAAATTGAACTACTCCCCCAGGAGGAGTGGGGGTCTGACACTGCCTCCCAGTTTATTTTGTCTCAGGCGCCAGGAACCTTATGGATAGAACATTCCAATGACAGTGGACTGATAGGCAGTGCTAGCCCAGTTATAATAACTGTTTATCTCTCCCCTTCTGAATTGACCAATGTATTTAATAATTTTGGCACATTACATATGAATCTTAAAATAGACATTTAATAAGTGTGAAGCAGAAAGTGAATATCCAACAGAAATTTGAAATAAATATTAAGAGTAACATTGTTAGGGTAGACTAAAATGAAAACAGTGCCTTCCAATATGGAGAAAGTTATCATGTTTGTTAGTTTAGTTTTAAAACTTGCAATAGGGGGAAACGCAGAATGTTGTTTGAGAGTGATCCATGTGTATTAGTAGTAGAAGATTGAGAAGGTCTTCCTATTGGGAAGAAAGGGATATCTCAGTTTCAAGGGCTCAGCTGAGAGAGAAGAAGCCTTGTGAGGTGTTGGTCTGTCACATGCATGACCCAGTCTTGGTCGTCACATGAATGAAGCAAACATTCATTATGAATGATGAATAAGCTAAATCATGCAAATATAACTTGTCTGTATATAAGGGAACTAACGGGACTGCCCCATTAGAGCTCCTGACAGACGTTCACTATGGTGCATCAAGTTTGTTGGAACCTCTCCAGTGTGCTGATAATAAACAATTATTCAATTAAGATTGACTTTGAGTGTCCCTGTGTAAGAATTTTCACAACAGTAGTAAATGCCAGGCGCACCTATTTGTGTCAAGAACTGCAATGCTGCTGGGTTTTTCCACGTTCAACAGTTTCCGTGTCTATCAAAAATGGCCCACCACCCAAAGGACATCTAGCCAACTTGACACAACTGTGGGAAGCATTCAGTCAACATGGGCCAGCATTGCTGTGGAACACTTTCAACACCTTGCAGAGTCCACATGGGGGGAGGTGTCCTAAATGTTTTGTACAGTCAATGTATGCTGTTTTTTTTCAGTAGGGCCCTTACAGGGCACACCAGGGACTCTGGGTCATGATCCCCATCACAAGTACAACACTGACCTTCTTCACTCCGATCTACATCATACTCCATCCGTCTGCAAACATTTGAAACATGGCCAAATCATTTATAGTTTAAATTGTAGTGGTTTGGGGACCAATTCTCTTACATAATGCCTTACATAGCCTATCTTTACACATGTAGGGAGGTTCTCTTCATCTAAAAACAGACCCGACAAACTTTCCTCCCTTTCTCCATTCACCATGCGGGTAAGGCGACAGGCACCAACCACATCTGGGACATGATTCTTGATGTATTTAGCCTTAACTTCTACGACAACCCGGAGATTACTCCTTTAACAGGCGCCCTACTCCGAAGTTCAAAGCACGTTACTTCGGATGTCAAGATTTTTGTGATGCCCAATGCACTCTTCTTCTGTTCTTCAGAAACAAAATTAATCAGAACAAGCCCACTCCTGGTCACTCTGACTCCACTTTTCCCAACACCTGCTTCACCTTCCTCGAAACCTCAAATGGATCTCCCAGATAAACATTCTTATCCAAAAATCGCATCCCAACAACAAACAAATCCTTTTCCGACATACACTTATCATCCACTTCAATTTTAGACAATTTCCTTTTTGTTCAATATTTGACACTACTGTGTTCTATTCATCATCCCCAACTTCACTCAACGGTCTTCTCGCTTCAAATTCGAACTCCACTTCCGCAATTGTTCCCTCAAGTCTCCGACTCCGGAGCCCCTCTCTCTGCAGTCAGAATAATATATATTTTTTAAACTGACTTTTTTTTTCTGTTTTGATGTTGTCGGCACGATGCGTCGATAATGAAGGGGCTGTGCTTTTACTCGTTGGTTCTTCTCCGTGTCTCTCGCTCAAACAGCCACACAGAACCAATCAATGCGTCGGCTCAACTTCTGAGTGAATACTGCATTTACAACAGCCTCCTGTCCAGACCAGTGCGTCACAGCTCTCCCTGCACTGTCAGTTGTGTCAGCCAGGCGGAGGCTGGGGGAATGAAACCAGTTTCAAATTCATAGTGGATGCAAGGACCGACACTACATGAGATCACCATTTTTGTGTATACCCAGAACATGAACACCAGAGTAAGACGTTTTTTCCTCGTTCTACTAAGCTTGTTGTAGGCTAAAAAAGTAATAGCTAGCTAGCTATGTTATTGTTCTTCAAGAATCAATGCAATTGGTATTAATTGGAATGACAATTGAATGGAGGAAATATCCCACATTGACATTGTGCATTTAATGCCACCACATCAACAATTATTTCCTATACCATTTGTGCTTCAAGTTTGCAGAAACCATTTGTGTATGAACATGACAGCTGTGACAAGTCATTCTGCACCAAGGATCACCTAGCTTGGCACCAGCTGAGCCACAGTGGTGAGACACTTCAGCTGAGTATTTGTGTTTTTTAGCCCCCCCCGAGTGCAGATATTTGAGACATATTGAGTACGAGGAGTTCTGGCTACAATTGTGTGCTTCTGTTTCTTGACATACGTACAGTAGATGGATGCAGAGAGACCTTCACCACAAATTACAATTTGAAGAAACATCTTAATTGTAAACACAACAATAAGGAAGAAACGCATGAATATGTGGTGAGTTCATCTTATCACACTACATTTTCAGTAGGTCTTTGTCATTTTTCTGGTTGAACACAGCACAGGTATTATGAAAGGCAGTACTTTGCTTGCGGGTGTGTCATTTGCTTTGAAGGATGTGGAAAAGCATTCAGGAAAAGCATTCAGCTCAAGTCACGAGTGCCAGCAACAGACCAAACTACCTTCTTTTCAGTGAGTAAATGAAGGAGATTGGTTTACTGATGGTATTATCCCATGTTGTTGGTTAAACTGGGATGTCCTGGAGTGAATAAATATTCATTTTAAATATGACAGATTTGAGCCCTGTGAACTGAATATCGATGCATATTTTAACCAAGTACAGAACATGCCTGGTACTCCTAGCTTTGTGGTCTAGAGAAGAACACTTTCAGAGGGATCAGTGCAAGATTTTGACTACTAATATCTGCCTTTTCGTCTTTCTCACTCATTGGCTTTATAAATGCACCTTTGAGGGATGCGAGAAACAATTCACTTCCCCAATAAACTCTGGCTTCATGAGAAAGTGCACAGAGGTAAGATGTATCTCCTGATCCTGCAGCTGGCTTGTCTGGGAGTGACACTGAGCCCTGTAGGAGACAACCTGCTAAGTTGTTGTTTTATCTCACACAGGCTACCCCTGTGAAGAAGATGGCTGTTCTTTCATTGGAATGCCCTGGACGGAGTATACTAAGCATAGGAGAGAACTACAGAAATGTATGCCGTCTCATACCTCACGATTGGCAGATTGCTTTTAGAATAGTATGTGTATAAGTATATGGATAACCATAATGGCGCCAGAGGAATGGCTGCCGTTTTTCTAACCAACTGTGCTATTTTGTGTTTTTTCGCATTGTTTAACTTATTTGTACATAATGTTGCTGCTACCGTCTCTTATGACCGAGAAGAGCTTCTGAATATCAGAACAGTGATTACTCACCTAAAACTGAACAAAGTTTATTTCTTTAAGGTTATACTGTTTCTCCGAGACCAGGCCCAAATCCCTTTCATTCGCGTGAAGAAAATACAGAGATACAGAGGGCGGAGATTGGGGAGCCTTGTGAGAATTTGTCGGCGAGTGGGTAACCCGCCTCTACCATCCGTTCTATTGGCCAATGTGCAATCACTGGAGAATAAACTGGATGAGCTCTGTTCAAGACTATCCGACCAATGGGACATTAAAAACGGTAAAATCTTATGTTTCACCGAGTCGTGGCTGAACAACGACACAGACAATATACAGTTGGCTGGGTTTTCCGTGCATCGTCAGGACAGAACTGCTACGTCCAGTAAGACGAGGGGTGGTGTGTGTCTATTTGTCAATAACAGCTGGTGCGCCATGTCTAATATTAAGGAAGTCTTATTGCTCGCCTGAGGTAGAGTACTTCATGATAAGTTGTAGACTACACTATCTACCAAGAGAGTTCTCATCTATATTTTTCGTAGCTGTCTATTTATCACCACAAACCGATGCTGGCACTAAGACCGCACTCAACCAACTCTATAAGGCCATAAGCAAACAGAAGCGGCGCTCCTAGTGTCCGGGGACTTTAATGCAGGGCAACAAATCCACATTACCTCATTTCTACCAGCATGTCACATGTGCAACCAGAGGGAAAAAACCTCTAGACCACCTTTACTCCACACACAGAGAAGCATACAAAGCTCTCCCTCGCCCTCCATTTGGCAAATCTGATCTTAATTCTATCCTCCTGATTCCTGCTTACAAGTAAAAACTAAAGCAGGAAGTACCAGTGACTCGCTCAATACAGAAGTGGTCAGATGACACGGATGCTACGCTACAGGACTGTTTTGCTAAAACAGACTGGAATATGTTCCCGGGATTCATCCAATGGCATTGAGGAGTATACCACCTCAGTCACCAGCTTCATCAATAAGTGCATCGACGACGTCGTCCCCACAGTGACCGTAAGTACATATCCAAACCAGAAGCCATGGATTACAGGCAACATCCGCACCGAGCTAAAGGCTAGAGCTGCCGCTTTCAAGGAGCGGGACAATAATCCGGACTCTTAAAAGTCTGAATGCCCTTAGACAAACCATCAAACAGGAAAGGCATCAATACAGGACTAAGATTGAATCCTACTACACCGTCTCTGACGCTCGTCGGATGTGACAAGGCTTGCAAACTATTACGGGCTACAAAGGGAAACTCAGCCGCGAGCTGCCCAGTGACGCGAGCCTACCAGACGGGCTAAATGCCTTTTATGCTTGCTTCGAGGCAAGAGACACTGAAGCATGCATGAGAGCACCAGCTGTTCTGTGGAAAGCTGATGTGAGCAAGACCTTAAAACAGGTCAACATTCACAAGGCCGCAGGGCCAGACGGATTACCAGGATGCGTACTCAGAGCATGGGCAGACCAACTGGCAAGTGTCTTGACTGACATTTTCAACCTCTGCCTGACCCAGTCTCTAATACCTGCATGTTTCAAACAGACCACCATAGTCCCTGTGCCCAAGAAAGCAAAGGTGACCTGCCTAAATGACTACCGCCCCGTAGCACTCACGTCGGTAGCAATAAAGTGCTTTAAAAGACTGGTCATGGCTCACATCAACACCATCATCCTGGAAACCCGAGACCCACTCCAATTCGCATACCACCCCAACAAATCCACAGATGACGCAATCTCAATCGCACTCCACACTGCCCTTTCCCACCTGGACAAAAGGAACACCTATGTGAGAATGCTGTTCATTGACTACAGCTCAGCGTTCAACACCATAGTGCCCACAAAGCTCATCACTAAGCTAAGGACCCTGGGACTAAACACCTCCCTCTGCAACTGGATACTGTACTTCCTGACGGGCTGCCCCCAGGTGGTAAGGGTAGGTAACAACACATCTGCCACGCTGATCCTCAACACGGGCCCCCTCAGCGGTGTGTGCTTAGTTCCCTCTTGTACTCCCTGTTCACCCACGACTGCGTGGCCAAGCACGACTCCAACACCCTTATTAAGTTTGCTGACAACACAATGGTGGTAGGACTAATCACAGACAACGATGAGACAGCCTATAGGGAGGAGGTCAAAGACCTGACAGTGTGGTGCCAGGACAAAAACCTCAACGTGAGCAAGACAAAGGAGATGATCGTGGACTACAGGAAAAGGAGGGCCGAACACGCCCCCATTCACATCGACGGGGCTGTAGTGGAGTGGGTTGAGAGTTAAGTTCCTTGGAGTCCACATCACCAACAAACGATCATGGTCCAAACACACCAAGAAAGTTGTGAAGAGAACATGACAACACCTTTTCGCCCTCAGGAGACTGAAAAGATTTGGCATGGGTCCCCAGATCCTCAAAAAGTTCTACAACTGCACCATCAAGAGCATTCTGACCGGTTGCATCACCGCCTGGTATCGGCACCCGACCATAAGGTGCTACAGAGGGGAGTGAGTACAGCCCAATACATCATTGGGGCCAAGCTTCCTGCTATCCAGGATCTATATACTAGGCGGTGTCAGAGGAAGGCCCAAAATATTGTCAAAGACTCCTGTCACCCAAGTCATAGACTGTTCTCTCTGCTGAACAATAAATCAAATGGCCACCCGGACTATTTACATTGACACTCCCCCCCTTTGTTTTTACACTGCTGCTACTCGCTGTTTATTATCTGTGCATAGTCACTTTACTCCTACCTACATGTACAAATTACCTTGACTACCTGTACCCCTGCACATTGACTCGGTACCGGTACCTCCTGTATATAGCCTTGTCATTGTTATTTTATTGTGTTACTTTATTTAGTAAATATTTAATTCACTCTATTTCTTGAACTGCATTATTGGATAAGGGCTTGTAAGTAAGCATTTCACGGTATTGTCTACACCGGTTGTATTCGGCGCACGTGACAAATACAATTTGATTTAATTTAAGTTTGTTTACCTGCACAATTACAACAAAGTTCCTCAGTGAAGGTTGCTTTAAAGTGATTGTGTCTCCAGCCCTTTTCCAGTGTAATGAGCACAGCAAGGTGTTTCCCACCTGGTTCCTGAAGCAGCACTAGTGTGTCCACGCAGAGGAGCGCCAGGTGTTTCTCTGTCCCAGGGAGGGGTGCGCCTTTCAACCTGCAGAGCAACATCAGCTCTTTCCATGAAGAGCAGCGCCCTTACACCTGCCCCCATGAAGGCTGTGGAAAGACATTTGCCATCAAGGTATGGATACCTGACCATAGTCCTGTTGTGTTGCTACCAGATTTCCCTCTCTATTTAGTCAAAATCAGCTCCTGTATCTCTGGAGGTGCATTTGAATGAGAGAGTGGTCCCCACACATTTTAACAGTGGTGGGCCGTCAGGGCCTGCAAGGCCTTCTCTGCTGGCCTAAACATCATCAGAATATAATTTTTTTTAAAATATATTTTCCCACAAATATGTATTAAATTATTCCCCAGAGTAAGAGTTATACTCTTCATTTCATAGCTTTCCTCTTGGTTGCACTGCTTCCAGCCCCAGGTTGAGATTTGGAGGGCTGGTCTTTATGTTAGATCTTTTATCCAATCATATTCAGCCATCATGTGTTGCCAGGGGTCTAAAATCTGCCCTCGGGCCTTCAGAATCAACAGTGCGGGCGCTTGTAGCTTAAAGTGAATGGAAATTAAAATTTTGTGTCAACCAATCAGCTTTAGAGTTGGCTATTGTACGCCTGCTGGCTGGCTCCAGTGTTACACAGGAGCCAGCTAGCAGGCGTAGTGCGTCCACGTCTATTGATTGGATTACCAATATTGAGAGGCAGGTCCTATGGGCAGGTCTATGCAGATCTAGGAAACTGAATTTGATAAACGAATTAATTCGCGTTCTACTAAGCTGTTTTTTCAACCCACAATGGCGGAAGGAGGAGAAGATATCGATTTGGTCGAGGATATAATTATAACGCCATTCTCAAGACGAACTTTTCAAGAAAAGTTAGACATTGTAAGGAGAGGTCGCCCGACGCCACAAAGCCTATCACAGGCGGGAAAGGGGTTCGTTCGCTCGCCACTTTCAAAGTTTCAACTACGAGCGCTATGGCTCCGAGAAGCACTGCAAACTGTACTGCTGGGAATGCCTATTATTTGCAAGTGATCGATTTGGTGTTTGGAGCCACACTGGCTTTGCAAACTTGAGTTGTCTGTTAAACACTGTTTACCCAAAAATGTCAATTTGTCAATTTCAAGGTGACGCAACGCCTGGTTATACTGTGTTTCTGTCTAAATGTATAGTGTCTAGAGCCATGGCATAATGATGGTAATAAGAGGTGGATTAATTCGGGTGGGACTGTGTAGTACCTCACTGAAGGCCTAGGCCCCAGGCCCACGGCACGCCACTGCATTTTAATGACAGTAGTGATAACATGGATATATGGACCTATGTTCCCTTTAATAGAAAACGTTGTAGTTGACAGCAAGGCTTGCAATGCCAGAGTGTTTCCCACCATCCAGAATGGAAAAAAACAGGTAAGAATAGACATAGGCATTCCATGTATGCTAGAATATGTTCATTTATTTGAACATAACCTTCGAGTAGCCAGTACATAAAGCTTACATGTCGTGCTGTTCCTCATCCTACGTAAATGTTTATTGCGTATATTGCTGTTTGTTTATGTGTACACCCGCCCTCCTCATTAAAAAAAAAAAACTGGATATGACATAGCCTTCACTAGTTAAGTTTTCCATTCGTTTTTGAGCTCATTAGTTTCCACACACAACTGTTAATTTAGATTCTATTTAAGTTCAGTGCTGTGAGTCTGGTGTGAGGTCTGTAGGGGGAACAGTAGGTGAAGTGGTGGGCTCTGAGCTGGTATCAGTGGCCGGCGCTGCTGCACCTCTGTTCATTTCTTTGAGTTCCTTCACTGAGGGTGGACGCAGGATGCACATGGCAGCTCTACCGTCTCGGATCACTTTGGGATTGGAAACAAATCCTACCAGCCCCTCTATCTGTTGCACCATCTGCTCCAGAGTTTTGTCCTGTCGTCAAAACCATAAAAGCACAACATTAACATTTGAGCTGCCCATACTTTCACATCTCAGGAAAGTTAACATGGAGTCCTTGTACAGACAAAAGGGCACACTCCTTTTTCCATCCACAATAAGAGAAAAATATACAGTGTCCTCCGTAATTATTGGGACAGTGACGCATTTTTTATTGTTTTGGCTCTACTCCAGCACTTTATATCGGGTGAATCGTTTATAAATTACAGCACTTTTTGTACATGGTCCCCTGAAATGGGGGGACTAAAAGTATTGGGACAAATTCACTTACAGTGCCAGTCAAAAGTTTGGACACACCTACACATTCAAGGGTTTTTCTTAATTGTTACTATTTTCTACATTGTAGAATAATAGTGAAGACATCAAAACTATGAAATAACACATATTTAATCACGTAGTAACCAAAACAGTGTTAACCAAATCAAAATATATTTTTAATCTTCAAAGTAGCCACCCTTTGCCAGCTTTGCACACACTTGGCATTCTCTCAACCAGCTTCATGAGGTAGTCACCTGGAATGCATTTCAATTAACAGGTGTACCTTGTTAAAAGTGGATTTGTGGAATTTATTTCCTTCTTAATGTGTTTGAGCCAATCAGTTGTGTTGTGACAAGGTAGGGGTTGGTATACAGAAGATAGCCCTATTTGGTAAAAGACCAAGTCCATATTATGGCAAGAAATGCTCAAATAAGCAAAGAGAAACGACAGTCCATCATTACTTTAAGACATGAAAGTCAGTCAATCCGGAACAAATCAAGAACTTTGAAAGTTTATTCAAGTGCAGTCGCAAAAACCATCAAGCGCTATGATGAGTCTGACTTTCATGAGGACCACCACAAGAATGGAAGACCCAGAGTTACCTCTGCTGCAGAGGATAAGTTCATTAGATTTAACTGCACCTCAGATGCACCCCAAATGCTTCAGAGTTCAAGTAACAGACACATCTCAACATCAACCGTTCAGAGGAGACTGCTTGAATCAGGCCTTCATGGTCGAATCGAATTTCTGCAAAGAAACCACTACTAAAGGACACCAATAAGAAGAAGAGACTTGCTAGGGCCAAGAAACACGAGCAATGGACATTAGACCAGTGGAAATCTGTAATTTGGTCTGATGAGTCCAAATTTGAGATTTTTGGTTCCAACCGCCGTGTCTTTGTGAGACGCAGAGTAGGTGAACGGATGATCTCTGCATGTGTGGTTCCCACCGTGAAGCATGGTGGAGGAGGTGTGATGATGTGGGGCTGATTTGCTGATAACACTATCTGTGATATATTTAGAATTCAAGGCACACTTAACCAGCATGGCTACCACAGCATTCTGCAGTGATACACCATCCCACCTGGTTTGCGCTTAGTGGGACTATCATTTTTTTTTCAACAGGACAATGACCCAACACACCTCCAGGCTGTTTAAGGGATATTTGACCAAGAAGAAGAGTGATGGAGTGCTGCATCAGATGACCTGGCCTCCACAATCACCCGACCTCAACCCAATTGAGATGGTTTGGGATGAGTTGGACCACAGCGTGAAGGAAAAGCAGCCAACAAGTGCTCAGCATATGTGGGAACTCCTTCAAGACTGTTGGAAAAGCATTCCAGGTGAAGCTGGTTGAGAGAATGCCAAGAGTGTGCAAAGCTGTCATCAAGGCAAATGGTGGCTATTTGAAGAATCTCAACTATAAAATGTATTTTGATTTTGAACACTTTTTTGGTTACTACATGATTCCATATGTGTTAATTCATAGCTTTGATGTATTCACTATTATTCTACAATGTAGAAAATAGTAAAAATAAAGAAAACCCCTTGAATGACTAGATGTGTCCAAACTTTTGACTGGTACTGTAGATGTGTATTCAAGTAATCAAAAGTTTTGTATTTGGTCCCATATTCCTAGCACGCAATGACTACATCAACCTTGTGAGTCTACAAACTTGTTTGATGCACTTGCGGTTTGTTTCGGTTGCAATTCAGATTATTTTGTGCCCAATATAAATGACATGGTAAATAATGTACTTTAGCATTTTGGAGTCAGAGTAGAATGTTTTAAACACTTCTACCATGTGGATACTCCCATGATTATGGATAGTCCTGAATGAATCGTGAATAATTATGAGTGAGAAAGTTACAGACCCCCAAATATGATTCCCCCTCAAAAACGCTAAACTCCCCTGTTATTCTAATGGTGAGAGGTTAGCATCTCTTGGGGGTATAGTACTTGTGCGTCTGTAACTTTCTCACTCATCATTATTCACTATTCATTCAGGACTAGCTGTAATGCATCCAACAAGTTTGTAGAGTCACAAGCTTGATGTAGTCATTGCGTGCTAGGAATGTGGGACCAAATACTAAACTTTTGCATACTTTAATACACATAAGTGAATTAGTCCGAATATTTTAGGGGACTATGTAAAAAGTGCTGTAATTTCCGATTCGGATGAAAATAGCCTAAAATATAAGCTGACAGTCTACCACTTAACCTCAGTCATTGTATCATTTCAAATCCAAAGTGCTGGAGAACAGAGCCAAAACAACAACAAAAAATGTCACTATCACAATAATTATGGAGGGCACTGTATAATTCATGCATGTCTAAGCCTGGTTTATATTTGTTGCTAATGAATCTCTGCTCTGCCAAAGGAAAGTTTTTGTGTACATATACAGAATTAAATGTATATTTTTGCATAAAAAAATGGAGTTCTTAATTCAAAACCAACTGTCTTACTATTTTGCTGGTTCAACTACAGAATAGTGACGAGGTATCTGGTGTGTTCAGGCTGACATTTAGGTTTAAATAGGTTTACTGGTTGCAATACTAATGGATATACAGTTGAAGTCGGAAATTTACATACACCTTAGCCAAATACATTTAAACTCAGTTTCACACAATTCCTGACATTTAATCCTAGTAAAAATTCCCTGTCTTAGGTCAGTTAGGATCACCACTATATTTTAAGAATGTGAAATGTCAGAATAATAGTAGAGAGAATGATTTCTTTCAGCTTTTATTTATTTCATCACATTCCCAGTGGGTCAGAAGCTTACATACACTCAATTAGTATTTGGTAGCATTGCCTTTAAATTGCTTAACTTGGGTCAAATGTTTTGGGTAGCCTTCCACAATCTTCCCACAATAAGTTGGGTGAATGTTGGCCCATTCCTTCTGACAGAGCTGGTGTAACTGAGTCAGGTTTGTAGGCCCCCTCGCTCGCACATGCTTTTTCAGTTCTGCCCACAAATGTTCTATTGGATTGAGGTCAGGGCTTTGTGATGGCCACTCCAATACCTTGACTTTGTTGTCCTTAAGCCATTTTGCCACAACTTTGGAAGTATGCTTGGGGTCATTGTCCATTTGGAAGACCCATTTGCGACCAAGCTTTTACTTCCTGACTGATGTCTTGAGATGTTGCTTCAATATATCCACATAATTTTCCTCCCTCATGATGCCATCTATTTTGTGAAGTGCACCAGTCCCTCCTGCAGCAAAGCATCCCCACAACATGATGCTGCCACCCTCGTGCGTCACAGTTGGGATGGTGTTCTTCGGCTTGCAAGCATCCCCCTTTTTCCTCCAAACATAACGATGGTCATTATGACCAAACAGTTCTATTTTTGTTTCATCAGACCAGAGGACATTTCTCAAAAAAGCACGATCTTTGTCCCCATGTGCAGTTGCAAACCGTAGTCTGGCTTTTTTATGGCGGTTTTGGAGCAGTGGCTTCTTCCTTGCTGAGCGGCCTTTCAGGTTATGTCAATATAGGACTCGTTTTACTGTGGATATAGATACTTTTGTACCCGTTTCATCCAGCATCTTCACAAGGTCCTTTGCTGTTGTTCTGTGATTGATTTGTACTTTTCGCACCAAAGTACGTTCATCTCTAGGAGACAGAACGTGTCTCCTTCCTGAGAGGTATGACGGCTGCGTGGTCCCATGGTGTTTATATTTGCATACTATTGTTTGTACAGATGAACGTGGTACCTTCAGGCGTTTGGAAATTGCTCCCAAGGATGAACCAGACTTGTGGAGGTCTACAATTCTTTTTCCTGAGGTCTTAGCTGATTTCTTTTGATTTTCCCATGATGTCAAAAAAAGAGGCATTAAGTTTGAAGGTCGACCTTGAAATACATCCACAGGTACACCCTCAATTGACTCAAATGATGTCAATTCACCTATAAGAAGCTTCTAAAGCCGTGACATTATTTTCTGAAATTTTCCAAGATGTTTAAAAGCACATTCAACTTAGTGTATCTTCTGACCCACTAGAATTGTGATACAGTGAATTATAAGTGATATATTAGGTCTGTAAACAATTGTTGGAAAAATTATTTGTGTCATGCAAACAGTAGATGTCCTAACCGACTTGCCGAAACTATTTTGTTAACAGGAAATTTGTGTAGTGGTTGAAAAACGAGTTTTAATGACTCCAACCTAAGTGTATGTAAACGTCCAACTTCAACTGTACAGTATCTGTTCTGTCTAGTTCCATGAGCTTGTTAGGGAGATGAAATACATGAATATGGTAGTAGTCATTATACATACCCAAGAAAATCATCTCTAACGCATCTTTGAAACTATAGAAGGATGAATAGAACCTGTATAGGTCAAAATAAAGCAATCCTATGTAGATATTTCTCACCAGTGGCTGTGTATGTTCCACACGCCCTGTTCTCAGAGTGATTCTGACATGGTGCTTCTTGTCCAGCCATGTCTGGACCTGCCTCAGCTTGGTTAGAAGATCATGGCTACCAATGTCAGAGGAAACAGTAAGCTCCTTTACCTGCACAGGGCCTATGGAGAGACCGAAGGTATGGTTTGGCTTTCAGAGATCAGACAGGAGAGGATGCCTTTTAGATAATTCAGATATAACCACTGTATGCAATGCAGAGATGTGAATGTGTGTGATGTAAAGGCAGTAGTTGTGTATGTGCTAAATATTACACACCTGTCTTGGCTTTCTGTTTCTCACGCAGTTTGAGCTGCTCCTCGTGGATCTGTTTGCCAGTCATTAGACGGTAGACAGGTGGATCTTTGTTTTCGTTGAGAGGGACCAGTTTAAGCCCATTCTCATCCATCAGTCTGAGGACATCAGCTCGATGCATGGTGCCCATGTTCTCGCCATTCTCATTGATCACCTGCAGGTGGCGCTGGTGGATCTTCCGGCCAATACTGCCAATGGTGGCACGGGCTCGGGGATCCTGCTTCTTCTTAGGCACCTGCCCCTCTTCAGTTTCATCCACTGTGGTGGACAGTGGAGACCATCCCCAAGACAACAATGCACTCACACATCTCCCATTGTATGATAGGAGCCCAGCCCCAGAGGCTGTTCTCCAGGAGTTGAGAGTTCCACCACAGACAGCTCTAGATGCATGGCTCAGAGCCCACCTCATACAAGCACTTGACATTCTGAGCAGAACACAGAGAGAGCAGGTGAGAGTGAGAGGGGTAAACAAACGTGAAACTAGGCATTATTATTCCCAAAAGTAAGTCACTTTTGCCTAGCAATTACGTCTAAAAGTCAGAAAATGCAAGTGAAAGACCATCAAAAACACACTGTTGACAAGCATGGGAACCTGGTTAGCTAAGCAAACAATAATTGACAAGGAGAAGTAGCAGCCTCTACAGAACGTGCTGTACAGGGCTAGGAATACATACAGATCCGGCACGCGACAGTCAGCTTGTAGGCCGAAACACAGGAACAACGAATAAGTAAGGACGCACGAAGAATTATAAACTTAGCTTTATATTGTACAATAATTCAATGCATACGTATCGCCCCAAAACGGGAGGCGTTTGTTTCCATACTACATGAAAATGGGGTCCTGTCTCCTTAACAGTTCTTGGCGCAGTATGATGACGCAGTCGCAGAACAATGATCTGAATTTGTAGTTTTAGATGTCGTTCGAACTAGTACCTTTCTTATTATATAACTTAGGCTATAATTAATCATGTGTAGGCCACTGCGCTACTAATACTAAGCTAGGCTACAGGCTGCTGTTTATTATAATAGCCTGATCATGGGCTAGACTAATTGTTATCAAACTATGTTCTAAGCAAACCTTGTGATTCCACATCTAAGTTAGATTTTGAAAAGTAGTCAAGAGGAAAATGGTCTTTCAAACGAAAAAACAAATCTCATAGACATGGCATACATTTAAAATAATTTCAATTAATTTGGCTGACAATCGGAGATAATGACATAAGGGACGGGGTCTTAGACCAGTGCAGGCGTATTGCGCGCACGGGTCAGCTTCTGAGAGCTCATCTGAACGTAACTAGGGTTGACACAGTTTGACTCGTCAGTACTCTACTCTGCTCGTCTTTGTTTTGCACTTTCTTTCATGGGCACTGCATTTTGCTTATATATCAAGCCAATTCGATGTGTTTGTTCATGTTATAAATACCCTATGTTCCATCTATATTAGGTCACATCCTGCATGTGTTCTTGATTTTTTTTTAAAACAACTATAGGAGCTTGCTATATGTTCAAAGGCAGTGCGGCCTTTATTTAAAGCGTCCCTTTATGTGATTAGTGTACTTTGAGAGATCTTAGTCAGGGAAGAAATCTGATTGATAGACAAATGTGCTTTTCTATATCTCTCAGAGGAGAGCCCTTTCAAAGGAGTAGGCAGGAATGTTTTTTGTTGTTGCGTTGGATGTTTGCAAACATTGTAGGCCTATATGCTAAATGATATTATCTTCATTATTAAAATCCCACTAGGTAGCCCTAATGATCTGGATTGTAATTTCTGACACATAGGCTACTTGAAGAAGTCTGCAGTGATAGCCTAATTGTCAACAAAGTTGTAGAGAGGTTCAGTGGGCTCTGCGGTGTGGGGTTATTCCCTGCCCAGGCCTTAGTCTATAGAAACAGTAAATAGAGAGATTTTATAATCAGATGAGCAGCAGTTCATTTAATTAACAGCAAGATAATTCCCTTGTGTGCCCAGTGGGATGTGTGTGTGTGTGTGTGTGTGTGTGTGTGTGTGTGTGTGTGTGTGTGTGTGTGTGTGTGTGTGTGTGTGTGTGTGTGTGTGTGTGTGTGTGTGTGTGTGTGTGTGTGTGTGTGTGTGTGTGTGTGTGTGTGTGTGTGTGATGTGTGTGTCAACTCTGGACCTCGAAGCTAGTTTCACGTTTTTTTTCATTGTTCCCCTCTAATCAAGGACTGATTTAGACATGTGGTGCTATTAGTTATCAGGTAGAACAGAACACCAGCTCAGTACCTCGTAGGGTAAGAGTTGAATACCCCTGGCTAGGGCACGGGGTGTTGAAAATAAGCTGCATTGCACTTTTTGTATAGTTAGGTGTTTTAGTCTTGAAGGCATGTATGTGCATCTGGAGAAAAAGTGAACTTGAACACAGGATGTAGTGAGGATTCTCAGTTTTGAATTATCTGTTTTACAATGACAAATTGAGGCCTCAATTAATCTGAAGTTTTATATCCGTTCAGTTTCTACAAACCAAACCATTCGTTTTTATAGGTTTCATAGGCTGCGTTTACACAGGCATCCCAATTCTGATCATTTGCCCAATTACAGTCAAAAGACCAGGGCCCGGTTTCCCTAAAGCATCTTAAGGCTAAATTAATTTTAGAACCATGGGTTTTAAAATGAATTTGGCTTTAATCTGGTTGGTCAAAAGACCAACAACTGCCTGTGTTAATGCAGCCTAAGTCTAGTAACAGTGGGAAACTTATTAGTAGCCTATAAGCATTTTATGATGAGGAACATAGTAGGAAGCAAATTGCATAGGCTGTTTGCAGTGATGTGTTGTCCGGACACCTAAACGACATAATGATTAAACTCAACCATTCAGCAAGCCGGGCAATTGTCAAAATGTAGAGACGTGACGGTAGGCCCACTAACTGCCAATGTTAAATAGAAGTCTATTTAAATAATCTGAACAAAAAAAGTGCATCGTTTGCGAGTAGCAGATGGATAATTGTACACGGTCGACTGATTGGAAAGAAAGATGCGCTCCCCGAAAGAGCATTCATGGTGGAGAATGCGAGCGAGCTTATTTATTAATTAGCTCAGAAATTCTGCTTCCTCGTGCTGGCAGCCCGCTTTGAAGCGAAACCCCAACAAAAAGGTAAGTTACCACACGAAAACGTTCCTGTATCCTCTCAAAACTGTACATAGTTTAAATCTGTCGTTTGGTCTTCATCCCAATGGTGGGACCTCCATGTGTGAGGCTGGTTTTCCCAAGGATAACAACCATGTTTCGGCAAATACACATATGCAGGTTATGTGGCGCTGACTAGCACCTTGAATGAGCTGATGATTAACTGAAACGTAGCATAACGCCCCCCTCTCTCTCTCTCTTGCAATTCATGTCTCAATTAATTAATTAATTAATACATTGCCAAAACATTTTAGGCCTATAGCTTAGAGCCAATGGTAATAATTGTTATGTCCTTCTTGATTGAAAACGTGAATAAAAAAATGCCAATTTGTTCATTTTCTGTCGCCGTATTAATCCCCCATTCAACTGATTCGTTTAGTAGTCTTAGCATTAGACTATTCTCACTTGCATCTGTCAATCATTTCCATTGTTTTGTAACTTTGGTGATCTGACGTTGAGAAAGTTTGAAGCCACATGAAACATGTTAACAACGACTTTTAACAATACATTTCAGTATAGAACATATAATAGCCTATTCTTATTACTGTGAAATTATAATTCTTAATAATATAATTATTGAATGATGATAATATATATTGATGTTTGATATTATTCTACATAGTCACTCTTTTGTCCGACAGTGCTGCTCTGCTGTAAGCTATGGTATCTGCAGGTACATAACACTGAAAGGAAACTCCAAATAACAGTTACAGTTTACAATGTTGTTATTAGGCTCCTCCTCCTGTAAGTACATTGTAACAATTATTGTTATTATATGCGTTGTTACATTGTACTTAACCAACATTACATTGTACTTAACCATCATTAGACAACCCACTTGTAGGCTACTTGGTTGGGTTAAATGCGGAAGACACATTTCAGTTGAATACATTCAGTTGGACAACTGACTAGGTATCCCCCTTTCCCTTTCCCTTTCAAAAATAATAATTACAGTAACACTTTAAGTGTGTTCTAAATGTTGTCCAAATTCTGTATCTGCGGTGTATTTATACAGGTAGTTTAGTAACAGAAGAAACGTACATTCCAACTATGATGCATCCTATGTTCAGAAATTATTTGCATTATTTTCATGATGTTCACAGATGGTACAAATGTTTTAACCCGCTAGCCTGTCCTATGTATTAATGTAAAACAGTAAACTCTGACAAACTGTCATAGAAAATGTCTTCATATACCACTTGATTTAACGTGTATGATGAGTTACGGCATATCTCAACATATTCAGATGATTGCGTATTGTGACCTACTTGAGCAATCAATTACAAATTAAAGTGACAGTCACTTCTTAACCAAATATATATAAGCTAGAAACAATTTTTTGTTGAGACAAATGGTCATGAAAAACGTTTAAAATCATCAAATACCCCTCTCTCTTGAAATAGTACAAATTAATTGAGCACCTCAATGTTTTGTAGAGAACTGGCAAAACAATTGTCCAGATGAGATTTTAAGAACCATAAAATGAACCAATTTTAGAATCTATAATTTTTTATAATCAAATGATCAATTATGTTTTTGCCTTTAAAGTTACTGAAATAGTCATTTTAAAATAGCACGACGGCAAAATAGCAAGATATCTGAATTTGTATTTACAGTTTATCACAAAAAATATTGTATAAAATAAATAGTACAAATACTGAGCTATATTGTATGCCAAAAATAATCTGACCATAGCACCGCCTGGAGTTTGATAAACGGCATTGGCACTTGGCTTGGAACTGGTGCTTTAGTCAGAAGACATGAAAATAGAGCTGTTTGGCCACACACTGAAAAACAGAAACATATGCAGAAAAGTACCTCATACCTACAGTAAAATATAGTGGTGGATCTTTGATGTTATAGGGCTATTTTGCTTCCACTGGTCCTGGAGCCCTTGTTAAGGTCAACGGCAGGATATCAAGCATGTTCTCCAATCTCATAAAACATTTTAGAAAAAGGCTCAGTGTCGTTATCCTCACAAGGGGAGGGTGCTAGAGAATTGAAAACAGGAGTGTTAATAATTTAGACCCTTATCTTCGTTTCTATTACTTTTGAAACAAATCCAAAAATTGAGCAATTGTATTAGGATAAAAAATATATACATTTTTTGTTGTTATTGCATGCATTATAGCTCAGCATTTTTAGTATTTATTTTATAGTATTTTTTGCTCATCTTTATCAAGGGTGCCAATAATTATGGATCTCGCTGTATATATCGGTACCACTAGTTTAAGAGGATGACATTCGTCTCAGCAAAACTCCTGGACTGTTTAAAACCCCTAGTTGATTTTTTTTTTTTTCAAAACTTTATTCTCCTGACATTGTCTCTGCGCACTCTCACTTCTCTGTGTTTCTAGCGATTTTTAATCCAGATAAAATCAAGGCTAATGCTTCATTAGCAGGTATTTTTACATAATGATCCTCATGATGCGCTGTTAATTTTTTTTGTTAACGCAATTACCAGGCTCTCAGTGGACGGGGTCTGAAAGGTCTAATTACCCTGTGGCATGCTGGGAAATAGTTGGTGGTGTCTTTGGGCAGGTGGCCCGGGAGGTGGGAGTCAGGAACAGGGCATGCCGAGGCGGGCAATTACTGGATGAATTTCACTTTAATAAATGTTGAGCTACATTTGGAAATGCAGATAACAGAGCTTTCTGCCTAATGGGTGCCGCACTGAAGCCACTTGAGCAAGGGAATGATCTGAAAGAGGGTTTAATTAACACAAGCTACATGATCCAGAGAGAGACAGACTGAATGTTAGAGTGAGGGGGAGAACGCTACAGGGATAATGTGGAAATTAGAGGAGGAGAGGAAGGGAGCGAGCGATATGGAGGGGGTGCCACCTGTGTTTTCACTCGTTTATAATCTCAGACACTCATATGTTGACATAGACTGACACATCAATGACACACACATACAATGACACACACATGCATATACACACACACATTTCTATGTACTAGCTAATATGTGTGTGTCTGTGTCTGTGTGTGTTTGCACGCACATTTTATTGTGTATATATAATTTCTAGAGGGATGTATGTATGACCTCTGAATATACAATCTTATTATATAGTATTTTCATACAAAGTAGTGTGTAGACAAGTTGTATTTATTTTCCGTAGTGTGCCATGTGTCTTTCTGTGTATACCATGTGTTCTTGCATGTGGGTACTGTAGAGCCTACAATGTATGGTGTGTGTGAATGGTGCGTGTGTTTTGTGTCAGTAGTGTAAATGTGTGGTTTTGTGTGTGTAGGGTGCTCCTGGCTGTGAGCGGCCTGGTCTCCCTCCACTCTGCTGGAGCTAAAAGCCCTGAAACGGGACGGTAATTGCCCAATTAGGCCCCTCGCTCTGTGGGCCGCAGAGCACTACGCGCCTCCACACGCTCACAGAGTCACATAATTGAGCTGAAAGCAAACGAACGGACGGCAGACAAACAAGCTACTAGAAAATAATTACTTGGAGTGTTTCTTTTCAGTACCTGTACAGCGGATTTCATTATCGTCAATAGCCTCTAAAGCTGCTCGAAACGCTGGTAGTTGTCATTTTCATAGAGACTTGATAATGACATTAATTTGTCTTAATGGGTAGTTCTATTGTTATAAATAGTGAAATGAGCTGAAATTGTCTTGCCATGGCAGGCAGAGAGGACTTCACCGCGCTCCCGGCAGACATGAGGAGATAATTTGGTGTGCTTGTCAAATTTCCAATAATTTGTTATATGGAACATGAGTAATGCTAGTGCCATTAATGTTCATTTTCCTGTAAATTCATTACTACCCTTTTCCCTTTTATGTTTTTAATGCCTCTGCCCATTTTTCTCTGCCTCAAGTGGTTACACAAGGACTTACTAAAAACACACACCCAGACCCCTACCACACACACACACACACACACACACACACACACACACACACACACACACACACACACACACACACACACACACACACACACACACGCACACTGAAGACTTGTATACACAAACACGTAAATACTTCTGAACAGTGAACTCAAACACATATAAGTAAACACAGAATACTCACACTTGGCTACATGCAAACTTTATAGATGAATTTAAATGACAAGATACACGTTTGTTAGATGTTTTCAGACCTTAAAGGACGACTGGACTTCCTGATTTGTCCTTGTTTTTCATTTTGGCTCATCAAGAAATGCTTGCTGCCATGACTGAAGGAAAACGACAGTTGTCTTGGGGGTGTGGTTTGATGTGGGTGTTTCTTTGCCATTCAATCACAACAAACAAGGGCAGTAGTGAGTACAGTTAGGTGAGCTAGCTAGCTTTGCTATGGAGAGAACAAAGTTTTCTTCTCCCCTTCTGACAGACTCGCCATCTCAAGATGGTGATAGCTGTAGCTGGCTATCCTACCTAGCTGATATTTCTCTGTCAAATCCGCTTTGGGCCAGACTGAATTTATGACCAAAAGTATTATATTTACACTTTGTAGTCAATTTGTACTCTAGATGTAATGTTTTTGACTCATATCGATGCGACATAGGCCATTTAAAACCAGAGAAGTTGGTTCTAAGGGGAAGTTGACCTTTAAAAGTTGTCTATTGGGAGAGAGCAGTTTATTTCCCATCTACCATCATCAGTTTTAACCATGCAGCTGTGTAAGCACCATAGTGGGAACAAACCTTGAAGAATAGAAAGCCAGGAAGATAAGATACCATTAATGTCCTTCTGACTAAGTTTGCATACTCATTGACATTTAAAAAGAGAAATGGATAGAGCAACTTTCAATTTCATGTTCACATTTTCATTGTGTCACAAATGTGTACTGATATATAGTGTAGTGTCCTTCTGGACTGACAGGTACAGGGTCGTAAGTTCAGGTCAACATCGGGCTAACCCCTGAATTCCCTACATTGGTGTCAGAAATGAGACGGGACTACTAAGGCACCAGCAGTCTTGTATAGAGATGCAGGTTTGTGTCCCGGTCAGATTACCCCCCAAATTTGCTACAATCACACTGCTACTTATAGTAACATAATATCAATGCATCTGCCTTTAAGGTAGTATTTTATTTTTTTACTTTATTTTAACTAGGCAAGTCAGTTAAGAACAAATGCTTATTTTCAATGATGGCCTAGGAACAGTGGGTTATCTGCTTTGTTCAGGGGCAGAACAACTGATTTTTACCTTGTCAGCTCGAGGATTCGATCTTGCAACCTTTCGGTTACTAGTCCAACGCTCTAACCACTAGGCTACCTTCCGCCCCACTGGCTATATAATATACAGTATATCTAATATCTAAGCGTTAAAACATTAACAACCTTCCATTTTATTACATTGTGTTGTTGACCCTGTCTTGTGTCTTTTTGAATCCTTGTAGAATTGATGATAGGTCTCATTCCACCGTGACGAACAGTATCTAACAGTCATCTTCAAGTTCCCAATGAGCAATGAGCTTTGGGATGCTTTTTCTCCATTGTTGCTGTTGATAAACCCTAATATCAAGTTCATTTTTGAAATACCAAAATGATTTATCATTAAAGATTGTCATTCATTTGCTTTAATTTTGTGCTTCATTACATTGATTGAGAGATGCATTTTCTATTATCTCAGTGTGCGTGTGTGGGCGTGTGGCTACATGTATTTACCTGTGTCTCACTGCAAATGTCCGTATGTGTGGGTGTGTCTGAGTCCTTTGAGAGTGCGTATAATATAATTTCGAAGTGAGATGAGAGGGTCCATAGAAGAAGGGCGCAGTGACTCAGGAGCCAATTGGTGACTCGGGAGCTGATTGGTGACTCGGGGATGAAGCCGTCCTCCTGATGGTGACTTCTTGTGTAATGCTATCTAATAATAGTTTTTAAACAGCCCTGTTTTAACTTTTCATCAAGCCAGTGGGAAATACAGTATCAAAGAGCAATTCTTTATATCTCATTAGTTGCTCATAGGCCTGTGCCTCACTCCCTCGCCACAGAAATAGCACAACGCCACACAATGGAGCTGGTAACAGAGCAAAACTGGAGGTGCAACGTGGGGATAGAGCAAGACAGGAACTTCTACTATCGATACATTTAGTGTTTTATGTGTGTTGTTGTTGTGTTTTGTCTTTGTTAATTTGAGCGAATGTGGTGCTTCTATACATCACTGTGCTTGCGTTTGATATGCAGGTGTGTGTATTTGTTTGCAAGTGGGTTACTTTGTGTGATGATGTGTGACACACTCCAGATTAAAAGTCTCAGAGCCTCTCAGATCCACACAATAGCCAATGAAGAATTGGTGACTTTTATTGGGGTAGAATAAAAGGATGTGATGAAAGAGTCAAAGCCTAAAAGAGAGAAAAAGCGATTCAGAGGGAGGGGCCGAAAGAGTGCAGAACAAGGGCCCATCCATCACGGGTGTGGAGGAGAGGAGACGCATTCCACCGCTCAGAGCAGGAGGATACACTCACTCAACGCCACAATGGAGGGGGAGGCAGGGAGGGGAGTCGATCAATACACAACGTCTCCCATGGACTTTCTGTCCACACAGTCTTTATTTGGCTCCCAGTCCAATTCACTGCCCTCTGTGGACATGACAAATGTACATTTCGGATGCCAAAAGCATTCATACCCACCACAATGTACCAAAAACAAAATCCCACACATCTCTACTGCACAGATAGCTGATGGTTTAGACCTTAGGTTGTTGGTTTCAGTGTCACTTATGTCTTCTCCGGGTTTTGCATTTTGTTGTCTCTGCTACTCAGTCTGTTCCTGTGTTGGTTTCATTATTTTGGAGGACTCTCTCTCTCGCCCTGTCTCTTTCTCTCTCATACACACTCTCTCTTTCTCCCCACCCCAGTCTGTCAAAGTAGGCAGTGAGGAGCAGGGGGTGGTAGGAGGGTGCGGGGTGGGGGGTTAGTGGGGGGGATTGGAGGGCGGAGGGAGCAGGTGATGGCTTTCTGGAGTGCACCCTTTCACACCCCTCTCTTTCTCTGTCTGAGCAGCGTGAAGAGGTGGGAGAGATGAGGGGCCTCCTCCTCACACCCCCAGGGGCTGCACCTGCCATGGGTGAGGGCGGCGGGTGTGAACTCTGACCTTGTACCCTCCGGGCCTGCTCACTTGACGGCCATTTACGGCTAATGTACGTATACAAATGCACAGTTACACACACATGTTGAGACCCTATCATTCAAACATATTTTGTATTCACAAGCACACACACTTCACACACAGCTCAGCATGCTTATTGACTGACTCCCATTTGAAATGTTTGAAAATTGAAATATTTTCAGCATTGTATTTGGTGTTTAGGAATTAGGACTTGTTCGGCTTTTGTTTGTTTTTCGAGCACTGTCGATTACTTTTAGTTCTGTGTTGTGACGTTTGGATATTCTCTGTAGAAAGGACCTGTCTCGTGGCTATGTATAGTTCTGAATGTAGTGCTGAGAAGTCCTACACCAGAGGGTTCTGCTCCATGATGTGGGGTTTGGGTCTGTACTGGTCTGTGTCATCTTGGAGTGGTTCTGTTTGGGTCTTTTCCAATTTATCTTATTCGCCTGTGGTCCATCATGGGAGTGGCAGCCCAAAGAGTAGGTCTCGTTTATAAAAGTAATCTGTGCAGACAGGCTGTCATAGCGATGCTGGCAGCTCTTGTTATGTTGGACAAACTGTCTACAAATGGGTATTATTCAGTTTGCGGAGGTCCATTTGGGTTCTGTCAGGACTCAGAGCAGTGCGAGGGCCGGTGTCAGTGGACCCCTGGCCCGGGCCAGCTGAAAGTCAGTGTATTGGTTTCTATGGTAATGGGGAGTAGTAACCCCCACCCAGGAGCGTCCTGCCGCGTGTCGCCTCCTCAATAGAGCGCATCTGCAGAAAACTGGGGACCCTCTGAAATGGGCAGTGACCCGTCCCTAGCAGCCACAAAAAACCCACAAATGTTATACCCCAGAACTGGCTTTTTCTCAGCGCTTACGTCATAACTCAGAGACAAAAAGCTGGGACAGAGCCCTGCACTGTCAAATGCAGAGAGAGGGAGAGAGAGGAGTGGTCGCCCCGGTCATTAGGGTGGGGGGAAAAGTCAGAGGCAGGAATGAATGAGAGAGAAAAAAATCGAACAAAATCTTAAACAAAAGCCGACTCCAAAACACAATGCCTGCCATAGAGATTTGGGAAGAAAGGGGGATATTGGGTTATGAAAATGATTCAGGGGGCTATTCTTACTCATGCAAATGTCCCCAAATTTCTCATTCATTACCCTGAAAGTGTCGCTCTCGCCTTGGCAACGGCTCACTCATTTCAGGACTGGGTACAGTTTTACATTTCCATCAGAATTTATACACTGAATTGAGCGAGTCGACCTTCACAACAGCATTTCCACACCATATATTTCCTTCTGTAGCATCACTTCAGAAATTAAATTGCCTACAAAAAATAGGCTACTGCCTTAATATAATACTGTTTTACCAATTATACTGCAAAGTAACATTGCCGGAATTCACGAAACACAGCTTCTCTTCTATTCTAAAGAATTGCTTCAAAATACTTCAAATACTGAATAGAAAACAATGCTTACATTAATATTAAATTTTCTACACCACAATAAACAAATAGAAAATGATACTGACTCTTAGAAGGAGACTGATGGGAGAGCGATGGGAAGGAAATAGTGAAAACAACAGGAGGTCGGAAATGAAAAGGATATAAGCAATGCCTACTGAAGCCTGATCCTGAGAGCTTAATTATACCATCCCATTATTGTAATTAAAATACTGTAGTTGGAGTCAGAAATGGAAATAAACAAGTAATTACAAACACAATAGTTGATAGTAATGTTGACACAAACTGTTTGTAGGCAGCCCCCCCCCCCCTCCTCTATTCTCCCCCTCTCTCCCATGGCTCAGCTGTCATTCCCAGGGGGGGGGATCCAATTAATTCAATTAACTGAATACACAAGTACTGTGGGACTCTATCAAATAGCCTTTGGTTTACTCATTCAAGTAAATCTGAAACGAGTTAGTTTGTTCACTAAGAACACGTATCTTTTTCTAAAATGATTTAGTGAATTTCAACATGTATTCCTCAACTTCCAACTTTCATCACAGGACAATACTCTACATTTGGTCAAAATAAAAAGATATATTAGTATAATTGGAAGTTGATTTCGGATAGCATGGCAATTTTAGAAAAGTCCTTAAAAATGTGCACTTTCTCTCCATGAGCCAATGTAGCCAGCTCATAGAGAGACATAAGATAAACGAAGGGAGGGAATGATGGAGGAACAGAAAAGTAAAACGATGAAGAGGAGGGAGGAGTAGAAAGAGACAGGCAGCACTCGTTTGGGACATAACTCTGTGCACATGACTAGTTTCTGTGGGTTTCTTCTGACTTTTTCTAAGGAGCGGGAAGGAAAGTGGTGGAGAAAGTGGTTTTCATTCTTTCATGTATTGTTGTTAGGGAGTGATTGGGTGTGAAAGAAGGGCAGAAACAGAGAGAAAAAGGGGGGGGGGGGGGGCACCTTGGCTGAGGGCACTATCACTGATGTCCCCAACACTTTGAACAACTTGTCAATGGAGATGCTGAAGTGGCCACATTCTAAGCATTCTGTCACATTTGTGTACAAACCCCTTGAAAAAGCTTGCTGACCTGCCCGTCGCCCTTTATTGCTGTTCAAATGGCAAGACGCATGCATTGTGTCTGGGAGAGTTCATTAAATTCATTGCTTTGACCTGTTATTTTTAAAGCCAAAAAGTCGACTGAATTGGACAAATCTGAGTCAGCCATAGAAAATGGCCCTTTGACCTCCATAGGGAAACAGACCCCTTTGAGCAGCATGTCAAGGCTTTCATATGAGAATGAAAGCCAACGGGGACATTTTAAACATATCTATACCATAACAAATGGATTCACATCAAAAGGGATTTTAAAATCAACCCATAATATTATGTATGCAGAGTGTCGTCATCAAACGTCCATTAGCTCTATACTTCAGTATAGTTTGATGGGCATTTCGTCAAAATGCCTTAGGTGAACATGAGTTTTCAGTGTAGGCTACACAGATGGTAGGCCTAGTTGTTGTAGCAAAGCATCGTGACTGCACATATAATCTCACTGACTGTAGAAAAAAGGGTCTGACTTCAGCAGCAAGGGTGAGACGCTGAATCAACACGAGTTCAATCGAACACGCCTCAGCAATTTTTACACAGCGTCTTTCAACTACTGCCCCCAAATACTGCTTAAGCATCTACTTGTGAGGGGATTCTGTACTGTTCGGCCATGGGAAAAACAGCAACTCCGTAAATACCGCAATGCGGGTTCGATTGAATTCAGCATGGTTGACTATTGCTACATACTGTTATTCTGCTAATGTATTCATTCATTGGGCATCATGAACTGGTATAATGCTGTAATGATTGGTCATAATAATATCACATGATTTTATAAGTATTCAGGTGACTCATTAGGACAGTAGAGCTGCATCCCCTCAACACTTCCCAGAGATAGATAACTTGTAAATCGCTCTGGATGAGAGCGGCCGCTAAATGCAAGCAAATTTGTTCTGGTGTTCAAGTTCATCTTGATAACATTGATTGCTACCAAATGAATCGGGATACACACACACACACACACACACACACACACACACACACACACACACACACACACACACACACACACACACACACACACACACACACACACACACACACACACACACACACACACACACACACACACACACACACACACACTTAAGGATTCATTAGTCCCCATGGTGTGCTGCACATATTGCACTACTCAGCTGGTAGTTGGGTTGGCAGTGTCATCTGTTGGACTGGTGGCTCTGTTGAGCATATGAATGATAATCAGACCTTTGTGTGCCTACCCATAGTGGTGCAGCAGGACCTGCAGTCTGTGCAGTCGCCTCAGGGGAAGATTAGGAGGGGGCAGGCGGCCCTCTGTGTCACATCGACAGTCACAGCGCCCGTCCGGCTCGGCCAAACCCCACTGGGACCCTAAATCCTGTTACACTGTCAGCTAAGACCATCCCTCCTATTAGAGATGTGTGGGTGTAAAATGTGTGTACATATTAAGTACGGGGGTGTCTCAAAACGATGAATAATTCATACTAGAAGAAAAGGAGATATTGACTACATCCCCATGAACAGAGTGCCCTCTTTATTTGATCAAATGGGAGATCTTAAGTCTCAAACACAAACCCATGAAAATACCCTTTTATGGTGGCACAGCGGGTGCTGGCCAATATCATCATCATCATTATCATGCATAAAAGATATTTGACTGGAAACATGACTATTATTTATTGGAATATTTTATTAATGGTTTGCTGTATTACAGTTGTGTTTTTCCCCCAGTTGTATAGTTTGTGTCATAACACTATTGGATACTTATTAGCGGGTTAGAGGAAATGTTTATCATATTGTTATTGTGTTTGTGGTTGGACTTGACTGAGGAATATATTGGTTCTTGTTCTTGTTGCACCAGTTCACGTTTGTTTATAGCGTCACAATAGGTGTAATTGCTTTGTCATATATGATTGTTAGGCTGTCACCTGCTTTATGAAATGAAGACTTCATAACAGTGATGGGTTCATCTATAAGTATGCTGTTTAACATAGCTGTTTGATTTGTTTCAGTGACGAAGTCATTATGTTGAAGGGGATTCCTTGCACTTCTAGCCTGCGCCTCCAGAGGGCTATGTTTTCGGAGGTCAAAGCTATTTGTCGGCCTCCAGTTGGGGATACAAATGAGGATGAGCCTCCCTAAATAGCCCTTATATTCCTACCCACGGGGTGACAGCTATGATCGTAATTGTTAAAACGATTATCTTTGATAATATCTTGAAGCAATGGAGTATAGCCTACTCTAAACACCAACCAGCCAAGCATATGTCACTGTTATAATATTGACCAAACAATTCAATTCAACCCTCCTCCGCATGTTGAAACAGCACCAATTCCAGACCAATTGTAGCCTATTGTGCCACTGCCTTGTGAGATCATACCCCAACAAACTCTGAGCCTCTAATTATTAAAAATGTTGTTGTGAAAATAAGGAAATGCATTCAATGAATTATGTGTTGCATTAACACAACATTATTAGGCCATTTTGTAATTAATGTTTAGAATAGCCTACAGCATGGAATTGAGAGGGGATGTGGCGGGTCAGGGGACTGGAGCGAGATTGGCCCATTAGTTAATGGAGGACGCCTGGCATGCGGAGTCCAAGAGAATGAAAGGCCTAATCCCACTCTGTCGCAGATAACAGGCTCTTGTCCGCATGACTCTGTACCTACAGCTTGTTTAAGTGTTTAATTGCTCCTAATTTGTGCGTTAAAGACCTGCTATTATGTCGCTGCAAAGTTGCGACCAAATTATACCCTTTATGCGAGTCGAGTGGTATTTTTCGCAGAACAGAGTCCATGGTCATTTTACAGGAGTTAAAACAAATAGGTTTTTGGCCCATTATATGGGCGGGCTCGGTTCTAGACTGAAGAGCCATTGCGAGCGGCTCGGTTCTGAACTGAAAAGCATGAGCGGTGAGCAGACAGGTAATTGTCACGCTTGTCAAGGACCACCAGTGACTTCAACGTCGCAGCCAGTAGGCCTAAGAAGTGTCCAGTCTCCTATGTGGTCATGCACACAAAATGTTCTGGATTTTTTGCAATTTCCAAAATGAACAGACTAATAATACGATTTCATATACAGCCCATTGCGTCATATATCATTAGCCTAAGTTGGTATTGTCATTCGTGGGAAAGCAATGCCATGCCATGGGAATTACAGAGTTCTGGACGTCCCTCCATATAGCGCAGCAAGCAGACTGTCTACAGTAGCCTGTGAAAACGGTATGTAGAAAGCACACTGTCTACAGCAGCCTATGTAAAATGCATGCATGTAATATATAATATTTAATATACGAAAAAGGAAGAAGTCCTAGTCATGTAGCCCAAACGGGTGACAAAAGCTTATAGGACTAGTTCATATTATGATTTTATCAAGTGGCTATCTGATACATATGTAAAAGCATTATAACCACCCACTGGGCACACACTGGTTGAATCAATGTTGTTTCCTTGTCATTTCAATGAAATTACGTTGAACCAACATGGAATATATGTTAAATTTCTGTCTGTGCCCAGTGGGCAATTATCCATCTGATTTGCTCTATCTTTCTCTGAGAAAGCACAGTTTTTGAATTTCTTCCGGGAAGCTTTTTAGGGACCATTCAAAAACAAAAAATAAAATAAACAATACGTTGGGGGGAATATAAACCACATTCCACTGTTTACTCACACATTATTGGTTCCCGTCCCTTTGAAGATCTTGTTTAGAAGACCTAAAGTGAATGAAAATGTTTTCCTATTACTTAATTCAATCAGAGCGAGGCGGGGGCTTTCACGCGCCACGCATTCGGCCTCTCAGTGACAGAGTCGCTTTTGTGTGAGTCTATCCGCCGCTGTCACACACTTTAATTCGAGTCTCTTTCTCTTGCATTGAAAACTCTCCACAATGACATTCAATAAGGGCCGGCGAGTGAAAACCTGGTTATTTTTATATATTCTTTCCCGGACTCGGCGGGGGCCGCGCACAGGAATTAATCACTGTTTTTTAACCGCATTGCCTTCAGATTGTGACTTGGCCTGTGGCTATACATTGGCCTCAAAATGAACAATAACATTCACACGTTTTAAATTAAACACTTTATGTTTTTGCATATAGGCTAGTCCTAACTGCATAGCCCTGACTTTAGAAGCACTCATTATACATATATAGGCTATTTTTACTATGCCTATGACCTAAAAGATGATATGTCCTATAGGCCTATATAAATGGTGTGTTGACAAACATTACGACATACTTGCAAGTTCAACATTGAAGGCTTATCGATTCCAATTAAGGGAGATCCTCTCCAGAATAAATCAGACAGAAATGCAACCCTTTTTTTCCTCGTTTTGCGAGACTATAGGCTATTGCGTCTCCTGCATCTTTTATGTGGCATGCAAATATGCATATGCTTGTATTCCAAGAAATATACACATGTATAGCCTATTCAAAGTTAACATTACCGAGCAAATACCACTACCCAACTTTCACTCATGGATTGATCGAGTCAAACATTCTTAGCTGTTAACTTCTGAGGATATTGTAGGATAAGTTCTGATGTTCCATAAACACAGGTGTCTTCTAAAGAAAAAGAGACCTTGGTCTCCCTGTTAAAATAAAGGGTAAACATTTGAAGATTTTCGGAAAACAGACAAAACAATAGAATGGACTACCCCAGTATATTGCCAAAATGTTAATTTCTCAAATTAGAACGGCCTACATTAAAACGTCCTATAATAAATGAGAGCGAAGCTAAGGGGAGAAGGGGTTCTGCCGCCTCTTGCGGCGTGGGTGGGGCTGACAAGAATAGACTACATTATGCAGTTCATTTAGTTAACAAGTGAAATAATGGGGAAGCGTGCAGTGTGAATGCCAAGAGAAAAGGCACAAACCCCTATTGAGAGCTCTTAGACGTTCGCGTCGTAACCGTCACATGGCCCATACTGGGACTACAACTATTTAAAGAGCAACAGTGTCCTTTCAGCACCACACCGCTGTCCATCCGCCAAGCAACCAGTTCAGAACGAGACTACGCGCTGACTGAAAAAGTTTACCAAGAAGTACTGAGCAGCACGTTTGCAAAGATGCCGAGGTCCTTTCTTGTGGATTCCTTGATTTTGAGGGAGGCAAATGATAAAGGCAGGGAAAACAATCCACCTTTATTTCCTTACGCTATGCACCCGTCCCACCCACTCCATGGGTTGTCCTCGGGCTCTTGCCACTCACGGAAGGCTGGCTTGCTGTGCTTCTGTCCGCTATGCGTATCCCAGCTACACCCGTCTCCACCAACCTTGCCACTCCTCAAGGCATCCTTCCCTACCTTCGGCTCCCAGTACTGCCATTCCGCACTATCGAGGCAACACACGTCCTCCACTGGCGTCAACCTCAACCATGGTCCGGGGATATATCAAGCAACCTATTCGGTTCCAGACCCACGCCAGTTCCACTGCATCTCCATCGGTGAGTAAAACGTATTGAATGCGCCACGGATACCTTCGCACAGAATGAGCTGGTGTTTTATTTAGCATTTTGGATAACTTACCTAAATGTGTATTTTTTGTGTTTTTACAGAAAACAACAACAGCCAACTTCAGAGCAGCAAGCGCATGCGCACAGCTTTCACCAGCACACAACTTTTGGAGTTGGAGAGAGAGTTCACTTCCAACATGTACCTCTCAAGACTTCGGCGCATTGAGATCGCCACATATCTAAACCTGTCAGAGAAGCAGGTCAAGATATGGTTCCAGAACCGCAGAGTCAAACACAAGAAGGAGGGGAAGAGCGGCGCGCACAGAACCGGCTCCCACAGTTGCAAGTGCTCATCCATGTCATCTGCACGGTGCTCGGAGGAGGAAGACGATATGCCTATGTCTCCCTCCTCATCAGGGAAAGAGGATGATGGAGAGCTGTCGGTCTCCCCCTGAACTTCCTCTGATCCTCAACAGAGACAATTGGTCCTCATTGCACCTGTGGAATTCTGAATGCAACCAAAAAGTCGACTGTTCTTATCGTGTTCAGTCACCTGTATATAGGAAGAGAACAAAATATATAAAAAGGGAATTCCCCTGGAATGTTGTATAATTGTATACATGTTGTACGTTTGGTATGTCTTTTTTTTCTAAAAACGGTCTATTTGCTGTTGCCAATCCAAATGGATGCTATTACAACCAGACAGTTGGATATTTGTATTATGATATAGACCTACCCAAATAAATAGCAACATTTGTTAGTATTATTTTTGGGAAACAATAGCTGTATTTTGTATAATAGTGAACACTGGCTTAAGCACATCTATTTGGATGGAAATGTGACGGAGATATGGAATGTGTGCGGGACGGAAAATGTTTTGCCTCACAATGTCACATCACTGAGATCAAATTGTTATTATACCTTCAGTGTATTTGAAAATATGTATTTATTTAAAAATGTTAATAGTTAAATAAAGAATATTTCTTAGTGTTATACTCATGGCTTTGTGTCAAATGTTTTACACTGGCGCACCACTGGGAGCGCACACACACAACCTGTGCGCACTGAGTTCATGCGTATTATCAACCATAGTCTACAACACGGTCGGGAAACTTTATCAGAAAATTTGCTTTAGACATAATGAGTAGTACGAACAACAAAAAAACGACGATATGTTTTGGTCAAAATATGTTACCAACTACAGTATAGAGTGTTGGATATGGCATTTGGGTCAGTTCATTGGCAAAATTGTGCCATCCTCAGAAGGCATGTTTTGTTTGTTGCAACACTATCCATTTCACATGTATTTGTGTCTACATGTTCACTTACCATATACATTAAGTATATACATTATTCTATAGATTAATTCATGAATCCAAAGTAGATGTTGGTTTATATCAGATAGCACGTGTGCACAATGTACGCGCATGGTCTGTTTACTTTAAAGTGTGGATAAAAGAGAAAGAGCTCACTGCTAAGACGTTTTTCTGTCCAGGGGAAAAGTCTATGTACTTTTTAGAGCCATTTTCGTAGGCAATACTGAGTATTACGCACAAATACACTTGGTAATGTATGCTTCCCCTTGCTAAATTCAAATGGTGCAGCTTTACATTTAAGATGCCCGTTTGAATCCAGCGCGCAAGGAGTGAAAGTGTTCCAAAATATTTCCTTGTTTCCCTCTCAAAACAAGTGCTATGGTTATGATAATCTCCGTCAAGAAGTCCCAAGAAGACATTCATGTGGGTCCTCTCATGTTTTCCCTGGGGAGTGCTCTCAAAGCCCGCGTTAACATGCAGGGGCCATTGGATCTCCACACATCGGCTCTCACTCTTGTCATATCAGAAATCCGCTTCATCCCAATGTCCTGATCCGTCTCGTGCGAGGGAGTTAATAACCACTACGGGGTGTATTAACGAGTGAATGAAAGTGAGCAAATTAATACATTCATCACTGTGTAGGCTACATTTAAATAAATATGCTAAGATAAAGGTTCATATGCTATCCATATAATTCCTTTTGATCTGTAATTATGTTGGTAAGCTCGTTGATCTCCAAGGTTGTTTTTATTTCTGGTAACTGAATTTTCAAGACAACTAGGCTATAACTATGCCTATGTGTTAGGCTCCATGTCATTCCGGAAATACATTCAAATATAGCTACTCCACGTTGCTGCTTACATTTAGGGACAGACAACCCAAATCATCGAAGTTCTTTTGGATAGGATATTCTATTACACTAGTAACTGCCAAAAAGCAGTGATGAAAAAAATACTTCATATAGAGAGAATGCATATCAAGTGACTAGATATAAAAATATTTATTTAAAACGCGTAGTTTTGGAGACCATGAGGTGACAACAGGACCAAGACTGTGAAGAAGCCTGCTATACTCGCGCCACATGTTTTCCTTGTTCATTACTGACTTCTCAAAACTACATTACATTTATTGAAATAGGATTTAAATGCTATTTACTTCTCCGAAAACCTATCATCAGCCCTCGGTGACAACAAAGACTCTTCTAGGACTGCACATTCACTAAATTATTCACGTTATTGTGCCTTTGGACGAGAAGTTGCACTTGTAAACTTTCCTTTAATTGTTCACTTAAACATTTTAACAAAACTCCAATATTAGCATTTGTTAAGATATGGGATTAGGCCATTTTGTTAATTGCACCATTGAGCCCCATTTTGCTCACTGCGTCCAAAGCGCCCTTTATCCATTCAATAACCCGGGGGTATGCGCCCTGGAGGAGCTTATAAACCCGGTGCTCCAAATGCTCAATATATTTATTCTTAATTTTGAGCCGATCAATTCATTGAAGCAAAAAAGGCTACAGTGTCTTTTTAAGAGAAGAAAAGCGAATTGTTGACGTGACCTTGACGGAGCTGCTGAGAGGGCTACCCGACGCTCGAGGACCGCTTGAGTCAACAGGCGCCCATCTAGCAGACTCGCCCTTGTCTTTATTCCAACTCATTTTTCATTTACGGCTTTTCTTAGACATGTCTCTTATCTATCAGATTAAAAGAGCAGCTTGTAACAAATCAGTCTGCCCGATTTACAAGAGCATTATGCGCGGACAAAGGGAGCAGGCCGTCAGTACCTGAGTCTGGTAGACGGTGCGGCGCTGCAGCTGATTCGATGGTTTGAAAATGCGCACGAAACAAAATACTTCAATCCTGAAAAAAGAGCCTTTGTACGTTTCTTTAGAAATCAAGCAATTCTGCATGACAAAGGACAATTAATAAGCCGTCTTTTCACGACCAGCAGCTGGTTTCCCCGTCAAGGAAAGTTGGAAAAAATTCAGACTGAATGCGCGCAAAAGCCCTTTGCGCGCAGACAGCTACCCAAGGTGACCCATTTGGCACAGTTAAAATAACCAGGCCGAAGCAAAAGCGAGGGAACTGTCAAAAACATTTAAGCTGGAATATCTTGAAATTGCAAATCCCTTTATGTGGAGGGACGCTGCCGATGTGGGTTACTCTTACAATGGAGGTGGTTAAGTTGGAGAGGCTTTGGAAACGGACACGTGGCTTCTCAATGAGAGCTCCTTTGGACTCGCGTGGCTCGCTGCGGCACTACACATTCAAATCAAGTTTAAACACAATATTTAATCAAATAAATACATAAATACTATGCAACATCATTTTGCTAACACATCGTAATAGATTATATATTTTTAATTAAAAAAATACGTTATTTACATACAATTGTAAAGAAAAACCATAGAGCACACTGTGTATTTTTTTAATCCTCAGCCTTGTACATCAAGAATGATTATGAATCACTGGGTAGGCTATATGCTACATCTTTACCACTTTATTTCTGAAAAGGGAGTTAAATGTTTTCTTGCCTTGTACCAACAACATATTTAGTGAATAATTTGTTGTTTTCTGCTATAACAATGGATCCATTATCTGAACAATGTTACGGTTGGATATGTGAGAAAAAAACCTTAGGCTACTGCAAAAAGCGATCGGCTATTATAAAAGTTATCTATTTCCATCTTAAATTGACCTTATACAGGCTATTCAAAACAAATTAGGCTATCTTTAGATATAATCGTGTTGGCTAATATATATATATGTTTTAAGCCTGCTCTAGCTAAAACAGCCAGTGAACTTCATGGGAGCGAAGATAAATAGTATTTCACTACGGCTATTGTATGGGCTGTTTTTGTTAGCTTTTAAGCGATTTGCTCCGGGCTGTAGTAATGATGGTTTCCGAGCCAGTCTGTTAGAGTCCAGATTGCAACTGTGTAATGAGATATTTTTCCATTTCACTAAATTTGGTTTAAAATGTCTAGACCTGCATGGAGATCGAGGCCCTCAGAGGTCCTGGCTCGTGGGTATATGGTTGGTTGGGGCCATCCAGGGAGACAGCGCAACGGCTATGGTTCTGATTGTGGCGACGCACCCAGTCAGGTAATCGATCACGATAGGGCTGTAGTCATCGATCACGACCTTGGTAAACTCAATCCCATTTGGCCGTCAGCCTGTCACTCGTCGTTTCACTTTTCTTTGAAGATATAGCCATAAGCCCAAAAGCCTTTAATTTAGGATCGACAACCTAATTCTACAAACATAGAACATAGAGCATTGTGTGTGTGTGTGTGAAAGAGAAAGAGAGAGTGCACGCGACACTTAACAAATTACGCAACACTTTTCCTATTATATAATATCCTAGTTGGCCTAGCCTTAAATAGTGAAATCAGTTAATGAAGTATATTTTTGTGTTAACGGTAGCCTAACCCCTTTAAATCTGCAACATGTAGTTCTACTGTTGTTCAGTATATAGGGAACTAGGATCTGCAGCTATTGGTGTCTGCACCTGCAATGTCAAGGCTTCGCAAAATAATGAACTGCGCCCAATTGGAACTGAGCTTTCAGTTAACCTTTGTAAGCGATATAGAGACATGAGAACAATACCACAGGGTGCAAAAATAATGTGACACTCACGTTTCCGCCCGCATGCACCTCAAAGGAGGGAGGTTACTGCAGTCATCATTTTGAATTTAGCGTCGAGGTGATAGACCTCTTTAGCAGTCATAACAAGAAAATGATCTGGAAACGAGAATTCGCACATGCCGCCAGGGAATGACAGCTGTCACAATAGATTATCTTGTTGCAGTTACTCACTTATCAACCGTTTGTGGTCTACCTAACAGTGTATGATACCCTTCCTGACACTAGCCGAACACGTAAAAAAAAATCTGAGAGACTGGAGAGAAATGGGGAGATTTTATGACAGGCAGCAATATAGGCCTTTATTTAATCACAATATATGACGTTTGATAACCACATTCACAATGGCCTAGACTCATCATTGGATGTAGGACAAATACTTATGGCAAAACACAGAAATTGTACGTGAAATATGTTGTCAGTCTCTGCTTATCGTCAGGGAAGGAAACAAACAACTCGTGCTGGCCACAGACTGGAGTAGGAGCGTCATCTAGTGGCGATATTATTCAACACTTCTTTATTTGGAATGCTCCCCCTCCTTACATAGGCGGCCTGTACCATTAAACATTTATGGCAATTTAGCTAGCTAGCTTGCTGTTGCTAGCTAATTTATCCTGGGATATGAACATTGGGTTGTTATTGTACCTGAAATGCACAAGGTCCTCTACTCTGACAATTAATCCACAGATAAAAGGGTAAATCAAGTTATTTTCTAGTAATCTCTCCTCCTTCCAGCTTCTTCTTCTTCTTTGGACTTTATATGGCTGTTGGCAACCAACTTTAAGGTGCATTGTTGGCAACCAACTTTAAGGTGCATTACCACCACCAACTGGACTGGAGTGTGGACCTCAGTTCCTCTTTCAATCACCCACGTGGGTATATGCTCCTAAAAACCAATGAGGAAATGGGAGAGGCAGGACTTGCAGAACAAGCGTCACAAATAGAATCGTGTTCTATTTTAGCACCTGGCTACGCAGACGCTCGTTGGCGGTGCGAGCAGTGTGGGTGCAATGATTGAATAACATGTATGTGTGCATTTATTTTGAAACGCTTGCGCACACGACGCGGGCGGTGTGGTCAGCATGTAAGGCGGTTCATGACGAAATGTAGGCCTGTTCATGTCCCGTCCTGTTGAAGTGTCCTCTGGTATATGTTTTTTGGATACTCTAAGGATTGTGTCTAATAATCATTTTACTTGACACACCTGTGTGGTGAGCACTCGAATCGTTTGAATATGGCGATACCAACGCTTATTTCAAAGAGCACTCCGCACTCCGTATGCCACGCCCCAGTGAGCAGAGGTAGGCATGTTGCACTGGAATACTTTTAAATATGATGAAAAGCCTCTCAATTTACAATGGGTCCGCCGTGGTTCTTTATAGTTTATAATTATTTCATAATGTGTGTGTGGGGGGGCATGTGAGCACAACAAAACTACGTTTTTGGTTCAAATAGACAGAATTAAATGGTATTTTCTGAGCCTGGCTGACATGGACTGTTTCCTCACCTTATTCTCCTTGTGGATATCCATGGTTGTTGGTTATTTGACAGGTAACAATAAGTGAAAACGAAACAAGGACTGAGCAATGGACTCCTTATTTTACTCAACTATGAAATAATCAAATCAAATCAAATCAAATTGTATTTGTCACATACACATGGTTAGCAGATGTTAATGCGAGTGTAGCGAAATGCTTGTGCTTCTAGTTCCGACAATGCAGTAATAACCAACAAGTAATCTAACCTAACAATTCCACAACTACTACCTTATACACACAAGTGTAAAGGGATAAAGAATATGTACATAAAGATATATGAATGAGTGATGGTACAGAACGGCATAGGCAAGATGCAGTAGATGGTATAGTGTACAGTCTATACATATGAGATGAGTAATGTAGGGTATATAAACATAAAGTGGCATAGTTTAAAGTGGCTAGTGATACATGTATTACATAAAGATGGCAAGATGCAGTGGATGATATACAGTACAGTATATACATATACATATGAGATGAGTAATGTAGGGTATGTAAACATTATATTAAGTGGCATTGTTTAAAGTGGCTAGTGATACATTTTTACATAATTTCCATCAATTCCCATTATTAAAGTGGCTAGAGATGAGTCAGTATGTTGGCAGCGGCCACTAAATGTTAGTGGTGGCTGTTTAACAGTCTGATGGCCTTGAGATAGAAGCTGTTTTTCAGTCTCTCGGTCCCTGCTTTGATGCACCTGTACTGACCTCGCCTTCTGGATGATAGCGGGGTGAACAGGCAGTGGCTCGGGTGGTTGTTGTCCTTGATGATCTTTATGGCCTCTCACGGTCCCTAAATAAATTGTGTTTCTTTGAAAAGATGGGCTTGGCTGCCAAGAAAAATACATTATGGCGAAAGGATCCACGGACAGAGGCTGATTATCTTTCTGTGTTACACCCCTGAAAAAGTTTCCAGTTCTCCACGTAGTCTCGATGGTTACTGGAACCTGCCTCTGTGCACAATCCAAAGAGCATATCAACTGGAAGCCTGGGTGATCTCCCAAACAGAAGATAAAATGGTGAATAGCCAGTCACTTCGCAACGGGTGCAGTTATAGGCATAAACCAGTTTGTTCAGAGACTCCTTCCAATTTGACTTTTGTGTCTCAGTTAGTGTCTTTAACATTTGCAACAATGTCCTGTTCATGCGTTCCACTTGACCGTTCCCCATCGGTTGGTAGGGTGTTGTTCTGGACCCCGCCATGCCACTGAGTTTCTTTAACTGATGGAACAACTGATTTCAAATTCTCCCCCTTGGTCATGGTGGATGCGGGACGGGAACCCAAACTTCAGGGCAAAGTCATTGAAGATGAGATTTGCAGCAGTTTTACCTGACTTTGATGTGGTGGAGTAGGCTTGAGTGAAACGTGTAAAATGATCAACAATCACGAGGATGTACTCATATCCCCCTTTGCATCTGTCGAGATGAAGGAAGTCTATACATACCAGTTCAAATGGCTGTTTTGTCACAATGTTTGTCAGAGGAGCTCTTGCTTCATGTGCTGTCTTTTTCTGCTTGACACAGCTACAAGTTTTAGTCACATAGTGCTCGATGTCAGATTGCATATATGGCCAGAAGAAGCGGTCACGTACTAGTGATACAGTGCGGTCAGTACCTTGGTGTCCCATGTTATTGTGCAACTCTTCCATCACTTTACCTTTGTACTGCTCTGGTAGAACTAACTGCTTGCGGGCTGTAGTGATTCTGTACAGAATGCCATCACTGTCTATTGTCAATTTGTCCCATTCTCTGAATAGGCATTTTGTCTTTGGACTGAATTCCTTTTGCTCTTTAACTGGCGGTTTGGAACCAGACAGTTTGAAATTGAGCACAGGACGGATGACCGGATCAGATTCTTGTGCTTCTCTTATCCCATCTTTTGGGATCGAGCTGGTTGTTGCAGTGGTTGTCTCACCTTCAGCTGACACTGACATAGCTGCAGCTGAAAGTGACCAAGGTACAACAGCCTCTTTCTGTACCTCAACTGCTTGTATCGTGGCGGCAATGGTGTCTGGTGGAAGCTCCTCAGAACATTCTCTCATCAGTGACTCTACATCCAGTGGCATCCTTGACAACGCATCTGCATCACCGTTCTCTCTGCCTGGCCTGTACTTTATTGTAAAGTGGATATCAGCCAATTCTGAAACCCACCTGGAAGTGGTTGCGTTCAGTTTCGCAGTAGACAAAATGTAGCTGAGCGGGTTGTTATCGCTGTATACAGTGAAGGACGGAGCATAGTACAAATAATCATGGAACTTATCAGTGATTGCCCATTTTAGAGCTAGAAATTCTAGCTTGCCCGAGTGGTAGTGATAGTTCTTCTCAGCTGCTGTTAAGGTTCGAGAGCCATAAGCAATGACCCTAAGCTTCCCATCTTGCTTTTGGTAAAGAACTGCTCCCAAGCCTTGGTGTGACGCATCAGTGTGTACAACAAATGGCTGAGTGAAATCAGGGAAACCTAAGACTGGTGGGTGAAGCAAACACTCAATCAGCTGTTCAAGTGCCTGTTGATGCTGGTCAGTCCACAGGATTGGCTTGTTTGAGGGCACCACATGACTTAGTTTCTTTGTTTTTCTTTTCCGTGGGTGGTCAGGTAATTTCTCTGAATCTGCTTTCAGGAGGTCATACAGGCAGCTGGCCCTCCTAGAAAAGTCTTTGATGTACTGTCTGTAGTAAGTGAGTAAACCAAGCATTTGTCTGAGCTGGCCCACAGTCCCTGGTCTGATTTCTTTCAATGCTCTTACTGCTTCAAAATCAGCTGGGTCAACTCGGCTGCCCTCTGCAGACTGTACTCTGCCCAAATAACGGACCTGGGGTTTAAAGAGATCACACTTACTTGGTTTGAGTTTAATGCCATACTCTCTGAGACGCTGCAAAACTTTTCGCACATCATTCACATGGCTGTCGAAAGTTTTACTGAAAACAAGCGTGTCATCCAGATAAGGAATGCAGATGTCATCCCGGAGCCCTTCCAAACACTCCTCCATACACCGCTGAAAAGCTGCAGGAGCGTTCATGAGGCCGAATGGCATCCGTATCCACTCATAGAGTCCCCACGGGGTCACAAATGCTGTCAGTGGTCTGCTTTCTTCAGAGATGAACCCCTGGTGATAAGCTTTTCCCTGATCTAAGAGGGAGAACCAGGAATTACCACCTAAACTGTCCATGATGTCTTGGACCCGAGGGATGGGCTGGCGGTCGGGATGTGTCTTTCTGTTCAGGTCTCTGTAATCTATACACAATCGGAGGGTCCCATCCTTCTTACGAACACACACGACAGGTGAAGAATATGAAGAGTTTGACTTCCTAACCCAGCCCTGGGCTATGAGGTCATAAAGGTAACCCTTCATCTCCTGATACAGTGGCCTGGGCACTGACATGTATGTGCGCTTGACTGGTTCAGAGTCCTTTAGAGAAATAGTCATTTTCAATCGTTCAATGCAGCCAATGTCATTGTCTGATCTGGAGAAGGAGTGACACTCTTCTCTAAGCATTTGCCTAACAACCTCTCTCTGCTCTTCGGTTAGGTGAGTTAAACCTACTGGTGGATCCCACTGTTCAGTAGCAGTACATGGGGTTCGAACGCTGGTGTGATTCACTGTGGCTGGGGTGACAGTTTTTTCAAAGACTTGGGCAGGTAACACAGTCGTAATGGTTTGTACTGTACCGATTATTGTGCGTCCTAGCAGGGCAATGTCGTGGTCAGTGGGGTTAGAGACATCAAGCCTGATAACTGGAAAAGCACCTTTCCTGACTCTGACTAGTGTGTCAAAGAACTCAAGGTCGTCTGGCCACTGCGGGTTCAGGTCTGGCTGGAAAAGCATTGTCATGTCCTCTTTGAAAGGCTGGGAAGCTACACGGCACTCAATCTGAATGCTACTATGTTTTGGTACAGCAACCTTCTCTTTCTTGGTTTTCACTGCGTATTCATCTGTCTGTTCTGCGCTAACAGCCTGTATAAAAGCACTCACCTTGTTTCTTTTGAGGCTTGGGAAAGCTGTTTTTATTGTACTGTATCGTTTAGTCTTTTCGGTCATTGTCAGGATGTGCTCGATAACATTGAAACCTATGATGGGATGAGATAGGTGACAGCCTTTCATTACCAGCACTGGGATGATCAGTTCCTTTGTTTCGTCAGTTTCAGAGGCTAGCCGAAAAGTTGTTTCAATCCATCCCAGGTACGGCATTTCAGTCCCATTTGCTGCAGTCAACCTTAGATCAGCAGGTGAGTCCAGGATTTCTGAAACATCTCTCAGCCTTGCGTTTGGGAGAGATTCCTCTTTCCATCGTTCATCAATGACCGATACCTGAGAGCCTGTGTCCCATAGAGCTTGGAGGTGGTGGCGATTCAGGTGACACTCAATAAGGCACTGTCTGCCGACTAGCGAGGTGACCTTAGTGCATCTGTTCTGGCCTGCTGGCAGACAAAACACCTCCTTGGAGCTTGAGCAGAGCGGTTGGCATACCGGTTAGGTGCATATTGATGCTGCACAGGGTCAGGTGCTTGGGACTGACTGTAGTTGCTGTAATACTGCTGCTGGGACACAGGTGGCTGGGGGTCCCTATCTGGCCTCCTAACTGGAGGTGGGGCATAGGCACAAGGCGGTGACCGAAACATAGGCTGCTGTAATGTCTCCTTAATCTGAGCAATCTCTGCACTGAGACCTTTTAGAGAAGCTACACCTGTCTTAAGTTCAGCTAACTCTGTTAACAGTTCTGCGGGTATCTTAGCTTTGGCTTCCTTCATAGGACACTTTGTGGATGGCGTATCTTCAAACTGGACTACACTTACAGTTGTAGCAGGCTGTGGGGCATGAAACCGCTTTTTGTTTCGTCTTTCTATCTCATTAGCACAAGCAATGTTAAGCTTCTCTTAGCAAAACCTCATCTGATGTTTCTATATCTAGCAGGAGAGGCTGCATGTCTATCCTGATACTGTCACTCTGGAGACCTGTAAGGACTGTGTGTAAACACATGCGCTGGACTAGAGCAGGGTCATACTTAAGCCCTGATTCTGACTCCTGGGATGCAAACAGTACTTTTTGCCTCAAATCTAAGACGCGCATCAGGAAGCTTTGAGGGGTCTCCTTGCTATGCTGTGCTTCTGAAGCTAGCTGTTTGTAAAGCTCTGTTGCACTCTTCTCTTGGAAGTGGGAACGCAGGATACATCTAAGTGTGGTAAGAGTTAGCTGGGGTTTACCTTCCAAGTAACTGCGTAGCTGTGAGCCTGGAGAAATAGCCCTGACTACTGCATCTAATATTTCTACCTCAGGATAGCCTCTGTTAAGTCCGCTCTCGATCTGATGGGCAAGGCTGGAAAAAATCAGTTTATCTTTCTGGCCCGGTTCACCTATCTGACCAGAAATGTTTAACTCTTTGCGCCAGTATGAGCTGGGCTGTGCATTGGGTGAGAGCGGCACGCTCCCCTGAAGATTGGCATGGGGTTGGGGCTAACGCAGGGAATCACTGGCTTTGGCTGCAGTAATCTGCTCAGTTCCCACCCTTTGTTGTGGGGTTACAGTTCTCAGTTCCTCTATTCTGTGATGTATTCCGGTTGTTTCAATATCATGGTCAGTTTGCCCTGTTTTGTTATCTATGCCACTTATCATCTCTGTCATTTTGTCTTTAAGTAGCAACAATTCCGACATGCCGCCATCTTCTAACTCTGCAACTTCCTCTCTTTCAAGGAACATCATAATGTGAGTCATCAATGATATGCGGGATTTGTCTTGAACATTTCTTATCTGTTCGCCTGATATGTCAAGGAAATCACATATCTCTAGTAACTTGTCTTTAGTCAGGGTGTGCAATTCTCCTACTACCTCTTCCTGTAGTTCTTCCAAGGCGGTTGTCATGTTGGCAGAACAGGAGGAACTTTTACTGTGCAGGAGTTGACTCTGAATTAGATGGTCCTTACTGTCTCTGATGGTCGATCAATGGCCTCAGGTGACACGTACTTAACCACCAACTTCCAGCTCTCCTCGAACAGCAACACTTTCCTCACTGCAGCCTGCCTGAGTTATTATGTGGGGATTTAGCTGGCTCGGAATTCAGCAACCAGGATGTGGAAACTGGACATCTGAGCAGCAATCTCAGCGGAGCCTCCAAAAATGTTACACCCCTGAAAAAGGGTAGAAAGAATCACGAGAGCGTGATACGGAATGTTTACTCATGGAACGTTTAGTGCAATGAGAAAAAGACCGCGAATTCTCCGTGAACTTGAGTGGAGACCAGAGCAATCGATCTCAGGCTCATAGATTAAGAGCATTTAGTAGATCACAGATTAACACTTTTATCCACGACAACATAAAGTAATCAACATAACGTTTACACATTCCTCTCACAATTCGTACCCTTTTGTATGCTTGACGGATTTTAACAGAATTATATAAATGTTATCAATCTATCAACTAATACTGAATGCATGATCTTCTTAACCTTAGATGTTTTAAGATCCTCACATACTATGAATATACTAATACTTTTTAATGTATAACAGGCTATTAGTATTTCCTTTAACCTGTCACATCTGCACATCTCTTTATTTACAATGCTGGCTTCCATTGTTAACAAAAATGCAGTGTGGCTCAGTTGGTAGAGCATGGTGATTGCAACTCCAGGGTTGTGGGTTTGATTCCCATGGGGAACCAGTACAAAAAATGTATCCACTCACTACTGTAAATTGCTCTGTATAAGAGTGTCTGTACCCCCTTTAAGTTACACATGGCCATGTGTTGATGGAATTTATATGTTTAAATGAATGATTAGAATATTCCACCCCGAAACTATATAATTGTATGTAATTGATTAGAATCATCAAATTATTATCAATGATGTGTGTAGTCTTAGTCAGTAAAATTATAATAAATTATGTATGTAGTTTTAGTCAGAATTAGGGTAAAACAATATATCTGTACAATATGTCTCTATAGTATCTTAAACACAGACTGTCTGAGCAAGATTCAGTGCCGACCTTGGCTAGGGGCCACTGAGAGATTTGAGGGAGGACAGGGAGTGCTTCTCACGGTCCCTAATCTTTGTCGGCTGGGTATTGATACAGTATGTGCGTAGGATACCTACTGTTTGTGTGCAAATGTATGTGCGTATGAATTCTGTTTGTGTGCAAGAGTATGTGCGTAAGGAGCTAGTATAAAATGAATGGTTTTGTACAACGAACTAGCGCGCCCGTGAATAAACATTTTGACTATCATAGCTGGGCCTCCGTCTGTTTCATTCAACCAGTATCTTACAAATTCTGGGTTGCAGACCGAGTAGTTTAATTGAATTGGGTTATGAACATTGAGAACATAATTCTCGTGACACCATGTAGACTACTGTGGCTATTTGACCATAATGTAGGCCAACCAGAGTTTCTTATCATCAAAAAATGGAGCAAATGCATCCCATAACATGTTAACATGGAAATAGCTGTTCTATCAGCCTACTGTAGCAGCCAATGTGTGGTGTTCAATGTAGGCCTACATTCCATGAGCCTTTGAAAAAAACATGCAGGGCTTGACATTAACCTGTTTATAACCACTTGTCCTTCAGAAAAGGAGGTGACTGAAAATGCTGTTGTGTTGTTTGATGCAAGAAACCACTTTACAAAACAAAATGCATTATTATTGTCATACCATTATTACAGAGAATCAGACAAATTATGCAGCCCTCTGCCTATTGGCTACTTGGCTTATTCAAGCCTATCTCAAAATACAACATTGCCCCTTTAAGACAAAAAACCCCCCAGCTCTTTACCAGAACACCAGACCCGCTTTTCAAAGATGTCTAGAAATGTTCAAGTTTTGTGCTCTTATAGGAAGCAATCACTCTCCTATTGCTAACTACAAATGATCTATAACTGGGCTAACAACTGACTAACTAGCAAAGGATATGATCAAAATGAGTACAGGTGGCTGGCTACATGCAGCTCTCCCTTTGATCTCAAAACAAGCGCATCTACTCATAACCGCTGATGATGTAAACACAATCGAGTTCAAAGTAAATGGCACAGATCCATATATGGTAATGGTCTATTTGCATATAGGCCTACTGCAGCTCTGATTGTTTATGCCTCATCGGTGTGTGTAGAGTGCGGGCTGAGGAGTGCATGTCAATTCAATAGAATCCTACTCGGCGCTGTGCCTACAACAAAATCTCTTGCATAGTAAGTTTTGTTTCGGTATGTTGCATTGAAAGCGGCTAATATCGCGTGATTCAATCACAATTGCCATAGTAGAGGCAAACGTTGATAGTGTTAACAGGGAAAAGTGTAGAACATCGGTGTACCAACCTTTTCTGAGTCAAGATCACTTTGAGTCAAAATGCAAGCAGATTTTTTTAACATGACTTAAGAAATGTAAGCCTATGCAACATTAACCAATTAAAACAGTATTGTAGCAATGAGGTTTGTGCAGTAAGCTATAGGTCCAATACATTATCACTGCATATTAGCTTTGCTTGAATTGCCCTGTCAATGCATTGTTGTTTGGGCCATTTAAAAAAATATATATTTAAAAAATTGAGGTAGGCTATATGATCACACCGGTAATTGATCCTTTGTTGAGCATTGTAAATAAACAGATGTGCAGAAAGATAACCAGCCTCTGTGTCTGTAGATCCTTTCCCCTTAAAGTTGACTTTCATGTCAGCCAGGCCCATCTTTTCAAAGAAACACAATTTATTTAAATCTCTAGTTGAGTAAAATAAGTATATCGTTTTGTTCTGGTCACAAAATAATCCAGAAAATTGTGGTAAATAGTGCCACACTCAGGCAGAAAACGGAATGTTCAATTCTCAACTCGGCCCATCTTTTCAAAGAAAACAACATTGAATTCTATCTCTGTTTGAGCTAAATAAGTAGTTTTGTTGTGGTCACAAGAAAATCCTTACAATTCAGGTAAAGAGCGCCACAGTCAGGCAGAAAAATGTTCTATCATAAAGTGAGAACAATTCGTTTCCCTGGCTGATATGGCTGCTACTTAGAAATATACTGAACAAAAATATAAACACAACATGCAACAATTTCAAAGAATTCATATAAGGAAATCAGTCAATTGAAATAAAATGATAAGGCCCTAATTTATGGATTTCACATGACTGGGCAGGGGTGCAGCCATGGATGGGCCTGGGAGGGCACAGGCCCATCCACTTGGGAGCCAGGCCCAGCCAATCAGAATATTTTTTTCCCCACAAAAGGGCTTTATTACATTTACATTTACATTACATTTAAGTCATTTAGCAGACGCTCTTATCCAGAGCGACTTACAAATTGGTGCATTCACCTTATGATATCCAGTGGAACAACCACTTTACAATAGTGCATCTAACTCTTTTAAGGGGGGGGGAGGTTAGAAGGATTACTTTATCCTATCCTAGGTATTCCTTAAAGAGGTGGGGTTTCAGGTGTCTCCGGAAGGTGGTGATTGACTCCGCTGACCTGGCGTCGTGAGGGAGTTTGTTCCACCATTGGGGTGCCAGAGCAGCGAACAGTTTTGACTGGGCTGAGCGGGAACTGTACTTCCTCAGAGGTAGGGAGGCGAGCAGGCCAGAGGTGGATGAACGCAGTGCCCTTGTTTTTATTACAGACAGAAATACTCTTCCGCACGTGGTCTGCAGTTGTGAGGCCGGTCGGAAGTACTGCCAAATTCTCTAAAATGATGTTGGAGGCGGCTTATGCTAGAGAAACTAATATTCAATTCTCTGGCAACAGTCCTGGTGGACATTTCTGCAGTCAGGATGCCAATTGCACGCTCCCTCAAAACTTCAGACATTTGTGGCATTGTGTTGTGTGACAAAACTGCACATTTTTAGAGTGGCCTTTTATTGTTCCCAGCACAAGGCGCACCTATGTAATGATCATGCTGTTTAATCAGCTTCTTGATATGCCACACCTGTCAGGTGGATGGATTATCTTGACAAAGGATAAAATGCTCACTAACAGGGATGTAAACAAACATGGTTTTTGTGCATATGGAACATTTCTGGGATCTTTTATTTCAGCTCATGAAACATGTTGCATTTATATTTTTGTTCTGTGTACTATAACAGTAAATTAATAGATGACATTGACTGCTATAAACCTGTCTCCAATATAATCGCATAGTTTACACAGACCCACCGCAGACCTTTGACAAATAAATCTCTGTGTGAAAAGGTGTCCCATGGTCTATTTTGTCAACAAACTCAATGTATTCCAAACACTGGTGGTGACCATGAACCCAATAAATAGCCTAGTAAACGATGCCCCTTCTGGTATGTTCTATTGCAAACTGTCTGGAACTCGTTGTTGTTTCCCTGTTTACTACTCAAATATATTTTACTTATTAAGTCAAAGACGAAATTAATTGCAATACACTAGTCTCAAATATATTAGCATAACTAGGCCACACAGAACCACGACAGACCCATTGTAAATTCTTCTTCTTCTTCATTTTAGGGATTGGGTTGGCAACCTCAACCTGCCTTTCTCTCACCGGACACCTCCGATCTCTAGCCCCATGGGGCCCCCACAGCTAACACACACAACTTTCTCCACTAATACTACACATTCCTTTGTCCCATGCCCTCCTGCACACTTCTCACATCTAGGAGTCTCCCTACTACACACTGCTGCAACATGACCATAAGCTTGGCACCTAAAACACTGTAGTATTTTCGGAACCAAAGCTCTCACAGGATAACTGACATCCTAACTTGACCTTGTCAGGCAAAGCCACTGCATCAAAACTCAGCAGGACAGACAATGTCTTCTCCGTTTCACCAGGCTTTCCACTGGATCTGCGTTGCACCAAATGGCAGGCATCACAGACACCAGGAATCTTCCATTTCAGCTGATCCTCCTCAACACTTAATGCCACCCTCCTTTCAGCGGCACCCTGGTCCGGAGAGCAAAGCAAGTCACAGTTCTTGTCCCGAGTCACGTGGGTGAGAGTGCCCGCTCCCTCTGGATGGAAGAAAGAATAAATCATCACGAGTCCACTTCTCTTTACTTTCACCGACTCGACAGTCCCGAACTTCTTCTCCACCCAACCTGACACTACATATGGATCAGCCAGAATACAAGGATCCATTCTCTCAACAAATCTCACTCCCACTGGGCCAGAATCATCCTTGTCATCATCGGGATGAGGCTCGAACTCAGTGGTCCTCACTGCAGGTACTTAATCTTCACTCACTTCAGGTTCCATCTCTGAGCTACTGGACCACGTATCCCTCTTTTTGCACTTGACGCCAACCTTTCTCATCACATCGCTTCCCTCTACACTCAGCTCCTTCTCGGCGATCATCACTGCACCTGCCACCACATTTAATTCATCCTTACTCTCATCACATTCAATTTTATTATCTAGGGCTTCCAAAAGTTCTGTGCAATTTACTCATATGTTACATTTTCCTCCTTTTTTTCATTTCTGCCATCTTCCAAGAGGACAACTGATTCCCCTCCACTCAGTTCACCCCATTGTAAATTGAGAGGCTTTTCATCATTTTAAAACGTGTCCCAGTGCAACATGCCTAACTCTGCCCACTGAAATAAGCGCTTGTAATGCAGTATTCCTACGGATCTCACCACACCGGTATGGTCAGATATGGAACAGACTCAATTGTATACCACTAATATACAGACTCTCCACATTTCTTTACCCTACTTGAAATTGGTATAACGTCTGTGACAGCATGTGCAGCACCACTGAGGCTATCTCCATTTTAAAGTAGTACATTTTATTTTTCATAATTGGCTGACTACTCCCAACTCAAAGGAATACCCACCCAGTTGACTACTTTAAATTGGTGAAAGCACTCAATGGCAACGTCCATGTTAAAGCGGGTTATATCCATGATGAGTCCTCTTTCTATCTCTACGACAACAGGCACAACTACATAAAGTGATTTTTTAAAGTTGTCAAAATGCCATGTGCACCCACTTATAGCAGTGGATTCATAACAACCTAACCATTACAAAACTTCTATTAGATCAAATAAGCCTCACGTAGCCTCAGGATTTGACCTCGTTTTCCCCCCGAAGTTCCCAGTTGTCTTAAAAGCAACATTAGGGCCCAGAGTTTTTTCCTGGTCAGCTCATATGGGCAGAAAAAATATATTTTTTCAGTAGGCTAGCTAACTAGCTAGATTGGTTTGCCATTTTAAAGGCTCTAAGATATAGAGCAGCCCACATGTTGTGAGTATGGAGAGGCCAGGGATAGCCAGACTAGTAAATTGGGCTAAGGAACAGAAGTTGGGTATTGGAGAAAGGCCCTCAGTGCGTGTTCTGCAAACAATACAGCGGATGAAGGCATGCATGAGTGTGGTGATTGGATAGATGTGGTTTTGGACAGCGAGGAAGAAGAAGAGCCGAGTGCAGAGGGAAGATGTGTGTTCAGGAAGAATTTCACCAAGTACAAACCGTACCCTGCTGTCTTTGATGGCTCAAAAATTGAACCTGACGAGCATGAGGATGAATTACCTGTGGTGGCAGGTGTGGTGAAGACCTCTGAGTATGAGCCTCACCCCGATGGTCATGCAAAGGATAACCATGGATCCCTGCCTTTTGGCTGACCCATATGTAGTCTCAGGATGGGTAGAAAATAATTTGGGAACTGTTAAATCAGTGACGGTAGCTCGATGCGGACTTGTTAGGATTTGTCAGTTATCCCATGAGAACTTTTGTGCTGAACCCACTAAGGTGTTTCAGATGCCAAGCTTATGGTCATGTTGCAGCAGTGTGTAGGAGGGAGATTCTGAGATGTGAGAAGTGTGCAGGGGGGCATGGGACAAAGGAATGTGTAGTATCAGAGGGGAAAATTGTATGTGCCAATTCTGGGGGTGCCCATGTTGCTGGGGATCAGAAGTGCTTGTGCAAGAGAGACAGGTTGAGGTTGCCAGGGTCAGAGTATAACAGGTGTCATATGCTGCGAGGCAGTGAAGAGAGTAGGGGATTATGGGTCAAGGGTGAGTAGTAGACCTAAGCCAATACAGAGTGATACGAATTTCTGCTTCAGTAAAGTTAGCTTCTTAGCATTCGTTGCCATGGTTATCAACTGTACCGCATAAATGGAACGTAAATCACAGAAAATATATGTTGCGGTAGCAGCTGCAGAGAAGTACTTGGGTGTAATGAGGTTTTACTGCAGAAGAGTTACAAGGTGTGTTGAACGAAAGACTTCTGGCCACCCAGGCTGTCTGCCTGGTGTAGGATCAGTTAGGGCCAAAGTAGTGGAATGGGGTGGTGTTTATTTTTATGATTTAATTTTTTTTGAAAGTGATCTATCGGTGTAGGGTTAGTTGGTGGTGCACATTTTTCCATTCCCCCTTCCTTTTTATTTTTGTTTCACAAAATATAACGTGCTCGACCACACACTCCCGCGCAGTAGATGGCGGCATGCACAAACAAAATGTGCGAACTCCATGATACCAATGAACAAGAAGAAGCAGCTAGCTAGCTAGATCACACAAACCCACATTTTCCCTCCAGTGTAGGGTGTGGCAGGAGTCGAACTGTAAGGCTAGCTAACTATTCAGTCGGTGTCATTCAAATACACTAGATAAGGTCGGAGTCTTGTCCACTGCCTCACCCCCCCGTCCCAGTACAGAATGGCGTCTACACTAGCAAGGCATTTCAGCAGGATTTTCCAATTAACGTTACATGTCCAAAGAAAATCTGTTACGTTTTCCGGTGAGTAGCTAGCTACTATACAAGTTTGGTTAATATTCCAGTCATTCATAAACAACTTATACAGGTGGCAGGTGTCGCTAACTTTACAACCAAAGTACAGTGAACAAAGTAACAGCTAACTTAGCTACCTAAAGCAGAGATTCCTTTTCTAATAGCTCTGCCTAAAGCTAGCTAACGTTAGAGGCTAGCAATCTAGTTAGCTAACTTTAGCTTACTCTAGCTAAATGCATAACGAAAAACTTTGAGTTGTTACTGACAAGCTAACTAGACAGATTTTCAAAATAATTTATGTTTTTACGAAGTCACTGCTTCAAAAACCAAGTCGGTTAGCTATCTTCCTTCCCTACCTCCATTTCCTCTCCTCCTTCCCCATCAATCCTTATCTCCTTTCCTAGCATCCTTTTCTAGATTCCTTTCCTCATTACCTAGCTCCCTTATCCTGCTGTCCTAGCTTCCTTTCCTTACCTCCTTCCCAATGATTAACAACATCCAGTAGAAAGGAAGCTAGGCAAGTTGTAATGGAGGAAAAGAGAGGGGAAACGAATAAAAGGGAGCTAGGAAATGTGGAAAGGGAGTGAGGAAAGGAATCTAGGAAAGAAAAGGAGTTCACGCATACAGTACCAGTCAAAAGTTTGCACACCTAGTCAGTCAAGGGTTTTACTTTATTTTTACTATTTTCTACATTGTAGAATAATAGTGAAGACATCAAAACTATGAAATAACACATGGAATCATGTAGTAACCAAAAAAGTGTTAAACAAATCAAAAAGTGGTAAACAAATCAAAATATATTATTTTTTAGATTCTTCAAAGTAGCAGTTGCCTTGAGAGCTTTGCACACTCGCCATTCTCTCAACCAGCTTCACCTGGAATGCTTTTCCAACATTCTTGAAGGAGTTCCCACATATGCTGAGCACTTGTTGGCTGCTTTTCCTTCACTCTGCGGTCCAACTCATCCCAAACCATCTCAATTGGGTGGAGGTCGGGTGATTGTGGAGGCCAGATCATCTGATGCAGCACTCCATCACTCTCCTTCTTGGTCAAATAGCCCTTACACAGCCTGGAGGTGTTGGGTCATTGTCCTGTTGAAAACAAATGATAAGCCCAAACCAGATGGGATGGCGTATCGCTGCAGAATGCTGTGGTAGACATGCGGGTTAAGTGTGCCTTGAATTCAAAATAAATCAGACAGTGTAACCAGCAAAGCACCATCACACCACCTCCACCATGCTTCACGGTGGGAACTACACATGCAGAGATAATCTGTTCATGTACTCTGCGTCTCACAAAGACACACCAGTTGGAACCAAAAATCGAATTTGGACACATCAGCCCAAAGGACAGATTTCCCCTGGCTAATGTCCGTTACTTGTGTTTCTTGGCCCAAGCAAGTCTCCTTCTTATTGCTGTCCTTTAGTAGTGGTTTCTTTGCAGCAATTCAATCATGAAGACCTGATTCATGCTGTCTCCTCTGAATAGTTGACGTTGAGATGTGTCTGTTACTTGAACTCTGAAGCATTTATTTGGGCTATCTTCTGTATACCAGCCCTGTCTTGTCACAACACAACTGATTGGCTCAAATGCATTGAGAAGGAAATAATTTGTAGAATTTAACTTTTAACAAGGCCCACCTGTTAATTGAAATGCATTCCAGGTGACTGACCTCATGAAGTTGGTTGAGAGTATGCCAAGAGTGTGCAAAGCTGTCATCTAGGCAAAGGGTGGCTACTTTGAAGAATCTCAAATATAACATTTATTTTGATTTAACACTTTGGTTACTACAAGATTCCATATGTGTTATTTCATAGTTTTGATGTCTTCACTATTATTCTACAATGTAGAAAATAGTAACACTAATGAAAACCCCTTGCATGAGTAGGTGTTCAAACTTTTGACTGGTACTGTATGTGGTAGGAATTAACCACGGCCAGCAGAGGAAAGGAAGCTAGGAAAGGAAAATGAGTGAGGAAAAGAAGAAAGGAATCTAGTAGGGATGTGCATCGTGCCCTTTCAAGATGATTCGACACATATCTAGATGAGATATGATACAGGAACAGTACGTTTTAGTTCAACTATTCGGTTTGATTAGAGAACGAATCAATGCTATTTGATGCACTAACATTTTCATAAACACATTAATTGTTCAATCTAAGTTAATATCTGCTTCTGATGGAGCTCATGAGCTGGGCCTCTGAGCTGGATCTGTCTGAGCTGATGTCAAAAATCAAATCAAATTTTATTTGTCACATGCACCGAATACAACCTTACTGTGAAATGCTTACTTACAAGCCCTTAACCAACAATGCAGTTTTAAGAAAAATAAGAGTTAAGAAAATATTTACTAAATAAACTGAAGCAACACAATAAAATAACATTAACGAGGCTATATACAGGGGGCACTGGTACTGAGTCAATGTGCGGGGCTACAGGTTAGTCGAGGTAAATTGAGGTAATATGTACATGTAGGTAGGGGTAAAGTTGCATAGATAATAAAGTGTGTAGCAGCAGCGTAATTTTTTTGTTGTCAATGTAAGTAGTCCCGGGTAGCCATTTGATTAACTGTTCAGCAGTCTTATGGCTTGGCGGTAGAAGCTGTTAAGGAGCGTTTTGGACCTAGACTTGGCGCTCTGGTACCGCTTGTCGTGAGGTAGCAGAGAGAACAGTCTATTACTAGGGTGGCTGGAGCCTTTAACAATTTTTAGGGACTTCCTCTGACACTGCCTGGTATAGAGGTCCTGGATGGCAGGAAGCTTGGCCCCAGTGATGTACCCTCCTGTAGTGCCTTGCGGTTGGATGCCAAGCAGTTGCCATACCAGGCGATGATGCAACCAGTTGGGATGCTCTCAATGGTGGAGCTGTATAAGTTTGAGGATCTGAGGACACATGCCAAATCTTTTCAGTCTCCTGTGGGGGAATAAGTGTTGTCGTGCCCTCTTCACGACTGGTTTGGTGTGTTTGAATTATGATAGTTTGTTGATGTGGACACCAAGGAACTTGAAGCTCTCAACATGCTCCACTACAGCCCTGTCGATGTGAATAGGGGCGTGCTCGGCTATTCTTTTCATTTAGTCCACGATCATCTCCTTTGTCTTGATCACATTGAGGGAGAGGTTGACCACACTGCCAGGTCTGACCTCCTCCCTATAGGCTGTCTCGTCGTTGTCGGTGAACAGGCCTACCACCGTTGTGTCGTCTGCAAACTTAATGATGGTGTTGAAGTCGTGTTGGCCACGCAGTGGTGGGTAAGCAGGGAGTACAGGAGGGACTAAGCATGCACCCCTGAGGGGCCCCCGTGTTGAGGATCAACGTGGCGGATGTGTTTCCTAGCCTCACCTCCTGGGGGTGTCCGGTCAGGAAGTCCAGGATCCAGTTTCAAAGAAGTGTTCAGTCCCAGGATCCTTAGCTTAGTGATGAGCTTGGAGGGCACTATGGTGTTGAACGCTGAGCTCTAGTCACTATTCTCACGTAGATGTTCCTTTTGTCCATGTGGGAAAGGGCAGTGTGGAGTACAATTGAGATTTTCATCTGTTGGGGTGGTATGCATGTTGGAGTGGGGCCAGGGTGTCTGGGATGATTGTGGTGTTGTGAGCCATGACCAGCCATTCAAGGCATTTCATGGCTACAGATGTGAGCGCTATGGGGCGATAGTCATTTAGACAGGTTACCTTGGCTTTCTTCGACACAGCGACTATGGTAGTATGCTTGAAACATGTAGCTATTACAGACTGGGTCAGGCAGAGGTTGAAAATGTCAGTGAAGACACTTGCCAGCTAGTCAGTGCATGCTCGGAGTACGCATCCTGGTAATCCGGCCTTGTGAATGTTGACCTGTTTAAAGGGCTTACTCTCATCGGCTACGGAGAACAACATCACACAGTCGTCCGGAACAGCTGGTGCTCTCATGCATGGTTCAGTGTTGCTAGCCTAGACGCGAACATAGAAGGCATTTAGCTTGTCCAGTAGGCTCGTGTCACTGGGCAGCCCGCGGCTGGGTTTCCCTTTATAATTCATGATAGTTTGCAAGCCCTGCCACATCCGACGAGCATCAGAGCCGGTGTAGTAGGATTTCCATCTTAGTGCCGTAATGACGGTTCGTTGGCGCGTAGCGGTAATTCTTGTAAGCGTCCGGGTTTGTGTCCCGCTTCTTGAATGCGGCAGCTCCAGCATTTAGCTCAGTGCGGATGTTGCCTGTAATCCATGGCTTTTGGGTGGGATATGTACTAGAGGTCGACCGATTATGATTTTTCAACGCCAATACCGATTATTGAAGGACCAAAAATAGCCGATACCGATTAATCGCCCGATTTCTTATTTTTTGTCTTATTTTTTTTGTAATAATTACAACAATACTGAATGAACACTTATTTTAACTTAATATAATACATCAATAAAATCAATTTAGCCTCAAATAAATAATGAAACATGTTTAATTTGGTTTAAATAATGCAAAAACAAAGTGTTGGAGAAGAAAGTAGAAGTGCAATATGTGCCATGTAAAAAAGCTAACGTTTAAGTTCCTTGCTCAGAACATGAGAACATCTGAAAGCTGGTGAAAGGTGGTTCCTTTTAACATGAGTCTTCAATATTCCCAGGTAAGAAGTTTTAGGTTGTAGTTATTATAGGAATTATAGGACTATTTATCTCTATACGATTTGTATTTCATATAACTTTGACTATTGGATGTTCTTATAGGCACTTTAGTATTGCCAGTGTAATAGTATAGCTTCCGTCCCTCGCTCCTACCTGGGCTCGAACCAGGAACACATCGACAACAGCCACCCTCGAAGCAGCGTTACCCATGCAGAGCAAGGGGAACAGCTACTCCAAGTCTCGGAGCGAGTGACGTTTGAAACGCTATTAGCGCGCACCCCGCTAACTAGCTAGCCATTTCACATCGGTTACACCAGCCTAATCTCGGGAGTTAATAGGCTTGAAATCATAAACAGCGCAATGCTTGAAGCATTGCGAAGAGCTGCTGGCAAACTCACGAAAGTGCTGTTTGAATTCATGCTTACGAGCCTGCTGGTGCCTACCATCGCTCAGTCAGACTGCTCTATCAAATCATAGACTTAATTATAACATAATAACACACAGAAATACGAGCCTTTGGTAATTAAAATGGTCGAATCCGGAAACTATAATTTCGAAAGAATATGAATAATAATTTTTTTATTCTTTCAGTGAAATACGGAGCGATTCCGTATTTTATCTAATGGATGACATCCCTAAGTCTAAATATTGCTGTTACATTGTACAACCTTCAATGTTATGTCATAATTATGTGCAATTCTGGCAAATTAATTACGGCCTTTGTTAGGAATAAATGGACTTCACACAGTTCGCAATGAGCCAGGCGGCCCAAACTGCTGCATATACCCTGACTGCTTGCACGGAACGCAAGAGAAGTGACACAATTTGCCTAGTTATAAGAAATTCATGTTAGCAGGCAATATTAATTAACTAAATATGCAGGTTAAAAAAAAATATATACTCGTGTATTGATTTTAAAGAAAGGCATTGATGTTTATGGTTAGGTACATTGGTGCAACGACAGTGCTTTTTTCGCAAATGCGCTTGTTAAATCATCACCCGTTTGTCGAAGTAGGCTGTGATTCAATGAGAAATTAACAGTCACCGCATCGATTATATGCAACGCAGGACACGCTAGATAAACTAGTAATATCATGAACCATGTGTAGTTAACTAGTGATTATGTTAAGATTGATTGTTTTTAAATCGGTCGACCTCTAATATGTACGTACGGTCACTTTGGGATGTCGACAAATGCTCTTATTAATGAAGCCAGTGAATGATGTGATATAATCCTCAATGCCATTGGATGAGTCCCAGAACATATTCCAGTCTCTGCTAAGGTTGTCACAATACTGGGATACCTGATTTTCCATGGAAAAAAGGAAAACACAAAGCAGACTTTACTCTTTTGTCCTTTAAAAACCTATCGTATGTAAATATATTGTGTTCTTGGAAAATAAACGTGATTCTGGGTGACACATAAGGCTGCTTGTTTCCAACATTAGGACTTTTTTCCTCAAGAAATGTTGTCCACTTCATGTTTTGCTTCCTTGCCACGATACCTCGGAGTATCGTAATATTGGAATCGTGACAACCCAACGTCTCTGCACTCTAGGTGGTCTAGAGTGTTGATTAAAAATATTTTTCCTCTAGTTGCACAGGTGACGTGCTGCCTTAAAATCACCGGCCACTAGGATCGCAGCCTCTGGATGAGCGTTTTCTTGTTCGCTTATAGCCCTATACAGCTCATTAAGTGCGGTCTTAGTGCCAGCCTCGGTTTGTGGTGATAAATGGACAGCGATGAAAAATATAGATAAACTCTCTTGATAAATAGTATGGTCTACAGCTTATCATGAGGTATTCTAACTCAGGCAAGCAGAACCTCGAGACTTCCTTAATATTAGAGATCGCGCACCAGCTGTTAAGACGCACACTTTCTCCCTTGAGCTTTCCCAACGCTGCCGTTCTGTCCTGCCGATGCATAGAAACACCAGCTAGAATATTATCCGTGTCCTTGTTTAGCCAAGTTTCAGAGTAACATGGAATATTACAGTTCTTCAGGTCCCTTTTGATAGGACGGTCTTCAACGGCGATCCAACAGTTCTCCAGTGATTGTACATTCGGCAATAAAACGAATGGTAGAGGTGTTTCTTTTGCTCGCTGCCGTAGTTTCATCAGCCAGCTGCATACCACCCTGCAGCTAGCTAGTTAGTTACAAGTAGTTTGTTACAAGTAGCTACCTAGCTATTGCAAGCCTGCAGCTAACTCGCCAGCAGCTATTCATCAGTTGTCAGTATTATGACACCTTCAAGACGACTCATCACTCGGAAACTCTTTGTAGGAAAATGAGCTCCCGAGTTTCCCACTTGGAAAATATCAGAATTGACCAATAGGAGGCTCTATGCAAAAATAAATACACATTTTTACTCCGAGTTTCCGAGTTGTTGTTTTGAAACCACCATTAGCTAGCTAGTCAGAACAGACCATGATTAGTCAAAGGTGTGACAAGACCAGTGTTGTTCGAGACCACCTAAAGTGAGACGGACCGAGACCGGGGGGAACATATGGATTCTATAGCCATTCAGAATGGTGGAAAAATGTATTCTGAGGGCAAATAGTCACCCTTCAAATTATCACTAACCATGGTCTGTAAATGATAGATACAGACCATGATAAACTTACAATTTCCCCCGGTCTTCTAGGGGAGCAAGGAAATTCTGAAGAGCGTGACAAGGTTTGAGGATATGTTTCAACAAAAGTAAAGGACAGTAATGTTACGAGTAAAGTAGAAAGCCCAGGTTTTAATAGGCTATAAGATAAACATGTCATGAAATGAGTGTGGATCTCTGGTTTGGCAAAGCACTTTTTTATGCGCTGACTGAACAGGGGCTGATAATTCATTCTGATAATTTGTTTTACTCCACTGGGGCCTCATTTAGAAACCTTACATAACCACAAAATGTGCCCCAAAACATGCGTGTGCCACTTATCATGCAGAGGTTTGCATTTATGAAAATCTTGACGTAAGAATGTGCTTATCCTCCCGCAATCTTTAGACCATTCATACGCACAGTTTCAGGTGGTTGAGGTATTGCACATCAAGAATGCAAAAGTAGCCTAGGAGTAGACTTGTGCAAATGGGAATATACAGTATGATGACACGCTTAATCATTTAAAAAAATAACAGGTAGCTAAATGTTAGAGAAGAGCGAAAATCTAGGCCTATATATTTTCTTTGGATTCTAAAATAATTAGAAATGGTCACATATTTCAATTTTTTTAATTTCCATGATCATTGCAGAATAAATTCCACCTTTTCTGACTCATGGTGTTATACTTGTGAAATACACTGAACAAAAATATAAATGGAACATGTAAAGTGTTGGTCCCATGTTTCATGAGCAGAAATGATCCCATAAATGTTCCATGCGCACAAAATGCTTATTTCTCAAAAAATGTTTCACAAATTTGTTTACATTCCTGTTTGTGAGCTTTTCCCCTTTGCCACGATAATCCATCCACCTGACAGGTGTGGCATATCAAGAAGCTGATTAAACAGCATGATCATTCCACAGGTGACCCATTATGCTGGGGACCATAAAAGGGAACATGGAATTGGCATGCTGACTGCAGGAATGCCCACCAGAGCTGTTGCCAGAGAATGTAGTGTTAATTTCTCTACCATAAGCCGCCTCAATGGAATTTTAGAGAATTTGGCAGTACGACCATGTGTATGGCGTTGTGTGGGGGCGAGCGGTTTGTTCACAACGTTGACATCAGCAGAGTGCCCAATGGTGGCGGTGGGGCTATGGAATGGGCAGGCATAAGCAATGGACAACAAACACAATTGCATTTTATCGATGGCAATTTGAATGAACAGGAATAGTTTGACGAGATCCTGAGGCCCATTGTGAGTCCATTTTTTTAAGGTATCTGTGACCATCAGATGCATATCTGTATTCCTAGTCATGTGAAATCCATAGATCAGGGCCTAAATGAATTTATTTCAATTGACTGATTTCCTCATATGGCCACGATGAGTTCATATTCACAAAGTAGCCATACAACAGATTACCATGCGCATCTCATTTAATTGGGCCTATTAGATAAGCTATTATAATTTGTTTTTGTTTTATGCATCCGAAAGGGAGCATGGTTTATAACACAGGCCAACAGTAGAATTAGACAGGTGAACATACAGTGGATCTTTTGCATTGAAGTGTGTAGGCTACCGCTGCAGTTCATTTGCTCTGCTGTCCGCGGTCAATGTTTCAGAATTCGAGGGCACAGCAGCATGTTTAGGTTCGGGAAAAAGTAAATGCAAATCATCTGTTTACAGGTCCAAAGCAATTAGCAATTGTGTTTCAGAAACAGTCAGATACAGCAAATGCCCCTGCAAAAGAGAACATTCTGCCAACATCTCCAAAGATATTTGATCAAGTTCGCCATTGCTATTTCCTTTAGATACTGTCTTGGCCTAATTCCAATACTTCCATAGTATACAGCAAAGAAGGGTGTTATTGTCACCATAAAAGGTGAATGATGGGTGTTTTTCAGGTGGAGTTAGAAGGCTTGTTCATGCGCGCACAGTTTTACATCAGGTCTGATTTATAGCGGGAAACATGCATGTGTATATGGCTCGCGCCACGTTTTATAAATCTCAATCGTTTGGGCGTGCGCAAGTCTTTTCAGAAATGGCGAGTCCTCATTGGACGAGTAGAAATGCATCCGAGACCCTCTGATCTCAGACTGGACTACAACACTTGACAAGACGCATACAAATTGGAACAAAACCATTGTAAAAGCACCACCATCTCCAAGTCACACCGGCATGGCTAGCTGTGTCATTGAGTGAAATCATGTATTTCAAGATTGACCCAATGGTTTGGGGGGGAAACGTATGCAAAACGTTGTAATGGTTCTGTTTTCCAGGAGTGAGACACAAGTCGTCTACAGTGCAGTATGCAACACGGCCTGACCTGCCGAAGCTGGCTTATAGAAAAGTGAAGGGGAAGAGCCCAGGTGTAGTCTTCTTGCCAGGGTTTGCCTCGAACATGGGGGGGAAGAAAGCAGAAGCCCTTGAGGAGTTCTGCCAATCACTAGGCCACTCTTACCTAAGGTAAATTAGCCATAGCATTTTCACGCATGAGAAATAGAGCTGTCTGATCTCTCTCTACAATCATGCATGTATGCATGTCATTCCTTGAATTGGTCAGGACTTGTTGCCAATGTTGTTTTTTTGTCTGCATTGCTCTCATTGAGTTATAGGCTGCTCATATCATGACGATGTAGTCTATGTGGTCTTTCCCAGGTTTGACTATACAGGCTGTGGGTCATCTGAAGGTGAAATGGTAGGCGGCACTGTCGGCACTTGGAAGAGGGATGTTCTATATGTATTGGACGAGCTTGTGGAGGGGCCACAAGTAAGGCGCTCCTCTCTGTTTCTATGATGAGATAAATTGTAGTCAGCCAGTGTAATACAAAGTATTATTACCTGAAATAGACCTGCACAGACTCATGTATAATAGTGGGATGGTAGTTTATGTAAAACTGTTACAGATTGCAGTGTGAATTGACCACTGAGTTAGTAATAAACCTAGCCCTGATGGCCATGTGGAGGATATTAGGTTATTATACCTTTACTTGTCCTGCAGAAGCCTTTGGTTCCTCCATGCATGCATCATTTACACTAGGGATATCCATGCTATCATTAGAGGGTCATTTCTGATCTAGATAATTATTCTGGTGTTGCAGATTCTGGTTGGCTCCAGTATGGGCGGCTGGCTGATGTGCCTGGCAGCCATAGCTCGTCCAGAAAGAACTGCGGCCATGGTTGGTATCGCTACAGCAGCTGACCACTTTGTAACTGTCTTCAATACACTTCCTATTGAGGTGAGTCAGCATTCAGTCAGCCATCTTGAGTTGTCAAAAACCTTAAGGCTCTACAGACCACTTTTCCCCTCATGACTGACACTTGATTAAATGGTTAAATGGATCATAACAAAATATCCTTAATTCTGAAATGCATGCAGTTAGTCTTGAAATTGCAAGAACAAAATTCAGACGGCATTATAATTAAAACATCTTTCCTGAGAACTTTTTTAAATGGTTGCCATCTTAGATAATGTCTCCACCTCAAATCTAATTCAAGCATTTTGTCTAAATGCCACCTGTCTGTCATTCTAGGTGAGGAAGGAGATTGAAGAGAAGGGGCAGTGGGTGGTTCCTACCAAACACAACGAGGAGGGCTCCATCACGTTCACCACAGAGTTTCTGAAGGAGGCAGAGCAGCACTGCGTTCTGCAGAGCCCCATTCCAGTGACCTGCCCGGTGAGGCTCATCCATGGAATGAAGGACCAGGATGTGCCCTGGCACATCTCAATGCAGCTAGCCGAGCGTGTGCTGAGTAACGACGTTGACGTCATCTTGCGCAAGCATGGCCAGCACCGCATGGCAGAAAAGGAGGACATCAAGCTCATAGTCTACACCATCGATGACCTCATAGACAAGCTGACTACTTTGGTATGAGTGGCCAAAGCTGGACCATGCTATGGGTGACACCTACCACCCCGATCCCAACTTTCCTGCACTAGGACTGCTCTGTTCCTGATGCGTTACAAAATCGAGGTGCTACTTTACAAAATACATACTGTGAAGTGTAAGAGCTCCTTTTCTTTCTCCTGGCTCTCTCCATAGCTTTTGTTGGGATTTTTATTTACTGGTGCCATGCCACTTTGTTCACACTACTCCCGAACTTATTGGGATTTCTGTGATTTCTTTACAATTTATTCTCACGATAGGGATTTCGTTAAACCGTTAATGAGTAGGGCTCACTCCTATTACAATAACACATCAGGTACAGGTGTGTTAAGTCCACCTGTGAGCAAACATTTATTTTCTCCACTGTCAATTTTACTCCCAACAAATACAAGTGTAATGGGCAGTTGTGCCTTTATGTATGCATGTGCATTTAAAGACCAGTAGGAGGCAGCAAATGTCACTAGTATTTTAGGCACTTCACTATGTAACATGTCTCCAACAGAATAGATTTCTAGGAGGAGGGGGGGGGGGTTGTCTGTGAAGAGATCAGTTGGAAAAATGACTTCAACTGTACTGTATGATTCTCATGCTCATTTCCCATGCTGTCCGTATTTGCGCTTTTGGTTCCATTGCTGAAAGAACATATCTATTTTCGTATTGATTTGTCCATGCCATTTGACTTTGCACACAAGGTCAGAACAGAATATTGACTGCATGACAACTCATGTATGAAGAACTTTATGTAGATTCAACTTGTCACTCGGGGTTACTTTCAATGTTGGCTCAGTTCATATGGGTTTTGTTGCTAGTGGGTCCTATTCCAAAATGACACAGATCTCAAAGAAACGATTGAACAGTAGCATCATGAGATGTTAGCCTGGTTTGAGTGACTGGCACAAAAGCACGTTTTTGGGGAGTTGTTAGGTGAAAAACATTGCCGTGTAGGGAGCAGCCCATGTTTTAGATTTTCCTGTTTAGTATAATAAACATTCCGTTTTGCTGGTTAAAGCCAGGTTTTTCTGGTTGGTTTCCAACATCTCACAACCTAGATCCTAAATGTTTAATCTTGTGAGCTAAGTTTATTTATGACATGTTCCGTATCACAGTTATGTTTATAGGTGATATCACTATGTGGCAGAATTGATGGGCTAGTTCACCGAAACACTATGGTCATATCTGTTTATTGATGACGACAAGCAATACCAGCTGAAGCTTATGCCAATAAATAAAGTACCAAAATGTATGGATCTGGCTTTTTCGGATAGGTAAAACACGTTGGTTTGTTAATATCATACCTATCTGAAGGGTTTCATTTGAGTTTCTTTTTTAAATTAGCAATTTCCATGAAGTGAATCTCATTTCTTAACATATACACTGAGTATACCAAACATTAGGAACACCTTCCTAATATTTAGTTGTACCCACCTTCCCCTTTTGCCCTCAGAACAGTTTAAATTCGTCAGGTCATGGACTAAAAGGTGTCGAAAGCGTTCCACAGATATGCTGGTCTTCAATGTTGACTCCAATGCTTCCCACAGTTGTCAAGTTGGCTTGATGTCCTTTGGGTGGTGGACCGTTCTTGATGTTGACCGTTCTTGGTGCACACGAATGGGAAAAACCCAGCAGCGTTGCGGATCTTGACACAAACCGGTGCGCCTGGCACCTACTACCATACCCCGTTCAAAGGCACTTAAATATTTTGTCTTGCCCTTGCCCATTCACCCTCTGAATGGCACACAGTGTATTTGGAAAGTATTCAGACCCCTTAACTTTTTCCACATTTTGTTACGTTATTTGATTTAAATAAAAAATCTCAGCTATCTACACATACCCCATAATGACAAAGCACTTTTTTTGTGCGCAAATGTATATATATATAAAAAAAACGATACCTTAAGTATTCAGACCCTTTCCTTTTCCATTGATCGTCCTGGAGAGGTTTCTAGAACTTGATTGGACATGATTTGGAAATGCACATTTGTGGCCTGCTGGAGGTCATTTTGCAGGGCTCTGGCAGTGCTCCTCCTGCTCAAAGGTGGAGGTAGTGGTCCTGCTGCTGGGTTGTTGCCCTCCTACGGCCTCCTCCACGTCTCCTGATGTACTGGCCTGTCTCCTGGTAGCGCCTCCATGCTCTGGACACTACGCTGACAGACACAGCAAACCTTCTTGCCACAGCTCGCATTGATGTGCCATCCTGGATGAGCTGCACTACCTGAGCCACTTGTGTGGGTTGTAGACTCTGTCTCGTGCTACCACTAGAGTGAGAGCACCGCCAGCATTCAAAAGTGACCAAAACATCAGCCAGGAAGCATAGGAACTGAGAAGTGGTCTGTGGTCACCACCTGCAGAATCACTCCTTTATTGGGGGTGTCTTGCTAATTGCCTATAATTTCCACCTTTTGTCTATTCCATTTGCACAACAGCATGTGAAATTTATTGTCAATCAGTGTTGCTTCCTAAGTGGACAGTTTGATTTCACAGAAGTGTGATTGACTTGGAGTTACATTGTGTTGTTTAAGTGTTCCCTTTATTTTTTTGAGCATTGTAAATACACACATATATATACAGTTGAAGTCAGAAGTTTACATACACCTTAGCCAAATACATTTAAACTCAGTTTTTCACAATTCCTGACATTTAATCCTAGTAAATATTCCCTGTTTTAGGTCAGTTAGGATCACCACTATATTTTAAGAATGTGAAATGTCAGAATAATAGTAGTTTTATTTCTTTCATCACATTCCCAGTGGGTCAGAAGTTTACATACACTCAATTAGTATTTGGTAGCATTGGCTTTAAATTGTTTAACTTGGATCAAACGTTTCAGGTAGCCTTCCAAAATAAGTTGGGTGAATTTTGGCCCATTCCTCCTGACAGAGCTGGTGTAACTGAGTCAGGTTTGTAGACCTCCTTGCTCGCACACGCTTTTTCAGTTCTGCCCACATATTTTCTACAGGATTGAGGTCAGGTCTTTGTGATGGCCACTCCAATACCTTGACTTCGTTGTCCTTAAGCCATTTTGCCACAACTTTGGAAGTATGCTTGGGGTCATTGTCCATTTGGAAGACCCATTTGCGACCAAGCTTTAACTTCCTGACTGATGTCTTGAGATGTTGCTTCAATATATCCACATAATTGTCCTCCTCATGATGCCATCTATTTTGTGAAGTGCACCAGTCCCTCCTGCAGCAAAGCCTCCCCACAACATGATGCTGCCACCCTCGTGCTTCACAGTTGGGATGGTGTTCTTCGGCTTGCAAGCGTCCCCCTTTTTCCTCCAAACATAACGATGGTCATTATGGCCAAACAGTTCTATTTTTTTTCATCAGACCAGAGAACATTTCTCCAAAAAGTACAATCTTTGTCCCCATGTGCAGTTACAAACCGTAGTCTGGCTTTTTTTATGGCGGTTTTGGAGCAGTGGATTCTTCCTTGCTGAGCGGCCTTTCAGGTTATGTCGATATAGGACTCGTTTTACTGTGGATATAGATACTTTAGTACCTGTTTCCTCCAGCATCTTCACAAGGTCGTTTGCTGTTGTTCTGGGATGGATTTGCACTTTTCGCACCAAAGTACGTTCATCTCTAGGAGACCGAATGCATCTCCTTCCTGAGCGGTATGACGGCTGCGTGGTCCCATGGTGTTTATACTTGCGTACTATTGTTTGTACAGATGAACGTGGTACCTTCAGGCGTTTGGAAATTACACCCAAGGATGAACCAGACTTGTGGAGGTCTACAATTTATTTTCTGAGGTCTTGGCTGATTTCTTTTGATTTTCCCATGATGTCAAGCAAAGAGGCAGAGTTTGAAGGTAGGCCTTGAAATACATCCACAGGTACACATCCAATTGACTCAAATTATGTCAATTAGCCTATCAGAAGCTTCTAAAGCCATGATATAATTTTCTGGAATTTCCCAAGCTGTTTAAAGGCACAGTCAACTTTGTGTATGTACACTTCTGACCCACTGGAATTGTGATACAGTGACTTATAAGTGAAATAATCTGTCTGTAAATCAATTTTGGAACAATGAATTGTGTCATGCACAAAGTAGATGTCCTAACCGACTTGCCAAAACTACAGTTCATTAACAAGAAATTTGTGGAGTGGTTGAAAAACGAGTTAAGTGAACTTCTGACTTCAACTGTGTATGTGTAATATATATATATATATATATATATATATGTGTGTATATGTATATATATTTTTTTTTTTTAAACATTAGGTATCTGGAAGTGATGGTTGAAAGCTGTTAGATGTTGCATATTCAGACATCAAGTTAATTTATATATTTTGGCTGTTCTGCAGTGGTATATTTTACCACTCAATGATTAGCAAGGTTTGTGGGGCAACAGAGGCATATTTTGGCTTCATGGAGATAATGCTGTTACATAAGATCAAAGTTGAGACAAATGTAAATTGGTTTTATATTTATTAAATGATGGGCCATTTTTAATTTTAGACTTTTTGTAAAAATTATTTTGCATTTTTAGCTTATAAATTGGGGCGTTTGGGTTATTAATAAAGTCATTGATTTTTTTGATTTTATTATTTTGATTTTTTTAATTTAACCTTTATTTAACCAGGTAGGCCAGTTGAGAACAAGTTCTCATTTACAACTACGACCTGGCCAAGATAAAGCAAGCAGTGTGACACAAACAACAACACAGAGTTACACATGGAATAAACAAACGTACAGTCAATAACACAATAGAAAAGTCTATATACAGTGTGTGCAAACGGCGTAAGGAGGTAAGGCAATAAATAGGCCATAGTAGCGAAGCAATTACAATTTAGCAAGTTAACGCTGGAGTGATAGATATGCAGATGATGTACAAGTATAAATACTGGAAATACTGGTGCAAAAAAGTAAATAAAACAATATGGGGTTGAGGTAGATAGTTGGATGTGCTGTTTACAGATGGGCTGTGTACAGCTGCAGCGATCGGTAAGCTGCACAGGTAGCTGATGCTTAAAATTAGTGAGGGAGATATGTCTCCAACTTCAGCGATTTTTGCAATTTGTTCCAGTCATTGGCAGCAGAGAACTGAAAGGAAAGGTGGCCAAAGGAGGTGTTGGCTTTGGGGATGAACAGTGAAATATACCTGCAGGAGCGCGTACTACGACTGGGTGTCGTTATGGTGACCAGTGAGCTGAGATAAGGCGGAGCTTTACCTAGCAGAGACTTATAGATGACCTGGAGCCAGTGGGTCTGGTGACGAATATGTAGCGAGGGCCAGCCGACGAGAACATACAGGTCGCAGTGGTGGGTGGTATATGGGGCTTTGGTGACAAAACGGATGGCACTGTGATAAACTGCATCCAGTTGCTGAGTAGGGTGTTTGAGGCTATTTTGTAAATGACATCGATGAAGTCGAGGATCGGTAGGATAGTCAGTTTTACGAGGATATGTTTGGCAGCGTGAGTGAAGGAGGCTTTGTTGCGAAATTTAATTTTGGATTGGAGATGATTAATATGAGTCTGGAAGGAGAGTGTACAGTCTAGCCAGACACCTAGTTATTTGTAGTTGTCCACATATTCTAAGTCTGAATCATCCAAAGTAGTGACGCTCGTCTGGCAGGCGGGTGCGGGCAGCGATCGGTTGAAGAGCATGCATTTAGTTTTACAAGCGTTTAAGAGCAGTTGGAGGCCACGGAAGGAGTGTTGTATGGCATTGAAGCTCGTTTGGAGGTTTAGAAACTGTAGATGTATACAGAATGGTGTCGTCTGCGTTGAGGTGGATCAAGGAATCACCCGCAGTAAGAGCGACATCGTTGATATATACAGAGAAAAGAGTCGGCGCGAGAATTGAACCCTGTGGTACCCCCATAGAGACTGCCAGAGGTCCGGACATCAGGCCCTCCGATTTGACACACTGACCTCTATCTGAGAAGTAGTTGGTGAACCAGGCGAGAAGCCAAGGTTGTTGAGTCTGCCGATAAGAATACAATGATTGACAGAGTCGAAAGCCTTGGCCAGGTCGATGAAGACCGCTGCACAGTACTGTCTTTTATCGATGGTGGTTATGATATCGTTTAGTACCTTGAGTGTGGCTGAGGTGCACCCGTGACCAGCTCGGAAACCAGATTGAACAGCGTAGAAGGTACAGTGGGATTCGAAATGGTTAGTGATCTGTTTGTTAACTGGGCTTTCAAAGACTTTAGAAAGGCAGGGCGGGATGGATATAGGTCTGTAACAGTTTGGGTCTAGAGTGTCACCCCCTTTAAAGAGGGGGATGGCCACGGCAGCTTTCCAATCTTTAGGAATCTCGGACGATACGAAAGAGGTCGAACAGATTGGTAATAGGGGTTGCAACAATGGGGGCAGATAATTTTAGAAAGAGAGAGTTCAGATTGTCTAGCCCAGCTTATTTGTACGGGTCCAGGTTTTGCAGCTCTTTCAGAACAACTGCTATCTGGATTTGGGTGAAGGAGAAGCTGGGGAGGCTTGGGCAAGTAGCTGCAGGGGATGCAGAGCAGTTTGCCGGGGTTGGAGTAGCCAGGAGGAAAGCATGGCCAGCCGTAGAGAAATGCTTATTGACATTCTCGATAATCGTGGATTTATCGGTGGTGACAGTGTTTCCTAGCCTCAGTGCAGTGGGCAGCTGGGAGGAGGTGCTCTTATTCTCCATGGACTTTACAGTGTCCCAAAACGTTTTGGAGTTAGAGATACAGGATGCAAATTTCTGTTTGAAAAAGCTGGCCTTTGCTTTCCTAACTGACTGAGTGTATTGGTTCCTGACTTCCCTGAAAAGTTGCATGTCGCAGGGACTATTCGATGCTAGTGCAGTCCGCCACAGGATATTTCTGTGCTTGTCGAGGGCAGTTAGGTCTGAAGTGAATCAAGGGCTATATCTGTTCTTAGTTCTACATTTTTTGAAAGGGGCATGCTTATTTAAGATGGCGAGGAAATTACTTTTAAAGAACGACCAGGCATCCTCTATTGACGGGATGAGGTCAATATCCTTCCAGGATACCCAGGCCAGGTCGATTAGAAAGGCCTGATCGCAGAAGTGTTTTAGGGAGCGTTTGACAGTGATGAGGGGTGGTTGTTTGACCGCTAACCCATAGCGGATGCAGGCAATGAGGCAGTGATCGCTGAGATCCTGATTGAAAACAGCAGAGGTGTTTTTGGAGAGCAAGTTGGTCAGGATAATATCTATGAGGGTGCCCATGTTTACGGATTTAGGGTTGTACCTGGTGGGTTCATTGCTAATTTGTGTGAGATTGAGGGCATCTAGCTTAGATTGTAGGACTGCCGGGATGTTAAGCATATCCCAGTTTAGGTCACCTAACAGAACGAGATGGTAAGTGATCCATGCAGTTACAGGTGACAAAGTAGACTCAATACTAATGAGAGTAGCTGTGTCACCTGCAACAAAACACATTTTGTTTTAGTGGTTTACACAACTGTATTAATATCTTATTTCATCAGGTCAGAAACATGAAAATCTGGATTATTTTTGCCCTCAGTGGTAAGTGTGTATATAAAATGTTTTGGTACATTTTAAAATGGCTGGTCTGCAGCAATCTCAAGGATACTGTATTTAATAAATTATTGAGCAGAAAAGTGCAAAACTAATATTTTGAACAGGAGTTTTCGCTGCTCCATTTATGAAGGAAGAGGAAGCAAAGCGGTTCATCAGACTGAAGAGACAATCGGGATACTGGGATCCCAACCACTCTCAGAACCAGTGGGTTTACACTATTGAAGAAAGGTGCCACATCTATCGGTGTATTTTATGTATGGATTTAGGATTTTGTATTGCTTTTGACAAGTCCAGGCTTTCTACCTGTGTAAATGTATGCGATTGTTTGCATGCACATGATATTATTACTCTCTCTACCCAAGGCCAATGAGTACTGGACAGCTCTCCGAACAGATGCTCAGTATTACATGGATATGGGACACCTGATGTTCGACCGCTCTGTGGCTATGTGAGTCTATTAAGACAACTGTTACCATAGATAGCGGCAATGACACTAAAAGCATTTAACAGAGAGCACAGCTTACATACCGGTAATGTGTAACTCTGCTATTGATGTGTTTTTAAATAGTCTGATTGCATGTATTTCCAATGAAAACAACAGGCTCTATATGGAGATACTGTGGAATGCTCGTTCTCATCTTGACAGGCAAACGGTGACAGATGGTCAGTAGAGGAACTGTGGAGATGCTCAACAGCCACAGTATCATGGATATAAATCATCAACACCTCAGTGGGGGTGGATGACTACAATCACTTAGCTAAATGTGCTTTCTCTACAGTGCTGTCCTTGATGTAAGAGTGTGATTGCACTATGTATTATCCTTTTTCTGTCCAAATAAACATTTTAAAAAGGAAAATGCATATTACATTTTTGCACGTGCATGATTCGTTTTTGCATGGACATGTTTCATATAACATAGGCTACTGTAACTTTGTGAAATGCATGTAAGAATATAAACTATTGTATACAAATAATAAAAAGGGTTAAGGTGTAAATCTACTTGCTAGACATGCAGTGCCTTCAGGAAGTCTTCACACCCCTGGACTCTTTCCACGTTTTGTGGTACAAGGTGGGATTAACATTTATGTAATTGTAAAAAAAAAAATGTCAATGATCGACACAAAATACTCTGTCAAAGTGGAAGAAAAATTCTAACATTTGTAAAAACAAAATTTTAAAAACTAGATTACGTAAGTATTCTAACATGTCAATACATGTTAGAATCACCTTTGGCAATGAATACACCTGTGAGTCTTTCTGGCTAAGTCTCGAAGAGCTTTGCACACTGGATTATACAATATTTCCACATTCTTAAAAAAATGATTCAAGCTCTGTCAAGTTGGTGGTTGGTCATTGCTAGACAGCCATTTTCAAGTCCTGCCATAGATTTCCAAGCAGATTTAAGTCAAAACTGTAAAAAGGCCACTCGGGAACATTCAATGTCATCTTGGTAAGCAACGCCAGTGTATATTTGGTCTTGTTTAGGTTATTGTCCTGCTGAAAGGTGAATTAGTCTCCCAGTGTCTGTCTGGAAAGCAGACTGAACCAGGTTTTCTTCTAGGATTTTGCCTGTGTTTAGCTCTATTCAGTTTCTTTTTATCCTGAAAAGCTCCCTAGTCCTTGCCGATGACAAGCATACCCATAATATGATGCAGCCACTGCCATGCTTGAATATATGAGGAGTGGTAGTGATGTCTTATGTTGAATTTGCACCAAACATAATGCTTTGTATTCAGGACATAAAGATAATTTCTTTACCACATTTTTTGCAGTTTTACTTTAGTGCCTTATTGCAAATAGGATGCATGTTTTGGAATATTTTTATTCCGTACAGGCTTCCTTTTCACTTTGTCATTTAGGTTAGTATTGTTATTGATCTATCCTCAGTTTTCTCCTATCCTAGCCATTAAACTCTAACTATTTTAAAGTCACCATTGTCCTCATAGTGAAATCACTGAGCGGTTTCCTTCCCCCCGGCAACTGAGTTAGGAAGGACGCTGTATCTCTGTACTGAGTTAGGAAGGACGCTGTATCTCTGTACTGACCGGGTGTATTGATATACCACCCAAAGTGTAATTAATAACCATTTAAAATTCAGGCTGTAACACAAAATCATGTGGAAAAAGTCTAAGGGTGTGAATACTTTCTGAAGGCACTGTATGCCTTGATTCAAATGCCTTGTGAATAAAACAACTGATCAATTTATTGATGAATATAGAGAGCGTACACATCACAAATATCAACCATAGGCCCTTCTTTACCCATTAATTTGACTATCTACAAATCATGTAATGCTACATTATATTCATGAAATAATTGGAATGAACTCCCAGTAAACTATTTGAAGGGTAAAGTCCAAGAGTAACCATTCCTGGACATTACCACTGGATATTGACGTTTCTCCCCTTTGGCCATGAATTCATCCTGATAGTAGGCTACATCCCCTATCGGAGGCGCGAAGGCGCAGCGGCATCAATTGACTCTCCTGGCACTGAAAGCTGTAGGGAGTCCAAGAACGGATGCTGAGTACGGATGTTGAGGTTGGTACTGCACTCATCAAGATGTCCAGTTTTAACAGCATGTGACTCCAGAGTGGGACTAACGACCAGGAACGGAACGAAGCCTGACCATACATAAATTGAAAATTCGTAAGTAAATGACTGAAATGGAAAAATAATGTGCAGAGACGGAACCTGACATTCCGAATGGGCCTAGATGTATTGCGAACGCTATAATAAATGATGTCATATTGCATGCACTTGCACTAGCAGTATTTTCCCTGGAGGGAGTTAATCCAGGCCGTTTAGTTTACGTTATTTCCCTAACTCGATAGTCTGAGGGATTTATTTTTGGCTGATCTATTTGTCTTTTTCTTTCACCTATGCAAGCAAGTATATTATGGCGTTTCATAAATCAATCCCTGGATGCCATCCAGTGGAGAGTGACAACGCGCGCATCACAGGAGGACTACGTAGACTATCTGAAATTTCGATCATATTTCCCTCGATTTATTTTCGAGGGAAGTATCATCCACACGGTTAAAACAAATAAAATTATGAAGATTGCAATGTGAAACTAGAGGTGTCTGAATATATGAAAAAAATCGCTGAACTTTATGACTGCGTATCTTTGAAGTCAGAGGCCCGTATCTAAATATACATATGACATCAGAAATGAAATCCCAGGGCAGACTAATACAAATAATTAACAGACAGCAGTGACATAGTGCATGTCTCCAGCGGCACACATCCTCAAACTACTAGACTGCAGTTCAAAAGTTATGGATTAATTTACCCACAATAAGTGATTTTGCTTCTAATTTCAAAGAAGGGTTGGAGAGATGTTCATTTGTTAAATTGCACCCTTTCCTTGCAGTCACTCTCTTGAAAGAGCTCGAACTCTGGAAGCCATGGCAAACAGAGGACCCAGTTACGGGCTGAGTAGGGAGGTTCAGGAGAAGATAGACCAGAAGTATACTCTGGACCTGGAGGCCAGACTGGTGGACTGGATCATCTTGCAGGTTGGGGGGGACATAGAACGACCAGAGCCTGGGAGACTAAACTTCCAGAGCTGGCTCAAGGATGGAACAGTGAGTCTCTGACAAACTCTGGTTGATGTAACCTTGTGCATGTCTTCCATATTCTAAACCTAACTCTTAAAACACATATACAGATCATCTCAGACTGTAATTCACCATTATCATAATAGACGGTATTTGATAGCCTTTGTTATTATGGGGTTTCTTCTCCTGGTTCTCAAAGCCACCAACTACTGCCACCTCTAATGCTAGGTGGGTGTAGGCCAGTTCTAATCTGTCATTCCATTATTTAATCTCTCGTTGCAGATTCTTTGTAGGCTCATTAACAGCCTCTATCCCTCTGGTCAAGAGCCCATAAAGAAGATCCCAGAGACAAAGATGGTCTTCAAGCAGATGGAGAAGATCTCACAGTTCCTACAGTCAGCTGAAGCTTATGGGGTGACCACCGGGGACCTTTTCCAGACCGTGGACCTATGGGAAGGTAGAGCTCTTCCACCTTACACTCACATGCAGCAATTGGTTAGTCCTTATGTTAGATAACTTCAGGTATGTGCCATGTATGTGAATATAGCCTTTCAATATAATATACCTTCCTGGAAAGGATTCATTTGTCAAATCATACATTTCTTTTCTACAATTAAATGTTTTTTATAACCAATGAGGGAACAACATGGACTACAGGAAACTGCAGAGAGAGCACGCCCCCATCCACATCGACAGAGCCACAGTGGAGGGGTCAAAAACTTAAAATTTCCTCTGCGTGCACATCACTGACGACCTAAAATGGTCCCTTCACACAGACAGCGTGGTGAAGAAAGCTCAACAGCGCCTCTTCAACCTCAGGAGAATCAATACATTTGTCTTGGCTCCTAAGACCCTCACAAACTTCTACAGATGCATCATTGAGCGCATCCTGTCGAGCTGTATCACCGCCTGGTACGGCAATTGCACTGTCCGCAAACACAGGGCTCTCCAGAGGGTGATGCAGTCAGCCCAACGCATTACCGGGGGCACACTGCCTGCCCTCCAGGACATCTACAGCACCCGGTGTCACAGGTCAGCTATGGAGATCATTAAAGACCTCAGCCACCCTCCCCACTGCCTTTTCACCCCTCTACCATCTATCTAGAAGGCGGAGACAGTACAGGTGCATCAAAGCTGTGATGAAAGACTTAGAAAACAGCTTCTATCTCCAGGCCATCAGACTGTTAAACAGTCACCACTAGCCGGCCTCCATCCAGTACCCTGTCCTGAACCTTAGTCACTCTCAATAGCTGGCTAACACCCGGTACTCTACCCTGTACCTTAGAGACTGCTGCCCTATGTCCATAGTCATTGAACACTGGTCACTTTAATAATGTTTACATTTTAAAAATGTTTACATTTTTTTGTCCATTAAAATAACATCATATTGATCAGAAATACAGTGTAGACATTGTTAATGTTGTAAATGACTATTGTAGCTGGAAACGGCTGATTTTTTATGGAATATCTACATAGGCGTACAGACGCCCATTATCAGCAACCATCACTCCTGTGTTCCAATGGCACATTGTGTGTTAGCTAATTTAAGTTTATCATTTTAAAAGGCTAATTGATCATTATGAAACACTTTGCAATTATGCTAGCACAGCTGAAAACTGTTGTCCTGATTAAAGAAGCAATAAAACTGGCCTTCTTTAGACGTGTTGAGTATCTGGAGCATCAGCATTTGTGGGTTCGATTACAGGCTCAAAATGGCTAGAAACAAAGAACTTTCTTCTGAAACTCGTCAGTCTATTCTTGTTCTGAGAAATGAAGGCTATTCCATGCGAGCAATTGCCAAGAAACTGAAGATCTGGTACAACGCTGTGTACTACTCCCTTCACAGAACAGCACAAACTGTCCATAACCAGAATAGAAAGAGGAGTGGGAGGCCCCAGTACACAACTGAGCAAGAGGACAAGTACATTAGAGTGTCTAGTTTGAGAAACAGACGCCTCACAAGTCCTCAACTGGCAGTTTCATTAAATAGTACCCGCAAAACACCAATCTCAACATCAACAGTTAAGAGGCGACTCCGGGATGCTGGCCTTCTAGGCAGAGTTGCAAAGAAAAATCCATCTCACAGAATGGCCAATAAAAATAAAAGATTAAGATGGACAAAAGAACACAGACACTAGACAGAGGAACTCTACAGTTTATTTTATTGCTAGGTATTACTGTACTGTTGGAGCTACAAACACAAGCATTTCGCTGTACCTGCGATAACATCTGCAAAGCTGTGTACATGACCAATAAACTTTGATTTGACCTACTAAAGCCAAATATAGTATTGAAATGTCTGTCTGGTATTTTGTGTAACTACAGGGAAGGATATGGCTGCCGTGCAAGGGACCTTGTCGGCACTTGGCAGTATGGCGCTCACAAAGGATGATGGTCAATATCGTGGTGAACCTGATTGGTTTCATAGGTAAGGAACCAATCATGATAGCTGTTTGAAATGAGTTGTACAAAACAGCAATGATACTGTATGTCCATTTCTTTATTACATGCCACTCCAAAATGAACTATTTATGAGTCGCATAACTTGACCCCTCCCACCTGTTTGCTTACATATCAATACTGTAGGTGTAGACCCTTCCTATCTGACTTGTATCAGTTTTAAGCTCTCCTGTACAAACATCCATCACAGCAGGTAATTCACCAGTTTTGTCTCCTGTGCTTTTAGGAAAGCTCAGGGAAACCGGCGGGAGTTTTCTGAGGAGCAGTTGCGTCAAGGCCGCAGTCTGATTGGTATGCAGATGGGGGGAAACACTGGGGCGTCTCAGTCTGGCATGAGAGGGTATGGTATGCCACGCCAGATAATGTAAAAATGTCATTTCGCTCCTCTAAATTAATCCAAAGTTGCTCTCTCATTAGCTCAGTGGCAGCGTGAAGTTTCCCTGATGATCTCGCTATAGGGGCCCGAGATGTAACCTCATACTGAAAATCTCAGAACACTATTACAGGGCATTACAGATGATGTCCTTCAATAAGCCTTTGTATGAGCTCACAGTGGCTCTTCTTCACTCAGTTACACGGTCAGGTGTGCCATTTCTGTCAGAGTGGATGTTTTTTTTTGCATCAGACAGGTGTTCAAGGTTTCTGTCAACACAATTCTGAAATGACAGCAATTGTCTAAGAAGCAATTGTCTAAAAAGAAATGTTATTTTGAAAAGTAATTGTAATGATAGTCACGATAGTATTAAGTTACAATATTCTTTATTCAGGTAATTTACAGCACCACTAGTCTTATTCTTTACTACACTGCGGAATGTGAATGCAACGCACTACAGCCATTTTTCTTTTTATATAACTACATTCATGGCATGATTTCTTTATGCACCAAGTTCGTGTTGAGTATTGAATGTTAAGTCAAATATTTGTTGAAGTACTTCAATTATATGTATTGTTTTCTAGTTTAATTTATGTTACTTAATGTATCCAGATGTATGAGTACTGTGAAATGTCTAATAAAAAGCATGAGCTGGCGCAAAAAGTTGGTAGAGGTGCTGCCTAATGACGAGTTCACTCTAGGCTATAAATAAAGTTACTCTATATATACAAGCTCCCAGTAAATTATTGGGTGAAGCACCAATATTTTGTCATCATTGTGCCTTCTTCAGGGTAATGTCATGAATGCTTGAACCAGGTTATGTAGACAAAAAGTGCAATTAGTGCAACCAATGACAATAGTGAGGGGTGTGTCATAGTTATTAGGGTGATGAGATTTTTTTATTTATTAATTGCTAAAAGCATTTAGAATATTAGGCTATTGCAGTGGATGCTACTGAGGGGAGAACGGCTCATAATAATGGCTGGAACGGCGCTATTGGAATGGCATCAAACACATAGAAACCATGTTTGACACCATTCCACTTATTCCGCTCCAGCTATTACTATGAGTCCATCCTCCCCAATTAAGTTATCTGTGCGCTATTGTTATATTGCAACGTAATTAGATATTGTACATAATATTAGCATCAACATATTATTAAACTAAATTTCATATACATATTTCATTGTTTACATTTCATTGAATCTCTGTTACATATAATCTTTTGGTTCAACCGTAATGCACAACAAGCATCATCAACAAAGTGGGACTCTAACCCAGGCAGCGCCATCTGTCCTTCAGAAGCCCGATGGTGCGCGCCACAACAGCGCGTACCTGGCAATGGCGCACATTGTAGTTCCTCTCTGCGGGTTGGCGAAAGGGGTGAGCAGCCACCGCTTGAGAGGATATCCACTGTCGCCTGTAAGGTTAGTGAATGGGTTAGGCACTGCAGCAGAGAAACTGCAATTGATTTAGAATTTCTACATTACCGTACCTAGAAGCCAGCCATCACGCACAGCTCCAGCCTCAAGTCTGCGCCCAACACTGCGGTTTCTCCATATGAATGAGTCATGGGTTGACCCAGGCCACCACCATGTCCGCATCACATATGATTTGGACATTCATGGAATGATAAAGCTTTCGATTAATGAAAGCCAATTCACTCTCACTTGTTGCCCTTATAGCAACATGAGTGCAGTCAATTGCACCGATTATTTAGGAAACCGGACACTGCTGCAAATTGCACTTTTTTATTTGCCTGGTCACCCACGGTGTAAAGAAACTTTGTAGAGGTGCGTCAATCCAATTATACCTCCTAACACGTCTTGCATAATGCGGCTAAAGCTTGGCTGAGAGATCCCTGACCTGTCAGCCAATTCCCTTTGAAAAGTGCCGGTTGCCAGAAATCCGAGAGTTGTCAGTTGTCAGCCCGGCTTGGTTTCTGCGGGTGCTTCTCTGTAAAGTTGGGCCTACTACAGCACAGGGATCCAAGAGAACAGCTCTTGGAAATCGGAACCGGCTCATACGCCACTCATCATCATCGGCCAGTAAATCTTGCTGTTCTTTGAAAATTCGCTCACTCTGAATTTTTCCATTCGCCAAATCTTCCAACAGTGCCAAAGCAGCCATTGTGCGTCATTACGCATTGTAATTGCATGCCTTTTAATACCCACCCATTTGATTGTCAAAGCCACGCAATTGCTTAACACCTTCAGGTGTGGTAATTACGCTGATTGTAACTGACAATGACAGAGGGCTATTATCACATTGACAGTTCTGCGCAACGAACATGTGATAACTAAATATATGAAACTGTGCACTCGTATCTGCCCGACTGAGGTATCGAAAACGGCATACGTTTAAACGTAATTTGTCCTACTGTTCACCTTATTATTTATGAGAATACATTTCATAACATGCAGGTATTGTTTAATAATTACAGTTCCAATTAAATATGATTCCTGATTAAACAGTACAACATATTTTAGTTTTTTTTGTTGCAAAAACAGCTTTCTCCGTTTGTATTTATTATCCTAAATCATGTTTTTTGTGTGCAGTCAAAGGAACTCTTCATATATAATACGTGAGAGGTAATATTTTGATTTATTTTACACAAAGGTGTCAATTTCAAAGCGTTTCTCGAGTTCTCGCAGTTTCTAATTTCTCAGGTGTCCGTGGAGGACCGCACATTTTCCCATCAAGTTGTTTTTTATAAATCCCCAAGTTTGCTTAGAAAGTTGCATACGCCTTCTTTTGTGCCTACACAACGTTTATAAATGAGGCCTCTGATCACTACTCCATTTTGCTTCTCCCTTCCTATAGGCAGAAAATCAAATAGGAAGTACCCTTGCTAAGGATTATTCAATGTTGATCTGATCACGCAGACTGGGATATGTTCCGGGTAGCCTCCGATAATAACATTAAGGAATACAGAATACTGATAAGTGACTGAGTTTCTCAGGAAGTGTATAGGAGATGTTGTACCCACTGTGACTATTAAAATCTACCCTAACCAAAAACTGTGGATAGATGGCAATATTCGTGCAAAACTGAAAGCGCGAACCATCGCATTTAACCATGGCAAGGTGACTTGGAACATGGCATAATACAAACAGTGTAGTTATTCCCTCCGTAAGGCAATCAAACAGGCAAAATGTCAGTATAGAGACAAAGTGCAGTCGCAATTCAACGGCTCAGACATGAGACGTATGTGGTAGAGTCTACAGACAATCATGGACTACAAAGGGAAAACCAGCCCATTGCGGACACAGACGTGTTGCTTCCAGACAAGCTAAACACCTTTTTTGCTCACTTTGAGGATAACACAGTGCCACCGACATTGCCCGCTACCAAGGACTGTGGGCTCTCCTTCTCAGTGGCCAAAGTAAGTAAGACATTTAAGCGTGTTAACCCTCGCAAGGCTGCCGGCCCAGACTGCATCCCTAGCTGTGTCCTCAGAGCATGCGCAGACCAGCTGGCTGGAGTGTTTATGGACATATTCAATCTCTCCCTATCCCAGTCTGCTGTCCCCACATGCTTCAAGATGGCCACCATTGTTCCTGTACCCAAGAAGGCAAATGTAACTGAACTAAATGACTATCGCCCCATAGCACTCACTTCTGTCATCATGGAGTGCTTTGAGAGACTAGTCAAGGATCATATTGCCTCGACCTTACCTGACACCCTAGACCCACTTCAATTTGTCTACCGCCCCAATAGATCCACAGACGATGCAATTGCTATCGCACTGACCTATCCCATCTGGACAAGAGGTATACCGATATAAGAATGCTGTTCATTGACTATAGCTCATCATTCAACACCATGGTACACTCCAAGCTCATCATTAAGCTCGAGGCCCTGGGTCTGAACCCCGCCCTGTGCAATTGGGTCTTGAACTTAAAGACAGGCCGCCCCCAGGTGGTGAAGGTAGGAAACAACACCTCCACTTTGCTGATCCTCAACACTGGGGCCTCTCAAGGATGCGTTCTCTGCCCCCTCCTGTACTCTCCAACTCAATCATCAAGTATGCAGACATCACAACAGTAGTAGGCCTGATTACCAACAATGACGAGACAGCCTACAGGGAGGAGGTGATGGCCCTGGGAGTGTGGTGCCAGGAAAATAACCTCTCACCCAATGTCAACAAAACAAAGGAGCTGATCCCACCCCCCCATCTACATCGACGGGACCGCAGTGGAGAAGCTTCAAGTTCCTCAGCGTACACATCACTGACAAACTGAAATGGTCCACCCACACAGACAGTGTGATAAAGAAGGCACAACAACACCTCTTCAACCTTAGGAGGCTGAAAAAATTTGGCTTGGCACCTAAAACCCTGAAACTTTTACAGATGCACAATTGAGAGCATTCTGTCGCGCTGTATCACTGCCTGGGATGGCAACTGCACCACCCGCAACCGCAGGGCTCTCTAGAGGGTGGTGCGGTCTGCCAAACGTATCACCGGGGGCAAACTACCTGCCTTCCAGGACACCTACAGCACCCAATGTCACAGGAAGGCTAATAAGATCATCAAGGACAACAACAACCCGAGCCACTGCCTGTTCACCCCGTTATCATCTAGATGGCGAGGTCAGTACAGGTGCATCAAAACTGTGACAGAGAGACTGAAAAACAGCTTCTATCTCAAGGCCATCAGACTGTTAAATAGCCATCACTAGCACATTAGAAGCTGCAACTGCCTGATCGCGGGGGAGGGGCAGAGCACACAAACTCACACGTTAGCTCAATCTTAGCTTGTAGTGTGGGTCAACTGTAACTCCTGCCACGTTATAGTTTATTCTACTATACGTGGGAGTGTTGGCAGGATATAAGGAGTGTGCTTAGTCCTGCAGTGGTCTACTCTTGTTAAGCTAGCTACTGCATAGCTCATTCACCGTGGAACACATGAGTCTAGGCAAGATGGCTGCGCCCTGTGAGAGATAAGCGTGGGTCAGCTTGCGACACTCTCTGGGGAGAACTGCAAGTCTGCTGGAGTGAAACATACACAGACTCCCGAGCTTGCAGTGTTAGGCACCAGGACGGTTCTGGTGGAGAGACAAGACACGACAACTAGGACAAACCCTCTGCCCCGCAATACTGGTTGACCAATCTGAGTATCGCCCAGGTTGGTACACTGTCACAAGTGATTAAAACATGGACAAAACCCAAACAAGATGGCACATGCCAAACCGAGTGGGGGGACAGCAGAGCTCCCAAGTGGAGAGGCTAGCTAGCTAGCTAGCTGCTTCAAGCTATTGAATAGCTGCGGGTATACTTCTGAGTTTATACACTCTAACATAGAGCTCTAAACAAGCGAATCCTCTCTGGAGTGAGCCGAGAATAGGAAGAGGTAGAGGTGGGAGTAGCAGCACTACCCAGTACACAGGACTAAAAGTATCCTGCCCAGCGGAAGTATACCATTTTGGAGTGATCCAATATGGTGCTACATAAAGTCAGAAGCATTAGGCTACTATTGTTGGTCCTAGTTTGTCTGTAACATTAAGAAAAGGGGAAATGGTTGCTGTGAAAAAGGGGTAATACTTTGTGTTGGTAGTAAAAACAAATGTGCTCATGTTTGGGTTCCCTGTGTTGCCAACCAGAAATGTGGGAGAATGTGAGATATGGTAGCCTAATCTTTTGTAATTTGTAATCATGTGTAATCAAGGGGTGTGCTTGTTTCTGCCCGCAAAGGGAGCCTTTCACTCTAGTGGTTGCTTCACGTGCACTCTACAGTGGCTATCACGCTAGCCTGCCTGCTTAGTGAAGTTGAATGAGAGCCAACTGAAAACTGAAGCACCAGATAAACGAATTATTTTTAATCTTATCTTCACGGTAAGGCAGTTATAAAGCATATGATATAGAACACCAAGTTAAGCGGAGTTTAATGATATTTGTTTTTCTGACGTTTTCATAGTTTAATTCATTTATAAAACTCCGTTAGCCTGTCGTAGTCATGGCGACAGAGGACTCAACGAACGTTCACAAAGTGTAAATAAAGAAAAACATTGTAACTAGCTGTTGTTAGGGATATGTTGATAATGACGTGATTAAAATGTTTTTGTGAGATGATACATTTTTTAAAAAAAGAATACCTTTTTACAATTAGTTTTTTAGTAACAATTTTGGGGTTTTAGAATTGCATAAGAGTAGCCTAGTCAGGCACATGTAGCGCTTCATCTTGAATCACTATTGTGATTAATTAATAGAATTTCGTCACATTTTATTGTAGCCTGATGCACTACCGTTGTCTCATTTATTTATCGTTTTCTCCAAAATACAATGTGTTGCCCAGTTGAAAATTACTATATATTATTATTACTACATCTAACAATTATGTTTTGTAGAACTTCCATTGCTCCTCAAATAAGTGCATGAGCTTAGTGGGGAAAGGAAAAACAATTAGGGTAAGCATCAGTCATCTATCTTACTCAACTTAATTTCCTCATCCCTTTTTTTGCATACAGTATTGTGAATGGCAGATATAGTTCTTACATTCACAATGCATGAGACACAGTTGATTTTAGTACATCTGAGCAGATTGAAATCGATGTATTCCTGATCCTTTCCCCATATTTTCCATTATTTTGTATTAACTAGGTAACTGTGAATTAACAAGAATAAATTTCTCCTCATTATTGGAGGTGACCACATGCCCAAACTAATGATGTATGATAGGCTTATGTATTTTCTATAGGTTGAACTGAAAACTTAGTGGCAAGGCTCAGACACTCCCCTCCCCCCTAAAAGGTGTTGGACTTGATGGGGACCCTCTTTAGCCAAGAGACCATGGCAAATTCTTTACTTACAGGCAAGCAGGACAATGTCTTTAAGGACCATGAAGCAAAACCCCAACTCTGTCCCACACGAGTCTCTGCCATCTGCTGTAAGTTCAAGTCCTTTGTTATAGTTTAAAGATATTGTTTTCTGCATGCAGGGTCACCAACAACAAAATGTAGCCTACACAGATGCATTTCAACATACAAATGGCAGACCTGTCAACATTGGGAAATGTTTTTGAGTAACAGTGCAACCCTCTCCACTCGTTCACCATTATGATACTCTATAGCTAAGTTTCCATCTAAATAGCAAACATATTTCCAAGCAAATATTCTAAAATCCGCATTAAAAACAATAAGCGCATTTACCCACAATCAAATTGATTTGTTGGGGATACAAAGCTGTGCGTGATGACGTAGTGCACATGAAAAATAATTTATAATTTAGTTTCCATCGCATTTTTAACTCTAGACTACCGATTGTTTTGTCACCAAAATAAATAGCATTATATAGTGAATGTGCCCACTCTGGTCTTTGCACGTGTGCTCTAGCCAACAACTTAGATACCAGGCTTTAATGGCGGGCCACCGGAAAAAAACTGGAAAGATATGTGTACCGTCTTAAAAAATTCAAATTTTCTGAGGTTTCACACACTGTTATCCAAAAATGTGGGTGGTTAAATTGTGTTTTATTAAGAAAGTACACATCTTTCCATTTATTTTATGGAATACATTTACTGAACTCTCCCCCTATTGGTTTATCATTCAAAAACATCTAGGCCTGTATGGCTTAAATCTTTCATGTTTTAGACCGAACAATGTCCCCCATTTGTCCTTTCCTCAAGCGATGTGCTGCTCCTTGCCACAGACTGGGTGAATCTTCTTAGCCAGCTCTGCTGTCACAGTCAAGCACCAGATGGTTATCTGGGTTAATGCAAATTCTGGGATGTAAATTCCAGCCAATCCTGTCCACATGTCCTTGATAAATGACAGTTGACGATTAAAACAACCATAGGACTCTGTCAAATATGTTAAGGTCAGTAGGTTCAGAGTAAATGTTTGCAAAAAGGTGTCAAAAGTATTTCCAGAAGTCAAAGAATAAGTCACATTTGTTTATTCAATAAGAAGAAACTAAATCAAGGTACTATTCATAACCACAGAATGGGACTACATTTCGTAATAGGCTGTATTAATTAAGTTCAAATGGGTTACTGTTGTCAACAGTGACAGAAGAGACTGGAATGTTAAACAAACTGGACAGAAACGTTTATACGAAAACGGCCTTCCTCTGGGAAGACCACAGGTGGACGACAATCCTCTCAATCAGCCGAGGTCTGTATCCATCTTTCTCTGAAAGAAAATAAAATCAGTGTACATTTTCAATGCATTATCTAGATTAACCCATAACCAAGAACTCCAGTTAAAACCAATCCCGTAAAAAGTCCCATATCTTTCCATTTGGTTGAGATTCAACAAGCATAGGTGATACTAGCTTGAGTAAACAAGGTTTGAGAAATGTTGAATGTATTCTGGCCTCCTAGGTCAAATACATTTTCTTACAAATACACCACAAAGTATGATTCATAAGACTGACTCTTGTCATAGTTGAGAATTACCTTAAGGTTCAGATAATGTTCCTCACTGCTACAGTGGACTGATTTGGCTGTTTCCTCATTGGTGTAGAAGATGTTGCACAGCTTGCAGAAGAATCCAGTCCTTGGCAGCAGATAGTCTAACCCTGCAAGTAAAAGGAGAGAGAGAGAAAGTTTATCACAATATGGCACTAAAAGCTCTTTAGCAGATCCCTGTCACACCTGATAATAAAAATAGGCAGCCACACAAACAGAAGTCAGTTTCTCTAGCATCTTACCAACAGGGTTGTCAGGTTGATAAGGACCCAGAGGTTCCTCCTGCTTCTCCTCCTTTGGGATAGCTTCCACACCACTGGCTACCTCACCCTCAGGGTCCCCACAGACCCCCTCACTGTCAGACACAGGGCTCTGGACATCCTGGCCATACAAAAACAATCATGTCTTTCACTCATTCGTTCTACTTATTCACGGGCACGCACATTTTTTATAAATGATAGCTGAATATTTACATATTAACTAACAAGGCAATATTTCACCTTGTTTAAATTAAGGAAGCAAAAACAGCAAATAACCATCTCTCACCTCTGGATAGGGGCTTTTGGCTGACTGGCCATTAGTCTTTTCATCTTCTTGGTGATCTCTTGATCTTCTGTTGTTCTGACCAGCCAACCACAGCTCATATTTGACTGGTGGCTTCCTGTATCAGAAGAGCAGAATACAATGTCATGCAGTACTAGATCATGAAAGTGTACTTAGGTACATCACTCATACATTCCAGTTTAACAACATTCTTTATCAGATTATTTCATTGGCTGTATATTCTTCCAATAGATTCCAATCAATTGAACTGGCAGTGAAAATGGACTGCATACTAGCATTCTTCAAATTCCATTTAGTCTAACTATAATTTCCATCATCTACTCTATTACATATTCTTAGGGGTCATTAAATTATTTACCAGTATATTAGTGAGTCTCCCTTTTTGCACAGACTGACTCTTAACAGGGTCCCGTAAAACTTGTGTGGACGTTGGAAGTACTTCACCATTTTCTGAGCGGCGTCCACACACTCCATCTGGATATAACACTGAAGAAAAAAAACATCCAAGTGAAAGTCTTTTATTAATAGAAAAACAAAGGACACCCCCCCCCTAAAAGAAGGACCGGTGAAACTACCTTTCCATGATGCCAGTTCAAATTATAGCCAGTGATTTTCCCAAAAGGCTGGGCAAGTCGTAAAAGAGAGACATCCGAGTACTTCTGGAGTGGAAGCATACCAATGTAGATGGATCTTCCACTAGGCCTCTACATTGACAGAAACAAATTCACATTACACATAATACACATCTTTGTGTTACAAATATTGACTCTATACTAGGTGTAGTTGAGTTAACAACTAAATTCTCTCATCAGATGCATAATGTGTACAGCATATAGATACACCAAACCCACCTCCAACTTCTTCTGTGAAAAGCACATGCTAATATTGACATGTTTCCTCAACAACTGTCCGTTTCCTTTGTAGAATTTCACCATTTCACGTACTTCCTCGGTAGTATCAAGCTCTAACCATGCCTGAAAATATAGGAAATTCTCAATGTCATACAAACTAGGACATTAAACGCTTGCACAAATCAGGGGTTGAGTAAATCAATTCCTCTCTGTATGCCAAAATGCATGAATGTCAAATTGTTATTCAACACCGTTGCCATGACATCTAGTTTTCTTCATGGGATGGAAATAATGTTAAGTACCATACAAATTAAATAAATACACTGATCTGCAAGGAACATAATTATGAACATACCTCCTGTCTGAGGAAGGATATGGCATGGTCGACAACTTTCACGTTTGCTCGCTCTGCCAGTTTCAATAGGGCCACCACCACGTTTCCATAGCCCTTTCTAATTGGGCTAATATGGACAACTTTTCCATCCTGTAGAAACAATTTTACTGCGCAACCTACTATCAATGTTGGATAAAACAACTTTTTTTGACACATTCCAACTACACGTTTCTAAATGATAATTTGAGGAATACCAACCCATGAAGTATTCTTTGACTCTGCAAATAAAAACAAAAGTAATTATAACTATAAATTATGAACTGCAGATTATTTTCTTAACGTGTTATCCACACTGGCTAAACAGCCGTAATAATTATGTCTATTGCTGCCAAGTAAGAATGTTTTGCATCATTCATTGCTTACCCAGCAACGTGTCCCCTCCAGTACTGTCGTCGAGTTCATCCAATGTAACGAAGTCATCCATATTCTCAGGGAAATCCATATCGTCCTGTTGGAATTAAGTTCACAACATCAATTAGTTAAAGAATTTGAGTTTCAAGTTCCACAGTGCTGCACCAGAACCATATCGTATCTCATGACAAATACTTGTTGCAATGGGAAACTGTAAAAAGATGCTCAAACAATGAACATAAAAGTATGTAAAATTGTATTCAATAGTCTTGAACTATGATATAGATCCATGTCTCAAAGCTAGGAAGTGAACTCTGTGGCTGCACTATTACAAATGAAATTGACATCTTAAATATGCTGTTATTCAAACCTTTTGGTCAGTCCAGGTTTTTACCATGTTAGGGCTGAACAAATAGGCATGTCTACTGATCCATACATCTACAATGCTTGGCTGACTTGAGCGTTTAAGTGCCTGTTCTGGATTACTACGGTCAGTCTAGGTTTTCTGGAAACAATTGGAGCTTGTACAGAGATGGCTCTATATCCTTTGCTATTCAACCATGAAACATAAGGAGATCCTTCAAAGCTGATCTCCATCTGATTTGTAGGGCACTCAAAACTGATGGAATTAATAACCCCTAAGCAAATCATATAGCCTACATACAGTGCCTTCAGAAAGTACTCACACCCCTAGACTTTTCCCACATTGTTGTTAGCCTGAATTTAAAATGGATTACATTTAGATTGTTTCACTGGCCTACACACAATACCCCATGTCAAAGTGAAATTATGGTTTTAAAAGTTTTGACATTAATTAAAAATGAAAAGTTTAAGTGTCTTGAGTCCAATAAGTACTCAACATATTTGTTATATTTGCAAGCCTAAATAAGTTCAGGAGTAGAAATGTGCTTAACAAGTCAAAAGTTGCATGGATGCAATAAGTGATTAACATGATTTTTGAATGACTACCCATTCTCTGTACTACACACACACATACAGATAATAGTAAGGTCCCTCAGTCGAGCAGTGAATTTCAAACAAAGACCATGAGGTCTTCCAATGCCTCGCAAATAAGGTCTCCAATTGGTAGATGGGAAAAGCCCCCCCACCAAAACATACATTGAATATGCCTTTGAGCATGGTGGTTATTAATGACACTTTGGATGGCGTATCAATACACCCAGTCACTACAAAGATACAGGCATCCTTCCTAACTCAGTTGCCGAAGAGGAAGGAAACCGCTCAGGGATTTCACCATGAGGCCAATGGTGATTAAAACAGTCCATGTTTAATTGCTGTGACAGGAGAAAACTGAGGTCGGATCAACAACATTGTGTTACTCCACAATACAAAACTAAAATGGCAGAGTGAAAAGAAGGAAGCCTGCACAGAATAAAAATATTCCAAAACATACATCCTGTTTGCAATAAGGCAAAGAAATGTACTTTATGTTCTGAATACAAAGCGTTATGTTTGGGGCAAATTCACACATCACCGAGTACCACATATTTTCAAGCATGGTGATGGATGCATCATGTTATGAGTATGCTTGTCATCGGCAAGGACTTGGGAGTTTAAGGATAAAAAATAAACTAAATAGAACTAAGCACAGGCAAAATCCAAGAGAAACCTGGTTTAGTCTGCTTTCCAACAGACACTGGGAGACAAAATCATCTTTCAGCAGACCAATAACCTAAAACACAAGGCCAAATCTACACTTGAGTTGCTTACCAAGACGACATTGAATGTTCCTGAGTGGCCTAGTTACAATTTTGACTTAAATCTGCTTGATTATGGCAAGTCTATGGCAAGACTTGAAAATGTCTGTCTAGCAATGATCAACAACTTACTTGACAGAGATGAAAGGATGTGTAAATATTGTACAATCCAGGTGTGAAAAGCTTAGACTTACCCAGAAAGACTCACAGCTGTAGTCGCTGCCAAAGTTGATTCTATTACATATTGACTCAGGGGTGTGAATACTTATGCAAATTCAATATCTGTACTTACTTTCAGTACATTTGCAAACATTTCTAAAAACATGTTGTTTTCACTTTGTAATAATGGGTAGTGTGTGTAGATGGGTGAGAAATCATTGTAATCAATTTTTAATTCAGACTGTAACAACAAAATGTGGAATAGTTCAAGGTGCATGAATACTTTCTGAAGGCACTGTAAATAGCATGCTATGGTACCAAGCAAACTCAATATTCCAACAAGCCATGAGTCAAACCGGGCATTGCTGACATGAGTCACAGAAAACATCTTGACTGTTTGTCTATATTGACGAGGTTCAATCTGAAGTGTCAGATACATTTTATTTGCCACTGAAACTTCAGCCAGATTTCAGTGGTTCTAGGCAATAGATGGCCACATCTGTTTCAACTGATCAGTGGAGGATCTCACTCAACCAAACTATTCTCAGGAATGCTCCCAGAACTTCAACCAAGTTGAAGAGTTGAAGCATACATGCTTTAAGAAGCCATTGCTAGGAACCCACATCTTGGTTACTTGACAAACTTATTTTCAATTCTGGGAACAATAAGCCTTTTGTTGGTTCCGGTCACAAATATAAATGAAAATAATTCCTTACATCTTCATGAAAGCTCTCCTGTTCCATCTTGTTCTCCATTGAGACGTCAGCATCACAAAGAGCTGGATCATCGGCAGCCTTGATGTCAGAATCCTCCAAGGTATCGTCTGCCAACAGTTCTGAGATTTCGGGTTGCCCCTTATCTTTAGAATCAGCCACCAGAGAAGCACTTTTGGAAGGAGCTGGGTTTTTAGTATCTACACCAGCACCAACCTCATCATCTAACAAGCATTGTTCAGGTTCCATCTGGATGCCCTTTCCATCTAGATCTTTGTTTTCCAAATCAATGTCCTCTTCTTTGACCAACCCCTCAATCTCCCCCTCCTTGATATCCTGCTTGACCACTTCCTTGAACTCTTCTGAGGTGCTTTGTTGACCTTCTCCTTGTTCCGTCACTTTCTCAGCGGGTTGTTCACCTGTACTGGGTTTCTCTTTGTTCGTGGAGTTTGAGGTCTTGCTAGTCTCCTCGCTCTTGTGTCTGCTGCTGCGGCCTTTACTGGAATCTGCTCTTCTGGATGTGGTGGAGTCAGGACTTTCTCTACAAGGCAAAAACCATTGAGGTAAACTTCCCTGAGACATACTTCCTGATGAGTCCCACAGGAAAATTGGTCGCCATTGCCCCAGTCTTACTTACCTAAGGCGCTTCAGTGACGTTGACAAGATTACTTTGACACTCTTTCCATTGATCTTGAGGGGGTTGGAGTGGTAGTACTTCACCATAATGTCAGCATCCTTCCAATCTACCATCTCAATCAGGGCCTGCAGATGAATAAGGGAGGATTCATTAGACGAAGCTAGAGAAGGTGCTGCATAATGGGAGGTTTGTGTTGAATTGATCTATTCTAGTCATACAATCCCATGCTATTCTGAATTTAAAATAGATACACTGCATTGTTACTGTTTTAAGAATTGTTGTCTATTTAAAATCACCAGAGAGATTTGCAGAATTTGATTGATCACACTTCAATTCCATATTGCTCGAACCTTACCTGATCACTTGAAAATGTTGAATGCCGCACATCCCCAAACATCTTGGCGAGATCAAGAATCTCTGATTCTCTTTCCTTCCCAGGAGGTAGGCGGGAAAAACAAACCACTGTATTGGTAACTTGTTTGGTCGGCCGTTTTTCTGGTGGTTCATCCAACCTTGGCGGCTAAAGGAAAAAACATGCTCATACAGGGATCTCTGTGATTAATACTTCTGTATTAATTATTATCTCAAACTCTTAACAGACAGATGCACTTACATGAATACTGCACACCATCGGTGACAGGTACAGAGTCAACTTGTTTCCCTTCACGAATGCATGCTTTTCACTGAAGTGATTCACCATATTGACAGCCTCTTTGTGAGAATCAAACTCCAGGAATCCCTGTAACAAAAATACAACACAGAATCATCCAATAGACATTCAACAACAGATGTAACTTTTTTTAAGAGAGAATGTTAAAGCTGCAACATGTAACTTCTTGGGCGACCCAACCAAATTCACATAGAAATTAGTTATAGCTGTCATTCTCATTGAAAGCAAGTCTAAGAAGCAGTAGATATGTTCTATTTGCCCCATTTCTAGGCTTCCCGTGCTTAAGTTTCATCTTTCTTTTAGTTTTGTACACAAGCGTCAAACAGCTGAAAATACAATATTTATAGTTATTGAAAAGATATTTCACTGCAGTTTAGATGGTACAACTATTCTCTACAGTAGAGTTGCTTGTTTTGTCAAAAACTGAAATTAGGCAAACTATTTGAATTTTTGCAACCATGAAATGGTGGAGCGATTTCTGAATAGTGCATCTTTAAGAGTTGAGTGCTTATTCCTCTTTTTTTAATCAATTTGTGTAACTTACCTTGCAGGGGAACACCAGATGTTTTACAACTGTGCCGAATGGCTTAGCCAAAGTCATCAAGTCTTCTACACCAACAGAGCCAAGGGGAAATTTTGTAACCACCACCTTTGTGCCAGCCTGAAGCAAAATATAAAATCACACATTCAAGCATGTAGCTTTAAGCAAATTAACTCCATCATAAGAAGTTAATGATATATTTAAAAACATATATTTACTAGGCAAGTCAGAACAATTCTTATTTACAATGACAGCCTACTGGGGAACAGTGGGTTAACTGCCTTATTCAGGGGCAGAATGACAGATTTTCACCTTGTCACCTCGGGGATTCGATCCAGCAACCTTCCGGTTACTGGCCCAACACTTTAACAACTAGGCTACCTGCCACACCAAATAATCTATTTATAAGAAAACATCACCACAAAATGGGCATCATTACCTTGGGCTTCAAATGGTGTCTTTCTGGTGCAGACCAGACTTCACCTAAAGATGAAAACATGAAAGGAGATAGTATTTATTTTCAAGTGGTTTGCAATTGCAATTATTTGGTCTGGATCAAACTTGACTTTGGAACGGGACTGGGGTTATCACCTCCTACGCGGTCTGAGCGGTCTGAGCTATGTTGTCTCTTGTAAGGCATAGCAGGACGTGGCGTTCTCCTGGGCGGTGAAATAGCATCTCGACTTGGGATGGAGTTGGACCTGGAAGATAATCTAAACAGTGCTAAGTAAGAAGAGGTAGAGCTAATGGTTTTACATCATGACATGCCTGTTTTCAACATGAAGCTGAATTTCATTCCCCTCACATTTCCTTCCGTGTATCATGTCTTTTCCAATCTGGATATCTGTAAAAAACAGAAAATAAACAACTAATTGTAATAAAACCAGGTAATAGGAAATATATCAATTGATTGTGACCTGTATCAGTCCATTCTCTAAATGTTTTACTTTGCATGTTAACACTTACAGACGCAGGAGTTCTCGACAGCCCTCCACGTGGCTTAATCCATTGAGATGATCCTTCCATGCCTGTGAAAAAAGCACTCATTAAGCGAAATGAATGCCAGCACAGCCAGAAAAGGACTGGCCACCCCTCAGAGCCTTGTTCCTCTGTAGATTTATACCAAGGTTCCAGCCTTTCTAGGGCGTTTTTTCTAGCCACTGTACTTCTATATCTGCATTGCTTTCTGCTTGGGGTTTTAGGCTGGGCTTCTGTATAGCACTTTGACATCTGATGTAAAAAGGGCTTTATAAATACATTTGATTGAGTGTTGATTTAAATGACATAGATACACAGTACAACAGCAAGAGTATTGAAATATAACAAAGCTTACCTTAGTAGAATTCAACATGCATAAGCATAGAGAGCATGTGTGTGGGTAAATCTTGGGCACAACTCCATGAAAATCATCCACTTGATAGGAGAAAGGAAACCTTTGCTGGGTGTCTGATGGTTTTTCCCTTGAGGACCAATTGTGACGGGAATCTCTCCTTGTCTCAGTCTGCCGCTCTGGTCGACTGTGAATCTCCACTCTCCTATAGTCAGTGTCACAATGGCTGTTTGACCGGCGAGGTACTGCAGGGGGACTGTCCCGTTTGCTAAGGACTCCATCATCTGTATCCTCCTGCCGGCTGTCTCTCTTTGGGGAGGCCTCTCCCTGCTCCTCTTGCTTTGCTCGATTGGCCTTCAGTTGCATTATCAGATAAGGCAACGTCTCCACACTGATCTCGTTCTCTGGAATCTGGGCCAGAGCATCCACGTCTTCTGGAGAGAGCCCCAGAGTGGCATATAAGTTCATAGCTCCATCACCAGATGCTTGGTGTGCAGAGCTGTTTCCCTCACTGCCCTCCATCCTCAAACTTCCAGGGCACAGATAAGTTTATTCTGAAATTGGGGGACAAAAAGGCGTTCTAAAGGAGTTTCCCAAACTTGTTCCTCAGGAACCAAGGGGTGGACATTTTGGTTTTTGCCCTAACACTAGACAGCAGATTCAAATGATCAAAACGTTATGCTTAGTGATTAATTGAATAATCTGTGTATTATTACAGCAAAAAAACAAAACGTGCACCGAGTTTGGGAAACACTGAACATGTCTAGCTACATCAATGTGGTTGGGTAAAACGTGTAGGCCCTACAGATGAGCCTTAGGAAGAAAGTATTCTTAGCACGACTGTGAAACTGAAAAGTTATCTTCAATCATTCAATAGCTGGTCTTCATTTGCTGTGGGTAATTAGATGGCAAATTATGTGTCACTGAAATTAAAATACGTATCACAGCCCAGAACAACAGTCGTTAACTATCTACAGTAACGTTAACGTTAGCTAGTTAACAGCCAGTTGTTAACTAGTTACACATCTTTAGCTCTGTTAAATTAAGCCAAATATCATCTCAACCCGATGAAAAAATATTAGCAAGCAAGTACCATGTAGCTATAACGTTACTGCATTATTGTTGCTTAGCTACACGCACCGTTGGAGAATGCTGCCCTGCTGACCACAGCCAGGAAGCTAGCTAGCAAGAAGCTAATCATAGCTTTCAAGTAAACACAGCCAGATAGTTTCGGGTCGAAAGTTTACTACTACATGGAATGCAAATTGTGAATGCTGTAAAACATACCTTTCAAGAAGCCTCCTTTCGGTATTTCGTTAAATTTAGTGGCTACAGCCTGGCCAACGATATTTATAATTTATCCATCTACCAGCGACATAAAAACAGTAGCTTATTCACCTTAACGGAATTTCAGAATAAAAGTCCCCCACGTAATTACATTACTTCTTCTTTTGTGAGGTTTAAGGGCGGTTGGCATCCAATTTGTTGCATTACCGCCACCCACTAGACTGGAGTACAACTCCCTTATACATTGCTTGAAAAAAAAAATGTACTAAATAAATACCCTACCATCTAACACTACACTCACGAATTTCTAAATTATATAAAATAAAATTAACACCACCCTACTAATTAAATGTATTTATTCCTACCTCATGCCTGGAAGGATGGGACACCACTTAACACACCCAGTAATTTCAATTTCAATTTTATTTTATATAGCCCTTCGTACATCAGCTAATATCTCGAAGTGCTGTACAGACACCCAGCCTAAAACCCCAAACAGCTAGTAATGCAGGTGTAGAAGCACGGTGGCTAGGAAAAACTCCCTAGAAAGGCCAAAACCTAGGAAGAAACCTAGAGAGGAACCAGGCTATGAGGGGTGGCCAGTCCTCTTCTGGCTGTGCCGGGTGGAGATTATAACAGAACTATGCCAAGATGTTCAAAAATGTTCATAAGTGACAAGCATGGTCAAATAATAATCATGAATAATTTTCAGTTGGCTTTTCATAGCCGATCATCAAGAGTTGAAAAACAACAGGTCTGGGACAGGTGGCGGTTCCATAACCGCAGGCAGAACAGCTGAAACTGGGATAGCAGCAAGGCCAGGCGGACTGGGGACAGCAAGGAGTCACCACGGGCGGCAGTCCCGACGCATGGTCCTAGGGCCCAGGTCCTCCGAGAGAAAGAAAGAGAGAAGGAGAAAATTAGAGAGAGCCAAGATTTTCAAAATGTTCATAAATGACAAGCATGGTCAAATAATAATCAGGAATAAATCTCAGTTGGCTTTTCATAGCCGATCATTAAGAGTTGAAAACAGCAGGTCTGGGACAGGTAGGGGTTCCATAACCGCAGGCAGAACAGTTGAAACTGGAATAGCAGCAAGGCCAGGCGGACTGGGGACAGCAAGGAGTCACCACGGCCGGTAGTCCCGACGTATGGTCCTAGGGCTCAGGTCCTCCGAGAGAAAGAAAGAGAGAAGGAGAAAATTAGAGAGCGCCAAGATTTTCAAAATGTTCATAAATGACAAGCATGGTCAAATAATAATCAGGAATAAATCTCAGTTGGCTTTTCATAGCCGATCATTAAGAGTTGAAAACAGCAGGTCTGGGACAGGTAGGGGTTCCGTAACCGCAGGCAGAACAGTTGAAACTGGAATAGCAGCAAGGCCAGGCGGACTGGGGACAGCAAGGTGTCATCATGCCCGGTAGTCCTGACATATGGTCCTAGGGCTCAGGTTCTCAGAGAGAAAGAGAGAACGAAAGAATTAGAGAGAGCATACTTAAATTCACACAGGACACTGGATAAGACAGGAGAAGTACTCCAGGTAACCAACTGACCCTAGCCTCCCGACACATAAACTACTGCAGCATAAATACTGGAGGCTGAGACAGGAGCGGTCAGGAGACACTGTGGCCCCATCCGAAGAAACCCCCGGACAGGGCCAAACAGGAAGGATATAACCCCACCCACTTTGCCAAAGCACAGCCCCCGCACCACTAGAGGGAAATCCTCAACCACCAACATTACAATCCGGAGACAAGGCCGAGTATAACCCACAAAGGTCTCCACCACAGCACAAACCAAGGGGGGGCGCCAACCCAGACAGGAAGATCACGTCAGTAACTCAACCCACTCAAGTGACGCACCCCTCCTAGGGACGGCATGAAAGAGCACCAGCAAGCCAGTGACTCAGCCCCTGTAACAGGGTTAGAGGCAGAGAATCCCAGTGGAGAGAGGGGAACCGGCCTGGCAGAGACAGCAAGGGCGGTTCGTTGCTCCAGAGCCTTTCCGTTCACCTTCACACTCCTGGGCCAGACTACACTCAACCATATGACCTACTGAAGAGATAAGTCTTCAGTAAAGACTTAAAGGTTGAGACCGAGTCTGCGTCTCTCACATGGGTAGACAGACTGTTCCATAAAAATGGAGATCTATAGGAGAAAGCCCTGCCTCCCGCTGTTTGCTTAGAAATTCTAGGGACAATTAGGAGGCCTGCGTCTTGTGACCGTAGCGTACGTATTGGTATGTACGACAGGACCAACTCGGAAAGATAGGTAGGAGCAAGCCCATGTAACGCTTTATAGGTTAACAGTAAAACCTTGAAATCAGCCCTTGCCTTAACAGGAAGCCAGTGTAGGGAAGCTAGCACTGGAGTAATGTGATCAAATTTCTTGGTTCTAGTCAGGATTCTAGCAGCCGTATTTAGCACTAACTGAAGTTTATTTAGTGCTTTATCCGGGTAGCCGGAAAGTAGAGCATTGCAGTAGTCTAACCTAGAAGTAACAAATGCATGGATTAATTTTTCTGCATCATTTTTGGACAGAAAATTTCTGATTTTTGCAATGTTACGTAGATGGAAAAAAGCTGTCCTTGAAACAGTCTTGATGTGTTCGTCAAAAGAGAGATCAGGGTCAAGAGTAACGCCGAGGTCCTTCACAGTTTTATTTGAGACGACTTTACAACCATCAAGATGAATTGTCAGATTTAACAGAAGATCTCTTTGTTTCTTGGGACCTAGAACAAGCATCTCTGTTTTGTCCGAGTTTAAAAGTAGAAAGTTGTCAGCCATCCACTTCCTTATGTCTGAAACACAGGCTTCTAGCGAGGGCAATTTTGGGGCTTCACCATGTTTCATTGAAATGTACAGCTGTGTGTCATCCGCATAGCAGTGAAAGTTAACATTATGTTTTCGAATAACATCCCCAAGAGGTAAAATATATAGTGAAAACAATAGTGGTCCTAAAACGGAACCTTGAGGAACACCGAAATGTACAGTTGATTTGTCAGAGGACAGACCATTCACAGAGACAAACTGATATCTTTCCGACAGGTAAGATCTAAACCAGGCCAGAACTTGTCCGTGTAGACCAATTTGGGTTTCCAGTCTCTCCAAAAGAATATGGTGATCGATGGTGTCAAAGGCAGCACTAAGGTCTAGTAGCACGAGGACAGATGCAGAGCCTCGGTCTGACGCCATTAAAAGGTCATTTACCACCTTCACAAGTGCAGTCTCAGTGCTATGATGGGGTCTAAAACCAGACTGAAGCATTTCGTATACATTGTTTGTCTTCAGAAAGGCAGTGAGTTGCTGCGCAACAGCTTTTTCTAAAATTTTTGAGAGGAATGGAAGATTCGATATAGGCCGATAGTTTTTTATATTTTCCGGGTCAAGGTTTGGCTTTTTCAAGAGAGGCTTTATCACTGCCACTTTTAGTGAGTCTGGTACACATCCGGTGGATAGAGAGCTGTTTATTATGTTCAACATAGGAGGGCCAAGCACAGGAAGCAGCTCCTTCAGCAGTTTAGTAGGAATAGGATCCAGTATGCAGCTTGAAGGTTTAGAGGCCATGATTATTTTCATCATTGTGTCAAGAGATATAGTACTAAAACACTTAAGTGTCTCTCCCGATCCCAGGCCCTCGCAGAGCTGTGCGGATCCAGGACAGCTAAGCCCTGGAGGAATACGCAGATTCAAAGAGGAGTCCGTAATTTGCTTTCTAATGGTCATGATCTTTTCCTCAAAGAAGTTCATGAATTTATTACTGCTGAAGTGAAAGCCATCCTCTCTTGGGGAATGCTGCTTTTTAGTTAGTTTCGCAACAGTATCAAAAAGAAATTTTGGATTGTTCTTATTTTCCTCGATTAAGTTGGAAAAGTAGGATGATCGAGCAGCAGTGAGGGCTCTTCGGTACTGCACGGTACTGTCTTTCCAAGCTAGTCGGAAGACTTCCAGTTTGGTGTGGCGCCATTTCCGTTCCAATTTCCTGGAAGCTTGCTTCAAAGCTCGGGTATTTTCTGTATACCAGGGAGCTAGTTTCTTATGACAAATGTTTTTCGTTTTTAGGGGTGCAACTGCATCTAGGGTATTGCGCAAGGTTAAATTGAGTTCCTCAGTTAGGTGGTTAACTGATTTTTGTCCTCTGATGTCCTTGGGTAGGCAGAAGGAGTCTGGAAGGGCATCAAGGAATTTTTGTGTTGTCTGAGAATTTATAGCACGACTTTTGATGCTCCTTGGTTGGGGTCTGAGCAGATTATTTGTTGCGATTGCAAACGTAATAAAATGGTGGTCCGATAGTCCAGGATTATGTGGAAAAACATTAAGATCTACAACATTTATTCCATGGGACAAAACTAGGTCCAGAGTATGACTGTGGCAGTGAGTAGGTCCAGAGACATGTTGGACAAAACCCACTGAGTCGATGATGGCTCCGAAAGACTTTTGGAGTGGGTCTGTGGACTTCTCCATGTGAATATTAAAATCACCAAAAATTAGAATATGATCTGCTATGACTACAAGGTCTGATAGGAATTCAGGAAACTCAGAGAGGAACGCTGTATATGGCCCAGGAGGCCTGTAAACAGTAGCTATAAAAAGTGATTGAGTAGGCTGCATAGATTTCATGACTAGAAGCTCAAAAGACGAAAACGCCATTTTTTTTTTTGTAAATTGAAATTTGCAATCGTAAATGTTAGCAACACCTCCGCCTTTGCGGGATGCACGGGGGATATGGTCACTAGTGTAACCAGGAGGTGAGGCCTCATTTAACACAGTAAATTCATCAGGCTTAAGCCATGTTTCAGTCAGGCCAATCACATCAAGATTATGATAAGTGATTAGTTCATTGACTATGACTGCCTTTGAAGTGAGGGATCTAACATTAAGTAACCCTATTTTGAGATGTGAGGTATCACGATCTCTTTCAATAATGGCAGGAATGGAGGAGGTCTTTATCCTAATAAGATTGCTAAGGCGAACACCGCCATGTTTAGTTTTGCCCAACCTAGGTCGAGGCACAGACACAGTCTCAATGGGTATGGCTGAGCTGACTACACTGACTGTGCTATTGGCAGACTCCACTAAGCTGGCAGGTTGGCTAACAGCCTGCTGCCTGGCCTGCACCCTATTTCATTGTGGGGCTAGAGTAACTCTTCTGAAGTCCCACCCACCCAATATCTCTCTGCAGCTGCCACCACAACCTCAATTTTCTGTGAATTCCGTTCCATCCCTGCAGTACAGTTGATAACCATTGCTATAAATGCTAAAAATCCAATCTTACTGAAACATATATCTTTTGGGCCTATCGCTCTGTACTTGTATATCTCTACTACTCTCACCACTCCTCCACCTTAACCCATCTTCCTCTACTTTCTTCACTGCCTCAGCATATGACAATTCACTTTTCTTACTTTCATTCGTTTTACTCCGAGCGCATTCTCCCTCTGACCAACAGAAACACAAACAATTATCACTAGACCACTTCTGGTTACCCTTACCGATTCCACATTAACCAACAATTTTTTTCACCTGCCGTGAAACCACAAATGAATCAGCCAAAAGGCAAGAGTCCACTTTTTCCAAAAACCTCACTCCTACTGTCACAGACTTTTTCCTGATCCTCAGTGCATACCTCGGTCTCCGATAACTTCACCACACCTACCACCTCCGATACTTCGCCCTTACTCACTTCAATTTCTCCTCCTGTCTTCAGCTCCCTCTGCTTACATTTTCTACTATTCTTCTTTAACAAACCATCTCCCTTTTTCCCACAATTTTTATCTAACTCAAGCTCACCCTCATCTTCACTCTCTCTTTTAAACCTCCTCTCCCTCTCTTTTTCCCTTCATTCCTCCTCTGTTTTCCAAGTATACATGTCCTTATGATAATACTGCACTACTCCTGACAGCCATCTTGTTCTTGCTTTCTCTAGGGACTCCATTTCCACCGCGGCGTCCGCCCAAACACAAATCCACGTAAATAATACATTAACATGTATTTATTCATGATATATGAAAAATAATTGTCTAAACATGGACTATGATTCATATTTAAGTGACATTTGTATTAAATGTGGATTTTCTTTTCTTCTTCTAAGTTAAATAAATGCCCCCAATGCAATACACTGTATATGAAATACATATGGGCTTATAGAGAAAAAAAAGTATACTATGTGTCAATGTAAAAGTGGGGTTGGGAATACTCGGTGGCGTCTGTAGAATCTACATATGGTGTTATTTCAATTGGGATTCTGGTCTAAATACACAGCAACACTTCCTACTCCACCCATTCCATAGCTACCAATGCAATAGACCGTAGGCTATAAATTACATATTGGTTTATAGAGAAAAATGTAATCTATGTGCCGATGTAAAAGTGGGATTGGAAATACTCAGTAGTGTCTGTAGACTCTATATGGAAGGGATAATCAACAAGGGGCTATGCGTTCTATGGAAAATAATGAACGACGTGGAAGGTGTGTTCCATGACGCCTAGCAGAGTGGAATTTACCTTCCACGTAGTTGCATTATTTTCCAGAGAACACATAGAGCCCCGAGGAGACTATCCCTTTTAAACCATGGCTATAATATAACACATTTACAGCAAAAAACTGTTCATTTGCAGGTAGAAATATGTTCAACATCCACTAAAGTAGGTAGCAAGTTTACCACTCGATAGCTACAGTAGTTGCCTTGATAACTAAACAAACAGATTTGCTAGTATAAGAATATTTTGACGATAAATACACAACGCAGAGGACGAGAGAACTAGAGTTAACGATCAATAGGAGGTGGTTTTCAGTTTAACATCTGTTTAGAATCTGTGGAATGTCACTCCTGAACTCAGAGCTATGTGTGCCATGTTTTCATTGATCTGTACATTGAGTCGGGAGCAGGATACTTTTTATTTGGCCATTGGTCAAGTTGTACTGCAAGGACTTCTAATTGGTCGACCCCAGGCTAGGGTGGGGGTTTATAAATGGCATCCTGTTCCTTTGTTCAGGGGAGAAAAGCTGAGGACAGGGGAGACTGAACATCTCCCAGCATAACATCTTGATTTGTCCTCTCTGAATAAACCTATTTTTCTCCCCCTGATTTGCTTAGGTTATTGAATAATAACATCAATTGCTGACACTAGTTTACCTAACCAAACCATCAGTCCTAGCTTGCTATTATGAAAATGGAATTCAATAATGCCAAACATGTTTTCAATTCGACTTTTGCTGTCAAAAGCAACTCACACATAGAACATGTAAGAATTAACAATAGCCAGTGAATTTTACCATACTGATATACTGTGCTTTATATGGAAATCATGCACGCTCGAGAATGCCCTTTAAGCCAATCAGAAACGAGTATTCAACGATGCCATGAAATCCACCTAATTTTCGAACGCTTTTAAAACATGTAAGCCAAACACCACTCTTGGTGGCAGTAAGAAAGCCATTGCCATCTGCGCCCATTCAACATAGCCTAGATTTAGGTTTTCTAAACAAAATCACTTTTTTGAGTTCTCATACACTTACAATGATGTTTTGATTCTTGCTTGAACAATCGCTAAGATTATTTTGTTGTGATCTTTGCAAAATAACTATTTTGGAAACATCAGTTGTTAGCTAGAATGCTAACTCTCATTGATATATAGGCTTTAGCAAAAGATAGCCAAAGAGCTATTTTACTGGTTGAAGTGTTTTTTTAAGTACCCAATCAGTCAACTTTGCACTTATTTCAAAATGAATATGGATTTAAAACACCAGGCTTTTGAGCGGTTATTCAAATGGAATAGGCTATTCACTGCAGTGTACAGCCTAGACTACAGTTTTGTATTCACTTTAAAATAATAATAAAATTAGCCTAGGTAGGGTACATTTCTTGTCCCTAAAAAACTGAAACAATATGGTAGCTTTTCGAGCTGCATACCCGGGGACTGGGAGGGAGCGCACATAGGCTACCTATGATTTCGTTATCTGATAAACTTTTTCTATTGCTGTGTAAATTGACTGGATATATCAACTGTAGTATTAAGCCTAACGTTGAGTTTATGGACTAATATGCTAAGCCTACACTTACGCCTCAATCACACCGATAGCGTTTTTGCATTTTGGTACACCAGAAGTACATTCACTTCCAATGGAATGCTGCGTTTGCCTTTCAGCCTTGCATTGCAGAGGCAGTTGCAGTGCGTTCTGTGTGGTGCATACGTTGGCAACATATGCCTCAAACTGTACGCGTACACGGCTTGACAGAAATGGTAGCAGAAGTTGAATGTTGAACTTTTTTTTGCACACATAACCAGATGATGCTGTGTACCATTTTGGCAATGATGCTGTCAGTGTGATCGAGGCATTAGGCTATATCTCAAGCCTACAATATTTTTATTTATTTAATTAGGGAAGTCAGTAAAGAACAAATTCTTATTTACAATGACGCCCTACCCCGGCCAAACCCAGACGACGCTGGGCCAATTGTCAACATGTCAGTGGATAGTCATGAATAGAAATGTACACAAACATATACATGGAGGTATGTTTTATGAATAGCACCAGATAGCACCAATCATTCAAATGTTCAACATGTGTTACATCTATTTACAAATCTCAGATAGATAGGCGCTATGCTATTTGCACAATTCAAATATTACCATGGTATTTCATCATTTATACCATGGTATAGATCTGAATCATGGAAATGTACCATGGTTTTAGCTTTGAAGTATGATGGTACTGCCATGCACCTAAATAATACCCTGGTATTCCATAATTTATACCATGGTAAGGATGTGGATCGTGGAAATACCATGGTTTTAATCTGCACTATACATTCTACCATGGTAACGCACAATTACGATAAATGGTACCCCAAAATAAAATATGGTACAATTTTTATTAATTGTGCATTAACATGGTACAGTGGCAGTATAATGCATTAAATAAATAGATCCACCAAGGTCAAAATAGGTTGGTTGGTATTATGCTGATGCATTTATTGAGTACCACAGTATGAGTCACAATACCCATAAAATTTAGCGGTAAAATCTGGTTCCAATCGTTTTTCCACCATTCATTTTTCCATAGGGAATTTTAGAACTACTACATTAGGTCTGTGTTTTGTGTTGGCGTGATGTTTTGATATGGCGTGATGTCCGCACAAATCTCTCTCGGACAAGGTAACTTTTATCAATATATTCGCCTGTAAATGCTAATTAGACGCTAATGTGGCTATCCTACAGAACTACACATCCTTTCGCAAGCTTTGGCGTAATCACTCGAGGCCAAGGGTGGGAAAAAACAAAACATTTCTCCATGCAAACTCTCATCGACAAGTAGTAAGTAACCTAGCAAGTAGATATTATAGCCTTTTTAGTTTCTTGTGTAAATGATTGATATTGTGTGTTTCTCGTGTTTATTCTTGTTTAGCATTTTCTAATTACCTAGCTAGCTACCTTTTGCATTTTTTTTATTATATGTTTTGAATTACCCTGGCTAGGTAATTCAAACCTACGTCTGTCATGCTCTAATTTGGACTTTAGGGCTGTTTTTAGAGCAGGATCTCGTTCTTTCATCAGTTTCCAGATTTCTCCATTTGGCCAAGGAAGAGTACTATTTTGGCCAGGTTTGGATTTCACTTTCTTTAGGAATCCATTTGTTATAGTCTGGATTGTGGATAGAAAAACCTGACTATCAGCTTCCACATCTGTATAGGACAATAGATCATTCCAGTTAATTCCCTTAATTGCGTTTTCGAAATCATTTAATTCACTCATAGGTATTCTGAGCTGATCAGGCTTTCTAACAGTAGAGGTTAAACCTGTTCTTGGAAAGCTTTCTGGCTATAAGTGTCAGATTATGATCAGATAGCCCAGTAACCATATTGAATGATTTAGTCACTCTCTCTGGTTTATTACTGAACACCAGATCAATCTGTTTTAGAACAAGAAGTCACCCTGGTTGGCCCTTTAACCTTTAACTAGCTGTGTATGGTCAGGTTTTCCTACAAGAGTTGTCTTCATAATTAATGTTAAAATCTCCCATTAAGATGACCTCTTTCCCAAAATCACATTCCCTAAGCATGTTATTAAACTGATCAAAAAACACACTTTTGGTGGAAGGTGGTCTATACATTCCAATAAGGGTCAAATACATTTTGGGAAATAGTGTAACGTTTAGGCCAATACATTCTAGTTCATTATCACATGACCACTCAATTTGTTTACATAAGATATGTGCTTTAATGTAAATCATCAGACCCCCTCTTCTTCCTTCAATCCTTTCTCTCCTGAAAACTTTGTAGCCGGGCACAATCAAAGCGGCAGATGGAGAGTTTTTATGGAGCCATGTCTCTGAAAGGCAGAGGAAGTCAAGGTTGGAGTCTGTGAGAAGATGTTGAATTTGATCACTTTTTGGAATGACACTGCAAATGTTCAAGTGCCCCCCTAATAGTCCCCTGGGTTTAGCCCGTGGGTCCCAGATGACTGGAGAGTGATTGTGATAGAATCATTTGTATGTTTAAGATAATGACTAAAGTATTCCACCCTGAAACCATATAATTGTATGAAATGTGTTAAGAGTCATAATTCAAACATGTGTGTGACTAGGCCATTGTGTTACTATTTCGCAATATGAGCTGGGTATAGTTGAGACATTCAAGGACAACTGAACTGTCGACTTGTGATAACGTTGAAACTAATAACTGGAAAGAGGCCTCCCCACCCTAGGGAGGAGAAAAACTGTTAAAAATGTCTAGGCTTGCAGAAGATGATGAAACATGTTACAGAAGGGTGATAAACAATGTATGTGAACTTTGGAAAAATACAGCCCACCTAAAGAGAGGTGGAGTTTCTACTGCCTGCACCCTATTTCATTGTGGGGCTAGAGTAACTCTTCTGAAGTCCCACCCACCCAATATCTCTCTGCAGCTGCCACCACAACCTCAATTTTCTGTGAATTCCGTTCCATCCCTGCAGTACAGTTGATAACCATTGCTATAAATGCTAAAAATCCAATCTTACTGAAACATATATCTTTTGGGCCTATCGCTCTGTACTTGTATATCTCTACTACTCTCACCACTCCTCCACCTTAACCCATCTTCCTCTACTTTCTTCACTGCCTCAGCATATGACAATTCACTTTTCTTACTTTCATTCGTTTTACTCCGAGCGCATTCTCCCTCTGACCAACAGAAACACAAACAATTATCACTAGACCACTTCTGGTTACCCTTACCGATTCCACATTAACCAACAATTTTTTTCACCTGCCGTGAAACCACAAATGAATCAGCCAAAAGGCAAGAGTCCACTTTTTCCAAAAACCTCACTCCTACTGTCACAGACTTTTTCCTGATCCTCAGTGCATACCTCGGTCTCCGATAACTTCACCACACCTACCACCTCCGATACTTCGCCCTTACTCACTTCAATTTCTCCTCCTGTCTTCAGCTCCCTCTGCTTACATTTTCTACTATTCTTCTTTAACAAACCATCTCCCTTTTTCCCACAATTTTTATCTAACTCAAGCTCACCCTCATCTTCACTCTCTCTTTTAAACCTCCTCTCCCTCTCTTTTTCCCTTCATTCCTCCTCTGTTTTCCAAGTATACATGTCCTTATGATAATACTGCACTACTCCTGACAGCCATCTTGTTCTTGCTTTCTCTAGGGACTCCATTTCCACCGCGGCGTCCGCCCAAACACAAATCCACGTAAATAATACATTAACATGTATTTATTCATGATATATGAAAAATAATTGTCTAAACATGGACTATGATTCATATTTAAGTGACATTTGTATTAAATGTGGATTTTCTTTTCTTCTTCTAAGTTAAATAAATGCCCCCAATGCAATACACTGTATATGAAATACATATGGGCTTATAGAGAAAAAAAAGTATACTATGTGTCAATGTAAAAGTGGGGTTGGGAATACTCGGTGGCGTCTGTAGAATCTACATATGGTGTTATTTCAATTGGGATTCTGGTCTAAATACACAGCAACACTTCCTACTCCACCCATTCCATAGCTACCAATGCAATAGACCGTAGGCTATAAATTACATATTGGTTTATAGAGAAAAATGTAATCTATGTGCCGATGTAAAAGTGGGATTGGAAATACTCAGTAGTGTCTGTAGACTCTATATGGAAGGGATAATCAACAAGGGGCTATGCGTTCTATGGAAAATAATGAACGACGTGGAAGGTGTGTTCCATGACGCCTAGCAGAGTGGAATTTACCTTCCACGTAGTTGCATTATTTTCCAGAGAACACATAGAGCCCCGAGGAGACTATCCCTTTTAAACCATGGCTATAATATAACACATTTACAGCAAAAAACTGTTCATTTGCAGGTAGAAATATGTTCAACATCCACTAAAGTAGGTAGCAAGTTTACCACTCGATAGCTACAGTAGTTGCCTTGATAACTAAACAAACAGATTTGCTAGTATAAGAATATTTTGACGATAAATACACAACGCAGAGGACGAGAGAACTAGAGTTAACGATCAATAGGAGGTGGTTTTCAGTTTAACATCTGTTTAGAATCTGTGGAATGTCACTCCTGAACTCAGAGCTATGTGTGCCATGTTTTCATTGATCTGTACATTGAGTCGGGAGCAGGATACTTTTTATTTGGCCATTGGTCAAGTTGTACTGCAAGGACTTCTAATTGGTCGACCCCAGGCTAGGGTGGGGGTTTATAAATGGCATCCTGTTCCTTTGTTCAGGGGAGAAAAGCTGAGGACAGGGGAGACTGAACATCTCCCAGCATAACATCTTGATTTGTCCTCTCTGAATAAACCTATTTTTCTCCCCCTGATTTGCTTAGGTTATTGAATAATAACATCAATTGCTGACACTAGTTTACCTAACCAAACCATCAGTCCTAGCTTGCTATTATGAAAATGGAATTCAATAATGCCAAACATGTTTTCAATTCGACTTTTGCTGTCAAAAGCAACTCACACATAGAACATGTAAGAATTAACAATAGCCAGTGAATTTTACCATACTGATATACTGTGCTTTATATGGAAATCATGCACGCTCGAGAATGCCCTTTAAGCCAATCAGAAACGAGTATTCAACGATGCCATGAAATCCACCTAATTTTCGAACGCTTTTAAAACATGTAAGCCAAACACCACTCTTGGTGGCAGTAAGAAAGCCATTGCCATCTGCGCCCATTCAACATAGCCTAGATTTAGGTTTTCTAAACAAAATCACTTTTTTGAGTTCTCATACACTTACAATGATGTTTTGATTCTTGCTTGAACAATCGCTAAGATTATTTTGTTGTGATCTTTGCAAAATAACTATTTTGGAAACATCAGTTGTTAGCTAGAATGCTAACTCTCATTGATATATAGGCTTTAGCAAAAGATAGCCAAAGAGCTATTTTACTGGTTGAAGTGTTTTTTTAAGTACCCAATCAGGCAACTTTGCACTTATTTCAAAATGAATATGGATTTAAAACACCAGGCTTTTGAGCGGTTATTCAAATGGAATAGGCTATTCACTGCAGTGTACAGCCTAGACTACAGTTTTGTATTCACTTTAAAATAATAATAAAATTATTACAGGTACATTTCTTGTCCCTAAAAAACTGAAACAATATGGTAGCTTTTCGAGCTGCATACCCGGGGACTGGGAGGGAGCGCACATAGGCTACCTATGATTTCGTTATCTGATAAACTTTTTCTATTGCTGTGTAAATTGACTGGATATATCAACTGTAGTATTAAGCCTAACGTTGAGTTTATGGACTAATATGCTAAGCCTACACTTACGCCTCAATCACACCGATAGCGTTTTTGCATTTTGGTACACCAGAAGTACATTCACTTCCAATGGAATGCTGCGTTTGCCTTTCAGCCTTGCATTGCAGAGGCAGTTGCAGTGCGTTCTGTGTGGTGCATACGTTGGCAACATATGCCTCAAACTGTACGCGTACACGGCTTGACAGAAATGGTAGCAGAAGTTGAATGTTGAACTTTTTTTTGCACACATAACCAGATGATGCTGTGTACCATTTTGGCAATGATGCTGTCAGTGTGATCGAGGCATTAGGCTATATCTCAAGCCTACAATATTTTTATTTATTTAATTAGGGAAGTCAGTAAAGAACAAATTCTTATTTACAATGACGCCCTACCCCGGCCAAACCCAGACGACGCTGGGCCAATTGTCAACATGTCAGTGGATAGTCATGAATAGAAATGTACACAAACATATACATGGAGGTATGTTTTATGAATAGCACCAGATAGCACCAATCATTCAAATGTTCAACATGTGTTACATCTATTTACAAATCTCAGATAGATAGGCGCTATGCTATTTGCACAATTCAAATATTACCATGGTATTTCATCATTTATACCATGGTATAGATCTGAATCATGGAAATGTACCATGGTTTTAGCTTTGAAGTATGATGGTACTGCCATGCACCTAAATAATACCCTGGTATTCCATAATTTATACCATGGTAAGGATGTGGATCGTGGAAATACCATGGTTTTAATCTGCACTATACATTCTACCATGGTAACGCACAATTACGATAAATGGTACCCCAAAATAAAATATGGTACAATTTTTATTAATTGTGCATTAACATGGTACAGTGGCAGTATAATGCATTAAATAAATAGATCCACCAAGGTCAAAATAGGTTGGTTGGTATTATGCTGATGCATTTATTGAGTACCACAGTATGAGTCACAATACCCATAAAATTTAGCGGTAAAATCTGGTTCCAATCGTTTTTCCACCATTCATTTTTCCATAGGGAATTTTAGAACTACTACATTAGGTCTGTGTTTTGTGTTGGCGTGATGTTTTGATATGGCGTGATGTCCGCACAAATCTCTCTCGGACAAGGTAACTTTTATCAATATATTCGCCTGTAAATGCTAATTAGACGCTAATGTGGCTATCCTACAGAACTACACATCCTTTCGCAAGCTTTGGCGTAATCACTCGAGGCCAAGGGTGGGAAAAAACAAAACATTTCTCCATGCAAACTCTCATCGACAAGTAGTAAGTAACCTAGCAAGTAGATATTATAGCCTTTTTAGTTTCTTGTGTAAATGATTGATATTGTGTGTTTCTCGTGTTTATTCTTGTTTAGCATTTTCTAATTACCTAGCTAGCTACCTTTTGCATTTTTTTTATTATATGTTTTGAATTACCCTGGCTAGGTAATTCAAACCTACGTCTGTCATGCTCTAATTTGGACTTTAGGGCTGTTTTTAGAGCAGGATCTCGTTCTTTCATCAGTTTCCAGATTTCTCCATTTGGCCAAGGAAGAGTACTATTTTGGCCAGGTTTGGATTTCACTTTCTTTAGGAATCCATTTGTTATAGTCTGGATTGTGGATAGAAAAACCTGACTATCAGCTTCCACATCTGTATAGGACAATAGATCATTCCAGTTAATTCCCTTAATTGCGTTTTCGAAATCATTTAATTCACTCATAGGTATTCTGAGCTGATCAGGCTTTCTAACAGTAGAGGTTAAACCTGTTCTTGGAAAGCTTTCTGGCTATAAGTGTCAGATTATGATCAGATAGCCCAGTAACCATATTGAATGATTTAGTCACTCTCTCTGGTTTATTACTGAACACCAGATCAATCTGTTTTAGAACAAGAAGTCACCCTGGTTGGCCCTTTAACCTTTAACTAGCTGTGTATGGTCAGGTTTTCCTACAAGAGTTGTCTTCATAATTAATGTTAAAATCTCCCATTAAGATGACCTCTTTCCCAAAATCACATTCCCTAAGCATGTTATTAAACTGATCAAAAAACACACTTTTGGTGGAAGGTGGTCTATACATTCCAATAAGGGTCAAATACATTTTGGGAAATAGTGTAACGTTTAGGCCAATACATTCTAGTTCATTATCACATGACCACTCAATTTGTTTACATAAGATATGTGCTTTAATGTAAATCATCAGACCCCCTCTTCTTCCTTCAATCCTTTCTCTCCTGAAAACTTTGTAGCCGGGCACAATCAAAGCGGCAGATGGAGAGTTTTTATGGAGCCATGTCTCTGAAAGGCAGAGGAAGTCAAGGTTGGAGTCTGTGAGAAGATGTTGAATTTGATCACTTTTTGGAATGACACTGCAAATGTTCAAGTGCCCCCCTAATAGTCCCCTGGGTTTAGCCCGTGGGTCCCAGATGACTGGAGAGTGATTGTGATAGAATCATTTGTATGTTTAAGATAATGACTAAAGTATTCCACCCTGAAACCATATAATTGTATGAAATGTGTTAAGAGTCATAATTCAAACATGTGTGTGACTAGGCCATTGTGTTACTATTTCGCAATATGAGCTGGGTATAGTTGAGACATTCAAGGACAACTGAACTGTCGACTTGTGATAACGTTGAAACTAATAACTGGAAAGAGGCCTCCCCACCCTAGGGAGGAGAAAAACTGTTAAAAATGTCTAGGCTTGCAGAAGATGATGAAACATGTTACAGAAGGGTGATAAACAATGTATGTGAACTTTGGAAAAATACAGCCCACCTAAAGAGAGGTGGAGTTTCTACTGCCTGCACCCTATTTCATTGTGGGGCTAGAGTAACTCTTCTGAAGTCCCACCCACCCAATATCTCTCTGCAGCTGCCACCACAACCTCAATTTTCTGTGAATTCCGTTCCATCCCTGCAGTACAGTTGATAACCATTGCTATAAATGCTAAAAATCCAATCTTACTGAAACATATATCTTTTGGGCCTATCGCTCTGTACTTGTATATCTCTACTACTCTCACCACTCCTCCACCTTAACCCATCTTCCTCTACTTTCTTCACTGCCTCAGCATATGACAATTCACTTTTCTTACTTTCATTCGTTTTACTCCGAGCGCATTCTCCCTCTGACCAACAGAAACACAAACAATTATCACTAGACCACTTCTGGTTACCCTTACCGATTCCACATTAACCAACAATTTTTTTCACCTGCCGTGAAACCACAAATGAATCAGCCAAAAGGCAAGAGTCCACTTTTTCCAAAAACCTCACTCCTACTGTCACAGACTTTTTCCTGATCCTCAGTGCATACCTCGGTCTCCGATAACTTCACCACACCTACCACCTCCGATACTTCGCCCTTACTCACTTCAATTTCTCCTCCTGTCTTCAGCTCCCTCTGCTTACATTTTCTACTATTCTTCTTTAACAAACCATCTCCCTTTTTCCCACAATTTTTATCTAACTCAAGCTCACCCTCATCTTCACTCTCTCTTTTAAACCTCCTCTCCCTCTCTTTTTCCCTTCATTCCTCCTCTGTTTTCCAAGTATACATGTCCTTATGATAATACTGCACTACTCCTGACAGCCATCTTGTTCTTGCTTTCTCTAGGGACTCCATTTCCACCGCGGCGTCCGCCCAAACACAAATCCACGTAAATAATACATTAACATGTATTTATTCATGATATATGAAAAATAATTGTCTAAACATGGACTATGATTCATATTTAAGTGACATTTGTATTAAATGTGGATTTTCTTTTCTTCTTCTAAGTTAAATAAATGCCCCCAATGCAATACACTGTATATGAAATACATATGGGCTTATAGAGAAAAAAAAGTATACTATGTGTCAATGTAAAAGTGGGGTTGGGAATACTCGGTGGCGTCTGTAGAATCTACATATGGTGTTATTTCAATTGGGATTCTGGTCTAAATACACAGCAACACTTCCTACTCCACCCATTCCATAGCTACCAATGCAATAGACCGTAGGCTATAAATTACATATTGGTTTATAGAGAAAAATGTAATCTATGTGCCGATGTAAAAGTGGGATTGGAAATACTCAGTAGTGTCTGTAGACTCTATATGGAAGGGATAATCAACAAGGGGCTATGCGTTCTATGGAAAATAATGAACGACGTGGAAGGTGTGTTCCATGACGCCTAGCAGAGTGGAATTTACCTTCCACGTAGTTGCATTATTTTCCAGAGAACACATAGAGCCCCGAGGAGACTATCCCTTTTAAACCATGGCTATAATATAACACATTTACAGCAAAAAACTGTTCATTTGCAGGTAGAAATATGTTCAACATCCACTAAAGTAGGTAGCAAGTTTACCACTCGATAGCTACAGTAGTTGCCTTGATAACTAAACAAACAGATTTGCTAGTATAAGAATATTTTGACGATAAATACACAACGCAGAGGACGAGAGAACTAGAGTTAACGATCAATAGGAGGTGGTTTTCAGTTTAACATCTGTTTAGAATCTGTGGAATGTCACTCCTGAACTCAGAGCTATGTGTGCCATGTTTTCATTGATCTGTACATTGAGTCGGGAGCAGGATACTTTTTATTTGGCCATTGGTCAAGTTGTACTGCAAGGACTTCTAATTGGTCGACCCCAGGCTAGGGTGGGGGTTTATAAATGGCATCCTGTTCCTTTGTTCAGGGGAGAAAAGCTGAGGACAGGGGAGACTGAACATCTCCCAGCATAACATCTTGATTTGTCCTCTCTGAATAAACCTATTTTTCTCCCCCTGATTTGCTTAGGTTATTGAATAATAACATCAATTGCTGACACTAGTTTACCTAACCAAACCATCAGTCCTAGCTTGCTATTATGAAAATGGAATTCAATAATGCCAAACATGTTTTCAATTCGACTTTTGCTGTCAAAAGCAACTCACACATAGAACATGTAAGAATTAACAATAGCCAGTGAATTTTACCATACTGATATACTGTGCTTTATATGGAAATCATGCACGCTCGAGAATGCCCTTTAAGCCAATCAGAAACGAGTATTCAACGATGCCATGAAATCCACCTAATTTTCGAACGCTTTTAAAACATGTAAGCCAAACACCACTCTTGGTGGCAGTAAGAAAGCCATTGCCATCTGCGCCCATTCAACATAGCCTAGATTTAGGTTTTCTAAACAAAATCACTTTTTTGAGTTCTCATACACTTACAATGATGTTTTGATTCTTGCTTGAACAATCGCTAAGATTATTTTGTTGTGATCTTTGCAAAATAACTATTTTGGAAACATCAGTTGTTAGCTAGAATGCTAACTCTCATTGATATATAGGCTTTAGCAAAAGATAGCCAAAGAGCTATTTTACTGGTTGAAGTGTTTTTTTAAGTACCCAATCAGGCAACTTTGCACTTATTTCAAAATGAATATGGATTTAAAACACCAGGCTTTTGAGCGGTTATTCAAATGGAATAGGCTATTCACTGCAGTGTACAGCCTAGACTACAGTTTTGTATTCACTTTAAAATAATAATAAAATTATTACAGGTACATTTCTTGTCCCTAAAAAACTGAAACAATATGGTAGCTTTTCGAGCTGCATACCCGGGGACTGGGAGGGAGCGCACATAGGCTACCTATGATTTCGTTATCTGATAAACTTTTTCTATTGCTGTGTAAATTGACTGGATATATCAACTGTAGTATTAAGCCTAACGTTGAGTTTATGGACTAATATGCTAAGCCTACACTTACGCCTCAATCACACCGATAGCGTTTTTGCATTTTGATACACCAGAAGTACATTCACTTCCAATGGAATGCTGCGTTTGCCTTTCAGCCTTGCATTGCAGAGGCAGTTGCAGTGCGTTCTGTGTGGTGCATACGTTGGCAACATATGCCTCAAACTGTACGCGTACACGGCTTGACAGAAATGGTAGCAGAAGTTGAATGTTGAACTTTTTTTTGCACACATAACCAGATGATGCTGTGTACCATTTTGGCAATGATGCTGTCAGTGTGATCGAGGCATTAGGCTATATCTCAAGCCTACAATATTTTTATTTATTTAATTAGGGAAGTCAGTAAAGAACAAATTCTTATTTACAATGACGCCCTACCCCGGCCAAACCCAGACGACGCTGGGCCAATTGTCAACATGTCAGTGGATAGTCATGAATAGAAATGTACACAAACATATACATGGAGGTATGTTTTATGAATAGCACCAGATAGCACCAATCATTCAAATGTTCAACATGTGTTACATCTATTTACAAATCTCAGATAGATAGGCGCTATGCTATTTGCACAATTCAAATATTACCATGGTATTTCATCATTTATACCATGGTATAGATCTGAATCATGGAAATGTACCATGGTTTTAGCTTTGAAGTATGATGGTACTGCCATGCACCTAAATAATACCCTGGTATTCCATAATTTATACCATGGTAAGGATGTGGATCGTGGAAATACCATGGTTTTAATCTGCACTATACATTCTACCATGGTAACGCACAATTACGATAAATGGTACCCCAAAATAAAATATGGTACAATTTTTATTAATTGTGCATTAACATGGTACAGTGGCAGTATAATGCATTAAATAAATAGATCCACCAAGGTCAAAATAGGTTGGTTGGTATTATGCTGATGCATTTATTGAGTACCACAGTATGAGTCACAATACCCATAAAATTTAGCGGTAAAATCTGGTTCCAATCGTTTTTCCACCATTCATTTTTCCATAGGGAATTTTAGAACTACTACATTAGGTCTGTGTTTTGTGTTGGCGTGATGTTTTGATATGGCGTGATGTCCGCACAAATCTCTCTCGGACAAGGTAACTTTTATCAATATATTCGCCTGTAAATGCTAATTAGACGCTAATGTGGCTATCCTACAGAACTACACATCCTTTCGCAAGCTTTGGCGTAATCACTCGAGGCCAAGGGTGGGAAAAAACAAAACATTTCTCCATGCAAACTCTCATCGACAAGTAGTAAGTAACCTAGCAAGTAGATATTATAGCCTTTTTAGTTTCTTGTGTAAATGATTGATATTGTGTGTTTCTCGTGTTTATTCTTGTTTAGCATTTTCTAATTACCTAGCTAGCTACCTTTTGCATTTTTTTTATTATATGTTTTGAATTACCCTGGCTAGGTAATTCAAACCTACGTCTGTCATGCTCTAATTTGGACTTTAGGGCTGTTTTTAGAGCAGGATCTCGTTCTTTCATCAGTTTCCAGATTTCTCCATTTGGCCAAGGAAGAGTACTATTTTGGCCAGGTTTGGATTTCACTTTCTTTAGGAATCCATTTGTTATAGTCTGGATTGTGGATAGAAAAACCTGACTATCAGCTTCCACATCTGTATAGGACAATAGATCATTCCAGTTAATTCCCTTAATTGCGTTTTCGAAATCATTTAATTCACTCATAGGTATTCTGAGCTGATCAGGCTTTCTAACAGTAGAGGTTAAACCTGTTCTTGGAAAGCTTTCTGGCTATAAGTGTCAGATTATGATCAGATAGCCCAGTAACCATATTGAATGATTTAGTCACTCTCTCTGGTTTATTACTGAACACCAGATCAATCTGTTTTAGAACAAGAAGTCACCCTGGTTGGCCCTTTAACCTTTAACTAGCTGTGTATGGTCAGGTTTTCCTACAAGAGTTGTCTTCATAATTAATGTTAAAATCTCCCATTAAGATGACCTCTTTCCCAAAATCACATTCCCTAAGCATGTTATTAAACTGATCAAAAAACACACTTTTGGTGGAAGGTGGTCTATACATTCCAATAAGGGTCAAATACATTTTGGGAAATAGTGTAACGTTTAGGCCAATACATTCTAGTTCATTATCACATGACCACTCAATTTGTTTACATAAGATATGTGCTTTAATGTAAATCATCAGACCCCCTCTTCTTCCTTCAATCCTTTCTCTCCTGAAAACTTTGTAGCCGGGCACAATCAAAGCGGCAGATGGAGAGTTTTTATGGAGCCATGTCTCTGAAAGGCAGAGGAAGTCAAGGTTGGAGTCTGTGAGAAGATGTTGAATTTGATCACTTTTTGGAATGACACTGCAAATGTTCAAGTGCCCCCCTAATAGTCCCCTGGGTTTAGCCCGTGGGTCCCAGATGACTGGAGAGTGATTGTGATAGAATCATTTGTATGTTTAAGATAATGACTAAAGTATTCCACCCTGAAACCATATAATTGTATGAAATGTGTTAAGAGTCATAATTCAAACATGTGTGTGACTAGGCCATTGTGTTACTATTTCGCAATATGAGCTGGGTATAGTTGAGACATTCAAGGACAACTGAACTGTCGACTTGTGATAACGTTGAAACTAATAACTGGAAAGAGGCCTCCCCACCCTAGGGAGGAGAAAAACTGTTAAAAATGTCTAGGCTTGCAGAAGATGATGAAACATGTTACAGAAGGGTGATAAACAATGTATGTGAACTTTGGAAAAATACAGCCCACCTAAAGAGAGGTGGAGTTTCTACTGCCTGCACCCTATTTCATTGTGGGGCTAGAGTAACTCTTCTGAAGTCCCACCCACCCAATATCTCTCTGCAGCTGCCACCACAACCTCAATTTTCTGTGAATTCCGTTCCATCCCTGCAGTACAGTTGATAACCATTGCTATAAATGCTAAAAATCCAATCTTACTGAAACATATATCTTTTGGGCCTATCGCTCTGTACTTGTATATCTCTACTACTCTCACCACTCCTCCACCTTAACCCATCTTCCTCTACTTTCTTCACTGCCTCAGCATATGACAATTCACTTTTCTTACTTTCATTCGTTTTACTCCGAGCGCATTCTCCCTCTGACCAACAGAAACACAAACAATTATCACTAGACCACTTCTGGTTACCCTTACCGATTCCACATTAACCAACAATTTTTTTCACCTGCCGTGAAACCACAAATGAATCAGCCAAAAGGCAAGAGTCCACTTTTTCCAAAAACCTCACTCCTACTGTCACAGACTTTTTCCTGATCCTCAGTGCATACCTCGGTCTCCGATAACTTCACCACACCTACCACCTCCGATACTTCGCCCTTACTCACTTCAATTTCTCCTCCTGTCTTCAGCTCCCTCTGCTTACATTTTCTACTATTCTTCTTTAACAAACCATCTCCCTTTTTCCCACAATTTTTATCTAACTCAAGCTCACCCTCATCTTCACTCTCTCTTTTAAACCTCCTCTCCCTCTCTTTTTCCCTTCATTCCTCCTCTGTTTTCCAAGTATACATGTCCTTATGATAATACTGCACTACTCCTGACAGCCATCTTGTTCTTGCTTTCTCTAGGGACTCCATTTCCACCGCGGCGTCCGCCCAAACACAAATCCACGTAAATAATACATTAACATGTATTTATTCATGATATATGAAAAATAATTGTCTAAACATGGACTATGATTCATATTTAAGTGACATTTGTATTAAATGTGGATTTTCTTTTCTTCTTCTAAGTTAAATAAATGCCCCCAATGCAATACACTGTATATGAAATACATATGGGCTTATAGAGAAAAAAAAGTATACTATGTGTCAATGTAAAAGTGGGGTTGGGAATACTCGGTGGCGTCTGTAGAATCTACATATGGTGTTATTTCAATTGGGATTCTGGTCTAAATACACAGCAACACTTCCTACTCCACCCATTCCATAGCTACCAATGCAATAGACCGTAGGCTATAAATTACATATTGGTTTATAGAGAAAAATGTAATCTATGTGCCGATGTAAAAGTGGGATTGGAAATACTCAGTAGTGTCTGTAGACTCTATATGGAAGGGATAATCAACAAGGGGCTATGCGTTCTATGGAAAATAATGAACGACGTGGAAGGTGTGTTCCATGACGCCTAGCAGAGTGGAATTTACCTTCCACGTAGTTGCATTATTTTCCAGAGAACACATAGAGCCCCGAGGAGACTATCCCTTTTAAACCATGGCTATAATATAACACATTTACAGCAAAAAACTGTTCATTTGCAGGTAGAAATATGTTCAACATCCACTAAAGTAGGTAGCAAGTTTACCACTCGATAGCTACAGTAGTTGCCTTGATAACTAAACAAACAGATTTGCTAGTATAAGAATATTTTGACGATAAATACACAACGCAGAGGACGAGAGAACTAGAGTTAACGATCAATAGGAGGTGGTTTTCAGTTTAACATCTGTTTAGAATCTGTGGAATGTCACTCCTGAACTCAGAGCTATGTGTGCCATGTTTTCATTGATCTGTACATTGAGTCGGGAGCAGGATACTTTTTATTTGGCCATTGGTCAAGTTGTACTGCAAGGACTTCTAATTGGTCGACCCCAGGCTAGGGTGGGGGTTTATAAATGGCATCCTGTTCCTTTGTTCAGGGGAGAAAAGCTGAGGACAGGGGAGACTGAACATCTCCCAGCATAACATCTTGATTTGTCCTCTCTGAATAAACCTATTTTTCTCCCCCTGATTTGCTTAGGTTATTGAATAATAACATCAATTGCTGACACTAGTTTACCTAACCAAACCATCAGTCCTAGCTTGCTATTATGAAAATGGAATTCAATAATGCCAAACATGTTTTCAATTCGACTTTTGCTGTCAAAAGCAACTCACACATAGAACATGTAAGAATTAACAATAGCCAGTGAATTTTACCATACTGATATACTGTGCTTTATATGGAAATCATGCACGCTCGAGAATGCCCTTTAAGCCAATCAGAAACGAGTATTCAACGATGCCATGAAATCCACCTAATTTTCGAACGCTTTTAAAACATGTAAGCCAAACACCACTCTTGGTGGCAGTAAGAAAGCCATTGCCATCTGCGCCCATTCAACATAGCCTAGATTTAGGTTTTCTAAACAAAATCACTTTTTTGAGTTCTCATACACTTACAATGATGTTTTGATTCTTGCTTGAACAATCGCTAAGATTATTTTGTTGTGATCTTTGCAAAATAACTATTTTGGAAACATCAGTTGTTAGCTAGAATGCTAACTCTCATTGATATATAGGCTTTAGCAAAAGATAGCCAAAGAGCTATTTTACTGGTTGAAGTGTTTTTTTAAGTACCCAATCAGGCAACTTTGCACTTATTTCAAAATGAATATGGATTTAAAACACCAGGCTTTTGAGCGGTTATTCAAATGGAATAGGCTATTCACTGCAGTGTACAGCCTAGACTACAGTTTTGTATTCACTTTAAAATAATAATAAAATTATTACAGGTACATTTCTTGTCCCTAAAAAACTGAAACAATATGGTAGCTTTTCGAGCTGCATACCCGGGGACTGGGAGGGAGCGCACATAGGCTACCTATGATTTCGTTATCTGATAAACTTTTTCTATTGCTGTGTAAATTGACTGGATATATCAACTGTAGTATTAAGCCTAACGTTGAGTTTATGGACTAATATGCTAAGCCTACACTTACGCCTCAATCACACCGATAGCGTTTTTGCATTTTGGTACACCAGAAGTACATTCACTTCCAATGGAATGCTGCGTTTGCCTTTCAGCCTTGCATTGCAGAGGCAGTTGCAGTGCGTTCTGTGTGGTGCATACGTTGGCAACATATGCCTCAAACTGTACGCGTACACGGCTTGACAGAAATGGTAGCAGAAGTTGAATGTTGAACTTTTTTTTGCACACATAACCAGATGATGCTGTGTACCATTTTGGCAATGATGCTGTCAGTGTGATCGAGGCATTAGGCTATATCTCAAGCCTACAATATTTTTATTTATTTAATTAGGGAAGTCAGTAAAGAACAAATTCTTATTTACAATGACGCCCTACCCCGGCCAAACCCAGACGACGCTGGGCCAATTGTCAACATGTCAGTGGATAGTCATGAATAGAAATGTACACAAACATATACATGGAGGTATGTTTTATGAATAGCACCAGATAGCACCAATCATTCAAATGTTCAACATGTGTTACATCTATTTACAAATCTCAGATAGATAGGCGCTATGCTATTTGCACAATTCAAATATTACCATGGTATTTCATCATTTATACCATGGTATAGATCTGAATCATGGAAATGTACCATGGTTTTAGCTTTGAAGTATGATGGTACTGCCATGCACCTAAATAATACCCTGGTATTCCATAATTTATACCATGGTAAGGATGTGGATCGTGGAAATACCATGGTTTTAATCTGCACTATACATTCTACCATGGTAACGCACAATTACGATAAATGGTACCCCAAAATAAAATATGGTACAATTTTTATTAATTGTGCATTAACATGGTACAGTGGCAGTATAATGCATTAAATAAATAGATCCACCAAGGTCAAAATAGGTTGGTTGGTATTATGCTGATGCATTTATTGAGTACCACAGTATGAGTCACAATACCCATAAAATTTAGCGGTAAAATCTGGTTCCAATCGTTTTTCCACCATTCATTTTTCCATAGGGAATTTTAGAACTACTACATTAGGTCTGTGTTTTGTGTTGGCGTGATGTTTTGATATGGCGTGATGTCCGCACAAATCTCTCTCGGACAAGGTAACTTTTATCAATATATTCGCCTGTAAATGCTAATTAGACGCTAATGTGGCTATCCTACAGAACTACACATCCTTTCGCAAGCTTTGGCGTAATCACTCGAGGCCAAGGGTGGGAAAAAACAAAACATTTCTCCATGCAAACTCTCATCGACAAGTAGTAAGTAACCTAGCAAGTAGATATTATAGCCTTTTTAGTTTCTTGTGTAAATGATTGATATTGTGTGTTTCTCGTGTTTATTCTTGTTTAGCATTTTCTAATTACCTAGCTAGCTACCTTTTGCATTTTTTTTATTATATGTTTTGAATTACCCTGGCTAGGTAATTCAAACCTACGTCTGTCATGCTCTAATTTGGACTTTAGGGCTGTTTTTAGAGCAGGATCTCGTTCTTTCATCAGTTTCCAGATTTCTCCATTTGGCCAAGGAAGAGTACTATTTTGGCCAGGTTTGGATTTCACTTTCTTTAGGAATCCATTTGTTATAGTCTGGATTGTGGATAGAAAAACCTGACTATCAGCTTCCACATCTGTATAGGACAATAGATCATTCCAGTTAATTCCCTTAATTGCGTTTTCGAAATCATTTAATTCACTCATAGGTATTCTGAGCTGATCAGGCTTTCTAACAGTAGAGGTTAAACCTGTTCTTGGAAAGCTTTCTGGCTATAAGTGTCAGATTATGATCAGATAGCCCAGTAACCATATTGAATGATTTAGTCACTCTCTCTGGTTTATTACTGAACACCAGATCAATCTGTTTTAGAACAAGAAGTCACCCTGGTTGGCCCTTTAACCTTTAACTAGCTGTGTATGGTCAGGTTTTCCTACAAGAGTTGTCTTCATAATTAATGTTAAAATCTCCCATTAAGATGACCTCTTTCCCAAAATCACATTCCCTAAGCATGTTATTAAACTGATCAAAAAACACACTTTTGGTGGAAGGTGGTCTATACATTCCAATAAGGGTCAAATACATTTTGGGAAATAGTGTAACGTTTAGGCCAATACATTCTAGTTCATTATCACATGACCACTCAATTTGTTTACATAAGATATGTGCTTTAATGTAAATCATCAGACCCCCTCTTCTTCCTTCAATCCTTTCTCTCCTGAAAACTTTGTAGCCGGGCACAATCAAAGCGGCAGATGGAGAGTTTTTATGGAGCCATGTCTCTGAAAGGCAGAGGAAGTCAAGGTTGGAGTCTGTGAGAAGATGTTGAATTTGATCACTTTTTGGAATGACACTGCAAATGTTCAAGTGCCCCCCTAATAGTCCCCTGGGTTTAGCCCGTGGGTCCCAGATGACTGGAGAGTGATTGTGATAGAATCATCTGTATGTTTAAGATAATGACTAAAGTATTCCACCCTGAAACCATATAATTGTATGAAATGTGTTAAGAGTCATAATTCAATCATGTGTGTGACTAGGCCATTGTGTTACTATTTCGCAATATGAGCTGGGTATAGTTGAGACATTCAAGGACAACTGAACTGTCGACTTGTGATAACGTTGAAACTAATAACTGGAAAGAGGCCTCCCCACCCTAGGGAGGAGAAAAACTGTTAAAAATGTCTAGGCTTGCAGAAGATGATGAAACATGTTACAGAAGGGTGATAAACAATGTATGTGAACTTTGGAAAAATACAGCCCACCTAAAGAGAGGTGGAGTTT